>NC_137694.1:45438302-46038302 GCF_964034855.1 Anser brachyrhynchus | reverse complement strand
CCAGATCCCGTTCACTCGTGAGGCAGGATGCAGTAGGTCACTTTCAAAAGCATTCAGTAGAAGCCTAGAGTGGTCTGACATCTTTATTGCAAACACTACAGTTCCTATATAAGCAATTATGCTAGGACATGGCATATTTGCATACCAGTTGTCCAAAAAGGATCCCGTATCTAGATGATAAGGGATCAATAAGCTAGGTAAGTTTATTATGCAAACGTCATGAAGTCCTTGTACTGTCAAAAGGACAGATTCCAGTACATGGGCCAACTCTGAATTGTATGTTGCTAGGCAAGGTATTCAGCACGCAACTAGCAGGGATATGTATATTTGGCTGTGCCCAAAGGTCTACTTTACAGAAGAATCAAGACACCACAGAAGAATAATCTACTACTTCTGTTTCTTTACAATATAAATTGTGAACCAAGGAGGAGATTGCCTTTTGGTATATATTGGACTCTAAATTTCATGGAATGTACCTTAGTTTAAAACATGACTTGTCAAAACAAAGCTCTTTCATCCAACACTTTGTAGGTCTGACTGCTAATTTGAAGTTGCCAACTTTTAAATACTCAATATATGATGATATATATAATAGTTTCACTGGAAAAGATGAATAGATAACCTTTATAAGCCTGCTTCACCTATATAGCTGTTTTCAGGTTACAAACATCTCTGTATTAACACAAATTTAAAGAAATGACAGATATATCTAGAAAAATTTTATTGTAATGTCATTATTTCTATATTATTTTTTAAAAACTGAAAATTAGCTGTGTAGGAAGGACAGGGAGACAAGCGTCAGAAGAGTAGAAGACAAATGAAAACACTGACGGTACAAAAACACTTGAAACCCAGATGAAGGCTCCTGGAAGCAAGCTCCAACCTCCCACTCTACCAGAAGCGATATGGAAAAAAAGCCCTGGAAATCTGAACAAGAACAAATATAAGTCACAATGACTAGGGGAACACACCAGGCGTTTTTGTTTGGACCTGAAATTTGGACTTGGTCCTCCAGTATCACTACCATTCTGCCTTAGAATTATACTCCTCTAATCCAGTTGCCTCCTATCCACCCCAGAGTTAATCTGGACCACGACCAGCAGTTAAAACAACTAACTGAAACAAACAAAAAAAATGGTTAAATTCTACTCAAAATATCACTGGGGGAACAGACTAGAGAAGAATAAAAACCATCATTTAACATTTCTTAAAAGCAAACAAAAAAAAGACAACAAAAACCATGTACTTTGAAAAAGATATCAATAAGAGAAACATGAAGTACAAAATCACATTAAAATACTGGGTACCTAACAAAGTATAGTGAAGGATGAAATTCTAAATGTCAGGATTTGTGGGATGATAGAACCTGGATCCAAAACATAATTGTGGTATTGTGGTAGGGTACCATGCAATATAAGGTCAGTAAGGAAATATTCACCAGTTTTAATAAAGTAGAAGCAGGCCCATAAAAGTCTAATACAACAATGAATGGAAAGACTTCTGTTAAATTTCAACAGCTTTAGAATTGCCCCTTAAAAAACATGGTTACATACCAGTCAAGGGCAAAGCAGCCCCAGTTTTACTAACTCAAAGAAATTTACCTGATATATATTGAAATCTGCAAGTCTAACCACAATAGGACTAGACATCAGTTTGCCCTTTGGTTGTTGGGAAGATACAGAGGAAGCCCTAGATGTTCCTTTCGGTATCTGTTCCTTGCCTGTAGGAAAGAACAATGATGGAATCATTGAAAACAGTTGTCTTTACGATAGTTTCAATATTGAATGGAATTAGAGCATTAGCAATGTAAGCAAAGTACCTGTCTGTAGCTTTTGAGGAGATACAGCAGGTGGTGATGTGGCAGGAGAACCTATAAACTGATCCTTCACAGCCTGCTTAAGCAATTCAACATTGCTTTTGAATTCATTTAATAATTCTGTGGCCCATCCACTTCTGGCTTTAGTGGCATCACTATAATGCATCCAGTGATTGCAGCTATCTCCTGCAAATATGAAGGATGGGAGAAAATATTAACTCATTTTATTTGAAAGTTTGCTTCTAACTGGATAACAGATTTTCACTACTTCACTGTTTTCTTCAAAATAAAATTCCATTGCATGCTGCAATTACAGAACTTAATGTTACAACAAAAGTTACATATTGCATAAAAACAAGTTGCACTGCTTCATAAATTCACTCATAAAATAATATAATATTGCTACCTGCCTTTTAACACCATTAACTAATGCTCAAAACATCACTGGGTATTTCCAGTTCCGAGAAATTTGATGATGCTAATTTCATATGCTAGAAGATGTCAAATATATACATGCAGATGTACATATATATCTATACATATATATGTGTATATGTGTGTGTGTTTGCATCCGTATATATGTTTCACTTAAAAAAAAAAAAAAGAGAATTTTCCCATGCTCACTCTTTCTAATCTTATCTTCCCCACCAAACTGTGTCCTAAGTTGTTTCTGGTCTCTTTTCAGAAATGTACTCTTTTCTCTTTTTGTCTTGGTTCTTTAGCACCTTCATGCTGAACGACCAAGAAGAAAGCAATCAGTATTCTAGCACAGCACACAGCCTTAAAAATCAATACCAGTGGAAATTCTTTTATTTATAGCAAGTTTCTGTTTGTAAAGCATTTAAACCTGTGAAAGAAATTGGGATATCTTCTAAGAGTCTCTGTAAAGACAGTCTACTAACCTGTTCAACCATAAGTATGCAATACAAGTAACTTTTACCAAGCAGTACATTACTCTTTAAGTATCAGTATGTGAAAACTTACTTCATTTGGGACTTAATGAAGACGTGGAAACTAACACTGGAGTTGTGTAAATACAGTTGACATTAAAATAGGAAAATGCCTTGGAAAAAAATTCTGATTTCAAGTCTAAAAGCAAAGATTTCAGCATGGAAGACACAGTAACAGAGAAAAGTACCACAGGAGATGGCATTTTCCCCATCCTCCTACCTCGTAGTGTTTTGATGGCTATTTGCATCTTTCTAGCTAAGGAAGAAGAGAAGGGAAAAGGGAAGAAAACAGAAAGAGTGCAAGAGGGCAGAGGTAGAATCATAGATTAAATTCAAGTCCAGGAGGATGTTTTTTTCCAAAACAGGGATAAAGTGGGGTCACCCCAGGCATATGTATATAAACTACAGGACAGCAGCATTACAGGGAAAGGTCTCTTACCCTTCCTGGGAAGTCAGTATGGGTGGGTGCCTCTCTGAAGTAACTTTACACCAATGCATGCAGCATGAGGAACAAGTGGAAGCAGGAGTAATTAGAGATCTGCATGCAGTTGCAGGGCTATGATCTTATCGGGATCACAGAGACACACACAACTGAAACACCACTAAGGATGGATACAGGCTCTTTGGGAAGGCAAGGAGGGGGAGTGTCCCTTACTGTGAGAGCGGTGCCTTGCGATGCATGATCAACCAGCCGAGAGCTTACAGATCAGGTCATCTCATCTCGAAGACCATGAGGCGCTCCTCAGACAACTGGAAGAAGTATCACATTCACATGCTCTGCCGGACCCGATTCTTACCGAAAAGGAAGTACTGGCCAGGGATGTGAAGGTCAGGGGCAGCCTTGGCTCCAGTTACCGTGAGATGGTGGAGTTCAGAATCCTGAGGTAAAGCAACAAGGCAAAAAGCAGAATGACAACCCAGGACTTCAGGAGAACAGACTGGAGTACTTGAAAGAATTTCAAGGTATATAACCCTGGATAGAGGAGGGGTACAGGAAAACTGGTTGATTTTCAAGAATCAATTCCAAGCTCAAGAAAGATCCACACTGAAAAGCAGGAAATCAAGCAGAAGAGGCGGGAGACCTCTGTGGATGAACCAGATGTTCCTGACTAATTTCAAATATAAAAAGGAAGGGTACAAGATGTGGAAGCAGCAGCAGGTGACCCAGAAAGAATACAGAAGATGGGGCTAGGAATGCCGAAGCTGACCTCACAAGCTGACATGACATCTGGTAAGACGTGTGAAGGGCAACAAGAAACCCTTCTACAGGTGTATCAGCAGCAAAAGGAAAACTAGGGAAAATTTGGACTTGCTGCTCTTGAGCAGGAGATAAAGGACATGCAGAAGGCAGAGATCCTCTTTGCCTTCTTTGCCACAATATTCACTGGTAAGACTTGCCTTCAAAAGTCCTAGGTCCCTGAGACCATGTGAGAGTTTGGAGCAAGAAGACCTTCCCCTCAGCAGAGGAGTGTTAACTTAGGAAACACTTTAACAGATTAGACATGCCCAAGTCCACCGGATCCTGAAAGGGATGCACATGAGGGTTGAGAGAGCTGTCTAATGCCACAGGAAGGCCATTCCAAATTATCTTTGAAATGTTATTAGTGAATGGTGATCAAGAGAAGTTCCTAAGGACTGAAAGGAAGCAAGTGTCATTCCTATCTTCAAGAAGGACAAAAGGAACAACAGCTTCATCTCAATTCCCAAGAAGGCAGCAGAGAAGTCAGAATCCTGAAAACCATTTCAAAACACATTAAGGACAGGAAGGTGACAGACTAGTCAGCATGAATTTATGGAAGGGAAGTCATGCCTCTTGAACTTCATAGCCTTCTACTGTAAGATGACTGGCTTGGTGATGAGGGAAGAATAGTGGATGTTGTTTACCTTGAATATTATAGCAAGGCTTTCAACACTGTCCCAAGACACGTTCTGTGACAAAATGACGACGTACAGACTAGATAAGTACGTGGTGAGGTAGACAGAAAACTGGTTTAACTGTTGGTTTCAAAGGGCTGGGATAAGCAGTATGAAGTCCACTGGAGGCAGTCAATAATGGTGGTGTATCCCAAAGGTCAATACTGGGGACAATATAACTTCATTAATGACCTGGATGATAGAACAGGCTTTAACTTTGCAGATGGGAGAAATAATTGATAAACCAGGTAGTTGTGCTGCCATTCACAGAGACCTTAAAAGGCTAGAAAAGTGACCCACTAGGAAGGTCAAAGAAACATCTAAGTCCCAGACAGGAATAACCCCATGCAACTGTACAGGCTAGGGGCTGACCAGCTGAGAAGCAGCTTTGCAGAACAACCTGGGAATCCTGGTAGACAAGATCAGCTGCACAGGTAAGGGATCTGGTATAAGCTTCTGTGAGAGCAGGTCTGGGAAGACCAGTAAAGAAATGGATTGCTGTACAGACAGGTTTACAACATCCAGCAACAGTCTGTCTTATGTTAGGATTATCACAGTCAATGGACCCACATCCTGCTTCACTTTTCTTAAGTACTATGAAAGGCTGTTGTTGGAAGGATTGATGCTCAACGGATTAGAAGTGTATCTTACAGCACCCACGCTCCCATTAGTCTTGCTGTGGTATGGAACAAAACAAAACCAAAAACCCACAATAGCTCCATCTGCAAATATTATTATTAATTATTGAGGACTTTTTCCTGAAGAGTTCATTGCAATTCCCAGAAAGACTATACCAAAAGGAGCATTTCTAAATATTCCATGGGCCAGAGAAGTACAAAACTGGAAAACAGCCTGGTAACAGTCTCAGAGATACATAGTTGTTTCTTCCTT
Source organism: Anser brachyrhynchus (assembly GCF_964034855.1). Taxonomy (NCBI): domain Eukaryota; kingdom Metazoa; phylum Chordata; class Aves; order Anseriformes; family Anatidae; genus Anser; species Anser brachyrhynchus. The sequence continues at coordinate 46,032,731 of NC_137694.1, read as the reverse complement.
GCCCACTGTTAGGAAGTATTAATATGCTGTTTTCTTTAAGGACACAGTATTGCAGCATCTCATCTCAGCAAAGTGCTCTGCATATCAGATGACAGTACCAGACTCAGCAGTATATATAAGCATGACACCTACATGGGTAGAGAACTCCCTTTGAACTTACAAAATTAAAAAGTGCTCCTTTTCCCTGGAGTAAAGGGGCTCTCCCACCTCTTACAATTGCTTGCCCATAGAATTGCCACATTATTCTAATATAGTGAGAAGATGACAACTTCTTAAATTGGAAAGAAAAAGTTCTGGCATGGGCCCTTCCCCTCCACAGACTGGACCAAAGAGGAGCACCCTCCTACATGTTTTTGTGGTTGCCTGCTGTTAGAGAGACTTTGATTTCTGCTACTTAAACGTACTGTATGGAACACTGTTTAAGACTGCAGGAGAACACTATCTTTGCCCTACAGATGACTGTTTCCATCTCTGTTTTCATGCTGTGGGAGTCATGCCCCAAGTATTCATTTCTTTTAAAGCATTCTCAGTCGGCTTCTAACATGCCCATTCAAGAGCCTACTGCTTCAACCTGGCTAAAAATTCTTCCAAAAGAAAATAAAAATCTAATTATTAGTCTACTTCTTCCATTTCTACCTCCTTTCAAGAGCAGACCTCACAGGAAGTGTAAACAGTGAGACCAGATGTTCCCCTAGACTTCGTAGGAAGTAGCAATGAAAAACAGTATATGAACAGCTGAGTCACAAGACAGGCATGTTAAACACCTGTGACTTGACTTCCCACTTTCACAGGAAAGAAAACTAACATTACACAACTCAACTGATATTGGGCCAATCTATAGAAATGAATATGCTTGTCTAACCCACGCTAAATTACTATAAATTTTATAAGGTGCTAAAACTATGCTTGCTATTTAGAAATGAAGTAGATTGGCATTAAATGATTCCATCTGCATCCATGAGTGACAAGAATGACTACAGCAAGCTACTGCTAATTCCTGTCTTTAATGCGCATGGATATCACTCCAAAGAGACTGGTTTGTGTTTGTAAAAAGCAAAACAAAAGCACAATGCCCCCAGTCCGCCAAGCAGAAGTCCCTCTCACACTGAAATAGATTGCATTTGATCACAAATTCAAGAGCAAACCTCTTTTGTCTCTTTTATTTTGATAATTGGATAATTGCTGCTGGAATTTTATTTTAAGACTTCTGAAGAACAGATTTACTAGGAATGCTTTATAAGAAATTCTTGGTTGGAAACTGCTAACAGATGTTTCCATAAAAATTCCCCAAAAATATAACAAAATGCTGCCCAACTGACTCCCTACACACTAGCGTTCTTGTTTAGAAAAAAAAAAAGCAGTTTGTAAATGCCCATAAAATGATAAAACTTCTATATGGAAAGAAATCTGCCATATTAGAAGGTTGCATCTGACTCCTGTAGGTATCCAATTAGTGAATTCTCAGTCTGTCTTCTCCTGTCAAAACACATTTTTTTTCACGTCAGAAAAGTGCAAACACCATTTTGTTGGCCAAACGTAACAGTGAACAGGAAAACTGTTTGGCCTAGAATAGTTCATTTACAGGAATTTAATTGGTTCCAGATTGTTTTTGTTGTTTCATTTTACATACAGAAAGTGTACATTTCAAGTGTTTGTAAAACTATTATTATTCAAGCCATATACACATATTTATTTATTTTTTAATTTTAGCTATGCAGTTCCATTTACAGGTAGTTCAAAAAATGCTCACTTTCATACCTGCTTTGTGAAATGGATAATAGTCCACTGTTAAATAGCTGAAAGAAAGCTGCATGGCCCCTCCTGTGACACGTCTATTTGAATCTGTAAAATAAAGCAATGCTCAGCTCTGCAGGTCTTGGATTTAGAACGGTAGTTCTAATGTTCCCTGAAACACCTAACAGCTATTCTTTCTTCCCCCTCTACTATCTCTCTCCCCCCCTACAATCTCATCAACTTCCCTCAAAATTTTCACTCAGGTCGTCTTCACTGTTTTCTAAATATCAGCTTGTAGAAAGAAATCTATGTTCTGTGCTCAGTCACTACTAACAAACTGCATATTATTTTAAATGTTACTGAAAAATAAAGGTAACTAACTCTTGGTACACATAATCCTGCAGTTTTTCCTGAAACAAAACTTTTCATACTGAAGATTATGATCAAAGACAGATGTACGAGAATACTGTAAATATAATCTGTTTTCTTATCTGACAGATATTCCTGCAGTGAAGAGGGATGCTGAGAATCTCTCTGTCCTGATTTTCCACTAAATTTAAAATTTCATTAAAAAAAGGAAAAAAAAGATTGAAAAAAAGAGATCTCTCTGAGAACAATAAATCTCAACTTCAGTAGACACATTTCCTTGCATGTAATTTATCTCTAGCCAGTGAGCTGTATGCTCTGCTGCTGTACAAGTATCTTTCCCAGTCAGGGAAATACATTCACTAAGTCTTAAGTTTTTCACTCTCTTTTATAGCAGACCTTGTATCCCTCTGTACATTTTTCAGTGACTAGCCAGCTCCTTGAATATACACTGATTCGTCATTCTCTTCTGACCACTTTCAAAGGCATGAAATGGGTCATTTGTCTTTTTTCCTCTAATTATAAACATGGTACACTGCAGTAGCCTTGGATTAAAATAGTACTACAGACAAAAACTATACGGCCACAGAACACTTGTTTTGTTCCTCCAATTCGCTGCAGAACATCCTAAATTTTCAAAATTAGTAACATAGAGAAGATTGCTTGTTTATTAGTGTAAACTATCTGTATTTTATAAGGAATATTTACACAAACAGATTGCACAGTGACCCTTTCAAGCAACAGTACTATTGCCACTGCAGTGCTGATAATACAGTTAGCTAGCAATATAAAGGAAAAATCAGCAGAAACCATCAGTCTGGACAAAATCAGTTTCTAGAAGACAAAAAAGCACTGAAGATTCTAGTACTATTAGCAGTTTTTGTTACATTTATTTTAAAGTAATTGCATTTAACAATGTAATATTCTCCTGGTAGAGGCATCTAGCCAATTTTATGTGTGTCTAGAGACACAGAAAGACAATTCCTCTAAAATAAAAGCTGTTGATTAACATTAGAAGACATTTTGAAGAATCCAGTAAAGACAATTACAGTTTATATGCATGTTACTCAAAAAAAAAAAAAAAAGGGAAAGCAAAACCTGAACAGTTACCTTTTTCTTTAGAGTGGATATCATCACATATATGTAGGTCCAAATGGGAAATTACTAAGTGATGAGAAGTTTCCTTAACATCGAAATCATTAAACAATTTCACTATCGCATCATTTTGATCAGGTGCTGCTGTAGTCTGGTGCGCTTTCACCTGCTGAGAGCTGGGTGCAGGAGCAGAGCTCTGAAAATATTTAGTCACATCAATTGGTAGAAATTTATCCTTCCCTTCAAGCTTAAAACCACCACAACTCTTCACTTACTATAAATAGACCTTTCAAATAAGGAAAAATATGCATCATATACATTATGTTCACTTTGGATCGTGAATGAGATTTAAGAGTGTTATTTTAGAATACAGATAGGTTGATCTAATGGCTAGGTGTCACAAAGAGACAATGTCAATTCATGCCCTGTTTTTCCCTTTCCCCACATCTTTATACCCTGTTCTTGCAGCACTGGTATTTCTCTAATTTTTGTTGCAAGCCAGACTAGCAGAAAATTTTTTTTTGCTGGCATCATTTCTGCTAGTTTAGCTCCCCAAACTGTATCACTATAGGCTCAAACACAAGCCAGCGCCAGGATCAGGGAATCGGCAAGATGCAAGTACAGGGAATTGAAGAATCAGAACCTCCCTGCTCAGTGACAGCTAGCCATTTGATTGCTGTATCTGAACCATCAAATCACTTTGCAAATCATCAGGACCACCACAAGAACTGAACTCTGCATTACAGTACAATAGTTTTATTGTATGAGATTCGACACAAGTGAATTTATTCAATCAGTCCTAGTAATAAACTGTCGTTTACAGTCCCATCTTTTATCAGGGTATTTGTGCTGCTGCTTCACAGACAAAAAGAGATCCTCCCCACAACACTCACTAGAAAGACCAGTTGGTCTAGCATGCTATATGTGCTGAAAGATGACAAAAATGTTTATGTAAGACTATTTTACATACAGCATAAACATAACATCTATGCCAGCAGATATGTTAAAAGTAGAATTATTTTTTCACCATGTATTCCAACAAGAGAGCTGCATTAAGGAAAGCTCTGATTAAAACCTAGCATTTCAGGACCATGAAAACAAACTGGACCAGCACCTTAAACCATTACAGTAAGTGTATCTATTCATCCATTAATGTTACTTGAGTGTCTCAATTTTATTTATTTATAATTCTTCATCAGAAGCTATTTTAAGACCAGATTTACTAAATAATTTATCAATTTTTAAGTAAACGCAGAAGTCAAAATACTCTGTACATGAATATAGAAACATTTTTTTCTTTCCTGTAATTGACATTAATACACAAAATCTTGTAAAATGAAGTCTTTTATACTACTGTGATCATTCATGATGTAATTCAAGATAGACAGTTGAATGAAAATGAGTAACTTGCATCCTCAAAAAAAAAATCAATTAATGCAACTAACCACATATTATATTTTTAAAAACTTGATACTCATAAAGTGAGACAAGCAGTTATCGTACCTGAGCTGTTTCGGAAGCCAAGCTTTTTCTCTGCTCTGTTGATTTCTCTATGGCTTCACTAAGAGATTTGGCATACTGCACCATGGCTTTCAACTGGGAATCAGTCAAAACCCACAGCAAGTCATCCAGAATCAGAACCAGTTTTGATGCCACCACGTTACAATCCTTTAGCTATAGAATGAAAATTTTAAAAAGTGTCTTATATAAAATGTATGAAAAAGACTGAACAGAACCTCACACTTCTTTAAAAGGAAGTTTCTCCCATATTGAATAAGATTTTAAATGAAAGATACTCTTATTATTTATCTTACAAACTAAAAAGTGCCTATGATATACCACAGCATCTTTATTATTGCCTAACTTATTATGTGCGTAGCATGCATTGAATTCTGAACTGCTTATGTAACCATAAGTAATGTAAATATCGTCTGAATCTAGAGAGATAAGACAAGATGCATCATCATAAATAAAGCTCTGGAGGTCAAATAATTTAATTAGTAGGACCTGTGGAAGTTCTTCATTTTTAAATTCTGTCTGCAGTTATTTAAATTCTGACCACTCTTTCAGTCTTACTGATTACATGTTATAAAAAATTAAACTGGATTAAATTAAAAATCTTTACAATGTGCATATATGCATGGAGAGCCTAAGTTAATTATGAATTCATAAAATAATAGAAGATTTCAAAGTTTTCAAGTTTACCCTTCTTTTAAGTGTGACCCTGATTTTTGATTGGTTCGTAATGAGTCGAACTGGAGCACTCATGATTTCATGCTTAGAACTCTGGATTGCATCCGCTTCTATTCTGATCATCTGCCAGTTGATTTCTTTAAAAGTCAAAACCTTTAAACAGAGAAAAAGAGAAACACACCTTCATGAAATATGACAGTTTACTTCCAACAAAGTATGTGCAGAAGCACATGTGGGTGTACGCATATATCTATACGCACACGCACATCCTTCATGCAGAGCTATATGAACAAGTACATTTTACTCATTTATTCCACTTAGAGGAGTCAAGAATAAAAGCCCTTATCCTGCTCTTTACCTCCAGAATATCGCAGAAATGTCAAGTGAGTTCAAAGCAGGCAGAGCGAAGAACCAGCATTTAAAATATCCAGAAAAAAAACACAACAATGAAGGCATATTTCATACTAGGTTGCTTTTAGTAGACAGCAAAAAAGATTGTCTAGTGTGGTCTCAGAACGCTAAATCCTAGTATGTAGGAACAGAGTCAGGAAGGAAGCAAAGCTACAAAAGAGTAGGGGGGTTTATTTTTTTGTTTCAATTAAAGAAAGTTAAACATTAAATATATTTTAAGCTACATAGACTCCACAAACTTTCAAACCAGGAGATAGATTTCTAGAAGACAGTAGGCAAATGTGAAAATAACAACACAAGAACATCAAGTAGAGCTGGATATTGAAAGTCAAATATAGGAAAATGAGTGATTATCCAGTAGCAACATGGAAAATCATCAAATAAACTGGGGCATCAAGAGGAAAAAAAGTTAATTCTAGTTTCCTTAAAACTCATTCCTACATTACTCTTTGAAGAAAAAAGTTCCGCCACAGGGAGAAGCGGAAGAGGGAAGAGTTTGTTAGGTATGTGTCTTATTTTGCAGTTGCCATTCTCTTGTCATCCAGAAAACTGTACAGCCTATGTCCTGCAAATATAAGCAGAGACTTAAGTAAAACATACCCAGTTTGTTTGAGGAGGTACACACAAGGAAGTAGAAAAGATGGAAAGGCATAGTGAAAAGCAGCCTGAAAAATACTGTTTGCAGAAAAGGAAAGTATCTACCCTGTTTGTCCAGAAGCAGCGTAAATAGAACCTCCTAAAAATTCTAAGGAGATTCCTCATTATACTACGTGTAGGTAGAACACGATCTAGAAGAACTTACTTCCTTAAAATGTTTTTAGCATAAATTACCTTTTAGCATAAATTACCTTTATAGTACAGTGTCGGTTTCATTCTCTCACCATTTATTTTAATGCAATTTATCGCTAACAAATCACTTGCTACAGTTCCTACAAGTCTGTGTTTCCAGAACTCATTGAACCTAATGAAACACTCCTCAAGGAAAGCACTGTTGTATAGGGGGAGGCTATTCCGAACCAAATTCTTCTTAAAAAGCATAAAATCAAAAAATATAGCATACAAAATTCCATCTATTCAAACTTGAATTCTTCCTATTTAGACTTCATTAACACACAGATAAACTGCAGAAGGGACATGATGCAAACTGTAATAATTAATAATCAGTAATAATTAGCTCTAAGTTTCACCTTTTTTTTTTTTTTAAACGCCTATATATTCAAGGTCTGCTGCATGTCAAAAGTAACTAGTTGTCAATAGAAAACACAACATTCAGCATCAGCCTTGCACTTAGTATACATTTTACTTCAGTTACATGGGAGAAAGCAAAAGAATGATGTACACCAATGCAGGACTTGCATGTTACTTTTCCCAGAGAGTAGCAAAGTATGTACTTTAGTGCTACTACTTTTTTGTACATGTATGATTTAATTATCCCCAGAAAAATGTTCAACTCTTGCATAGAATCTTTATTAGAACTCAGTTAAAATTGTTTAAAGAAAAAAATCTTTTTTAGGAAAGCTCTCACAAGCAAATAAATGACCAGCTAAAGCTTTAAAAATTAAAAAAAAAAAAAAAAACAAAAAACACCACTTAGTTAATATTGACTTTTTTTTCCTTCCTGTATTCTTCACATCTGCTGTAGTTTGCATTTTAAAATGGTCAGGGTCTTGGAGAATGTAACAGTGGAACTCTACATATGCTTGCCTTGGTATTCAGTCTTCCCTGAACATCCCCTTTGGGCACTGCTACAGACATATCGTTTGATCTGATTCTCACCTACCATTTTTATGTCCTTGGGTTCTTAGGGAACAGCTGAAATTACTGAGTGCAGTTTCTCCATTCCTGGTAACAGCATGTTTCCTAGTGTGCATTTCAACTACCTCCTCTTCTACCACAAAAATAATATAAAAAAAGTTAGCAAAAGATAATATTCACCTCTCCACGTTGACCTTCTTGTATCCTGGTAAATCTCAGGTCAGCATGTTCCCAATTTGCATTTACACTATATATTCTTAGCTGGGAAAGTTCAAATGAAGCATTAAAGGCTTTTGCACCAATCCTTATTACAATGGAGTTCACAGAAACCGAAATTCCTTCTACCACTTTTTCAGCAAAGCCATATTCACTAGAAGGTGAAATGACAATGTATTAATTACAAGCCAAAGGAAATGTCACAAATTATACTTATTAAACAACTGAAATACAACATAACACAGACCATAATATAAGTTCATAATTTATTCTTTATCAGTTACAATTTTTTGTTAAATATTTGACCCAATTTACACTAACTTCTTCTCTACCCTCTGATCCTAATCTCAAAACAATCATTCTGTGAATAAAGAACATATTTTGGACAATGATCAAACTCCATGAACTATAACAATTAACACAACTTTCCATGGTAAAATATGAATAGAGTGGTATACTTATAAAAATAGATAAAAATTGCTGTGTTTGTATTAAAACAATCTACACTACTATGTAGATACACTACTCTTCTTCATGTATACAAGAGTAATTAGTGTTGAACTATCTGACAGTTCCAATCTGGCTGGTATTTCTTTCTGTGAGCTAAGTTATACTAAGTTATACTAAGTTATGCTGCCCATCAAGACAACTACCTTTTTATATGCAAAATAGCATAAACAGTTCGCTTTGTTTCATCCTACAAAAGAAAGGCATCCTAAATAGTCAAATTTACAGACCAGATCAACAGGTATCCCAGTACTGAGATAAAGCAGCTGCAATTAAATTTTTAGTAAAAATCTTAACCACTCTGAAAGTTCTAGATTAGTGAATGGAAAATACTGTTTAATATATTCTTTTAACATCTAAATTTATTTGGCTTTGGTTTTTTTCCTGCTTGTTTTAAAAGTACAGTTTAAGTGGTTCGTCATTCCTTTGCCTTTTTATAACTTTCATCCTACACAGAATCTCTATGGCAATGATTTTCAAGCTGTACTCTGTACAAGGAGACAGAGAACCATGGACTACTTCTAAGTATTATACATAAATTACAATAAGAAAACGAATTGTATCATAAAATTCATTTCTCTATACATGGGTCCCTATGCTCACTGAAAAACATTTTGGGTCCATAAAAGAAAAAGATTGGGAAAAAAAAAAAAACACTGCTGTAGCAATATGTCATCTTCACAGATTACCAGATATATAGCAAGCATGAAATCTTTCAATAAGATTTCAAAAAGAAGCTAGAACATTAAAATACCACACTAACAAATCTTAATAACATTCATTATACAAAACACACACTCCCACACCATTATATATATTTTCCAAATAAGTTGAAAGGCAAGATATTTAAAATTTTGAAAATTAAAGACAAATCAAATGAGTATATTTTTAACGCAGTAGTTATACTTAAATGAAACATTTCTAGCAAGTTCCATATACGGTTTAGATGTTTTTTCCAGACACAGGTCTGAAATTAAACAGCTCTATCAGTATACATATGTAACTCCGTCCAGAAGTAATAATATTTTAGAGCTGCAACACTATATACTACAGGAAATACGCAGTGAATCTAAGTGTTCTACACTAATTCAAAAAGAGAAAATTAAACTTTTTTTAAATCAAGTACAAGTAAGGATCATTGCTGACCTCTGTCCTGACGCAGTTGCTATAGGAGAGGGTCCATTAGGGGCTCGTGGTTCTTCACATGTGCTCATTTCCATTACAACTTTATCCAAGGACTTGAAAAACAACAGAAAAAAAGTTGGAGACATAAGAGGTAACAAAGTAAAAGGCTGATATATGAAGAAAGAAAGAAAGAAAGAAAGAAAATCACTGAATTTTTTTTTTTCTAAATATACATAAGACATTCCAGACCATGGCATTTTCCCATAAACTTTTGTAAAGTACCAGAATTACTTTTATTTTTTAAATTTGTTTATAAAGGTTTTCATATTTTGAGAATTCTAACACACTGCCCCAGTTAAATATTGGATTGTAGAATTCTTGATTCTTTGTCATTATTTACCCATCATATATATTTTGAAAAATAGCATTTTGAAAAGGGCATTTAAAAAAAATAGGCATTTTGATTTAATGCATACTCATCTGGGTTTTCTTCCTACATGGTTGTTCTTTCAAAGAAATATTTAACACAGTTCAAAAACATGTTAATGGAAAATATTTGAACCTAGTCCACTAAAATTCATAATAATAGTAGAAGTTTAGCGCTGAATCTTTAAAACAGAATCTGTACATAAAAATTCATTATATGACTCTTGGCTAATCTAGCAGAAGTATTTTATAGAAAGATGCATTTTAGTATAATTTGCAACACAGCATATTCTAGTATAATTGTATGCTGTTATTGTATTTTTGGTACTTGAAGTGGGATCCTTAAAAAAGAAGCTGGGAATTAAGGGAATGAGACCCAAATCCTATTTTAATTGAAGGCTTTATTAAAATAGCAGAGCTATAACACAAATTACACATAATGCATAATAACAGGGATGAAGAATAAGATGTGAATATACCAAAAGCAAAACTTTATTTCTAGCAACTGAATAAATCCATTAATCTCCTAGCTTATTCACAATGCAATGTTTGTGACCTAAATTTTGATATAAACTGGGAAGGCTCTTGATTTAAGGCTTATAGTTCTGCAATCTTGTCCCATTTCATGCTCATTAGAAACTCAACAGCTAATATTATGTCCCTGTCTAGCTCTGAGTTTATACCACCTCTTCTGAATTCCTCCATTTACTCCCTTCGCCAGTCAGACAAAACACACCAAAAAGCTTTGTCCTCAAATTAGATTTTTTCACAGGTCAACCTGCCCTACCTACTGTACTTTATTATCATGATGATCACCACAATTCACTTGATCCACAAACTATGCTACTCTTGTCCATGCAGTGATAAGATCATAGATCTTATCCATGATCCCTGGCTACTACCTAGAAACTCATTAGCTTCCTACTCCGTATTTTCTTATACTTCACCATACTGTGAATACTGCTGTCTCAGTTAATGACTTGCTTTGCAAAACATGGGGGGGGGGGGGGGGGGAATCTAATCCCTTAGTCTGGGGAGGGACAGGGGAAGCAAAGGTTTATTCTAGTTATCCTACCATTTTGGAATTTTTGACCGTTCTTTTGAGGTTAAATTAAGACCTTCGGAACATTCTCCTTTGTTACACGATTCATGCAAAGAACAGTAGGGCACTGAATACAGAATTCTCTGTAATATAAACAAGAGTTAATTACGAACACCTGGATGTAGACATCTGTCTGTTGTTTCCTCACTGGAATCTATTTGTACTTTGTTAGAGGAAAAACTGCTGCATAGCATCCACAGGTCTACAAAGCAATCTTCAAAATTTTACTGCTCATCACATAGAAACAGGAGGAGAGATTGATGAAGAGCACAGGAAATTTAATATTTGCCACTATGTTAACAGATGGAGTTTTACAAAGGATGACTCAGTTCCAAGAAAGTACTTTTGGCTAGACAACTGGGTTCTAGCTACCTCCTAAGCTATTCAAAAAAGGATGCCAACTAGGGAATGTTAATTAAAATGTAATCAAAGTTTCAGTGATAAAGATATCCCAACCAAAATAGTGGAAATTCAGATGTAATAAAGGGCTGAAGTTGGACACTTAGGCCTTTACATTTGTCTTCCTTGAGAAGTCAGAAAGACTGTTGTACAATCTACCATTGAACAGTTATCTTTTGATGTCAGTTTTCATTTAACACATTTGTTCAAGAAAAAATTTATATGACAAAGTTGACCTTGAAAATCACCTTAACCTCAAAGATTACTAAAGTAAGTAAAGTAAGCAAGCAAAGCAAACTGGCCTTGTTACTGTAGGTCAAAGTACGTAATCCTTAAGAATACCATGGCTTAAACTGCTTTCCTAATTTGGCAATTGCATCTTACAGGCAAGAGGTTGAACCATCCCACTTCAGCATTACCATCCTTTAATCTTTGTGTGTCAGGGAAAAGCGGCACAGGCATTAGTACATTACAACTAGGTCACTAGCAAATCCATCAAGTATTTAAAACAACATCTTTTTTTCCAAGTCTGATTCAGAGCTAAGGAATCAGAAGCACATTCAAAAAGTCACCGTGTGTCTGGGAAACACAACAGTTAAAGGCCTGTTCATTCCTAGGCAAGCCCAATTAAGAAAGTTTAACCACCATCAAGCAAATTACTTCTGGTGTTACCACAATTCTCAGTAAACTCGTTAAAGAGAAAAATAAAAGAAGTGCAAGACATAGCATCCATTCTAATTGGTTTTGAGTCTCATGTACATCTTTTACATCCTATTTATATCCAAGCTGTATCCTAGGGTGTTATAGAAATCCTGTGAATGTTGTCTGTATCAAACCTGCTGTAACTGGGACCACTGGATAGACTGCAGATACAGAACAGAAAAGTCCTCAGAAAAAGATAGCTCTAAAAGATAGGTAGGAACTTGTAAAAGTACTACTTGGACAAATAACTACCCTTCAGATGAACTTGAGTTAATACGTAATGCCTGAGGATCTTGACAGAAATCAGCTAACAGCCAAACATTATGACAATGCCCAAAGAAAAAAAGATTAAATAATTACAACAGTAAACTAACAAAAACATTACGGTATCTTGATCTGCTGCTACCCAGAGGACACTTCCTAACTGTCCCTTAATGTTTCAGCTATTTCTAGAACCAATTTGAGAGAACAATATAAATATTTGAGATAAATTCTGCTACAGAGTCTATATTTAGGAGTTGATCTCAGGACTCACCAAAGAGATGGGATGTGTTTTCAATTTTGTCCATGGTATCTGCAATGGAAAACATTACTCTAAGACAAAGTAAATATTAAAGATACAGCAAAATAAAGCACTTGCTTAGGATGTGGTTTAGATATACAAATTATAACTCCTGGACTCAAAAGAACATCACTTTCAAGTTACAAAGTTTATCTGAAAGTACTGTATAAGAAACTTATGCACACATCTCTTTCAGGTGTTAAGAAATAAACTTCAAAATCTACTGAGCTCTGAAAGGAAAACACAGAGGAGCAAAACAGAACCTGTCTCTTTAACACTGAGTTGTCAAACATCCGCAAAGGCAACACTGCCTTCCACATTCTTACCTTTAAAAGGAAATAAAAATCCACATTTGCTCGCTTGGCCTATAAATAATTGCTTGTCTGTAACAAAGTATTAAGAACTAAAGTATTAAGTAAAGAAAGAAGAGACTGAGAAACTGCTAAAATTTGACCAGATAACTTCTGTCAAAACAACCCATAGCTTCATTTCTTACTCTAAATACAAGGATAATCTAGGAGAGGAGATACATTGCTTCAATTCTTCACAGCCACCAGGATCAAAAAAGTGAAGTTGGCTAGATTTAGAGCGTTTTCACATCTCCCACAGAGACAGAATCCCTCCAAAAGATATTTTTGGAGATTGGAAAGGAACAAGAGGGAAAACAGTAAAAAAAAAAACAACAGAGGGTGAAATAGAAGAAATAAAACATAAAAAAGAACATAGTGAATCATTAAAAGATACCATTTATATCATGGGCAAATATAAGCTTATACCTCTACTTCTATTTCTGAATATGCAAGAATACATTCCATACAAAGAAAAAAAAATTAAAATCACTGTTTATTTTCACCATTTCTTTATGTATTTCATGCCATCATAAGAGAAAAAAATAGTGAGAAATTATTGCTGGTAACAGCTTCGTCTTTCTCTAAAATTTTATCAGGTATTCACCCCAATTTTCTGTTAATACAATGTTGCTCAAAAGTTTGCAGAGACAGAAAGGGGGAAAAAAAAAAGATACGGTTAATTGCCACTTCAGCATAATAAAACACTCACCCTAATGGATGCCTTATTGCAAAAGACTTTGTTTATAGCAAGCCATGTTGGAAGATCCAGCATGTTCTGAAGCACCTCTTGATCCAACTCTAAATTGGTCAGCTGACCTTCCCCCTTTAACGTGCTCAGGTTGATCTTGTCAGGCGACAGATTTTTGGTGAACCTAAGAACAAACATGCAACTTAAGTAAATGCACGTACAGCAAATCAGAGCTGTCCTGCATGCAGCAGACAATTTAACTTAAAGGAATGGTCTGGCACAGCAGGCAGGGGAGATGGAAATTATCTTAGGTACAATTTCACCCTGAAAAGAATTAGTACCACGAAATTTCATGTTTGCTTTGTCTCACTAAATACGTAGACAATTAAATACACTATGAGGTATTTCCCTACTTGTTCATCACCCAGAATAACAGATATTTAATTCAAAATACTTAACTACTTATTTCAAACTATATAAAGTAGAATTGAACCCATCTCACTCTATTTTTTCAAAAGAAAAAAAAAATCAAAACCTCTGTGACATATACCATAATTCCTGGAGCATGCAGAAATGGCTGATAATTTAACTCAGGACAGGTAACAAAAAGGTACTTTTAAACAGTACCTATATTTATATATATATATATATATATATATAGGTACTGTATGTATATATATATATACACACTGTATGTGTGTATATATATATGTACACACACACTATATCTTGAAAAGTTTCATTTATAATATTGTTTTAGTCAGAATTTAACAAAGAAATTATACATTTATATAAACAGGCACACGGCAGTATGGTGAATATAATATACTGGCTGGAAGCTTGAAAAAATAGTCTGATATGCAAAGGCTAAAAAACTGTAGCTACTTAATAGAGAAGACATGCAATATATGTCACTATACTTAAAAGGTGCTATGATTTGCTTATACAATAGAGCAGTCGATGTAACTGTGTCAAATGGTCGACATCCTTGTGAGAGAACACGACAAAATCATGAGTGCTCTGCCCTCAAGTCAACAACCATAGCATTATACCTACCACAAGCTAAAGACTGGCTGTATTTAACCGCACCCACATACAGCCATGGAAATCTGTTTCTGCTCATGAGTGGGTCTAATTTTACAAGATTAGATAGAAGAAAATACTGCTGCTTGCATTACACTTTGAGACATTTCCCACTGAAATCCGCCCATGCTGGTATTTTCCAGGCAGAGCGCAAAAGGGTTGCTCTGTCCAAAATGGCAGCTCTGGTGCGACCCAGAAGTTCCCTTTCCATTCAGACTGGTTTCTGTACAAAGTCCCTATTGAGTAAGACACTCAGGGGGAGATGGTAGAAGAAGGTGAAGAAGGCTGGCAACCTTTTCCTCCTAACAGTTTCCAACTGTGGCTTGAAAACTGGCTACCATTTTCTTAGCCCAACTGTTTCATTGCTTTCTTATCGTGGTAAGCTTTGGAAATGCATTTACCTAGCCTGACAAAACCAAAATGCCCATATTTACCACTTCTACAGACATTCAGACAGACATCACAAACCTACAGAATTTCATCTCCCTGTCAGTTTAAGCATAAAGAAGGACTCTCAAAGACCAAAACATCTGAGGGTGGAGGGAGCACAGAAGCTTGTTCAGAACTTAAGGTTCAATTATTTTTATTTTTTAAATTATACCAAGTCTGAAGTTATCCAGGGTGTATTTGCAAAAAAATACTAGACGTGCTGCTTATGAGAGAATAGCTGCAGTTGTTTCTGTTGGCTTAAAAAAAAAAAATAACCAGAGGAAATGAGCTTTGACTCAAGAATAATATATTTTAATAATTACAGTATTAAAAAATATATTAAGATCAGACTACTGACAAATATATTTTCCTTGACAACTAGTACTTCTAAATGCTCCATTTAGAAACATGAAAATTATTTAAGCCCTCTATTCCTCACATCGTTTTCCAGTTACCCTTCTTTGTTCCTTTTAACAAGAAAGAATAAAGTGAAGAGCTGAATATCCTGCCTCAGTAAACCACCCCGTCAATAACTGCAAAATATAAGGTCTCGTATATCAGAAATCATACTGACAAGTCTCATCCAACTTCTTAATTGAAATTCCTAAAATAAACAGCCATTGAACATTTTCGGTCATAACACAGTATCTCTCTCTACTTACTAGATGATAATCACCTTTAAATAACACCAGCTTGTGACTTTTAAGTCACATTTATACAGCAAACGCAAAATATTCTGCCATTACATACACACATGGCTTACTGAGACTCTGATGCTCTTTGTAGCAACTCCCCTCTGGGTCCCCAATAGCTATGGCACACAAGAAACAGCACTCAACTCAAAGGCAGACAGATGTAACCACCAGCTTTGTCTTTGTACTGCAGACAAATCACAGTAAAACCCAGAGGATCTACAGGAACATGTTTCCAAATTTCACAGTGAGAAAGACACCAAAATACCATTAAGGATGAGAATAGAGACAGTAAAGCTAATCTTAAGTTACTTCCAACACCCTTGGACAAAATAAGAGCTGTATCCTACCAACAGGGAGCAGAAGGACAGGGAAGGCAATATCAGCAAGCAGTGTCATTTTTCCTCCCTTTCAGCATAGCTTTTTTTTTTTTTTTTTTTTTAAATAATTCTTCTGAGCGCTGCTTTCAACTTTTCACCTTTCCTTGCAACCAGTGAAAGGGAGAAAGCTCTGTGTGCTGCTTCATCTAGCACCAACCAACACAAGAGGATATCCACCTGGAAGTCTACACCTTTCATTTCAAAGGTCAGAGAAAGGAACTTTAGCAGGAAGGTTGCGAGAAGGTATTTCAGGTTTAGACACCTCTAACAGCTGATTTCTTCATTCCACTCCCCCAGCTGGAATGTCACTGATGAGCGGATGCTGGCGAGACAGTGGCACCTCCCCAAAATCCATAGTAACTTCATAACATATGACAACCACATCTGCTCTGCCCAGAGCCAGTTTTCCACAGAGGATGCCAACACTTTACGTTTCTCTAATAATTCCCTGCTCCTTCTAAAGTTAATTGTTCCACAGAATATACTTCTGATTGTTTAGCACTGTAGCACTATTTCATACACTACTTCAAATAACAGGAAAGTTTAGTTTCATATGGTAGTTTCTGATTTATAAATAAATAATTCAAAATTACAAGCTGGCATATTTGAGCAGCTAACCCTGCAAAACACAACGTGATCATACCAGTTCAAATTTAGAAGAATTTGAAACTTCATGGATAAAAATAAAAAAGGGCCAAACAACAAAAAGAACAGCATTTTGTATTTAAAAACAAAACAAAATCAACAACAACAACAACAACACCCTCTTAGGGTAACTACAACTCTCCAAATGGCTTTGTTCTAGGATCCCACCGTGTATCAAACCAGGACATGCCCAGAAGCTGAGCCATGGACACGTTGACGCATTTCTAGTACAGGTTCCAGTGAACTTGCTATGAGTGGGCAAAACCCATCACTGACAATATTGTTAAATAAAATAGATAAAATCAGATAAAATCTGAAACTATGTTTTAATACTATTAAATTTTAATTTTATTATTCAATTTAATGTTAATAATATTTTTAAAACTCTGGTGTTAACAATGCCTCGGGGACGTTTTCAAATATTTACTGTCAAGGTTTAAGAACACCACAGCATGGATTTTTAGGCTGGCAAATTACCTCTACATCTAAATAATGACTCTCTCTCTTAGCACTACAACCTGGAATGCTGAAATTGCTTAAACTTTGAGAACTTATTAGGCTATCATATTTATTATTATTTATTATACTTTTTTTTTTATATAAAATCGAGAAGTACGTACCAGAAAGTTAGAACAGAATCTTGTTATTCTGAATAAGCAGCCATCAGAAATATTTGATAGTGTTTGACATTGTGAACATGTTAGACAGAAAAACATTTTAAAATTCTCTGAGCTTTTCATGTAATTTCCTGGAACTAGCAGCGTCACCAACTTCACGACATGCACACACCCTTCTCTCTGACTCAGTCCATGCAAACAGCTCCCCCCATCCTGTCTTTTGTTTTTCACCCTGGCGTACATTCCTTAGAACAGCTTAGTTACTCCTTAAAAACTGGCTCAAACTGGGAGCAGAAGCCTTAACAACTGGGCCAAGTCTCTGCATAACATCCCATGAGCTTCCTTTCTGAGGGAACAGTGTTGGTGACCACTGCTTGGTGCAAGAAATGAATCAAGGAGAACAGAGGAAAGCAAAAGGAAAGGGCAAGAGGAACAGAAATATAATAATGTACATGGCTGCGTTCAACAAGGTTTTTTATCTCATTGTTTTGCTGAGTTAGTAAGACATCATTGTTAATGAGACAATACTTAGTTGGCTTGTTAATACCACGAGCTATTCTTAGCAAAAATGTTTTCATTGATTTAGTTTCAATTTAACAAACTACCCTTCCCTTCTCAGAACATGCAGTCTGAAGTTTGAATTACTACATCTAATAGCATGAATTTCAAACCAGTTTAATATTCAATTCTATAAGGTGATAGATTAATGCCATAAAATATCTGACACTTTAAATGCAAGAATCCTGAAATACAATTAATACCACAAGCAACTTGACACAACTCCCCTGAGCTGTGTCACACACACAATTAATATAATTGTGCTGTTAGACAGACGGTTCAATCTTCTTTTTACAGACTATTGATTAGGAGTTCAATGAAAAGCATAAAAGGTCACAGAATAACAGCACGGTACTAAATAAACGTATGTACAGTAGTCAGGAGCACAATGAATAGTAATCTAGAGGTCTCAGTAAAAGAACTAAAAACCCATACAGAGATGATTTTTTCCTTGCCCAAAATATTTATATTCTGAAGTTTTGCTTGGACAAGAAAGGCTTGGAGTTCTGAATGGGATCTCCACGTTGCAAACAGGAAAGATGGCCAAAAAATGAAACTAGGAAAAAATACAGTGGAGTGGACAGGGGAAGAAGCTATTCTGAAAGGATTAGCTCATATTTTGTAGAATCGAGCCCACAGATTACGTGAAGTTCAGAGCAGTGCTCCACAAAGGTTTGGAGAGATGCCTTGTCACGTTCAATGAACAGAAACTCCGACCTCTAGATTTAATAGAGAAATTATGGAAGTCTGAATCTCATTTGGACATGGGACACTCAGATGTTTTGCTCATCTACTGAATAGATAATCTGTTCCACCTGGCTCTACCATATGTCCCCCCTGCCTTCTAAATAAAATTCCTCCAGTGATTTGATCCTACGTATATGCCCTGATCGTGACAGACTATTAAATGTTAATATGAGCCACATGTCTTGCTGATGGCCTTACTATGAACCAGAAATCCTTTAGAAGATACATGGTTCAAAACAACAGGCTCGGAAAGAGGGCAGAATGTCCTAACAAGAACTGGCAACTGTATCAATAATAGAACAGTAGGAACTCACCAGAAAGATTACTTTCTTCCTGTTCCACCTGGCCGAACCAAGTTATTAGATCACTAAGAAATTCAATGTAATTTCTGAAGAAACACAGTCTTGTTTTTTTTTAAATTGTAGTTCAGTGGAAGATAAAGGTTTCCATGACTCTTGGTAGAAAGGAGGTCTACCATTATTCTGCTCACTGTACCACTTTAAATTTTAAGACTTAGCATTTAAATTGAAAAGAACTAACTCTGTAAAATCTGTAAAAAAAAAAAAAAAAAAAAAGATCACCACAGCATCCACAGCATTTACTGTTATGAATGACTTCCTTGCATATTTGCATGTGTATCTCATTTGTAATACTGCAGATCAAAGTTGATTTTCATTAACTGCTCTGATCTGAAAAACCTTTACAGCCCTCCCACCTTTCACTAAGCCACAAAAAAAAAAAAAAAAAAGTGTCCCAGAAAACAGAAAATAACCTGCTGCAGGCGACATAATAAGTTTCTCTCGTATTTATCTACTGTAACCAGAAGCAATAAATACCAAAGTCTCTCAGGAACAAAACATCACCTGCAGACACTAAGTTCAGGAGCATTGCAATACTTCTCCTCATGACAGCGTATCATTAGTTAAGTCCAAAGTACCAGGATGCTTAGATTTACATGGGAGCAAGTCCTAGATGAGAAAAGACAGACTCCCTAGATTAAAAAAAAAACAACTCTACATACCAATAATATTAAGCACAATGACCTTCAGAAGAGTTCTTAGTAACTGTCCCTTCCTGACCCATGTATGACAAGAAGGAGAAAGGATAAGAGACTGAAAACAGTTATACAGCATTAAAAAGATTTAGCTGCCATTGAGGCAAAAGTGTCATCTAAAGACAACAAACTTCACGGATGTAAAGTGCTTGACCTGTACTGAATACAAACACCACGCTTCTGTGGAAGCTGTCCATGCAACAAGATTAGAATCAAGCAACTTCATCTTTAGTTTGTACTTTAAAAAAAAAAAAAAAAAGAAAAAGAAAAAAACTGCAATCAAGATGTCACAAAAGCTGGTACAGAAATTAAGTATACATTAAGCGGCTTAAGGTTAGTAGGAATTGGTCAGGAGACTACAAGAGCACCATGTAATAAGCCCAAAGGATAAGCAGAAATATAAAGGCAGTGGAAAAGGTAGTAGATTGTGAGTAACAGAAACCTTTGAGTGAATTCTGGCTGTCCTAGCGATGTTCTATTTTTAATGCAGTGCATCACAGCAGTATTTCACCCAGAATGAAATCATTAACTATGGTTTATGTAAGATTTAGAGTAAATGAATTTTAGCTCCAGAGAATGAGTTAAAATGTGTGATAGCTGACAGGTAACATTAAAGTCACATTCATCAAGTCCTCAGAAAATTGACCTTCTGAAGAACTCAATAGATCAACAAACGGCTTTGCAACAACAGCTGACTCATTGATGATGCAAGATACTAGATGTTTGAAGATAAAACCCAGTAATTTCCATTAATTGTAAATGAAAGGGTTTTTTGTTTATTTGTTTTTGTTTTGTTTTAAGAAAATAAAATTGGAAGATAAGAGAAAATGATGAAAAATTGCCTGACATATAAGGCTCAAGTACTACTATATAAAAAGTATGAATAGGAAGTAGCACTAAATTTCACCATAAAATATGATGGCATGCCCTCATTTTGGATAAAACATTCATTTCTGAAAACATTAAAGCCAATTTAAAAACAGATAGGATAAACAGAAAAAATAATGATGAAGTAATGAAAACTGCACAGAAAGTTAATTGGGTACTCATTTATCAATATAAGAACAAAAAAGACATACCAAGCCAAAAGAGAATGCCTTTAAAACCAATAAAGGGAAACACTCATTATGAAACATTTTAATGACCATGGACCACCAGGATAGAACACAGTACCAAAATCAAAAGCTTAGTAGAATTAAAAAATAATAATAATAATAATGATCAGGCATTCATGGTAAGATTTGTAGGGAGGGGTAATACCTTTTATGCCATCACCACAGTACAATTGACCTGACACACTTGCACAAACACTTCAAGTTCTTTACTGAAGAATGTTCGCAGTACATTAGGCTGAAAATAAAAACTTGTGAGGATAAATTTTAATATTTCTGGACTAAAACCCTACCAAAAACAATGACACTCTCCCAATCTGCACCACAAAAAGAATTGCCATAACACCGTAAAAAACTCACCACCGCTATTAGCAGGTAATTAGCCTACAATGGGCATAACTTTGGTGGTCTCAGAGGCTATCCTCCAGCCTTTGTCCAGAAGTCATCTGTATCGGCAAGGTTGTGTCTTGTGTGGATTCTCAAATACCATGCGCTTTTCTGCCGAGAAGCCCCTATCAGTAAATACACTGCAAGGGCTGCCATTCCCTGTATTCTCATAGAGCTAATCACAGGAGACTCGTAAATGGCAATACCGACTGCAGCAGCTGCACCAACCTGCAAATTTCTCAAGAACACCTACCATTGTCTGTCTATAGTACCAGACTGGCACTTCTTTCCACCCACTGACAACAATTTCTACACGAGTCTAACAACTTAACCCTAATGCCCTTTTCGAGGGCATTCCCGTTTGCACACCCTGCCTGGACCTACTGCACTCAACTGTAAAAAACAAAACAAAACAAAACACCAGATGTGACCATAACACCACCACCTGTGACCCTACAGCTTCAGGCAGGAGTTTTCAGGCTAAGAAACACGACCTGGAACACCTGAACGGCTCTTATCAGGCCTTTTGACTTGTCATAGTCTAAAGACAGATCTCCTTTCCCCACCCCTGACCAGGCAGATCACTAACTGGAATCCTGACTCAGCACCCAGCCCATGCTTCCACAACCTGTCGCGCCATCCCCCTTCTCTCCTCTCCCATCCTAGGGGGCGGGTGCCTCAATATTACATTTAGTTTTCTGATGCCTTCCAAATAACCGCTTCTATTTCATCACTACACAGGCAGGCTTCAGCGTGGACTTCTGCCTTCCTAAAGACAACTTAATACACTCAAGGGCGCTCTAAGTCCCATTTCTAAGTCGACGCTTTCTCAAATACAGACATTCCCACCAACTCTCTTAACAGTATATAAATCTCCCCCTAATTAGTTCTGTAGTAATACATACAGGAAATTATTTTCCTTCTATTTGTAAAGGAAGGTCTTGGTTGTTCTTTGGGTACTGATAGAACCGAAACAGCTGCTGTCATCAATAGCTATTATCTAATTACATGTCATGCAGCAAATCTGCTCAGAAATAGCCAAGCATTGCACAGAGATGAGGAGCTTTCATTGCATGAATGCTAATCACCTTGTAAGTAAAATATTGCTCAATCGTTCATTTATGATAAAACCTCAAACAGACCAATATCAGCTTGTCTATTCCACGAGCTTTTTCATGCATCGTTAATCATGCGTACAAATGGCCAATACCATCAAATCCCAAAAAAATTGTTTAAAACTTGACAATCTTATATACGACAGACCTTAATGTGTATGTTGAGTACAAGAAAACAAAATCCTTAATATGCTAAGACACATCTGGGAAGGTACATGCTATTTCCATATTGCAGGCAGCAAAAGTAACACATCACACTGCGAATCTGTTGATACTTGGTAACTGTTCCATTCCAGTCAAAATACGACATTCTGTAACTAATGCACAGAAAAGGCACTTGACACAAAATAATTTTATAAATTTAAACCAAGAAACAAGAGTGAGGCATAAAAGCAGGACACCATCTGCCTTCTGGAAACTGCACCATTTATTTATGTAACATTAGCAGATATCTTATTAATGCTAAGCAATCAGATTTTACAACAAAAAAAAGATTTTTCAGTACGACATAAACTACAAAGCCTATTTTAATTTTTAAAAAAATCAGCTATTCTCTTACATAAACCAGGATAAAAGCTGACTGATCCTCCAAATATCTATCGATAGAGAGAAAAAAAAAAAAAAAAGATTAAGTTACACAAAGGAATTAAGTAGGTGAAAGCAATAAACAGCAAATGTCAAGTAGCCTATAGATATGGAGATACGTCTAAAAGATTACATTCAGAAATTATACATAAATATATGTTTATAACGGGATTGCTGGTGTACTTCCCAAGTCAGTTTTGTAAATTTAGTTTAGGACTTTCTTGTTTTCAAACATACCTGCATAGCAAGCAATTACTTTTTGCAGAATCGTAAGTTCCAAAAACAAAAGAGAGAAAACCCAATTGACATTTTATAGAATTCATTTCAGTCCCAAATCTGTACAAATACATACCACCTCTTACATTTAATCTACAAAGGTGGGAGAGGGGAAGTTACCTGAGGGCAAGGTATTCAGACAAAAGGCCCCTACTCCTGGTGAAAGCAAGTGGTCAGTTGCCACGGTTTCTGAGAAGCGCCTGGTGCTCATTTTGGTAGTAAGGATATTCACAGCAAACCAATCTCCACCAGAGCCAGCAGGGATCGCTGCAGGGAACGGGACACAGGGGACACACAAGGGAGCAAGTTCAAAGGGGAAAAAGGAGTGATACAATAATGTAAGAGATTTTTAGCTAAAGAGAACCGCAGTCACAACAGTTTGCTATACATTAAGACATTCTATAGCTGAAAAGGAAATAGAGCTGTACAAAGTGCTACATTCCCATGAGAATATCCCTTACTGTCTCATACTAAGACACTGCAGCTGTGTTTAAATGAACAGCTTATGTAGAAAAAAAATCAATCCAAGGATCCATATAATACAGCCAAGCGGTTTCAGAGACACTCAGTAAGTATATTTGGAATGTGAGAAGGCAGCTATCCTGGAGCTGCAGCACACAAGAGGCTGTTAGTATATTTTGAAATGGGAGACAACTTTTCAGTTTTGTTTTGCCTGAGATTTCTCAGCCCACGTTATTTGTTCCCATTCAGCATCTCCACTACACCTGTTTAAAAGTCACCCTACAGAAACATGACTCTACAGAGATAAGGGAGCAGGACTTGCTGGGTTTCATTCTGTACTTGTGGCAGTGCGACGAGGACCAGCATTTTCTAATTTCACAGGGTTTGAAACTGTAGCACATTAAGCCTCTCAAAAATTAAAAAAAAAAAAAAAAAATAGAATATTTAACTTAGCAAGTCAAATGGCAATGGAAGAAAAGAAATTCTTTGTTAACTGTCTTCACTTTGAAAAGATGCCTCAGACTAAATATAACTAATACTTACACTCTATTATTGCAGGGACAGTACAATCCTAGTCCTTCATAGGCTATTTGTTAGGATATCTGAATGATGTTTATGAGATTTATTACAGAACTGAATTACAGATATGTAGTTAGTAGTAGTAGTTATGAATGAGAATTTTTCTACAGTCTCCAGATCCCCAAGCAATGGGAGCGACTATAACATGAAAATCGTGGGTCCCAAGATTGCTTCCTCAGGAGTCAGATGAAGAAGCCAGTCGGAGAAAACAAGAGCTCTGGTGTTCTCAAGCTGTATGGTAGTTGCATGGCAGAGCTGCCACAAGATTTGCGCTGGGGTCCTGCCTCACACATCTAGGAGCAAGGCTCCTAGATCCATGCTAGGAAGCCTGGAAGGATGGAAAGCCATAGCCTGAGCTGGAGCTCTTGTACTTGGTACATTCCTCTCCTGATTCTTCTAATGAAAAGCTGATGGAATGAAGAGATCCAAACTTTGGTTAGCGTCAGCTCCTCAGAGGTGTACAGAAGAACTGTAGGACCTACTGTTTAAGAAACCTTGGTTCCCCAGCAACCTGCCAAAAATTAGGTAGGTATTTGTCACATAATTAGTTGTTAGCAATTATTCTCTTGATTTGAAACAAAAAAATCATGAAACAAATTACTTTGTGTGAGCCTTCCTAATTCTGTTAGTTTTTCATCAGAAATCACCTGATATCCTTTGCCCAGTCTGTTTGTACAAGAAAACTGGAATTAAAACCAAATACCCTTTAACAAGCGCCTTCTACTCAAAGTTTTGTACATAGTTTTATACCTCTTTAATACAAAAAACACTAAGGCTTCAGGAGAAATACCAAATTTCAAAAAAAAAAAAAATCACTATGTGTTCTGTTTTGATTCTTCCCCACTGCATACTTGTTTAACCATAACAATTTTATTCCCCACAGACATTATTTAAATACCCTCCTCCCTAAGAATGCTTTGCACTCGTGTATCAGCTGCTTGTACATGAAGTAATCTTCTACATCATTTTAATTCTGGAAACTTATTTCCCTGTCAACCTATTGTGAGAATTGCTTCAAAGGAAATGATCACATACTATGCAACTAAAATGCTACTGATTAATTCATGGCGATTCTGTAAATGCATTAATTTTTAATATGTATACACAAGACTTGTCTGACAAACAAAACTTCAGCAGAACTTTAATGGTACAAAAGTCTGCAAAATCAGCATCCAGATTTATAATACCTTTGCAAAAATGATATAAAACAAACTGAAAGTTAGAAATAAAATTCAGTTGAGTTTATTTCATTAACCCAAATGCTCCTGAAGTCTCAAGAGATTTTTATGAATGGGGACAAACAAGATTTAATAATTTATATCTTAATATTAACAAATGTACTGATTAAGAACTCTACCAGCAAATAGATTATTGCCGGTTTATCTCCAAAATAAACTTTTTAAATTCAAACAAAGCACCACAGCAATTTCAGTTTGGCTTTTTAGATGACATTCTGCTACAAAAGCTTAAAATGCAATACAATTGTGAAGCTACTAATAAAAATAGAAGTGAAAAGGGTTTTTTTTTTGATTGAAAAAAAACACATTCATTGATTCTTTTATGCTTATCAGAATACTACCAACACATTCACACAGGCAAAATCGTTGGCATGAAGTCTCCACTTAGAATCATAAAAAATACAGCACAATGTAAAATTTCATTCAGTTCCTTTATGTTTGAAATTCAATGCTTTTTGTATCTTTCTCTGTTTTCTTCTGCCACCCCAAGCAGTTTTGCTTAACTGCCTGTTCCATTTTTTTTCAGACTCAATTCTTTCACTAGGTTCAGCAGCATGATGTTTGTAATAAACAGATAACACTTTCTGTACGCATTCAGATTAAATATAGACTTATTCAGAACAATGTAGATTGTTCCACCCACTTACATTGTGCTTTGAAGTCCTTCCATATACCACATAAGCCAATAAAGTCAGTCATGTAGAAAACATCCTGTAAATACTTCAGTGTAAGCAGAGAAAGAACCTGTTTTACGCTTATTCTAGGGAAAGTACACGCTTTGTGTTCTTTGGCTGGCTAAAAAATGGGGTAACTTTCACAAAACTGCAGTAATACAGAAGTAGGATATTCAGTAGGGTGAAAAGAAGCAAATGCCCCTTGCTTCTTATGCTACTACTCGAAGTTGGAAGTTTCAAAGGTCATCCAAACAACTACAGGTAATTACAAGAAGAAAATTGTCCGTTCTGGCCAAGTATGTAACCCTGCTACACTAGCAGGTTCGAAGAGAAATAACCCCAATCTCTTGGGGTGGCAACGTGCCCCGCCAAAGAGGTGTATCTCACAGGTACCGAGCAGAGTGACGCACTGGTCAAATATTAGCCGGGACTGATATCGGTGACGCCGTACCAGGTGATGTGATACCGCTGCTCACAGCAGGATCAACCGACCCCTTGGATCCGTGCAATCCTTACGTTACTCTTTGTAGAATTAATCTTCCTAGGCATTTTAGGATGATTTTCCAACTACGTGATGGATAATGTTATCGTGAAACATACTGCGATTTTCTTCTACTGAAATCTTAGTGTTTTTGCATCTACTGCTGCAGGTGAGCAAAAGCAAGTTCACCCAGAACCACAGAAACTGGCATGAACAGGAAGTGACCTGGATTTCTGCCACACCAAACGTTTTTAAGCCACTTAAGATTTTTCAGTGTGTGCACATGTGTAAAAATAGCAAATACGTAAGACTAAAACAAAAAATGTGATTTTCTTTTTCAAGTTGAAGTATGCGCTATCATTGGTAAACTTCAGGGTTAATATGCAATTAAGATGAGGAATATCACAGTCAGTGGGGATGAATTAATGCAGAGGCAAGTTTGGAAGCTTTCCTTCATGCTTCTCAGACTTATACTTAAATAAAACTTTTTTTATAAAAAGGCATGGATCTTGAAGACACATAGAGGGCTCCCTGTTAGACCACAGGTTAGCTAGAAAGGAAATTTTAGTCAATTATATTAAAAGACAAAAAAAAAAAAAAGTCTTATACAAGCCTGTGTCAGCAACTCCTGATCCCTGATAGTATTTTGGATCTGAACAACTCAAGAGTCAAACCCTGATAGTGATGATGACATCTTTCTAACTACAGGTAGTACAACAGGCACACTATTGGGATCATGCATAGTGAAATCTAGAGTCCTGCTGGCAATCTTTAAAACCACTGCTTTAAACACTCGTCCACAAAGTCTAACAAAGGAAAAAGATGCAGAACTGGAAGGTATCTGCTTATCAAAGCAAAGCAGTCCACAGAAAATCTTGCAAGAAAAGCTGCTCTTCAGCAAGAAGTCTCTCGCCCATGAAAAGACATAATGGCACACGTTAAGATTCAATGTGTGTTTCAGTTCATTTCATTCAGAGAAAAAGCCTGACAAGACGAGTAAGCGATACCAAACTCCTAGCCACCATGTTTCATTTCCACCTTTGTGAAGGGTATCGCCATTATTCAGATATACTTGATTCATTGTAGGGCAGATAATGTTATGAAACAAAGGTACTCCACCATGCATGTTCGCCAGAAAAAATGATCCTACTACAATAAGCAGCTGACAAAAATTCAAGGTATCTAGCTTTCAAACAACAAACTCATCTCTTCAGCTTAGTAAACCATGCTTAGTTTCAAATGCTGTATCAAGCACCATATAATCCAAATAACAGAAAAATGTAACTGTGTTCCCTCTTCCTTCCTTCTCCACATTTTCTTCTGCAGCCTTGGAGAAAAGCAATGCGCATTGAAGGGAGTGGACTGAGCTAATACTTCAAGAAATTTCTAAAAGACTGTAAGAAAACTGAAAACCCACCAGCAGACCCTGAAAGAAGGTTCAGATTTGTTACAAAGCTGCAGATTTGTTTCTAAGCTGCAATACAGTATTAAAAAAATATATTTTACAATCTAAAAAGCCATTTAGATATCAAAACGTTTTCAGAATCCAGTTTGGATCTCCCTCTTCTCCTTCTTTTCAGACCTTAAAGATCCGTATCTACAAGAGTTTCCCCTAGATAACAAATATAGCGTAAGGCTGCTTCACACCCCCAGTGTCCATCAGTCCATCTAAAAGCACCATAAAACTGAATTAATGGAAGCTACAATAACTGAATGACACAAATTACGCTTTTAATTTTGCATACGCAATATCCAGATGGCTGTAAGAAAGCTGAAATTTGCTAATGGATGTGGTGACAGATATTGCAGCAATCTCTATAGAAAATATTGCTAAATCAATATCCGGGGGGGTGGGATTCGGGGAGGAAGGCCTGGACAATATGCCAGCCAGAGGGCCCTGGCAACCTCAACCATTCTGTGATTTGTGACCAAAAAAGAAAAAAGGAAAGCACAGAGAACTGTAACTGAAGGTAAAAGATTATGTCTTCTATTTGTTCTGTGAAGTACAAATCACATTTGGCTTTGTTCAAAGAGAAATCTAATCACCAAAAATGGAATACAAAGAGAGGAAACAAAGATGAAAATAAATCAAGATAACTGGATAATTCCTTCAACTTTTCCTTTATTATACGTGGACTTTTTCCAGACAGTAATACTTCCCTTGGTGAAGATGACAAAAAGGCATCAGTTTTGAGGAACTATGAGAATTGCAGAACAGGAACCAATATAGTAATAGAATCTGAAGTGAAAGTGTCTTTTGGCACCCTCTCTATTACAGGAACTTCCTTATGCCTTTGGCTCCAGACTGACACAAAACAATGTGTGAAGCCTACGTTAACCCCAGTCTAATAAAATCTAATAAGAAAGGAAAACCTGAAATAAAGAACAATGTTGTGACTTTTGTTGGGGGGAAAAAAAAATCCTTGAAATTCAAAGAGCTACCTGAATTTGTTCTCTGGTGTAACCAAGTTCTGCAATCACTGAAGTACCAGTTCTGCAGGGAGAAAAGATTATCTGATCATGTGCTTAAGAACACCCATAATAAGGGCCTTAATAATAAGGTCTGTATTTCACTATATTAATGTTGGTGTGGCCTCAATGATCGTGAGCCTCAGCTTTAAACTGCAAACCTCAGATCGTTAGACATATCCCATAAGCTTTTCAAAAATGCCAAAACTTGCACCAATCAATTAAGGTAGTCTTGTTGAATAAGCGTCATCACATCCCACAAGAAAACACACAGATTTATCAACATCAAAAAGTACTTAACGCTGCTTTTCGAAAGCTATTTATTTCACAAACCAGACAAGAGCCAGCTCACGTTACTCGTGCTCAGTTACTAGACACGTGTTTTACTTTAACCTGTAGCATCGAGACCAGTTCACTTCCCTTCTGATACAGCTTGCTAAATGGTGCTATAGGAAGTGAACCGTATCAGTGAATTAAGCTCAGTGATTTCCTGCACACTGCTGACGAGCAGGCTCGCTCAAGGCAGATGACATCTTCGTCCAGCATTCCCATTCTCGCAGTGCTCAGTTACCGTCTTGCGAAAACAAGACTTCTGCATCAGCATTCCCAGCTACAAAAGCTCACAGACAGGGCGGAGGAGAAAAATTACTTCACTGTTGTTTGATACATCATCTTTAAGGGACGGACAGCGACGGGTTGGGAATGGGAATTGTGCCTTCCCTGTGCACCGTTGGCACAATTGTCAAACGGCAATCTGGCATTTTATTTGGTTTTCTCTGTTAATTAACAGTAAGATAAACACCTTTGAAAATCCATAAAAAAAAACAAAATGAAATGTTAAAGAAAAAAAAGCAAAGTAGTATGGGGCCAACTTTTCAAGCAATACCGAATTTATAAAAGTAAATCCTGAAGAACAACAGTGCTGCAGTATCGTGACAGATGAGGTACCTACTAGGCTTTTGCCTTTCTTTACAAACGGAAGAAATTTAGCCGTGGCTTTTGGGAATTGTTGTGCAGTTTGTGTGTTTGCATAGTTTCCACGACTTTCCCGCACAGGACCCTGACAGCCCCCAAAACGTTCCAGTGTGGCAATTTTTCCTCCTGCTGCCCACGCCGGGTGCAGTTAAGTTCCCCACAAGCCGCCCAAGTTGGCTCATCCCTCCGGCAGCGCCGCCGCCAGCCGCCTTGGCCACCCGGCCCCACCTGGCGCTCCCACAGCTCGGGGGCGGCCGCAGGATCCGCAGGGACCCCGCACCCGTGCACCCCCCGGCTCCTCCCCGCTCCCCGGGCGCCCCCCGCGGCCGCCGCGGGTCGTCCCTCAGCGCCCCCCCGGGCACGGCGCGGCGGGCGGGGACTCGCTCGGTGTCCCCCCTCCGCCGCCGGGCGAGGGGCCAGTGGCCGTGCCCACGGCTGTCACGGCGGGACGAGCCCTGGCGAGCCGCCTCGCCCCCCTCCAAGCCCCCGGGAGGCGGCTCCGGGTCTCCCCTCCGCCGGCCAAACGATGCCCGGCTCCTCTTCGCCCCACGCCTGACCGGGCCTCGGGGCCTCTCGCCCGCCGCCGATCCCCCCCGCACGCCTCAGCCCACCCCGGGCAAGGGCGCTGACCTGGAGAGATGCTTCAGGATCTGCTTCTTGATGATGCCCGCCATGGCGTCCGCCTGCCCGCGCCCCTCACGACGACCGGCCGGCACCGGGGCCGCGCCTCATCCCTCCGCCCGCCCCAGCCCGAGCTGCTCGGGCAGACCGCGGGGCGCGCAGCCGCTGCCGCCGCTCCCCCTCACTCGGCGCCCGCCGCCATCTTGGCTGCACCATCGCCTAGTGACGGGGGGCGGTGGCACCGCCGCCCGGCACGGGGAGAGGCGGGCCCGAGGCGGGGCGGGAGGGGGGCACCGCCTCCCCCCGGTGCCTGACGACCCCCTCGGGAGGCCGACCGGTGCTTCTGGTGTCCCCCCTCTCCGTCCCGGTGTCTGGTCTTCGCTCTCCCTCCGTGCCCTCGGCTGCCCCGCGGAGCTTGCCTCCCGCCTCCCCCCCGTGCCCCCAGCCCCAAGCCACCGACACTGGTCGGTATCTGGGTGAGAAATCTGTCGTGAAGGGCGGCTGAAAGGTGTAATGTGTACCACAAATGGTTCTAATATGCGGCAGCAGAGATTCCTCCAGATGAAATGCTCATTTGCCTATGTGCGCTAATAGCTGGCGTAATACCTGCACATCGCGTGCTCCCCAAGTGTCGGAGCTGTGACAGATCCATCCACGAGGTCGTTCACGGAAGCAAAATCTGGAGTTCCTCTTAGTTTTCCAGATAAATTCCATTAGTCTAGCTCCTTTGTTCAGTTTCATGAGCCAAGTGAGACATTTATCCTTTTTATACCTCTCTTTACAAGCAATGCTCATTTACAGCTACAAAAAACATTCCTAAAATTTGTTCCATCCGGAATCCCCAAAATCGGTCCAAAATGCTGTGCCAAGCAAATCAACAACCCCGGCAGCAATAAATTTGACGCTGTCAACTCTTCTTCCATAGGAAGTTGTCCAGGAACAGCCCCTGCTCCTGGGCCTCTTCCCAGCCCAGCCATGATCCAGGATGGCTACTGCTGCTCCGCGCTGCCCAAAAGGGACAACGCAAGAAACGCTCACTGACATAAAATGCTACGGGAATGAATTCATGTGCATGTGCACGTCGTATTTCCCCTAAACTCGGTTTCTTGGCACTTACTCAAACCCCTAGACTTTTAAAATCAGGTTCTTCTCCAGGTGCTTGTATTTCTCAGGGTAATCATGGCACGTATAAAGCCTTATGATAATTTTATGAGGATAGCGTCTCATGCTGTGGCAAAATTTCTAAGCAAGTTAAAAATTAAATGACCGGTAATAGTTTTGTTCCAGTAACCATCTTCTCTGGGGCTCCCTCATTTTAGAAAATGTAACTTGAGAATTTCAGTGGTGGGTAACCAGGTGCTCTAAATAATATTTTTAATCAGAAATAAAATAAAATAAAATAAAATAAAATAAAATAAAATAAAATAAAATAAAATAAATAGCTAAAACGGGCATGTTTTTCAGGTGTAACCTCTTTCTGAAGGCCATTTGCTGGCTCTAGAATATAATCTAGAGCTGGAGAGGAAAGACATCAGACACTACTTTCTTTGCTTCTCATATACATAACAGATTAATAATTTACACGCAATGAACCAAAACCCCAAGGACCTTCAAGTCAGATACATGAAGCAGTAACAGATGAAAAAATAGGTCAGGAAATTAACATTTTCAATTGATTTTTCCAGGCATTTAAAAATCAGTCAGTGTGTAATACTGACCTCATTATATTCTTTAAAGAGATTTATAAAGTGGAAATGAGCTGCTAACGCCTTTATTTATGTTTTAAGTTCTATTTTCTTCAGCTAGAAAAAAAATACCCAACATCTTGGAATTCTTGGAGAAATGTTGTTTATCGTGATAGATTAGTTTCCCACCAAGGAAGAAAATATAGGGGACAAGGTAAGCAGGACCCATGCTGTGTGTTCTCTTTCAAGTGTTCTGCTCACATAGGTCTGGTAGAAAAGGGTAAGTCCAGAGGACAGGCTGATGGAAACTGAAAACAGAAATATTCCTACCTGGCAGGGCTGATCTGAGTCATGACTTCACTTTCTCCCCAGTTTCCTGGAGCACATCGAATGGAGGAAAATGCATAGATCAACCCCTCTTGCTTGGAACAGAATATCTGGTACTTTTTAGATCCTGACACAAATTACTATCAGGATATCCCCAGACTATGTTAATTAGACTGTGGTCTGATTCTTCAAATCACAGTCCCATGTTTTCAAGCAGATGAATTTCTGGTAAAATGCTCGTGCTAATTAGACCACCGCTATGTGAAGATGATGCTTAAAACAACATCCCAAAGATCTGCTCTGAATGGAGGAAAGCAATCATTTATGAAGAACCTTGTGAGAGTCTCATCAGCTACCACCTTAATACAACCACAAGCAGGAAAGAGTGGTTTAGCCTTCCTGACTACTTTGCCCTTAACATTGCTGTGTAGGATTTCTTCATATAGCAAGCAAGGCTCTTTGCTCTTGATTTATCATGTTGAACCCCCATACAACAAGAAACAACAGTCACAGGACAAGAAAAGAAGGGGAGGCTGTAGTGGCAGATCTGTGCATGTATTGCTATGGGTCCTGCTGATCTGGAACCTGACCCATTGATTTTCCTTCTTGACCTTAGATCTGCCTGGTCACAACGGACCTGCCTGATGAACCTTGGGCTGTGTCTGTCCCTGGCTGACCCCACCAGATCTGCTCCTGAGAACTGACCTGAGAATTGACTTCTGTGCTTGGCCTCAGGCCTGCTTCATCACCAGAAACCTGCCTGATGACCTGGGCTCTGGGCTGACCCCCACAGCCCTGCCCTGCCTGCCCTGCTCCCTGGCTAGGGGTGGTGGGACAGGCCTGGGCTGGGAAGGCCCTGCCCTCGTGGCTGCAGAATCTGCCTCAGCTCCTGGCTTTCCTCCTTCAAAGAGCAGTTGGCCCTCATGACACCAACAAAGAACCCCACTAATGGGTGTGTCCGGGATAGTAAAATGATCTCAAAGAAGATCTTTGGCTCATATTTACCACAGATAGTTTCTACAGCCTATCTGTGAATTCCCTCCCTTCAATAGAAGACCCTAGAACCCAAGGTCGTACAGCATTTCCCATCAGGCTGCTCATCTTTCACCATCAGCTAGGCAAAGAAAGGCGCACTGTGTTCAGTTTATGGATGCCAAGTCCAGGATGCACTTCTGGCGTCAGGATCAAAGAATGCAATAACGCATTCCTCAGGGATGACTTCTGGATGCTTTAAACAACCTGCAAAATCACAGTTGGCACTGTTTGACCGTTCTGAGGCCGTGTATTCCCACAGAGCACAGCAAATCAGCATTTCTGTGCTTTGCAGGGGGTGTGCAGATGGAGTCCAACTTTTCATGTGGTCGTGTGGATTCCTTCACTGTGTAAACTGGAATGGAATACAGACAGGGAAAAAATACATAACTAGAATCAAAGTAACTTCAGAAACATGAAGAAAACAGAAGAATTAACAAAAATATTATTATTTTTTCCATTAAATGAGGCAGTAGAGGATGTGGAAAAAGAACAAATAAAGTGTGACCTAAGAAGTTCTGATTTGCTTTCAGTGTGTACTTTGTTTTATACTTGCTGCATGAGAAATTCAGCATGGCTTTGTAGGGATAATGGAAAAAAAAAAAAAAACAATTCCAGACATGCAAAGCTTGAGTAGTCTGATGGACCATTGCTCTAAGTTGAAAACCATCACAAAATATGAATTCTAAACTATTGTAATATACAATATACAAATATCAATGTACAAAGTTTGCTGCTGTGTAAAAGTGACTTTGAAGGTCATATTTTTGTATCCTTGCTATGGCACTGACTTTGTTAGGTACTCCATTAACAACAAAGAAGTTTTATCAGAAGTGCCATGCAAATATCTGGGTGAGTGTGTAAGCAAACACAATAAATACGTATGCAACCTGTCCCCTGTTAGCAACGATAGTAAAAAAAAATAATAATAATCTTTAGTTCCTAGTGATTTAAAATACTTATATACATAAACGTAAGTGAACTGTTAAGGGTCTGGTATTTATTTTATGAGATCTAAAACAGAAGAAAAAAAAAAAAACAGCTAACTGAATTCAATACAAGTTATTACATGATAACGAATGATAATCTAATAGAGCTGGAGCTGGTATCTAGAAGAGGAAAAGGAATTAATTAAATTCTGGCTTTCTCATTTAATTTCATAAGACAAAAGTTAGCAACAGCTATAATGAATTTGTCTCTTACTCTGAGAACTTTATATCGTTAATAAAGGGTGAAGTAACGTTTACATGATTTTACGAATAATGTTGTGTGCTTCATTGTAAATCTGAAAATACCTAAAGCATTGTGTTTTGTGTGTTTTGGGCTTGGAGTTTTAATTACAAAACCAAAATTTACTGTTATGGTACCTGTCAACGGACAAGAAGGAAAACAACACTTCACAGTGTCCTCTAACAGAATCCTGGAACTCCTGACCTGGAGAAACAGACCTCTGGTAATTCCTGTGACCTCACCTCAAGAGCCAAAGAACGGATCTGCTAGTGCAGGGATTAATGATGCTGTCCTTAAGATCTGACAAGCAGAGATTGGTCTAAAAACTGGTGTGTTCCGCTGCACATGGTGGCTCATGGAAAGACGTCTGATATTTGTTAGGATGAACAAGAATCACACGGAGTAGCAGTTATCCTTACGGTTTATGTTTCTGGGGGAGTTACGTGGAGATACAAAGTGCTGCGCTACCTATTTTATTGAATGACAGCAGGCGCTGTGATGGTATGTAAAGGATAAAGCAAAATTATGGAATCATTAAGGTTGGAAAAGACCTCCAAGATCATCTGGTCCGGCCACCCCCTTCCCACCAATGTCACCCACTAAACCATGTCCCTAAGCACCAGGCCCAACCTTTCCTTGAACCCCTCCAGGGACGGTGACCCCACCACCTCCCTGGGAAACCCGTCCCAACGCCTGACCGCTCGTCCTGAGAAGAAATGTCTCCTCGTTTCCAGCCTGACCCTCCCCTAGAGCAACTTGACGGCGTTCCCTCCAGCGCTACCTCTGGCTATCCGCGAGAAGAGGCCGCCCCCAGCTCCCCACACCCTCCAGTCCTCCCCGCTAGGGGGCGGTGCCGTGACGCAGCCGCACCGGGCCCCACACCCGTCACTTCCCCCGGCGACAGCTTCCGGCGCCGGAGGCGGGCTCTCGGCGTGGGGCGGTCCCGGCGGCACGGCTGCGTCCCGACAGGCAACGCGCGCGCGCTGCCCCTCCGCTCTATGGTAACCACAGAGACCCACGGCGGTGGCGGATCAATACTGGGACGGCGGCGGCCGTGGCGCCGTGGGGAGCATGGCCACGCTGGTGCTGGATAACGGCGCCTACACCGCCAAGATCGGCTACAGCCACGCGCACGTCAGGTGAGGGGCGGGGCGGGGCGGGCCGCGCCGAACTGGGCCCCTCCCTCCCCCGCCCACCGCCGGTACTGCGCCTGCGCACTCGCCGCCGCGAGGCCCCGCCCCCGCGGGCGGTGAGGGGAGGCCCCGCCCCTCTCCTTCAGCGCTGGGTTGGGGGGGGGGGAGCTGAGGGATGAGGGGGGTCAGGGCCGAGCTCGGCCCCCGGTAGCCCCCGGCTCCGAGTGGGCTCCAGGCGACCCGCGGCCCGGGGACGTGACGGGACGAGGCCGGTTGCGACGTGTGTCATGGAGCTGTGCCCGTCTCTCGCAGCGTTATCCCCAACTGCCAGTTCAGGTCGAAGACGGCGCGCTTGAAAACCTTCACGGCGAATCAGCTGGATGAGATCAAGGACCCCTCGGGCCTCTTCTACATCCTCCCCTTTCAGAAGGTAACGGGGCAGAGCCTGAGCGGAGCCGCGCTGCCGGGCAGCAGCAGGTGCTTCCTGGCATACTTCTTGTGCCGTGTGCGCCCACGGCAGGTTTTGGTGTCGTGACGTACAAGAGGCACGCTGGGCAGCGGGCAGTGTCACAGCGCTGCTGCCAAACGCAGTAAGTGTGTGCAGGGAACGAGTTACCTTGCTCTTCTTCTTGCACAGCTTCTGGCAGCCTTATCTGTGTGTCACACCTCAAGTTCCTTAGCTGGAATTCAAAATCTGCGTGTAGTCTTGTTTCCACCTGGTGCTGCCCCCATACGCTGCATCTGTCAAGTATATAACATA
The DNA here is from genome assembly GCF_964034855.1 of Anser brachyrhynchus. NCBI lineage: Eukaryota > Metazoa > Chordata > Aves > Anseriformes > Anatidae > Anser > Anser brachyrhynchus. The sequence goes on along the minus strand of NC_137694.1, from coordinate 45,995,754 downwards.
AATGTATAATATATATAACTATTTGGAACCTGTACGTATGTGATTTAAATTTATATGCTAGTTGGACAGTTGTTACTATGGAGAATCTCTTTGTCAAATGTTAGACTGCCTTTTTTATGTCTGCATACTGTTAAAAACTGATAAACACGTGAATATGGTTTTTATATAAGAGTATGCTGTATATATGAATGTATAGAGTATGTAGTGGTATGAATGAAGTAGGATGATTTAATGATTGATCAATGTCAAATCATGTATGTCCTCCTCTAAAGACAGTACCTGTCGACACAGCTTCCCCATCCCTGGAGGTCTTCAAGGCCAGGCTGGATGGGGCTTTGGGCAATGTGGTTTGGTGGGAGGTGTCCCTGCCCGTAGTAGGGGGTTGGACTAGATGGGCTTTAAGGTCCCTTCCAGCCCAAACCATTCTGTGATTCTTTGATTTAGGTGGAGGATATTTGTAACATTGTTTATTTCTTGTTACCTTTACTCTTGGCATAGAATTATGGAGAACTAAAGAATACATAGGGCCGCTCCTTGATAGGGAAGGTCTCCTCACAGACAATGACATAGGCAAAGCAGAGACGCTTAACGCCTTCTTTGCCTCTGTCTTCAATGCTGATGATGGGCTTCGGGACCCAGGGTGCCCTGAGCTGGAGGACCGGGATGGTGGGGATGACAAACTCCCAACCGACCCTGAACGTGTGCGGGATTTGCTACTCCACCTGGATCCCTACAAGTCCATGGGTCCGGATGGGATTCATCCCCGGGTGCTGAAAGAGCTGGCGGACGTCATCGCGGAACCTCTCTCAATTATTTTTCAACGATCCTGGGAATTTGGAGAGGTCCCGGTAGACTGGAAGCTGGCAAATGTTGTGCCGATTTACAAGAAGGGTCAGAAAGAAGACCCTAGCAATTACAGGCCTGTCAGTCTCACGTCAGTGCCTGGTAAAATCATGGAGAAGATGGTTCTCGAACTTATTGAGGCGCACCTGGGGGACAAAGCAGTCATTGGTCCCAGCCAGCATGGGTTTGTGAAGGGTAGGTCCTGCCTAACTAACCTGATATCCTTTTATGATAAGATCACCCGTATGATGGACCAAGGGAAACCAGCTGATGTGATTTTTTTGGACTTCAGCAAGGCTTTTGACACGGTTTCCCATAGGATCCTACTGGACAAAATGTCCACCATACAGCTAAATAAAAACATCATACGATGGGTGAGCAATTGGCTAACGGGCAGGGCCCAAAGGGTTATGGTAAATGGGGCTGCATCAGGCTGGCGGGCGGTCACCAGTGGGGTCCCTCAAGGCTCCATTTTAGGGCCGGTACTTTTCAATATTTTTATAAACGATCTGGATGTAGGAATAGAAGGTATTTTGAGCAAGTTTGCTGATGACACCAAACTTGGAGGAGTTGTGGACTCGAATGAGGGTGGTAAGGCCTTGCAGAGGGATCTGGATAGGTTGGAGAGCTGGGCGATCACCAACCGCATGAAGTTCAATAAGAGCAAGTGCCGGGTCCTGCACCTGGGACGGGGAAACCCTGGCTGCATGTACAGACTGGGCGATGAGACGCTGGAGAGCAGCCTAGAAGAGAGGGATCTGGGGGTCGTGGTAGACAGCAAGTTGAATATGAGCCAGCAGTGTGCCCTGGCGGCCAGGAGGGCCAACCGTGTCCTGGGGTGCATCAAGCACGGCATCGCTAGTAGGTCAAGGGAGGTGATTGTCCCGCTCTACTCTGCGCTGGTGCGGCCTCACCTCGAGTACTGTGTGCAGTTCTGGGCACCACAGTATAAAAAGGACATGAAACTGTTGGAGAGTGTCCAGAGGAGGGCTACGAAGATGGTGAAAGGCCTGGAGGGGAAGACGTACGAGGAACGGCTGAGGTCACTGGGCCTGTTCAGCCTGGAGAAGAGGAGGCTGAGGGGAGACCTCATCACAGTCTACAACTTCCTCGTAAGGGGGTGTCGAGAGGCAGGAGACCTTTTCTCCATTAACACCAGTGACAGGACCCGCGGGAACGGGGTTAAGCTGAGGCAGGGGAAATTTAGGCTCGACATCAGGAGGGGGTTCTTCACAGAGAGGGTGGTTGCACACTGGAACAGGCTCCCCAGGGAAGTGGTCACTGCACCGAGCCTGTCTGAATTTAAGAAGAGATTGGACTGTGCACTTAGTCACATGGTCTGAACTTTTGGGTAGACCTGTGCGGTATCAAGAGTTGGACTTGATGATCCTTAAGGGTCCCTTCCAACTCAGGATATTCTATGATTCTATGATTCTATGATAGAATTGTGACAATTTAGACACTTTTACTCTCGGATTTCTTTATACTGTCAGATCATCAATTTTGACATTTTTCGATCTCTAGTAATTGTTTAAAAAGTGAAATATATTTTTATTTTCTAAATAGTAGTGTTTTTTGTTTTTTTTTTTCAAAATTCCCACAGGGTTACCTGGTTAATTGGGATGTCCAGAGACAAGTTTGGGATTATCTTTTTGGAAAAGAAATGTATCAAGTAAGAGCCTCTTTCTTTCTTTCTTTTTTTTTTTTTAAAAATAATCAATTTGTGTAGGTTAAGCCTTGACGAGTGGATTTAACATAAGTACATCAAATATTAAATAAAACTGCTGAGCTTACTATTCTCTTTGTAAGTGACTTCCATTAGAAATCACAAGGATTTATTGTAAACTGATGAAAATTATGACTTTGAGCTCTGGTATAGGAATTTCAAAAGCATTTAACTTTCCAGTTTTGTGTGTATCCATACTGAGGTCAATTTACATATGTCAATCTTAAATTCACATCAATATAATTAAGAGTTCAAGTTTGTAAAATAAAAAAACAAAAACATCATTATAGACAGATACAATGTGGTTTAGAGATTAAGAAACTCTTCATTTAAGATAGTGATAAACTAGGTCAGTAGGCCAAAAGACAGGCATTAAGTAGCTGTATTTTTGGCTAACCATTTATTGCCAATGAATAAACTGAATTTATAAAATATAAATATATGAAATGCAATTTTCTTGTTTGTCACACCAACTGGATGTAGCCCAAGATGTATAATAAGGCTTCTCTTGTATTTTTTTTTTAAATATGGTGTATTGTTACTTACTCTGAAAGTTTTTGTTTTGTTTTGTTAATATGTAGGATACAGAATGAAAGAGTACCTTAAATATCTTAATCTTCATACTTAAAAATACACAGTTCTGGCTTTTGGTATTTAGCTTTCATTTACATTTTGGAACTAGATTCCATTCCTTGACAGTTTTTGTTTGTTTGTTTGTTTTTTCATGAGTAAAACCTACAGAGGGAGATACAGCTGGTAATATGTTTGGGGCTGTATCTAGTTATGGTGAAAATAACTGTGAAGTTTTCTCTAATGGAATTCGAGGCATTAGCAAACACAGAAAGTCCAGGATCTTTCGCTGGCCTTGTAAGAGGTCACTGGGAGTTTTGTTGTTTCTGCTTTGTGCTGGACTTTGTCTTTGGTTAATAGATACATGATTTCTTGATGCAAATGCTGAGCTGTTGAAAAGAAATCTTGCTGTAGTTGATACAATTGGTGTAAAGTATCTTTTATGAGTATTGTAGTGTTCTTTATGGGTATCTCTTTAAAATGTTACATTACAATATCTAAGGATGGTAACAGGAGCAGAGTATATAAGGAGGTGCTCCCTTTTATTATGTTTTAAACCATGAATACATTTAATTGTATCACTGCTCATAAAGTCTTCACAAAGGAAAAAAAAAAAGTAAAAGTTTATAAGCCTAGCTTCTGCTAACAGATATGGCAAGTGATAAACATGTCTTCAAATTTACACAGTCTTCAATTGCTGCAAAATGTCATAGTGGATTATTTTTTAATTTTTGTTTAAGGACAATCTTTGTGTATTTTTCATAGGTGGATTTTGTAGATACCAACATTATTATCACTGAACCTTATTTTAACTTCAGTTCAATACAAGAATCCATGAATGAAATCCTATTTGAAGAATATCAGTTTCAAGCAGTTCTTAGAGTAAATGGTGAGTATATCCCCTTCTATTTCACATATTATTATTTTCAAGGTTAAAATTCCAACTATGTTTAAATGCATACACATACAAATCACTTAATTTCTTTCCTGGTTCTTGAATAATACACTAATACGTGTACTCAGACTCGATTCAAAATTTTTATGGAAATTGAACCTTTACTTTTATACTACTTTTTTAAGAGTGTCTTGCATATAATTAAAGTAAATCTGGGAGGAGAAAAAGATGGCAGAGATAATGAATATATTTTGAAATAAGATATCATTTGAGGAAGTCTACCAAAGATTTGTGTGGAGACTTTGACAGCATTCCTCTTTTGGGGGTGGTGGTGATTTTTAATTTTGCTTTGTATTTCAAATAAAATGCAGCATTGTGGTCGAGAAATGCATTACCTTACAGGGATCACAGGAAATGGTAAAATAACATCTCAACCCCTTTGAAAAATAGATATCCCTTTAGATTGTTTTGATAAATTGTGGTGTGATCAATCTGTTTAGGCCACAGGAGAGGGAACAGAACGTGCACTGGAATCCATGAAAAAGAATAAAGGGGGAGAGGATATACAATACTTAATTTTATCCACTGTCAAAATTAGTTCACTTGTTGGCTATCGTGTTCTGTATTGAGTTCTTAGAAGTCTGAAAAAGGCGTTTAAAATTTAAAGCACTTTCATATCAATGCGAATTCTAAAAGTGTATATTCATGTAAAGTTTGAATGAAATTTTCTGTTTTTCAGCTGGAGCTCTTAGTGCGCACAGGTATTTCCGGGATAATCCATCTGAGCTATGTTGTATCATTGTGGATAGTGGATACTCTTTTACACATATTGTACCATATTGCAGAAGTAAAAAGAAGAAAGAGGCAATTATCAGGTAAACGCTATTATTAATTTTTTAGAATTGTTTGTTATGCCTGAAGTTAATAATTACAGAATTCCTTGTGTTACTTTTTTTATGTAGGATTAATGTTGGAGGAAAACTCTTAACCAACCATCTGAAGGAGATAATATCTTACAGGTAAAGTAAGGGATTAATTACTGACCATCATCTTGAGACTTGATATAAAATGTGCGGGAAGTTTGTGGGGATATTCTTTCTGGTTATGTGAATTTTAGATTAAATGCTGTTTAAAGGGGATTTTTGTCTATTATAATCTGCTAACTGTCATCTTGAGCTTAGACCATCAAAAAAATAATTAAAAACCAACAGCCTAATTCATCCCAGTGCCAGGGCTTTTGAAGTTGCTGAGGGTGTGTGCGTGTTCACAGTTATACAGGTTCTTATATGTTTTCTCAGATGTTTCAGTAGTTCATAAGTCAGCTGTCAAATAAGTGCTACATTTTGATTCTATCTACACCACAAATAAAATTCAATAGAGTTGACATTTTATTAAGTTATTTCAGCTTAAGACTTTACCTAGGTAAAGAGATAGCAAAGGTGTAATACCTTTGCTATTAAAACTAATTGCAGAGTTACGGCTATTCTTCTTAAGACAGGGCAAACGCAGGTAGATATTTGTGTTTACTAAGTTGCAATGTAATAAAATACTAAGTTCTGGTATATCAGGTATGCTTTTGTAAATTGAATGCAAGCTTTAGATACTAGTACATTTCTGTGATTTGAAATTATGGTAACCTATCTCCAATGCAAAACTTGAACAGGTAATACTAAGAATTATAATTATTCTCAAACTTCTTTGTTTTTTTTTGTTTGTTTGTTTGTTTGTTTGTTTTGCACAGGCAACTGCATGTTATGGATGAAACGCATGTAATTAACCAAGTAAAAGAAGATGTGTGTTATGTGTCTCAAGACTTTTACAAGGACATGGAGATTGCCAAGTATGGATACAATGCTATTAAATGTAAAAGTTGGTACTTCTGAATAATCTATTTGTACAGACAAAAATATATCCTATAAATTAGAAATTCTTCCAGTTAAGGCAAGAGAAGTCCAGTCAGTAAAAAATCGTTGGGATGTAGAACTTGTTCTTTATTCTGTTGTTTTGCATTCTTCTCTTTTAGATTGAAAGGAGAGGAAAATACTGTAATGGTAGATTATGTTTTGCCAGACTTCAGCACAATCAAAAAAGGATTTTGTAAGGTAATATTTTAAGTATTTTTTGGACTGTTTTCCCCTGCACAAATACACTCCTGATGGTCAAAAAGACTTTTTTTTCTAGTGCTGCATTGTAACTTCTTTCTGTGCTATGCATTAACTGGCTAAATTTTCAAAATGCCCTGGTATCACAAGTTGTATTAATTTTCTGTGGCAAATCCGTGAAGTAGCTCAGATGCTTTTAGAAATATTGTGTATTGTTTGAATAATGAATGATGGCATAGGCTCCGTCTCTTCCTTCCATATTCTGGTAGAAAAATGACAAAATCCGTCATCTATTTTTGTTGACTTTGTCAAATGTTATATTGTTGTTTCGTAGGATGATTCCACACACTCTAACTGCTCAGAATGAAGCATTTATTTAGCTTTCGTTCTTCCTGAAGCTTGTTTGTATATAGCAATTCACACATACAATGATACTAACTTGTAGTATACATCTAAATGTAATCACAAAGCCAAATGCACTTGACTATCCTCAGATTTCAGATTGCTGTCAGTGCAAACCTAATAACACATGTATTTAGTCACTGCATTTGTGTTAATTTGGTTGCAACCACTGTAGCTAAGAAGTAATTCCACGTGCTGACTTGTATTTTTGCTACCTCCTTCTTCTGGAAGTAGGTTTTACCTTCCTTCTGAGAATCCTGTGAGCTTTGTGGAAAAAATGGATTCTGAGCAGTTACCTAAAGTTTTCCTCTAATTTGCATCTCAGATGAGAGGGAAAGTAGACAGCGGATCACTCATTTCCTTAGGAAGTTGGCATGAAAATGAAATGCTACATCTCTGGCATAGGACTTTATGTTCTATTATTTAAAACTTGCAGCTTTCTATAGTTGTGCTGTCAAACACCCTACTTTCAATTATCATGTAACGTTATTGTATTGTGCCTTTTTTTTTTTTATTATTTGTTGAAGGAAGTTTGCTTTGCTTTGTTTTAGTAAGTCTCTGAATTTCATCCAAATGCCCTAGTATGTAGAAAGTTCAGAGCTGTTTAGTAGAACAGCCTGGAAAATCTTCATAGGAGTGAAAATTTAGCAGTGTTACTGTGTTTACTGAGTTGGCCAGAGTTTCAAAAGCAGTCCCTGTATCTTAAGTGTCACTCCTGCGTATATACACTGTATTTTGCATTGGTAAAACTGCAGCTGATAAGTTGATAGACTCAAATTTAATACCACAGTTTGTATTATTCTTAAAAGACTTCGTAGGTAGTATAACTTAATGTAGAATATTTGGCCTTCCACTGCAGTATATGAAAAAGATTAGCTAAACACTCCAGGATATAATTTCTTTTCCTAAACTGTGGTTACTATCCTTATCTTTAATTTAGCCAAGGGAGGAGATGGTGTTAAGTGGAAAATACAAGACTGGTGAACAAATACTTCGTCTAACAAATGAAAGATTTGCAGTTCCAGAAATACTCTTCCATCCTTCAGATATTGGTATTCAAGAGATGGGAATTCCTGAAGCTATTGTTGATTCTATTCAGAATTTACCTGAAGGTATAACTTCAAGTGTTCTGAAATTTGTTGTCGTCGGTTTTTTGTTTCTTTGTTTGTTTTTTGTTTCTTTGTTTGTTTTCTGTTTGTTTTAGCTTCTTAGGACTCTTTGGATGCTAATACTCTCAATATGCCAATTATTAAGATGTGAACTGTTCTGTCTTCTGGTATGTGTCATATGCCCTAGGACTGATTATTGTCTACAAGATGCCATGTTATGCAAACAGAGCTTTGTGGTGGTACATAGATTGGCTTCTATTTCTGTTTCAGTTAATCACTGTATACAGAACTCTTCCCAACATCATTTACTAATGTGACTTACATGTCTTCAGTGATAGAATATACCTGAAATTAGTTTTGTGTTTTAGAATATTTCTTCATTGAAAGAAAACTCAAACTGGCCAAAGCCAGTCCAGTCATTCAAGCATCAAAGTCTAAAACCTTTCTGCCTACTGTGTTTGTCAGGAGTAGTATTAATGCTTTCATGTTACAGATTATATACACTAATGTAGTAGTAACATTAATGTTACTACAAAGAAGACTTCCGTAGGTTTTGTGATAACACATAAGTACGGAGGTGTTGAGGCTATGAAATGATATATGTATATATTTTTTTTAGGTACAAAATAAAATCCCTTTTGAAAGGGAAATGTGTTGGTAGGCATGCAATCTAACAGACAATTAAAATGTGATTTTTTAGACTTTGGCTTTGATAATTAATGAACAGACTGTGATCACTTTCCTGTTTTGCATTAAAACTATTTTACTGATTTGATCACTATATGATCACTACTTTGAGTATTTCTTACTCCATTTTGAATTCATAACAAATTTGGGAATAAACTTCAATTTCTAAATAAATCTTTAGTCTCTAATTACAGATATTATTATTTCTTTTTAATTTTAAAGAAATGCAACCTCATTTCTTCAAGAATATAGTTCTGACTGGAGGAAACACCCTTTTTCCGGGCTTCAGAGATCGGGTCTATTCTGAAGTTCGATGCCTCACTCCAACTGACTATGATGTTTCTGTTGTTCTTCCTGAAAAGTAAGTCCTAAACTGTACAGAATAAGCATTTTCTTATAGCAGAAAAAAATATAAAGTAGGATTTCTTTTGCTGATAAAAGGATAATTAATATTTAAATTCATCCCCTTAATTTAAGTGAACCAACATTGTACAAGAAGGATGTTTTAATCTGGTGTGTTTTCTGACAAACAATGTATTACAGACCACCTGCTTGTCTGTTACTTTGCCTAATAAAGTTAAGCACACAAGTAGGTGTTTCCAGGAACAGTCCTATTACAAATCGATCAGTAAGACTATAGTTTCATCAAGAGAATTGGATACATAAGTATGCACAATTAGAGTTTAGTCCTTTACTTGAAAGAATTTTCAGCACAGGAATGCTGGCATGTCATTAGTATTGTAGCCACTTCAGGGATTTGGAAGGGATAACGTCTTTGCACCAAGTGAATTTACATTTGAGCCAAAACAAGTAGTCTTTGATAGTACAAAAAAATTTTACCTTTTAAAGTATTATTAAAGAGTATTTTTAAATATTAAGGAATTGTTACCTGTACAAAGTAAATACAAAGACACCTCTACTTCCTTTCTCACAAAAGGTACTTAATATTTTATAAAAAGGGAAGCCACTTAGCAGTGGTAAAATTTGAAACTGTCTCAAAATTTGTCTGGTGCTGGATGGTTTCATTTAGCAATCAAAAAAATTATCTTGAAACAGTCTCTTCTGATTTTAGATATTTTTTGTTAGGTATCGCTAAATAATTACTGGAAATCATCACTGCATACTTATATTTTAAATGAACTTGGATAAAATTAACAATAGTTTTATTCATTTTTCAGCCCTATTACTTATTCTTGGGAAGGTGGGAAGCTCATTTCTGAAAACGATGACTTTGAAGACATGGTAGTAACTAGAGAAGATTATGAAGAGCATGGGCACAATATCTGTGAAGAGAAATTTGATATATAAGTAGTATAGTTGCTTATATTGTTATTCCAGTGTTTTACTCAGAACTGTGAACTGTGGCTTGTTCTCTGTCAGTTAGGATTGTGTTTTAGCTTTCCTGTACTTAACTGGATTGGGGAAAATTCATTTTCAGAGTTTAAAAATAAAGTTTTACAAACCTAATACTATGAAATGTGTGTGTTGCATTTCATTACGTTCTCATCTTTTACTGATAGCTTCATTATTATTCTTACTGCAAAAAACTGATAGCATGAGGCGATAAAAATAGTGAATGCTCTTACTGGTATAACACGTGTTAAGAAGAAATTAAGATACATTAATGGGAGGGGGGGAATTTTTATGAAACTGACTGGACATTAAACACTTCTTAAAAGGTCACTCAAAATTGCCCAAGAGTAATCTGAACACTTCCTTCTTAAAAAGGGGTTTTGGTGTTTTGGGTTAGTGGGTTCTTGTTTTGGAGAGCAAACAAACCTTTTCCCCTTCCTCTCACCTTTTGGAATTTCTACCAGGCTTATATAGTCTGAGGTGAACCAAGTTTGCAGCTGTGGCTTGGTTAATTCTATCTGTGTCCTAGACCTGCATTCCACACAAACAGAAATGCCCCAGCCTGTAGTTACTAGTTCTGTCTACAATGCAACCGTGGCATCAGAAGAAGCTCCTTTACTTTGCCATCAGTGCACGTGGGGCAGGAAAGAGCAACATTGACAAGCAATAGCTGTGAGAGCTGTGCTGGTGTGTGTTGCTACACCTGGCTGCCTTGGGTGTCAGGACAGTTAGGCACTCACTCAGGGTGGATAATGGGTGGGCAGGTGCTGACACTGATCTTGACTCATGACTGTAGGTGAATTCTTTAGTTGGGCTGGTGATACTCAAATGGGCTCAGGAATGGCCTATTCCCAGCTGCAGGGCCATATTCCATCTCTTGTCTGCCTTATGATAAAGCACTATTTACCTAGCTTGGAATGAAGGTGGCTGGCTTAGCCAGTTGATGACATGAGTTAAGGAGAAGTTTCAGTGGATTACATGCCCTTCAGAGGACTTAAACAAGTCTCCTTCCAGTGAGGGGGACTGAAGCAAAACTAGATGCTATTATTTTCTGAAAATTGTTTTTCATGATCTATATGACCTTATCGATCTAGTTGAACAGTCAGAGTTGACTAAATGAACAGGGGAAACAAAGGTGCATACTGCCAGCCCCCGGGATCACTCAGAGCATTAAGATACATACATATCCTCATTGCTGGCTTGTGCTTCTTTTCTTCTTCAGATGAGCATGCGGTGTTACAGCCATCTCGCTCCCAATTTGGTAAGCTCCTGTTACTACCCAGAGGTCTCAGAATAAGAGCAATACAGATGAGAACTAAACCCAGCACTCCAGGGAATGAGAAATCTGGATAACAAGCTGTCCCAATTAAACAGTTTACTGAGATGATCCTTCTTCACAAATACAGTTTTTTATACTTTGGACTAGCAACTCCTGGTGGCTTTCCTCTAAGTGGAAGAGGTATCCTCCTGCTTCTGTTTATTAGCCATAGAGGGGACAACTAAGATGTTTGTGCACAACAATAACTTCTACAAACTCTTGAATATAACTTGTATTATTCTGTGTAAGAAAATATGGGACACCACTCCAAGGAGCATAGTATGCTGTTACTTTGAAATCTTCATATAGAGGTTGCTCACATACGGATTCATGCTGGGAACGGGTTTGATGACACAGAACCTACAAGCAGAGGTGGGGGTGCGGCCAGAATCCCCACCCCCCAGGTGATTTTGGGTGGAACCGTCAGAAACGAGGGGCGGGAGGGGAGCCCCGCGCCCTGCCCCGTCCTTAGCGGCGGGGCCGGGGGTCGGCGGTTGGGCAGGCGGGCGGGCAGGGGCCGTCGCTGCCGCCCCCCGGTGCAGGCAGAGCGGCCCGGCGGAAGCCGGCAGCACCTCACTTCCCGCCGCCCCCCTCGGCCGCCGCCCCGCCGGGGCGGAAGTGAGGCACTGCCGCCGTCGCTATGGAGTAACCGGAGCGGGACGGGGCCGAGGCGGAGGCAGCGGGACGGGCGGCCCGCCGGGCCCGGCAGCAGGGCCCCGCGCCAGCGGCTTCCCCCGCGCTGAGGTGGGTGAGGGGCCCGCCCGGCCCCGCGGCACGGCGGCTGCCCGCGGCCTAGCGCCGCTGGCTCCGCCGGGGCTGCGGAGCGGAGGGGAAGGGGCCCGGCCTGGAGCCGCGGTCGCTGCCGGCCGGGAGCGGCCCTGGGGCGGCTGGGGGCGGGCGGGGACCCGCCGCGTGCCGCTGGCGGCTCCGGGCTCGCCGTGGGTAAGGAGCGGGGCGCGCTGCGTGCGGGGGGCCGGCCGCGGGAGGCAGCCCCGCGGGTTGCGCAGCGCAGGGATCGCCCCCTGGCAGCGGGTGACAGGCGGGGAGAGCCCCGCTCAGAGCCCCGTGGGGCCCGCTCCGCGGGTCTTCAAGGTTTCGGTTGCGGCTCAGTCCCCAAATGCTGGAAAAAAAGTCATGAAGGTGACTTGCTCGGAGGCAGCGGCACCGTGCACATTACATCATCGTGTTGGGTCCTCGCGTCATTGTTAAAACAAGTGCCAGAACTCGGTTAAGCCCGATTTTCCTTTTCCTTTATTTTCCTTTTCCTTTTTTTTTGCATTTATTTCTTTTTTTTTCTCTGAGAGTCAGTTGTTCAAGCACCTGTTTTTTTTTTTTTTTTTTTCCTGTGAATACATCATTGCACAAGTCCAGCTGGCGGGCTGGTAGTTTGGGTTGCGTGGCCTGAAGTAGCCGTGCACCTGCCTTGTTTCGCAATGGGGAATCCCAGCTTCTTGTGGGATCAGAGGTCTGGCACTGCGTGCGCTGCTGGGAGTGCAGAGTGCACCCCTGTAGTACAGCAGGTGAAGCTGTGAATTACTTCAGGGATAAATTAATAGCTTTAAGTCATGCAGTTAATTTAAATGAGAATTAAAGTGATGGGGAACATTTATTTAGGATTCACTTTTACTTCAGCATTTTCAGTGTTTTGTCTCAGTTCTTACTTTTAGGCGGTTGTTGCTGATTACCCTTGCCGAGTGGTTAGATTGGTGCTGTGCTGATGTATTCTTGCTGATGTATACCAGCAGAGACACCACTGTCAGTTGTGAGGGGACTTCATACCGTATACCAGATGTCTTCTTAGGATTGTTTCTAGATTTCATACACTTTGTATTGGGATCAGGTTCTTGCTTTCACAGGCTTGATATCAGTAACGTTAAGAATACCCTTCAAATTGAAACAGGAGGAAGGCAAAGTTCTTAAATGTTATTGCCTGTCCTGGGTTGCTTGTCTGGACACGAATACGCATAAGATCTTGTATTTTTATCATTTATTACCTTTTAACTTTAATTTCAAGTTCCATTCTGGGTAACTGACTTGCTTTATTGTCCTGTGGTTGTTAATTTTTCTATAAATAGTAGTTAAGTCTTAAAAGAACTGAACAATCAAACGGCTTCCTACAATTGAGATCTAAAATGGCATGTTTCAGATATAGTTAGGATCATCATGTTTTCTGATATTTTAGTTATTACCCCAAATAGTTTAGTTTTTAAACTGTTTTTGTATGGATTTTCTAGGTACGCTGTTCCTGTTGATGTACGTTTCAGTTTTTACTGAAATTGGTAACAACAATCATTTTTTTATAGAGCCAAAGAAAAACTCTTTTGTAGAACACAGTCCAAATGTTGACATGAGGATTTCTACAAATGTATAGATGGTGTTAGATGGACATAAACTTAAAACTCAGACTGCTTATTGAGAAGTAAGTTTCTCAGTACGAGTTTTCCCTTAGCTGAATTAATCAGTAGTTTGCATACCGTCAAGCCTGTTGGACAGGGCCTGCCAGGATTGCTTTTTAAACCCTAACCCTTCAGACACTGGAATGCTGTTAGCATTCTCACCTCGCGGCTTTTCCAGGCTTCTCACTGCAGTTAGTCTGTCACCCGCAGCACAAGGCGGTTCTCATACAATTAGTACTACATTTTTCCACTGTCTGTATATATAGAGAAGTTGTTGTTTGAGTTTATCCAACTAATTTGAGCATGCACACACATACATTTTCTTCATCCCATCACTGCAACTATTTTTATGAAGTCTTTCTCTGGATTTGAGAATTCCAACATAAGATTACGTTGTGTTGATACTACAGATTTGTTGGCTGGGAGTGAACAAAACTGAACACAAATAGCACAAAACTTAAAAACAAATTAGATTAGTGATTATCTTAAACTCATTAGGATTGTTTTTGTAGTCCTTTAGTATATAGAGTTTTTTCCTGCAGAATAAAACCTAGAGATACCTACTGCTCCTAATTAGAATACTCCATGATCCTTGTTTCTAACAACTTAGCAGGTTAAAGAGAAGTTCCTTTATAGAGGGATCTTGGACAGTGTCCAAAGCTGTTTGGTCTTGGGCTGCACGCTTAAGAATTGCACGTGTTTTTCCATAGCAGAATTGATAAGGTAAAATTGATATATTGTAATAAAGTATCGCAAATAATACAATTATTTACTAAAGGAATTCTGTGATTCCATAGTTTATTTTCAGCAGTGTTCTCAACAAGGGAGTTAGTAAATACCAAGCAAGCACATAATTACTCTAAAGATTATCTCACTGTATTCAGTCTCAGCTCCTCATCCCCATAATTAAGACCTACTTCATCCCGAAGTGCTTCATAATCTGATTCTGCTCCTGAGTGGTCCTGATGAAGCCATAACTTTTTCCAATTTTAAAGCTGATACTTTTATTTTTTATAATATGTTTTCTTAAATCTCCTAGTCTGGCTCTCCCTTTAGAGGCACAAAGTAGTGTTACTCAGCTGACGTGGACGTTGGAGAAGTGTCTCTGGAGTCACAACGGTAGTGTAATTGCGTGTTTCGCTGTGGAAGGTTACTGAGGGTGGGATATAACTGCTGTGGTAGTCAGGACACGGCAACATCCTGTGTTGCTTCCAGCACAGGGCTAGCATTTGCGTAGAACTAGGTTAGCACCGTGCCATACATCTACGCTGAGTGAATTCTTCAGTTACTCAGAAAATTCTTTTAAGAAAAATTGCTTAGTGTTTTTATTACCTCTTTTAGGAAACAAGTCTGTCCAATTTAGTACTAGCCAGATTATTTGCCTTGAATTTGTATGGAATCAGCTCTGCAGTACCAGGGGGAGAAGGTGTGTATGTCTGAATAACTTTAGTGCAGTCATTTCAGTCAAGTTTGACTGACATACGCAGTTGCCAAAGATAAATAGCTACGGGTTTTGTGAGAGTAAGGAACCGTGGAGAGGAAACAAACTCCCATCTATGTCATGAATGTGGAAAATGCTGGCTGATCAGACACCAGATAATCTGTGTAGACCAGAACAATGCCTTATAATACCTGAGCAGAGGGGTAAGGGTTTAATTCACTGCAGATAGGCACTTCACATCAGATCTGATGGGCATTGGGGCTGATTAGTCTCACCGCTCCCTGGATTGCTTGTTAGTGCCTTCTGCTTCTCTTGTCCTCGTTAGTATGACTTGGAGAACTTCTTTGTCACAACTGAATCTAGTCTCTTCCATTTGAACAGTAGTGACCTCTGCTATTTTTCAAGGTAGTTTTGCACAAATTATGTACCAATTGTACCAATTAACTGAGTATATGAAAAATGAAGCTGTAAGTGAAAATAGTATTTCTACAGATCTCAACATATTTGCTGATGTACTGTTTTAGGTTTATTCTCCTATAGGCTGAAGGCATTAGTATTCTTATTTGAAAAGTTGGATGAAGAAATATCCTTAGATGTTGCATTTGAATATACCACATAATACTGATTCCAGGAAATCATTTCTTTGCCTTCTCTATTCATCTTTGCACACCGATAAAGAAGATGAATGTCTGTGTCTCTCTTTCACTATTTCTTTCATGTCTCCATTCTTTCTTGTGTATCTGCTATCAGAGAGACAGTTGTATAAATGGGATATATTCTTCAAACTTTTGTCTCATGGAATAGACAAATCAGATTTTTGGAATTAATTATGACAACTAAGGAAACCATGAAAGTGCACAGTAGAGGGGAAGGTGAACTAAACGATAAGCAGCCACAGTTAGCTCTTAAATTTGCAAGGTGATATAAATAAACTTGCACGTACAATTTTGCTGCATAAAAAGGCAGTTTGTTGTTCCCTACTCCATCAGGAGCTGATCAGCTCATGAATACTCAGGTCAGACAAATAATGTCAGCAATTCTGATGAGTAAAATTCTAAATCTTGAGTTTGCATTTTGGCAGGCTCAATGTAGGAAAGAACATATTTTATAATTGTCTTTTGTATAGTAGAAATCTTTTCACTTGCTGATCTGGGATTTTAAGCAGTCTTTCCTTGCAGAAAATGTGTAGTTCCATAAGCGCTGGAATTGATGGAGCTTGGTTTCATTCGGACTTGGTTTTCCTGCTTGATTGATGTTGATGCACAAGGTGTGAACATTTCCTTTCATGGGAGCAGTTTGTAGGTTCTCTGCTTTATTCAGTCATTCGTTTTCAAGAAATGGTTGTGTGTTTCAGTCCTCAATTGCTTTGATAGATCTAACGAAGAATGGTCAACAGATTCAAAAGTTTTTGAGGAGGGGGAACAAAGACGTACAGTCCTCATGTGTGTGCTCACAAATATGTTTGCGCAGTATGAATATGTCTGACTGCAGAGCCCTGGAAATTCTATTTCAGTATTCTTTTTTGGGGGGGTTACTCCTATATCCTATTGGATCCTTGGTTAGATGTCCTTTAATATTATAATTTTCAACATTTCTTTTATATTAATAGAATGTCTGAGAGACTGATGCCTTTTTTTTCCTGTCCTTTTAGGATACTACCTTGGTAGAGACCATGGAGTCCATGCTGAATAAACTGAAGAGTACCGTTACGAAGGTAACGGCAGATGTCACCAGCGCTGTCATGGGAAATCCTGTGACCAGGGAGTTTGATGTTGGCCGACATATTGCCAGTGGTGGTAACGGTCTTGCTTGGAAGATATTTAATGGAACTAAAAAATCAACAAAACAGGTGGGTAGTCAAGTAAAGACCTGTGTTTATAAGCATTAGATAACAGGCTGGTAGGTAGCAGCTCTTAAGTGGTATTTAAAACAAAACCCAACTGGGCAGACGAGTTCTAAGGGTGTAAAATGAATTGAAGACACCAAAACTATTTAAATATAATGTTCTCATCTACATAGGTTATAGATACATTCAGCTTTCGCTGCCAGAGAAGGAAGTGGTTCTGTATTCATAGCGTAAAACTTGACACGAAGATCAAGAATTAACTTGAGTTAAAACTGACCTGACAAGAAGGAAGAAGCTTGTTTGTTTTAACATGGATCAGTTCTCCAGTTTAGTTTACCTTGCAGTTCTGGGGGAAATAATACTAACTCTTTACAGTATTAAAAGATCGTGAACTGTGCCATTATTTGATCTCAGAAAAATAAGCTGTATTTTTTTGCTCAGCTGCAACACAGAAATTGAAAGGTTAGAGATATTATTAAGTCAGGAGATAGAGTGACAGAAGGGTGTGGGGTAGAGGAGGAGGGTGTGGTGGAAGTGAGGTTTGCCTTTCTTGTGCAACTTTCAGCCAGGTATATTTGCCTTCTAAAGTAACTCTGATTAAAGTGTTAGTATGTAGAGCATTAGTATATAAACTTTTGCCTCATGTGAAGCCACGTGTAGGTAAAAGTGGAACTGCGGCTATCCTGGTTTTGGCTGAGATAGAGTTAATTTTCTGCGTAGTAGCTGGCATGCTGCTGTGTTTTGGATTTAGGAGAGCAATAATGGTGATTACACACCGATGTTTTAGTGGTTGCAGAGCAGTTCTTATACTGAGTCAAGGACTTTTCAGCTTTTCATGCTGCTGTGCTACCGAGGAGGCTGGGAGGGGACAGAGCCAGGACAGCTGGCCCAGACTGGTCAAAGGGATGTCCCGTACCGTGTGGTGTCATGCTGATCAGTAGAACTGGAGGGAGTTGGACAGGGCAGCGGACGGCTGCTGCTCAGGGACTGGCTGGGCATCAGTTGGCAGGTGGTGAGCAATTGCATTGTGTATTGCTTGTTTTATATATAGTATTATTTTTCCCTTCCTTTTCTGTCCTATTATGCTTTCTTGTCCCATGAGTTTTACCTTTTTCCGCAGTTCTCTCCCCCATCCCACCTGGGGGAAGTGAGCAAACAGCTATGTGGTGCTGAGCTGCTGGCTGGGTTGAACTACAACAGTGACTTTGGAAGAAGGCTTGTCAGAAATAGAGTTGTAAGAGCTGTTATTATAGAGCGTGATTTTGTTGTATGGGAGAAATGTGAAATATCTCTTTCAAACTTGGAGAGGAAATAGAATTTTCAGTGAGTAAATATAAGAGTTAATAAAATACAGCCTTCCGTTAAACTTGATGCTGAAGTGATATGAAGTCACTTAGAGAATGAATCAATGCTACAGATGTGCCAAAAAGAACAGGATACAAGGGAATAACTTTGGAAAACATGGGTATAATATGTTAGATGGTAGGAAAATAAACTGTAGCAAATGGAAAAGAAACATAACATGCAGAGTGAATAATATGTGGGGAATGTGTGATCTGATTGTGTCAGAATCTGCATAATGTTAAGCATATATTGTGCTCGTATGATTCTCCTGCATCTGTCTAGTTGTTCCAGGACTCAATACATCCATTGTTTACTGAATTTACCAAATGTAATGATTTTTTTTGTCTTATTCAAAGCAGTGATAACACTGAAAATATAATTTTGATAGAGCTGATACAATCTCAGTGTTCAGTAAGTAATTGACCTGTACCAGGCATAGCTTTGAGGGTATAGAGGGTTACTGAAACTTCCTTTCAGTCTGCCCAGTTGACAGTATATGGAACTTGTTTCCAGTCTGTCATGTTTTTTCAGCTTTGGATGAGCGTTCTGATGGCTGACTTTACAGAAGGTTAGTTCAAGTATTACTGTATTTGAATCTGTATTGTCTCCGTAAACACCTGTGCGTTTGTATGCCATCCTCGGTCATTAAAAATACAGAGGCAGTTGTATTGCAGAGAATTTTAGCTGGCTGGTGATTTGACATGTAATTACCATTCATTATTAATATTGCCAGTTAGGTAACATCATGTCAGCGTAGTTTGATATTGCAGAACGAAGCTGCCCATCAAGACCAACACTGTATGCTCAATTGCATTGCACTATATCTGTTGTTTAACGTTACATTTTTTTTTCTTTTGCACGTACCTTTAGAGTATTGCTTGGGCAATATGGAAGTGGCTGGCTGTCTTTTTTAAAAGTGGTAACAGTCATTTCTGTGAAGTCATGCATGGAGCTACAAGCGCTTAGCTTCTATTTAATTACTTATTTATATATTTTTACAGCAAATGTATATTGTGATCTGACAAGCTGGATGTAAGCTTAATCACCCTTCTTGTTACTTTGTAACAACACAAGTAATAAGTCATTGTAGCCATATAAAAACAGCTATGTTTGGATCACTAGTTTTGCAACAGTAGCTTGTC
The DNA here is from genome assembly GCF_964034855.1 of Anser brachyrhynchus. NCBI lineage: Eukaryota > Metazoa > Chordata > Aves > Anseriformes > Anatidae > Anser > Anser brachyrhynchus. The sequence continues at coordinate 45,976,580 of NC_137694.1, read as the reverse complement.
TGAAATGTTTGTTCCCAGAACAAGTGGAAGTCATCTGTCTTACAGAAGTTGATCAGCTGAAGTTAAGATTTCAAATGTGTATTAATTCGGTTTCTATTTTAAGTCTGTGACAGTTACAAATTTCCCTATCTTGTGACAGTAGCTACGTATGATACGACAGTAGATACATTCTTTTCAGACTTCTACCTGGTTCCTCCCTTGCAGTTTTTCCTGGTTTTCCAAATGCTTACTTTTTTTTAATACATCATGCCTTTTCTTGCTTACTTTCTTGGTGACTGAATGGTAACCTAACAGAAAGTGAGGAAAATACTTACCTGTGTGCACGTATTTGTCTCGTGCTATTTGATAGCTGATTTACCGCTTGTTTAAAAGATTTTTCTAGTCTTTCTAGTTAACACCCTTTCTAGTTATACAACATTACATCTTTATATGCTTAGGTTTTTCTGGCATAATGTGGTACTTGTCCTTTTTTCTGTGTAGAAAGAGCAATCAAAGAAAAAGATAGGGTAAGATTGCTTCAGAATGTTCTTGCCAGTTTAATCATAAAAACTAGCAGAATTAAAGAGATAATGGTTTGTACTTCAGGACTGCTACAGTCATGTTTAGCTTTTATTGTGATAGTACTAAATATATTAATGGTAGGTAAATCAGCTGTTTGGTTTTGGCTAATGTACGTGCAGTATCTTTAAAATTAAAACTTTTTGTTATTCAAACTATAAAGGTTAATTAATTTCAAAACTGAAATAGTTGTGTTGTATACCTTATGTCTGAAACAAATTGATGGGAAAGCAAGGTAAAAAAAAGGCAAACTTTTTTTTAAACGTATGAGTGCATATAAGTAAAAAGGAGAACATGTGAAAGGCAAAACAAAGTTCCTAAAATCAAGCACTCTACCTTAGAATTCCCTTTGTTTCTATGTTTACAACTTAGCCTTTAACAACATGATCACATTAATTTCCACAAATACATCATTCAGTTCACAGGATAGATGGTGAACTGCAGTTATTCAGTATTGTCTTTTTTCTTTCCTTATTGTTTTGTGCTTAATCTCTGCCATTATTCCTGTACACTATTCTGTATGTCCTTGGAAGTAGAGTGATGGAGTACTGTAGTACTTGGATGTGTTTTGTATCGTTAACGTCCTTTCTCAAGGTGCAATGAAATGGATAGGCAGAAGTGTTGCTATTACATTATCATTGTATTTCCACAGCTTTTAGAATCTTTACGTAGAAGTTCTTAGTAGTTGTGTTTGCTTCTTTATCGACACACAAACCCGGTGTGTTTCTGCAGTCTTTGGGTGGCTTGTCTTTCTCTTGGGGGCAAAAGAGGAAAGTATGACATGGCTGACTGGTTGCCTTTTCCTGGTTGGGGGTAGAGGACACCAAGAGCTAGAATTGAAGTGATGGGGCACAAGTTACTAAGAAGCACCAAAAGTTCTTAGTAGGTGCACTGTTTATATTTGTTTCCTTTGGTCATGGCATTTGTTGATGGACATCGGTAATACTTCTTTCTCTTTGCATGAGAACAGGGTAGGACTTGCTTTTAGTTTTGACTCTTCGTTACCTGGTTTCTTAAGATCCAGGAATTACTTTTTTTTCCTTTTTTTTTTTAGCAGTTGTATTGGCTGAGATGGGAGCTGGATTTTTGTTTTCTGTTTGGCTTATAAGGTGTTTAGTTGAGTAAATGTGGATGCATATTTCAAACTGACAATGTTAGCAAGTCTCCAGAGCTGGTGTGCCTTTAATAAGGAATGCAGATCCCACATGAAGCAGGACTGGAAGTGGACTTTGAGGATGTGTTGGGAGACCTCAGATAGCACCCACACAGTTGCTCACTCAGTGTCCTCAGCAGGACAGGGGTGAAAAATAGGAAGAACAGAAGTGAGAAGAGTTGCAGGTTTCGTAGCTTAATAAGTGTAGAAAAAGGGGAGGGAGCACAAACCAACAGGCAGAGCAAAAGCAATTGTTCACCACTTCCCACAGGCAGACTAATACTCAGCCAGTCCCTGAACAATGGCCACCTTGGAAGACAAACCTCCCCCTACCCCTTGTTCTTCCTCTACATTGTTAATATTGCAGAATATGACATTATGTGGCATGGAATATCCCTTTTGTCAGTTTGGATCTGCTGTCCCAGCTGTGTCTCCTCCCAGTCTCTTGCCTACCCCCAGCCCACATGCTGACAGGGCAGAGTGGGAAAAAGAGGAAACCTTGAACCCTGTACAAGCTCTGTTCAGCCACAGCCAAAAGGTAGATGTGCTATCAGCACCGTTTCAGCCACAAGTCTGAAACACAGCACCATGTGGGCTGCTATATAGAGAAAATGAACTCCATCTCATCCACACCCAGCACAAATAAAAACCGCCCAAAGAAGCCAGAAAAAGGGGGAAAAAAAAAAAAAAAAAAAGGAAATTGGAGCATTTAGTGATTCGTACTACAAGGATACAAAACCTTTACAAATGCAAGTATTGGTGAAAAACAGGTCTTTGGGACAATGGTCAACAGGATTCCCCTGAAATAGGTGAGCACAATCCAAGAACACTGATTTACCCTTTTCTGTTTAGGGTCTAAAAGTGTTACTGGTGAGCTAATGTGATTATAGCCCAATTAAAATATGTCCTGTGTCTTGCATGTTGTGGGCAATGCTTACTCCTGTTTGCACAGTTAACACCATTTTTACAAGTTGTATGCAAAATACTTAGAGTGACATTTAATTCCTTGGCAAAGGTATTGTAGAACTGTTTTTTTTTTTCAGTGATTCATGATAAAAATTCTAACAACAGATGATTTCTTTAAGATCTTTATCTCGGCAAGTATTTGCATGGTGCACATCATAGCATACAACTGTGTTAACATCATCACTGAGCGTTACCTTTCTAATACTGCTTTGAAGTGAAGCCCTTTAAGCATGTAGGAGGTGAGAAAGAAAGTGCGGGCTGGCTCGTGTTTGTGAGCAGAATTGTGATCTAAACGGAGATCTCTTGAGTGGCTATCTACAGCTCTATGTACTTGTCTGTTCTTCCTGGCTCAGGTGGTGGAGCTATCAGTACACTGCTGAGACAAGAGCATGCTGAACAAGGTGTGTTTACTTTCTGTCACGTAATGAATGGAAGTTTTTGTAATTAAAGATAAAGGCTGTTTTGCCCCTAATTTCATAGAATATCCTGAGTTGGAAGGGACCCTCAAGGATCATCGAGTCCAATTCCTGGCACCATACAGGTCTACCCAAAAATTCAGACCATATGACTAAAAGCATAGTACAAATGTTTCTTAAATTATTTTTTTCACTTTTTTTAAAGCAGTTGTATTTTTGAATATATTTTATTCTCTTTTATGCTGAATTTATTTTCATATCATAAAGTTGGAATTACGATGCAACTGAAGAACTAAATAACAAGTCGTCATTTGCAGAAGGAAGTTTCTCTTCTTTTCAGCCTATGAAGTAAAAAATACAATTGGAAGTTTTCCTAGGTCTTTCTGTGGAAAGAATTACTAACTTTACATAAACCTTTGCAGTTTCAAGTTTCCATGAAAGGAGTTATATCACCAGCAAATGGAACCTCTATCAGCTACAGTCAGTAGCCCTCCTTCCTTTTTAGGGTTGAATATCAGGTGTTGTAAAATAGAAAAGGAAGAACAAAAATGATGTGTTCATAGTCAAAATCTGACAGGGTTATTTGTCTTATGCAGTGCAAAATTCTGAATGCTTTTAAGTGTTTCCAGGTATATTATATCATTTCAGTAATTTTTGTAACTTGAGTATGTTCCGCGGTCTCTCTGGTCTCTCTATAGACTCAGCTCTTCTGTCATTTTTCTGCACGATACTTGGTGACTTATGGGTGTTGAGATACTGTGTTGTTGATGCTTGCATATGAAATTGGTGTAGGTTATAGAATTGAATATCTCCCATTTCGGAATGCTGTATTTTGAATTATTAATACCAGAACACATTGAACATTTTAGGGGACATGGGTAGTCCATGGGCAGCATGGTGATTTTCTTCTGGTATCAGATGTGTTACATGAAAAGGAAGGTATTGAAAGAATGTTGCCACACAGCTCAAATTGTTTTGATTCTTGAAACTTCATAATGATGTTTAAAAAAAAAAAAAAGGCATTTGTACCTACAAAGTCAACGTGACAGCAACTAGAATACCGGAATTTCATATGCATATAAGTATTTGAGCTAATTTTGAACATGTAAATATTCTGTCAAACTTCAAATCATGCAGGATTGCAGCAAGCACCAACAGGACTTATAGCCATCATAAAATATTCAAAATATGGCTGATGTCCCATGCTTTCTGATTTAAATATTCACTATCTGATATTGTTGACTTGTTGAAAACAGAAATGTTTTCAGAATTGCGATATTAGTTGGAGATTTTGTTATTGGTCACTTTACTGCTCAAACCATTAATATGCTGTACTGGAACACCTGTTTCTTTTGAATTGTGAGTAAAAAGTATGTCTGCCATCCCCTGTGATTGGTTCTTCCCTGTGTTATGTCAATGTTACTGTTCGACTCATCCCACTTGGGGCTGGAACAGGGAGAGGAGATGGACAGAATCAGGAAACGCGTGCTTAGTTGAGTTAGTTATAGGCATTCACCTGCTAGCAGTTTAATGAAACAGGCACCAGATAAAAAATATAAACTTATTTTTGTGTATTGGACTGATTTATTTATTTATGTTAGTCTATTGCTAGAGGTCATCTTTTTTTAATGAATAATGTAACTGTTCCTGAAGATTTTAGTTAAAATAATGGATATAAAATGTGCAATACTAGAGCATATGTTTCCTCTTGGAACTAAAACTGTGTTTTCATATTATTTTCTACTGTTTTTTATTATTCATCATGACACTGTTGTAGGATATAAAAAGGCTTCAGTTTTGTTTCATGATAAAATTTTTTAATTCCTTTTTTCTTCAATTGATTTATTTCTGTTTAATGGCCTCCATAGTGGAGATGTAGTCTCCACTAAAAAATTTTTTTTATTTCACATCCAATTATGTAATTTTGAAGTTTCATATAAATTCCTTAATTTTCTCCTTTTCCATTTGCAGAGGTTGGTTGGAAGAACTCTTTCCTCTATTTTAAAATCTATTGCATTTCTGGCGTTTCATTTTACATGTGAAATGTAAAAAAAATTCCAAATGTGTTATCTTGTGAATGGTCAGGTTAAGTGATTACTCAGATATTCTGTCACCATAAATTCGCTCTCATGAAAATCTAATTTAATATAAAACATATTGGTTTGGAACATAACACTGAGACAGGGTGTAGTTTAATAAAGTACCACTTGATATATTTACACAGATTCACAGATTTCTCTAGGTTGGAAGAGACCTCAAGATCATCGAGTCCAACCTCCGACCTACACTAAGTGCTCCACTAAACCATATCCCTAAGCTCTACATCTAAACGTCTTTTAAAGACCTCCAGGGATGGTGACTCCACCACCTCCCTGGGCAGCCCGTTCCAATGCTTAATAACCCTTTCGGTAAAGAAGTACTTCCTAACATCCAACCTAAAACTCCCCTGTCGCAACTTTCGCCCATTCCCCCTCGTCCTGTCACCAGGCACGTAGGAGAACAGACCAACCCCCACCTCTCTACAGCCTCCTTTAAGGTAACTGTAGAGAGCGATAAGGTCGCCCCTGAGCCTCCTCTTCTCCAGGCTGAACAAGCCCAGCTCCCTCAGCCGCTCCTCGTAAGACTTGTTCTCCAGACCCCTCACCAGCTTGGTCGCCCTTCTCTGGACTCGCTCGAGCACGTCCATGTCCTTCCTGTAGCGAGGGGCCCAAAACTGAACACAGTACTCGAGGTGCGGCCTCACCAGAGCCGAGTACAGGGGCACAATCACTTCCCTCGACCTGCTGGCCACACTGCTTCTTATACAGGCCAGGATGCCGTTGGCCTTCTTGGCTACCTGAGCACACTGCTGGCTCATATTCAGCTGACTGTCCACCAATACTCCCAGGTCCTTCTCGGCCAGGCAGCTTTCCAGCCACTCATCTCCCAGCCTGTAGCTCTGCTTGGGGTTGTTGCAGCCCAGGTGCAGGACCCGGCACTTGGCCTTGTTGAACTTCATGCAGTTGACCTCAGCCCATCGCTCCAGCCTATCCATCAGATCAGATCAATTTAATTTAATGCCGAATGAATGCATATCCTCAGAATATTTTATTTGTTCATAGTTAATGTAAATGCTTCCGTCTACTTAAAATCAAGCAATTGTCTGTCTTGTGTATCCATTGCTTGGTCATTCTATACGTAGACGTTATAGTTTATGCATTACTGTTTGTAAGGTTGGGAGCAGTAGCACAATAATCTTAAAATATATATTCCAGAGGTTATATGCAAACACAATGATTATGACTAGGATAGAGTAAGTAGATAAACATTGATATATACGTAGATACACATTGAAATACTTCTTGCATTGGTAGCATTGAACTGTTGATTTAAAAAATGTGTGCACATGTAATTGTGTATAGGCTTTGTTTTTTGGATGTGTTATATACTGAAAGATTTTTGTTGCTTATTTCTAGGAAGTGGCTGTTTTTGTATTTGATAAGAAGCTAATAGACAAGTACCAAAAATTTGAAAAGGATCAGATTATTGATTCTTTAAAACGAGGTGTTCAGCAGCTAACCAGACTTCGACACCCTCGACTGCTTACTGTTCAACATCCATTGGAAGAATCCAGGTAACCTGTAGTAAAGTTTAGAACAGACTTTCTTAGTTATTGTTTTATTGAATAAAAAAATACCTGGAGCATTCAGCATGTACATCTGATGTATATATTTATATACATCTGAATATATTTACTCATGTGAGAATGGTATTCTGCCCACCCTCAGATCTTTTTTCACCAAGTCGTAGGATGCATCCCTGTTGTAAATCTAATTGATAATCTATTGTGTGATCTTAGGTGTAACTACACATGACCCTTACAGCAAGAATATGTGGTAGTTCAATTAATTTCACTTTTAAAGAAGTCTCTTATATTCGTTTTCCTTCAAAAGGTTGTTCATTCACTTGTTCCATTTATGAGATACTTCATGCATGGGAGATTGGAGACTTTGGGTGAACTGTATCCATTGTGGCCGCATGTGTTTATAAGATCCTCATTTGGCGTTTGAGGGAGACAAAATTTGGTGCATTTTTGTAGTGCTTATTGGATTTATGTGTGATTGGTCGCTAGGCACAGTAATGGGTTAGTCTTACACATTTATTATTCAACTGTAGTGATAACAGCACACTAAAATCTGACAAATAAAATGAAGGTTTTGTGTTAAAATAGAAAGCTGATCCTACTGGGGAAGGTCATGAGGGTTTTCAACTTTTTATTGTCACTCTGAATGTCATCTTGATGTTATTCAGGGAACAGTTAAAGAAGCTGCACTGTACAGCAGACATCAGCCCTTGCAGTGTTCAGTTCCTTTAATTAGATTTGCCCATCCTTCCGTTACTCTGTCTTGGGTCCTTATTTAATTAACTCCTAAAGTTTTAAAAAAAAATAAATAAACAAAAGCCTTTTATTATGCCCTCAAAACAACAGCAACCAGAGTTTGTATGTTGTGAAAAACACAGAATAACCATTTCCTAGGTATTTTTTATCATCTATGCCTTAACTATAACTAAATGTATAAGTTCCATGGTAAAGCTGAAATTGAATTAAAAATGAAGAACTTTGTCTTTCTGTGCTCTGATTCTTCCTTGTGATTACTCCCGAATGAGTTTGTAGCCCTAGTTGTGTTAATAGAAGTGGAGGGGATGCTCTCAACAGAATGGTGATGAGGGTTCAGTCAGGGTAGCTGAGGCTTATGAATCAGGGAATTTTAATTTTCATTTTTTTCCCTTCAGAAAGGCAGCAGGAAAGACTTAAGTCACTAAATCTGGATGAGTAGTAAGAGTCTTGCATGTTTCATCAGTCTTATTTTACAAAGAGCAAGCATGTTAATCTGTTGAGATACAGAAAAGCTTTGTTGTAGATTCATGCTGAGACATTGTGTCTTCTGTGTTATTTTTAAGGAATAAACAAAAAGTTAGGTTAGTCTTCTTGCCTATAATTTTATTATTCAGAAATATATCTTCATTAGTGGTACTCAGCCTCGTTTTCTATGTTGATACTGATGCAATGTTTTAGTGTTCTCATGAAATATTCCTTCTTAGACCGACAATGTGCACTACCATCTACAATGTGCTTTCTCCAATAAAAAAAAATCAGGACTTCAACATTTGAAATTTGGAAGCAAAGTGTTACAACTAGTCTACTTTATGTGTGGAAACTTGCTTCATCTATGCTTTTTAGATACTGCTAATACAAAGATCCATAAACAAGACCTTCAGTTGTTCACGAAGAAAGCAGTAGAACAAATAATTAGGAAAGCAGTCACTTTGCAGGCAAAGTGCAGGTCATATAACAAGCATATTTGTGTGTACTTGTTTTATATTACTTTGCAAAGTAAAAGAATATTCAGATGCTACCTTACATGTTGTTACTTTTGCTTCTGATTACAGTTTGACTACATTAAGCATTGCTTCAGTTGGGGGCATGACAGTTTTAGGCACAGCTAACAGCCTGATTTTACAAGGTTTAACAATAGCAAGAATTATTCATTTGATTTTTCTTGAGTCAGGACAAGAAAAGTACCTATTTAAAAAAAAAAAAAAAAACTTTTTATGAAGCTCTGTGTGCATCATCGGTGATGTTAACAGAATAACCTCATCGGAGTGTTATCAGAATAGAATAACTTAAGCTGATTTATATATTTTCATAAGATTATTTTTTTAAATTTTAAGTTTTTATATATGTGTAAATATATATAAAACTTCTAATATAAATGCTTACAGTGATTCAAAACCTGAAATAAAACATGTTTTTAGGTTAATACCAAGTCTGATAACGCGTGATATGATGTCTGTATTGTTCTTTGTTTGCAGTCAAGAGTTCTATTACATTTATTTACAAGAAACTTTTTTTTGTTGTTTTTCTGTTGTTTTCTCTATAGAGACTGCTTGGCATTTTGTACAGAACCAGTGTGTGCAAGTTTAGCTAATGTTCTTGGCAGCTGGGACAATCTACCTTCTCCTTTACCATCTGACATTAAAGAATACAAACTTTATGATGTGGAGACCAAATATGGCTTGCTTCAGGTATGGCAATTTTGCATTTAAAAATTTCTTATGCATTTAGTATTAATCATCATTTTACAAAGTTTACGTTGTCTGTCTATAGTAAATCAAATAATTGCGAAGTGAGAGATGATAGTGGCCTGATCACTATAAGTTTAAGAGAGGATGAATACTAGATGCTCTATAAGTTGCTGCTATTTTTGCTTATTCTGACATGGAAAATAAGAAACGGAATGAATCTTTTATATTCTATATAAATGTTTGTACTAGAGGTGTCATTCGTGAATCTTTACTTTCTGTGGAGGGACAATAGCTTTCAGGTTTTATTTGGTGAAAATTTTGTTCAACATTGATAGTTCATCAATGTTAGTAATTTCATCTGCTGCTTACCTATCTGTATTTAATTTCCTTCGTACATAATTTTTAAAACATAGTCTAAAGTCAGTGGTAAAAAATTCCTTTGTTAACATCAATATAACCATGACCACAAGAAATAAGGTTGTAGACATGACAGAAATTTTATAAATGTTGTACAGCATATCTAGGGAAATATTTAACCTGAAATAATCTTTTATTAACAGGTTTCTGAAGGCTTGTCCTTTTTGCATAGCAGTGTTAAAATGGTCCATGGAAATGTTACTCCTGAAAATATAATTTTGAATAAGAGTGGAGCATGGAAAATTACAGGCTTCGATTTTTGTATCCAATCAACAAATCCATCTGAACAGGAGGTAATAGATCTTCAGATAGATTTTCATTATTAAATTTCAAATTCAGATTTCTATCTGAAACCAGGTTCTTGAGCTTGCATTTTAATACAGAATCATTTATTTAATGTTCACCTCTATTTTGTTGGCAGAAAGTTTGAACATACGGTACAGGCTTGAACATATGGTACAGGTCTGGACTGATGCCTTTGGTCATCAGAGAGAAAGAGGCCAACTTGGCTCAGTAGACTCAGAACAGGCTAGTGATGGTCTCAGACCAGCTGAAAGTGCCTGTGGCACTTCTGCTCACCTGCAGAATGTACAGGAGAATGCTCACCTGTAGGCATGTGCCCAAATAGTTTAGTCTATAACATCCATTCTGTGCTTGCTATCTCCTGAAATGAATTCCTATCATAGTTTGTTTCCCTCTTTACAGCAGTGCTATCACATTCACATTACTGTTACTAATTCTAATGTTCAGACTTAACCGCGAGCTGATCACTTGAAGTTACAGACATAGATTCTTAATAGTTTTGCCTTACTCCATTTCTGTTTCATGCATAATTGAATTTGAGTGGATTAGTTTTTCTTTTTTTGCTGCTCGAGTTTCCTATTTAAATTCTATAAAAATCCGTAATAAATGTACTTTTTTTTATTTCTCTTGTAGCCAAAGTTCCCTTGTAAGGAATGGGATCCAAACTTGCCATCCTTGTGTCTTCCAAATCCTGAATATCTGGCACCAGAATACATTCTTTCTGTGAGCTGTGAGACAGCCAGTGATATGTACTCCCTAGGAGCTGTTATGTATGCAGTGTTTAATAAAGGGAAACCAATTTTTGAGGTCAACAAGCAGGATATTTATAAAAGTTTTAGTAGACAACTCGATCAGGTATTCTATTTATAAATATTATACATTGATTTTCATATTTGAAAAGTGACTGTTTTACAGCAGATTTAAATATCTTAGACGCGATACCAGTGCTCCACCACAACCAATCCAGTAATGTTATCTTACTTTGCATGCTGTCTTTACAATAAGGAAAAAAAATCCTGGTAAAATATGGAAAATTAAAATATGTGTAGAGGAAGTTACGTGTACCAACTTTATGAACTACAAAGTTTGTTTTTCAGCTGTTTGCTCTGTAACCATGTTGAATGCTGGTCTTGTAGGATAAATGCTTTACCTGTCAGGGTGAACAGTGTTTTAACAGAAAGCAATGAATGACCAGTGTAGGACTGGTGAAGATTGCCGAGTTCAGAGTGACTTGATCAATTGGTGTCCATTTAATTACCAGCTATTTTACATTCTCTGTGGGCTATGAACATTAACAGAAGACAGTCAATTGGAACAGCTGGCATAATGTACATTCATGTGCAAATTTCCTTTGTATCTTCTTTGGGTGCCCGTTGTTTTAATATTATGTAATGTATTTTAATATGTCTAAACAAGACTTCAGATAATAATGTGTACCTCTTTAAAAATACTGCTTTTGTGTTTTCTAATAACCTGAACACAATTAGAAGTTGGGAACAGGGGGATGTGACCTGACACAGGTAGGCTATTGGGAAATGGAAAGAAAACCGAGGTATCAGAAGCAAATGGGTTGTGAAAGGGGAGGAGGGAGGGATATCAAAGGTGTGGGTAGAGAAACCACCAAGAGGATAAAGTATAGTCCTAATGTATATTGGAAATAGTCATATGCAGGATTTCCTGACTTCATGGTGCATGTGCTTTAATTACTTGTGCAGCTGAGCCGTTTAAGCTCCAGTAATCTTCAGAATATACCAGAGGAGGTGCGTGAACATGTAAAGCTACTCTTAAATGTAGCTCCAGCAGTCAGACCAGATGCAGATCAAATGACTAAGGTCAGTTCGTGGAAACTACAGTGGCTATAGGAAAGAGGGAAAATAGTGTTTGACTTGTAGAAACAATAAAGCTATTTTAAAGTTTTTCTTCTTGTTAATCTTTTGGTTGAAATGTTAAATGTTTTTGAATTACTTGGGAAATAGTAGTGTTAGCTGGTGCCTAAAGTTGTCCTTACTCTAACCTTTGTTAGTATGAAAGAAGTGTATGCTGAAACAGAATTTAAAATAATCATTCAGTGCAACAGTATTTTGTTACTTTCCAATACAGTATTTTCTATGATACATTTTATTAAATTCAGTCTTTCAAAATGTACTGGAAGGATTTTAAAGCCATGAAGTGACAAAGAGCACTGAATTTCAGGATTAACTTTTGGCTTATGATTTTTGTGTATTATCATGTAGTTCCAACCCCCCAGCCATGAGCAGGGACACATTCCACTAGATCAGGTTGCTCAAAGCCCCCCATCCGACCTGGCCTTGAACACTTCCAGGTATGGGGCATCCACAGCTTCTCTGGGCAACCTGTGCCAGTGCCTCACCACCCTCTGAGTGAAGAATTTCTTCCTATTATCTAATCTAAATCTACCTTTTTCAGTTTAAAGCCGTTACCCGTGGGCCTATCACTACATGCCCTTGCAAAAAGTCCCTCTCCATCTTTCTTGTAGGCCCCCTTTAGGTACTGGAAGGCTGCTTTAAGGTCTTCCTAAAGCTAATGTGGAGCTTTACATGGGCCTTGCTATTTTAAATGAGGTTAAGGTAACCTATGCACAGTGCCACGATCCTGTACTTAAGACTCCTTTTGGTATGTGATTTAGAATATAGAATTTAAGTCTACGCTTCAGACTAGCTTGAATTCTATGCAGATTTATTTTTTTCTTTATTGCCCTACTCCTATGAGCTTCTCTTTCTGCCTGATGGCAGAAATTCTTTATATGATTTTATATCCTTTCAATTGGCATAAATTTTTCAAGTGAAAACAGTTGTCTAAATGGTCTGAGAGACACTCTCTAAGCATGACAAGACCATGAAGTTTGATATATCCCTCCCTGAAACAGAACGAGCAGAAAGGAGGACTCTTAACCATACAAGTTTTCAAATGCAGAACATGCCATTCCAGTCTGTGTAGGTCTGGGATAGACACCCTTCTATTCTTTTCATTCAACTGCCAACCAAAAGCTGAATATTCAGGGATGGATTTTAGATTTAACAAAAATAAATAAATCCTGTCCTCATTATGCATTTGCGTCAGTCTTTCATGAATGATGTTCTGTTAGTATTAAAGTTTTTTTCCTTTTTTGTAGACAAATTATTATTTCATATACAAAGTTAATTTATGTAAACATGATGTGCGTTATTGTGTACTTTAAAATGCTAGGAAAATTGTCTCAATCAACCTTTATCTGTGAATGTTACAGTACTTAGTATGTAAAAATTTACTTTTCTAATCGTTAATTGCAGCTACTTCGTTGTAAAGGTTGTTTACTGTGATGCATTGAGAAGGTAAAAATATGATTGTGTATGGAATCTTTGTAGTATTATCAATATTGTATCCCTCCAGATCATAAACTTTTTCTCTTATTTTTAGATACCATTCTTTGATGACGTAGGAGCAGTGACACTTCAGTATTTTGATTCATTATTTCAAAGGGATAACCTTCAGAAATCACAGTTTTTTAAAGGGCTACCAAAGGTTCTGCCAAAGCTGCCTAAGGTATGTCTGTATGATTTCTTGAAATAGTTTAAAAATACGTAGTAGTGTACCATAATGGACTGCCGTGAGGTTGTCAGAATAGAGCAGTAGGAAAAAAGAGGAGATGGGAAAATAATTTGTGGAAATTTTTTTCAACTATCAATAAATTTGGGAACAGGAAATGGCAAATTGTGCTATATAGCATGTGTAAGGAATCGTTGGTTGCATGTCCTGTTGTAGTTCATCCCACTTTGAAAGGACATTATCTTCTCCCCTGTTATAAGGCTTTCCCTTTGTTTCCAGGTGCTGTCATAGCTATTTGAAGTTATCTTGCCGTGTTTTCTCCCAATTTGTATGTAGGATTGCTTCAGCGTCTTTATGGCACTTTAATGTTGAAGGATGTAAAGCTTCCTTCCCTCAACAGACTAAATGCTTTGCTGTACTAGCAGTACCCAGAACTCTCAAAGGGTCTGTCATTCCACTTCTCTCCTCTGTAGTGCTAGACACTGTCTAGACTGACTCCTTTTCTTTTTGTGGTATTCTCAAATTTATGTAAGACATAATGCATAAATGATGGAAAAGTAGTTTAATACATAATAGAATAGCTGAACTTCTCAACCATCGTGTTACATTTCTTTATTTTTAATTGAATTCAATTTTGAACTACACAGTGCAAAATTCAGACTTCATATTTAATGCTATCTTCTTTTTAATTTAGCTTTTCCCTTTGATCAAAAATTGTTGACATTTTGAATTTGGGCATAGATAGGGCGTAGATAAGATAACCACATTGTCTTTAGTGCATTCACTTTTTTTCTGTCTTAAAAACAAATTATGGAGAGGGACTGTGCCCTTGAGCTGCGTATTTCTCTTTATTGATTTTAAAAGCATTTAAGCTTGCCTAACTCTGCAGTAGACCTCCACATTGTAATTGTCTGTATTTTGTCAGCTGAATCCTGCTTGTAGTGGGAATGTACTTGGAGTCTATGGGGCAGTATAGTAGCTTCGTATGTTCAGAAAAAAGTGAGTGATGGGGTAGTGAAAAACTGATATATAAATCTTCTGGTGGTAAAAGTTTTTATTTTTTTTCTAAACCAAGTATGTAGAATGAGTTTTCATAATTCATATAAGTGATTTAAAGTCCTGTTTTCTGTACGTTTAATAGCTTTTTATTGTCCTTCATAGGTTGTAGTCTCCAATTGTGTCTTGAGTGCAAACAGAAAAGTAATGAAAGTAGCACAGTTTAAATTAGCTTAACTATACTGTGAAAATATTTTCAAAATTGAAAATTGTCTTTTTGGGAGTTGGGGGGGGATTAATATCAGGTTAATACAAAAGCTGTTGAAATGGCACAATAGCAGCATGTTATAACTTGATGTATGATTGTTTTTATCTCTCAGCGTGTTATAATTCAGCGAATTTTGCCTTGCTTAACCTCTGAGTTTGTGAATCCTGATATGGTACCCTTTGTTTTGCCCAATGTTCTACTAATTGCTGAGGAATGCACCAAAGAGGAATATATCAGGCTCATTCTGCCTGATCTTGGTCCTGTTTTTAAGCAGCAAGAACCAATCCAGGTATGTTACAGTTGTTTCGATTACGGTTCAGATTACAGATTTTCTCTTCAGTGCTTCTTCTCTGAAAAATGACTGTTCTAGTTCTCTTCTCTTACCTTCACACAGGTTGCCCAACCTGCTCTGTAATTGTCCAGACAGTCAGCCTTGATTCATACAAAACAGATTTTTTCAGAAAATTTACCTTTGCTCCTGCCTTTTTATTTGGGTTTTCTGAAGGTATATTTGCATTTATACATGAGATTAGATTAGTATAAAGGAAACATTCAGTTTTCTACTCAACTCTTACCTTCAGTTGGTTGTAGAAGGTATATTTTAAATCATTATATCACTATTATGGCTGATCTCCACCATGTTGTACAGTACAATATTTGCACATATTCTGCTGGTAACTGAACCTATGTTTTTTTTGCTCGTGTCTGGATCTTTAACACTGGAATCTTGGGGTGGAAAAGTTCAAACTTTGACGCTCTCTTAAACTCTCTTAAAACTGCTGTTTACTTATGATAATAAATCATTTATTTGGGGGCTGTGCACAGATTTGCAAACTTTTTCCATCTTACTCGACAAATGTACTGCGACAGTGCAAGTAAAATATATTTTTTAATTATTGTTTATATGCATAAAAGTAGTAAGTTATAATTACTGTAAAGGAGCAGAAGATTTGCATCCTTTTTTCAACTCTATGTATGACGATTTTTGAGAATTTTGTTGCTATATTAGGCATCACACCTCAACAGATAAGAGGTAGCTATGCATTCCTTCTAGCTCACCTTGCTTTAATGCTGGCTGCTGTTATTTCTCTGCAAAGCACTAAAAGGCTTTAAACATAGGAATGAACAAGTAGATGTTTTATTTCTGTGAAAACCACATTGGAGAACTCCCATTATTCTGGGGAGGGGAGAAAGGGTACAGCTGTATTACCTCAGAATAGCTCAGAAAATTAGAATTTCTTAGTGTCCTTTTTCTTTGGTACATTGTGTTTTTTTGTTTTGTCTTGAAAAAACTAAATGTCTAATTGACAGGAAGCTAATAAATGTTTCATTTCTACTGTTTCATCCTAAAAGATTACATTGTGTTTTTCTACCTTTAACGTCAGATATGTGAGGCATCCTCTCTGCAAAAAGTTTGTCTCAAGGTTATATCTGGAGCACAATGGGTTTTATTTTTATACATTGATATTTTTAATGTGCACTGTGTACTAGATGACTCATTTCACTTTTATTTCTATGGACTTTAAAGTTTGAGAAAGTTTTTCTAAGACGACTACGACAGGTTTTCAAAGTCAATATACCATGAATTTGGGGCAAAAAAAAAGTTTGTGGTCCCAGAGAACAGAATTCCAGGTCTGATTGGCAACATCGTGTCTGTGCAAGGCACAAACTTAGAGTTCCTGTGTTGTTGTTTTTTGTTTTTTTTTTTTTTAAACTAATGGGGAGGGTCTGTAAGTGTTTCTTCCAAACACCCTCTCAGGATGTTTTAGATCTGTTTGAAGCTTGTTGCTTGGCTTTTGCAGAACACTTGAGTTTGAAGCAAATGTATCTTGGGAGGCTACTGCATTTCAGTATGAAATTGTTATCCAGTGTTCACAGTGTCTTCATATGATGCAATTTATAGTATTACCATTGAATAATTAATTAAACTGTTTGTTCATATCACGCTCTTGGAGTTAGTGTGGAATAACTGGAGTGCTATAAATTAACATCCTAGTACACTTGTATTTTTACTTTCTGATGCTTCTGTTTATTTGACCTTCAAGCACTGATAGCTACATATTTTTAGACTTAAAAAATTGAAATCACTTTCTCCTGTGAAATACCTGGCTTTTTATTATGAACATGATATCACTTACCACAATTTATCCATGCACTACAACCCACTTTCTATAAGGAGCCTAGATATCAATGGGAAGCCAGTCAGCAGTAGGAGGTTGTCTCACCTATTTCAGATGGTTACCTTGAAATGAGTTGCAAAGCTCTCTGTATTGGAGACCAAGTCTGGATGAATAAGACTAGCAGCTAACTTTTGGATGGCTAAGCCTAAGCAAGATGAATCCCACTTTGTGAACGTGCCATTCTAGTTTTGCTTTTTAGTCAAACTAGATGTGAGTTTTTTCAGCTTTTTTTTTTTTCCATTTTATGATATACAATACCAACATGAAATGGAATAAAGCTATTTTATGTCCATGTGGTAGCTGTAATAATTCGTTTCACCTGTTCCCAGTTTTGATTTCAGATTCGCATGGAATGTGGTTTTTACAGGTGGAGTTGTGATTAGATGCGTTGAAGACAGCATTTGATCCATGTTTTTGGGGGTCTTTAGATTTTTCAGTAGTGATGTGTGTGAAGAATTTCTGTGGGTTGATTTTAACAAAAGACCATGTTGTAAATAGAAACAAGAACGCCCTCCTCAGTCATTATGGCTACTTATTTCAGAAATATAAGTCTAGAAGACACTTTGTTTGATTTGTATTTGCTGTTCATAAAATGCAATAATATGTCAAAGTGTTTTTTGTTTTCCATGCCTTCAGGCAAGCAACATGGTAAGTGATACCATTTACTGAGTTACAAGAAAACTTCTGAACTTTTAATAATAGATGCAATATACTTTAAATTGTAAGTATACGTTTCTGGAGTTAAAACTTTTGGCTTCTGAACTGTCCTTCTTTTCATAGATCTTACTGATCTTCCTGCAAAAAATGGACTTGCTTCTAACCAAAACTCCACCCGACGAAATAAAGAACAGTGTTCTACCAATGGTTTATAGAGCCTTGGAAGCACCTTCAATTCAGATCCAGGTATAGCAATTGCCACCTTTATTTAAAACTGCCTGATTTCACATGGAGTAACCACTTAACTGTTGTTCTAATGCTCTTATCCTGGATTCTAACTAGGTACCATAGCAAAAAGTAGGATGTACCTTTTATGACACATTACCTGTGCTGCAGAAACTGTGCATGCATGCATGCTCTTACCAGTTAGTGATAGGTGCCTTACTCTGCGGTCCCACTGATATGAACATCTGTGTTGACAGTTAACGTGGAAGATCTGCTTTGCTGTAAAATCATGTTAGTACAACTAACTTCTGGTGACATTTTTACACATCTGCATTTTAATCTTTCTCTTTATGCTTTCTATACACTTCTAAGGTGTTTTTGTTGTTTTTGAAAATGGAATTTTCCACTAGAAGTGGATTAACTTCCACTGGAATTAACTTCCATTTAGCCAAAGGTATTCAGGAGTGGGAGGGGGGAGATAAACACAATATTAATTAAAGAAGGACTTGGATAAACAGATGTGACTCTTACCCTTGCAAAGCCTTTGCAGTATTACGGAGAGAAGTTTTTGTTTCTACATACTTGGCTTGAGATTTATCTGCAGTAGCAGTTCAGTTATTCAGGTATTTACTTGCAACCTATACCTAATATTGCTGTCTCTCTTATTTTTTGAGATTGGGCTGAAATTGGGTAATTTTTTTCTTTGTTTCTTAAGTATGTTAAATATGCTCTTTTATAATTCAATCTGCTATCATATTGCTGCAGAGCATTATTGATAGCGCTCAAATTTGCTTGACATTTGTAGAAAAACGTTACATTTTGATGACCCTCGTAATATAAGTTGTGGTTCTTGTAAAGGTGCTTTGTGTAATGCAAGATATTCTTGTTATCTATGTATTTTATTACAAATTTATGAATGCTCTTTCAAATACATTTTTCCAAGTTCTATCTGTGTCATTGTTTTATCATTCTAGATATTTTTAAGTGAGTCTGCATAGCTGAACATGATGAATATTTCCTTAAGAGGAAAGCTTGAGATGACATTTTAAACTAATTTTGACCTTGAGTAATATTAGTACTAATTTTATAATAAACAGGCATCTTTCTCTTTAAACTTATGTGAAATATTTTTTATAGGAGCTTTGCCTAAACATAATTCCCACGTTTGCCAATTTAATAGATTACCCATCAATGAAAAATTCATTAATTCCAAGAATTAAAAATGCATGTTTGCAAACTTCTTCTCTTGCTGTAAGTATTCTAATAATTTTACCTATTTCTCAGTCCTCAGAAAATGTCATTAGTGTTAATTACATTGTTTCTTTCTGCTGTTGTGTTTTCAAATGAAAGCTCATCAATGTGCCCAAATTTCTTCTTTGATTTTTTTACTTTTTTTCAAAATAGTTTACTTTTTTGTTTACTTTAACAATTTTTAAAGTGTTGTTGGCAACTGCCAACTGTTGTTAACAATACTGTAACTATTGGTAAAGTGTGTTCCAGAGTATTATATGTTAACAGTGTTTCTCTTGTAGAAAAGCTAAATTTTTTGTGAGCAATATGCAATTGTATATTTTCCTTTCATAACACAAAAGTTTGCTTTAAATTGTCTTGAAATTTCAGATCTGAAGGTTGTAGTTTCAGAAATGCCTTTCTTCTGAGTTTTGTGTGTTCTTAGGCAAAATACAGTTAAGATTTTGTTTAAAATTTTGTTACCGTACTTCGTAGGTCCGGGTAAACTCACTAGTCTGCCTAGGGAAGATTTTGGAGTACTTAGATAAATGGTTTGTGCTTGATGATATTCTACCTTTTCTACAACAAATTCCATCCAAGGAACCTGCAGTGCTAATGGGAATTCTAGGTAATTAATATTTTCAACTTTCTCTTTTATTCTTTTGATGTTGTGAATTTCAGAGATTCTTTGTAATCATTGATGATCTTTACATAGCGTGTTGCTAAAAACATCTATTAAAAACTTTGTTTCTGTTTCTTAAGTATGTCTCAATTCAGTTACTTTATGTATTGTTGGTACTTCTAGTATATCACTAGAGTATCACTAGTATATATATTTGTAGACTTCAAGGCCCAACGTAGTTCTGAGTGTTCTTTGCAGTTCTTAAGCTGTGACACTTTCATGGCCAACAGAGCTTCTTTTCTTGAGAAGAGTAGATAATCTTTCCTTCTTCAGATGCTGAGCACCTTGCTGGAGCTTTTAAGGTGTAATTATTGGGTTTTCTTACCACTCTCGTGTGTCAGGTGCTATAAATCATTGTCTGTACAGATATATTGCTCTTCACTGCTGGTTTTGTTAGACTTATTTTGTTGGAGTTTTAAGCAAACGTACAGTGCCTTTGCACTGAAATGGAATGTAGTCTGGGTGAGGTTTCACAAAACAGCTAACAAAACCTGGCATGGCTTATTACTTCTAGAGGGGGAGACCTCACTCCCAGTTGTGCTTTTCTGGTACCGCTCTGGTGCTTGGCTAACTTAGGTTGTATGATTTTAACAGCCTGAATGGGCTTGCAGAGACCAGTTGACCAGAGTCACTGCCAAGAAAGAGGTGACTGTGTGGCCAGGTGTGGAGGACAGTGACCATTTATCTTACTGTTAGCAAAGTGGTAGACAGAAGACCATTTGCAACAGTTGAATCATACAGACAGCAATCCTCGCTAAGCTGTAACATCACAGTAACAAATATGTGACGGCAAAACTATTTTAACATGCTCAAAATCAGCAAGAGGGCATCTATCTGTAGTAATTTTAGCTGCCCTCTCTTCCTTAATCCCTGATTCTTTGGCTTGCATTTGCTATCTAAGAATGAGGGAAAGTGTATCTTTTACCTCAGTTGTATTCTGGAATTCTACTTGGATACAGTGGATAAGCGAAACGCCGTTTGGAAATGATGGGTTGAAATCAATTCATTATACTAGGGTTCCCCTTTTTTTGGAATAATAATACTTTGCATCTTGTGTGTGGTATCCTCTTTAGCCAGCTAACCACTATGTTCTAATACAAACCATAGCAGATGAAGCACTTTCTGTGCCAGTACGTTCAGTGTTTGCCACCAGAAATGAACTATTTAAGCACACAGGAATCCTCTCAGAAGCTGTATAGAACCGGTACGCTTAACGCTGTATCCCTTGTGCCTGTCACTGTTTCTTTTTCAGTGATTACACAACAAATAAAACATGTCCCATGATTTCTGATCCTATGTATAACACAGACCCAAACTTCTAGGTAAGAAGAGTCTTTGTAAAATGCAGTCACTGTTAGTTACAGCAGCATAATAATTACTCCTAGTCACTTGTCCTGCTAGGCAAGAACACTTCCTTAGTTAATGCAGGTTAGTTTCTTTTGGCAATTTGTCAGTTAGTGGTAACTCATTTGCTCATGGTGATCTCTTCAAAGGTAGATATTCTTAGATAATTGACCTGAACAATACATTGACTAGTAATACCAGGTTTCATAGCTGCCAAGTATTACTTTGGGTCTTCTCTTGTTCTGAATGTTAGCAAAACATCTTACTGTAATGTGTTTATATTGTGGATGAGTACTTGTTTCTTATTTTCAAAGAAACAATATGTACTCACTCGGGTGATCAATATACGGAGAGTGCAACTTGGAGTTTGTTCACTTTATTTTCTAAACTTAACAATTTTGCTATTTTGATATTGTATGTCAGGTATTTACAAATGCACATTTACTCATAAGAAATTGGGAATTACCAAAGAACAACTTGCAGGAAAAGTATTGCCGCATCTGATTCCTCTTAGTATTGAGAACAATCTTAATCTCAATCAGGTAGGAACAAAAATGTTCTGCATCCTTTTACTTGATAAATTTGCAGAGAATATATTTAAACTGTTGTCACAGGGAAAAAAACCATATTGCTGTTTGTCTCTTTTTTTTAAAGTAATACAAATGCTTCCAATATTACTGTATTTGCATGCTTAACTTTGTTATTTTCTCAGTGGAGATAACTGATCTAGTATAAAACTTCAAAGTGAATACTGTCACCTTCCAAATATCCTGAAAAAGCAGTTAACAACTAGCATAATTATAATTCAGATTAAAAGTTAAAGTGCAATCTTAATGTTTCTTCATTTAGTTTTGTATGTAAATGTTGCAGATAATATAAAAGTTTAGCAGTGTTCCTATGAAATAACTAAGAAATGGAATACCTAATAGGATTTTTCTGGGGGAGGGGAAACGTATCTGGTAGCATTCAACTGTGCTTTTTGTCTGAGTTATCTCACTTCTGTTTTTTTCAGTAGTATATTGTTTTCACTGTTTCAGTATACACTCCACTTGTAGTTGAGTATCTAACACAAGGTATTGAAACTGGGTTATAAATAATTTAAAAGCCTGTAGTTTATCTCACATCATATACTGTAAGTTTTATGAGATACTGCCTTTTAAGTTACACGTCTGAATTCTGTCACTGCAAAATCCAAACTTCTTGTATGTTTCTTTTACAGTTCAATTCTTTTATTTGTGTTATAAGAGATATGCTTAATAGATTGGAAGCAGAGCATAAAACAAAACTTGAGCAACTTCATGTCATGCAAGAGCAACAGAAGTAAGTGCATGTGTATTAAGTGCATGTGTATTAGAGATGAACTAAGTAAGCAGAAATTTCTTTTTTAGCAAATATGAGAAAACTAGCCATACCAATAAAAATCTAGGTAATTCTTAGTTCAGTGGTTGAGAATTACCTCAAATAAGCGCAATTGTTAGCAAAGATGTATTAGTCCTAGAATGATAGTGTTATTTTGATATAAGTGGTTTTATAAAGTAAAATCCTTTACCCTTATGTTGTTCAGTCACAGTTTATTATAGTTCATACTCAGCTCCACTAGTACAGTTCTGCCTTACATGTATATGCCAAGGATAGTTGCTTTTCTGTAGTTGTTGAGAACACAAGCCACACTGGAGAAACATAAACATAGTGGCAGTGGTAGAAGGCAGCAGTATTTGAATATTTTGAACTATTGAAGTTTCTGAGTCAAATTAACTTGAGCTACCCAAAGTCTGTGTCACCTCATTCAAAGGGAGGAACTAAAAACCACGTGAAACGATTGTTAGGAAACCTTTACAAATTAGAATATTATAATTTTCCAGTCTCTTGTAAGCATTCTAAATATGGCAGTGCTGTTGTAGCACTTTTTATATGTTATTTAAATGCAGAAGAATTTTCTATGCTGCTGATTTAGTGTTGTGGATGTGACTGTAAAGCTATCTTTTTATGATATTGTATAGATCTTTGGATATAGCTAATCAAATGAATGTGTCCGAAGAGGCAAGATCTAGTAGTACAAGTAATCAGGTAAGAGTCAGTATTTCATTGCATTACTTAGATATAGAAATTTAAAATTTAAAATAAGTCAATATTTACATTATCTTAAATTGTAGCATTTCACATAACTTAATTTTGTTTGTTTGATCTTAAATAGATTGACAAGGTATTCAATAATACTGGAACGGACCTTCTAACTAGTGGACCTGACAGTAAAGACAATGAGTTATCATCAAAACAGAAAAAGGTATGTTTTTTTTTTGTTGTTGTTCTGGAATTCTCTTATATGTGTCTGTCTACTACAAGTTTGGTATGGTTGCATAAAATGAGTATGTGTAAATATTTACCATATTTAAAGCTTTAAAAGAAAAACTGTTCCTGTATTATACAGTGCAATGCCTACTCACATGTGAAAGTGTACTGAAAAATGTTCAAATCACATCCTTGAATTTCTGTGGAAGTCTTGCCTTAAAAATAGCTCTGCACAAAGTAGGCAAATTAAGATTATAAATTTTTCATCACTTTCTTCCTCCTTACAGATATTAGTAAAACTAAAGCTTCAGTAGATCAGGCAACTTTTTTTATAAAATCACGAATGGAGATGAGGATCAAAAATAGATTTTCATGTAGTAACCAACACTAATTTCTAGTGCACAAATTCAAAGTTATGTGAAAAAGAACAGTCAATATGTTAAGGATTGTTAATGTTATGTTTAGGATATGTGAAATTATGGTTCAGTACAGGAAACAAAGAAAAAGCATGACATGACATAGCTTATGCTTGCAGTTAATACTCAATTATAAAATTATTTTCATGGCTATTAATTATTTAAATGCCTTCCTAGATTATGTTTTATCGTTTCTATTTCTAATTACCTGAAGCCTTTCCCTAATTTTAGGTGGAGGGGGAGTGTCCCTGTTTGAGCGGGGAGGTTGGACCAGATGACCTCTAAAGGTCCTTTCCAACCTCAACCATTCTGCGATTGTGTGATTTTTATGATTTTATCCCTCATTAAGAAGAGTTAAAATCCTGAAAGGTTTCCTAAGCAATCTTAAAATAAAATTCCCTTTCAATTCCACTGTTGGTTGTAGTTCTGTATCGAGTACCAGCAGATACTTACATGAACTCAAAAACTGGGAAGACTTTATCTTATGCCCAATATTAAGAAGTCAAAGCTAAAATGATTTTGTTGTGATACCTTTTTATTTCAGATCTGCCCAGAATTTCTCGTTATGGTGCTTTTAATATTGTATTTAAGTACTTTTTAGCAATCTATAGTAAGAGATTTTGTGCTTATCCACTTTGTTTTATATAAGTAATATTTTCTGTTCTACCACATATTGTTGAATTGACAGTGCTATTTATAAAATAAAAATAACAATAAATAACCATACTGTCCAACTTAGTGTTAGTAATTTCCCTTTTCAAGGCATCACTTACACTTGAAGAGAAGCAAAAGTTAGCTAAAGAACAAGAACAGGCACAGAAACTGAAAAGCCAACCACCTCTTAAGCCACAAGCAACTGCAATAACACCTTCAGTGAAGCAGGTGAGATACAGCAAAGTATTGTACTGTTTCCATTGGAGCCGTGATGCTTTTTTCTTTCAACTACTGTATGTATTTAGCATTTTTGTCCTGTGAATCATCTTTGTTCCAACTGGTACTACAATGGTACAGTTGAGAAAAACTAAATTTTGACCTCCCTTCCATTTGTATCGTTAGCAATATTTCCCACTTCTAAAATTGTAGCAGTTTCTAAAGGCATTGAAGACCGTTGTTTAGATATGGGAAAAGCATATAGGGGAAAGAAAAAAAAAAGAAAAAAATTGCTCTGAAGGCTTTTTATTATCTAAATACACAAAGGTCTTGGAGTTAGGAATGGGGGGCTTGCAAGCAGATTGTGCTTGGTATATACCAAGTAGTACTTGATGTAAAGTCCTCGTTGTCAAAGAAAAACTGCAAAACAATTAGTTCCAAGTAGCAAAGAATGAAAATAACCTAATTCCACTTATATATAATTACATCTGATGCCCAATTCCATGCAATAAATTAGAGTTTCTGAAAAATGAATGCCACTTCCGCGGGAGCAGTGATAACTACTGTTACTAGTGTGCATATACAGGAAAAGCATTTAACTACATTTTATATATTAACTACATTTTATATATTTTGCAGACAAAAGACTTGACAGATACACTGATAGATAATATGTCATCTCTGACTAGCCATTCCATCAACAAAGCTATAGTGGCATCTTCAAACAGCTTCTCGTCTGTCCCTTCTATGGGTGTTGGAATGGGATTTTCATCACCTGTTGACAGCACAAAGAGAAATGTAACAACAAATGGACTGAATACTACTATGGGTTTTCAGACTGCTGGATTCAGTATGGGAAGTGGTCCCACTACTCAGAATTTCTTCAGTGGTCCAAGTGCAACAGGAACAACCAAGATGAACATTGTACCAACTGCCAATATGCCAAATTACAGTCCTATGAGTGCTGCATCTGCAATCTCTCCACTGACACAACAAAACAGACCCCCAGATATGTCTGCTTTAGATAATCTTTTTGGTCCTCAAAAACCCAAAGTTAGCATGAAACAGTTGGCTCAACAGAAGTCAAACCAGTGGGTTAATCAGTTTGTACCCCCACAAGGGTCCCCAAGTGTGAGCAGTTCAGTCATGGGACCTCAGATGAACATGATAGGACAGCCTGGCTTTGGTATACAGGGTAATCCTTTCTTTGCTCCTCAGAACTTTGCACAACCAGCAAACACGATGACAAACAGCAGCTCAGCTAGCAATGACTTAAAAGATCTTTTTGGGTAAAATGTTTTGTTTTCTTCTTTCAAAGATTGATAAAATTTGAATCATGGGTAAGCTGATTAACATCTTTTTTTGATTAGTAAAAGCATGGCTTGGGGAAACTTTCCACCCACCAAAGTAGAATTCTGCACTGGAAAAAAGACTAATTCTTGCATTCACCTGGTAATGCAGTGGAATTGCGTAAGTGCACAGCCATCTTATGTACTAAAGATTCCCATCTCTTTACCCAACTTCAGAGCACTGAAGGTAGGATGCATGTATTGAATTGAAAAAGAAGGAGCTAAAATTTCAAATATATTTAGAAGTGTATTCAATCAACTCCTGGATTTATACAAAACTGTGTTTCTTAAACAGAAATGCTTAGGGGGTAATAACACTAGCAAATACAACTTAGTGCTATCCTGTCCTGTGGATCATTTTTTTTTTGGTGTCTGCTAAATTCAACTTTTTTTTGATAAGTTGTCACCTGAATTTCACACTAGCTGTCATTATGCGCTATTATGACAGTTTGCAGAAAGTACATTCTTATGTTACCTCAGAATGCTTTGTTAGCCATGCTATATAGTAATATCTCTAACTGATAACTGTGAAAGAGGCTAAGAAAGAATATTTTGCCTTTCTTCTCTGGTGAGATGATTGATGAGGTAGTAAACTGCAAGATTGAGTGGTTATAAAATTTTGTCCAAGTTTGGAATAGAGGAAGAACTTCGCTCCAATTGACAACCTGTTTTACAATGTCAGATCCTTGTTACCAAACCCATAGCAAAAGCCACATACCACTTAAGTGGGATTTTAAAATGCGTGTGGTGACTTGGTCGTGTTTACTATACATTTCAGTGTTTTGGTTACCTTGATACTGCTTCTAACTGGTGTGAAGAAGAAGAATATGACTTATTATGGAACCTCCCAGAAAAAGAAGTCTGTAAAATTCAAGTGTTGACTGCCCCAGCTTCTTACAGTTGGTTTGGTTACACAGAAATATCTTGGATTAGTTGTTTTGGGCTCTGTTGGGAAGACGAGAAAGGGCTGCCTGGTAGAAGTTTCACATGGTTTTGTGAAAAAGCAGACTGCCATAAATTGCCTTGCCTAGAATAAACTATTATATTTTAATTTTGTTTTAATTTAAGTCCTTATGAAGGATAGATGACTATGAAGTGAGTTCTCAAATACAGATTTGTAAGCTCTAGAATATACGGTAAATACACAGGTATTTCAGATCCCTTTTATTGTATTATTCCAAATTTAATAAAGTTCTCCAGAAAATGAAGCAGTAGTTTCTTCTACTTCCCAGAAGGCTGATGTTCAGCTTGCCCATGATAGAATCTCTGCTCTGTCAGATACTACTGTTGGGTTTTAATTTCTTCTTTCCTAGGAATTTCAGGAACTTTCTTATGTAATATTTCGGAGACCCTAGCTGGCTATTTTGAGAAGGAAAGAACTAGTTACCTTTTTTTATGGAAAGCCTACATGCTTTATTTTTCAAAGCCTTTCACTGAAGAAATCGTTCTTTCATTTGCTGCTTAAGAAACCAAAGGGCCTTATGCTGTAAATGTGACTTGTATTTTGGTATATTTCCACAGTTCTAAGCGGTAATAGCATTAAGCATATTTCTTAAAGAATTGTTTATGTATTATAGCTGCTGCCTTAGTCCTATTATTTTAAAATACCTGGGACCAGTGAAATTGTGGTTTAGAAAACAATGCCTAACACATTGTGATGCTTATGTGCTGTTAATATTCATGGTAAACATCTAGGTTATGTTAAAATATCTGTGTAAACTTAACTACGATACTAGAACTGTTAAACTATTTAAGTTCATTTACAGTCACTAGTACTCTATACTCTCAATCACACTAATGTCTTCTTTTATGTCAACTTTAGAAAGCTACATTTTCATAGGGTATCTTAAGGCAACACTTTGAAGAATTACTTGAATCTGTATTCCTCTAAATTATTGAGAAAATAAGGTTATATCAAAAATAACATCTCTCTGGACTCTACAATATATTACATTAACATATCTATGGTAAAGGCAGTCTTACACATCAGTGTCATGACTTGGGTTTTCAGTACCTGATCCTTCTTTTGTGAGAAGCTTTCAGAACTGGATTTAGGTTTAAGTTATGGAGGGAAAGCAGCTATGGAGGGAAAGTTAACTGAAAAAATTTGATCAGATTGTGATAAAATTTTGTATACTAGACTCCTAAACTCCGGGGTTTGGGGCATGTACTTTTGGCATGGGCTGCTGGAGAATATATTTTGTAAAAAAGCCAAAAAAATGTACAAGTTAAAAGTAAGAGAAATTCTTCCATGCAGTGCTAATGTGTTGGAATAATATTTTTATCTTGCTCAAGTAATATGAAATGTTTTTGTATTTCAGAACATAGTTTTGATTTCTGTCACAATTTTCAGAATGATCAGAGTAGAAGAATAGCTACAAAAAAAACTGAAAAGGGAGCTTATGAAAACAATAGCAGTTTTTCTTTTCAGTTATTTAAAAATACAAAAGGAAAAGTAATTTCAGTTAAAATCAGAGGGTTGCATCCCTCTTCCATGCAGGTACTTCCTATTTAGTGTGTCAGGAAGCTATATATTTGTGAACTTCTCCAATTATTTCTGCTTAACTTAGAGAGAAGAGCAGTTGCAAGAAGTAAGTCACCAAGGCCGTATGCCACTTAGTGCCTGCTACAATAGCTTTTCTCTAGGAAGCCTTGTCCAGATCATCTTTCCCCTTGCATGTCATCATTCTGTGGCTCTGAAGCTGAAAGTCTCATGTTGTGGCCAAAGTGAACACCTCTGTCTGAAAGCAACAGCCGTACTTCAGATCCAGTTCATTGTTTGGGTAAGAGTAGGAGGAAGGGACTATGTTATAAATTGTGGGCCTTCCGGGGGCCTTCTATTTCTGGACTTGGATGGAAAGCAGTTACATCTAGTTTGGCCTGAAGTAGAGGGGACTATCTAACCTTATTTTTTTAAAAAGAAGTTTGAAATGGTATATGATGAAGAAATTGCAAATTGTGTTACAGAAATAGTAAGCTGATATAAAATGCATATTTATTATAATGCTTTGACAAATTTAAGTTACATAAAATTTCAGCACTGTATATTCAACCTAATTTAAAGGAATAATAATATATGGAAACGTGGCAGGTTATATCATCATACTACAGCCCTTCACCCTGCACATCCACTGTGCATGCCCAGCTCACCTGGTTCACTTTCTGCTCATTTGTAAAAGAGGAGCAAAGAGGAGAGGGGAGTAAGTTCCTGTTCTTTAATTGATTTATCTATTTACTACAAAAGGAGAAATGCAAAGAGAAGAAGTGGAAATATCTGCACATTTTAAGCATAAGCATTAATGGTGCTTTGGCTGTTCTGTTGTATGCTAAATGAATACTCTTGTACCAAGCAAGACAGTCTTTTCCGTATTAGAATTGTTAGCTCACTGTTTTTGTATTTTTTTTTTAAGTTTAAAAGTCTCTGAAGCATTCTATGAAAACCCAGTCTTAGAAAACTAATCCTGTAGATGCAAGGATTGTACTAAAGAGGCTTCAAAAACCTGTTCTGCTGGGGCTGTTGGAGAGGAACCTTGAAACTATTGACTTAACTGAGTAGCTTAAAAGCCTGTAGGCCTGCCTTTCTCAAGAGGAGAGAAATGGGAGTGAAATGCTATGAGTGTCATTTCAAGGATGGAGGAAGGAGCAGGTTTTCTGTTTCTTTTCGTACAAATGGTATGGATCAGGCAGAAAACAGCCTGTGGAACCTGCATATGTAAAGAGGACAGCAGTACCAGTCTTTTGAAAGGTAATGGAGTCCACCAACTATCTGGGAGACGAAGAGAAATTTTACTGGGAACATGGGTAGAGTGTCCTAGTTTGTTTTAATGAAGATTGTATGTCTGCTTCTCTCAGTAGTGATGTGAATTAGAAATGGCTTAGGGAAGTTGTGTCCTTAGAGGTCTACCCAGATGTTGAGTACTCCCAAGTAGAATGCTGAATTTTTGAATGCATGGGTGCGCAATGTTTCGAGCCTTATTATTTAAAACATTTCTTTCCTGTAAAGCTTTGTTAGCAATATCTCTTTCAGATTGATTTGGAACTTCCAGAAATATCCCAGTGGCCTCCTAAAGTTAGAAAAAATTCTTTTTTTACTGTAATCCCTGTTGTGTATATGTCTGTAGGTAGGTAGGTGTGTATTTGGACTGCAGGATTACAGATTTTGAAGCTCTATTGCACCGTGAGAGCAAAGATTAAATGAGAAGTTAGATTTAAATCAAATCCCACAAGACTTCCATACAGGCAAGCAATTATATGATACTTCTGTTAAGTATTATAAATTCATATTGTTTAGTCCACTTACATCTACATGACTTGAGCAAAAGAGTATGGTTTTTAAAAGGTAAGTTTATGAAAACTGGGTCTCTCATTATAGACAGAATTTTTGGACTCTGCAGTGGTTTTTGTTTTTTGATGAGTTTTTTATGGGGGGGAGTGATATCACTGATTTGTGCCATTTCCAATTAAAGAAATGTAGGGAAGGGGAATACAGAAATATCCTGTTGTATATGTGACCCTTTTTTGTTCTTTGTTAAGAGAAATGCTGCATTTTATATACTCATTGTGAACTTTTATTCTGAAATAGCTGTGAGGAAAACTATCTGGAGAATTTCAGATGATTTAGCTGATTTTCAAGTGAGGTCCTGCTTCGTACCTATCTTTCCACTAGGTTTTGACTGCTGTACAAGGAAAGTACACAGGGCAGTAAAACCTGGGATTCATACACCAAATCCTCTTGCCTTCCAGGCCTCACACCTGTATCAACTGAACATATAAGCAAGCCCCTGAAGTTGTATTGTCTTTAAGTTCTCTGAAACAGTTCTAACTGCTGTACAGATTTCTGAGATGAAGTTGTAAATCAAAATGTGTTATAGTGAACTCAGGCCTTGTGCAAAATATTTAATATTTGTTTTTGTCTAATTGTACAGTCTCTGTACTAGTGGCAATTCTATGTTTTGATTGTAAAACATGAAAATTCTCATGTATAAAGTGGTGTTACTGTAGTGTCAGCTGTGATTCATAATTAGAACTGTCATAGCATGGCATTAGTGTATCTCCAACTTAATGGACAGCTCTTCAGAAACAAATTTATTCTTGTATCAACTTTTAAATCAGTTACTTAAAAAAAATGTAAAAGGTACAGTGACAGTTTTGAGAAATTCATATCACTTTGTACTGTGAATGAGGTTGCCTATAGAAATAAAAGAACTTTTCATATTTTGGTGTTGGATGATTATTTTCAATTTCTATAAAATAATAACTTGTGTGGAAAACTTTCACTTTATATTTTGTTTGAAACATAGTTTATACAATGTAATTTTGAGTTTATTTCTTATCGTGGTTGCTGTCCACAAGTGGTTGCCTTGAAATGTGATCATATATTTCCTGTACAAAAGAATGAAAGTTGTTAGGAAAAACTGACAGGCTAGATATCTCTAAAGTTAGCCTTTACTTCTGAAAATACACTAAGCCCATGCCCAAATCCGGGGTTTTGATGCTACATAGTGATCTCAATTTGTGTTTTCATCACTTATTTCCCAGAAACCAGCCCTTGCTCTGAACCTGGCTTTCAGGATATGCTGCTTTGTCAGGCTCACAAGTTTGCCAGTGCTTTGAAGGAAGCCAGTGTTCAGTTCTGTGTATGGCATAAATTGATCAAGTATGAGACATCTAAGATCAGATGCTTAGAAGCATCATCCTTGGCTGGAGCTGATACGAGAGAGAAGAGTAAAGGAAGAAAGGTGTGGATCAGGTAGAAGTTGAAAGGTAGCAAGTAGCTCCAATTCCCTCTTCGTGTTTTTTTGCTGTGGATGACAGCATCCCCATTCCTACCCTGTCTGTATCTCTTAAGGGAGGACAGCCTTCCCATATGCCAGCTTTCGGTCCATGGTAGTAGATGAGAGAGTAAGGTTTCAGTACAGTAGTGATGTACTTGATGGTACCCTGCAATGAAAACCATGGTCCTGATCTCAAACTTGAGAGTCCTTGACATGCTAACGTTCTCTTTGTCCACTCTGTTTCTGGGTCTGGGCATTGGTGGGGTTCATAACTATTGCCTTTTTCTTGAACAGGAAAGTCTTAAGTGCTGAAATCCAGTTTTATCTGGGTTGGTTTGCAGTGGCTTAGAATTCATAATTTCATACTTTCATGAATGCACTGATGACTTCAAACAGGAAAAGATGGAAAACTTTGCAGTTTATTGCTCCTCGTGTCAAATACTTTGATACTGGGAGCTAATTATGTCTCCATCCCTTTATTTGATATCTCTAGTTCCTCCTTTGGTGTATGTGGTACACCAGAGCTTTAAGATTATAAACACTGATTTAAAATTGATTAGAGCTGTGTTTCTCTGTCAAGTTTGCAGTCATGAGGAGTGCAGCTCCGTAGGTGTAGGAAATGAGCTGTTTGTCAGGAGTTATGCAAAAAGACATGGTTCACTTGGTGTTCTTTTGCTATTGCTAGTGGAAATGTACGCTTCTGATCTGGATCTCTGAAGCTCACTGTGCTCACATCACCAGCTGGAGACCACTGCAGTTGCTTGGTAGATTGGAAGGCTGGCTCTTGGTGTGACAAGGGGGATTCCAGTCTGTTTTGTAAAAACATTCCCCCCAAAGCAATACAGTTTGCAATTCAGAATTAAAATCCTACCTGTGCACAAACCCAAGAGCAGCTAAGTAAATACTAGTTATTTGATAGTTTTCAAATAATTTACAGTGTACTTTAAACATCAATTTAAGATTTAACAGTAGAGGTCTTTAAAAGAAAAAAAAACACTTTTATTTCCTCCTGCATATGACATGTGCCTTTGAGCTATGTTGTTATGGTTCTAATACAGTTTTTTACCGCAAAGTAAGCCAGTTGTGGATGTGGAGCAACTTGAAAATTAGAAATGGTAGAGATTTATGTCCTGCCTGTATCTACTTACCAATTCTTGAAGGTTTTTGTTCTGGCCTTTTTACTTGTGCATTAATCATTGTTTTGCCTTTTGAGTGGAATTTCTCACAGTGCATCTTTTGCAGAACATTCAAAAGACTTTTTTACACTGTTCTGCAATAATTAAGGATAATCAAAGGAGAAACTCCATTCAAAACTCCTCACAGCATCAATAAAAGCATTATCGTTGGCCTGAACACAGTGCTTTGGAGATGGAAGCTGCTTGTGTCAGTTACTACACAAGCTGGGGTTGTTGTATATGTTTGCTTCATGCTAGTGTAAGTCTCTATAAGAGTAAACCAGGTAAAACTTTGGAGAGTTTGCTTTCCATCGGGTGTCTTAAGAACTCAAAAAATACAAATAAATAAAAATAGAAAATAAACTTCTGCATCTGTCATGCTGATAAAATAGATGCTTACCTACATCACCAAAGCTGTAAGTGCTTCGCTGAAGTCACAGAAATAACCTCAAGTTCAAATAGTTTCTACAGCATTTTTGGCTATCAGATACGTCTATAATTAGAGCAGCAAACTTTTGTCTAAACAATCTGTCCTAGCACACCATCAGATAAATTTGGGGGAGATTTGCTAAAAAATAGTTTTGTCTTAGAACAATTATATATTACTAAATCAGGTCAAGAAGATCAGGAAAAATAAAATGACTATGTATTTTGATTACCTGTGTGTTCCAGACTGCTGAAATTGCTGGGTCCAAGAAAATAACTGATGTATTTATAAAATACTCTTTGTTAAATGTCCTTTTTTAAATTCTTCACTTTAATATAATTCTTCTTTAGATCATTATTTCAAGCTAATATAGCATTTAAATTGATGTGATGAGTTTCTGATTTTGATCAACTGTGTTTCTTTATAATTAGTATCTGGTTTGGGTATTTTTGTATTCGACAGGTTTGGTTTTCAACAACATTTAAAGGGGGAGAATGTTTTCATTAGCTTCTCTCATGCTGTTTTCTTTTAAAGAGTTCAGCTTTGGGATTAGAGGAACACAATGAACTACATGACAATTTGGTGAATCAGCTCAGTAACAGCCTGTATTTGCCATAGGTAATGTTTAATAGAGCGTATGCATGTGCTGACTGGCATAGATAACCTGTTGAACATGGTGAGAAGACAATTCCAAAGACTATGCATCTCTAGAAAGCTATTTCCTCAGTGAGAGTGAAAGGAAAACCAGACGTTTTTGAGGTTTTCAGTAATTTATAGGTAAATGCTTTCTAAAAACATCAAAGCAGTTCCTCGCTGATAATGACAGGCTTTAACAAGCTGTAGATCTTAACTTTCCAATCGTTCTGTAAAATATAATAAAACTGCCATAAGGTGTCACTATAACCTAAGTAACTTTCAAATAAATTGCAGCATCACACACACATTCTGATCCAGCTACAAGTTATTTTTGCTTTATGAAAGTAAAAAAAAAAAAGCCTTTTTTATAGTAGTTTATTTTTATGTATGCACAGAAATAGAATAGTTGTTGTGGTTGTTTTATCTTGTCACCCTTTCTTAACATTTAGACCTGTTCACTTTTGGGAGAGCAGTAAAGACTTTGCAAAGTTAGCCACATTTAGCTGACTACATTTTGCATAGTGGTAACTGGCTCTATGTCTGTAACGTTTAATTTATTTTTTAGCCTTAGGGAGGGCTTCTATTGAAGTTCATGCTAAACATATTTACTTGTATGAAAGTGAAAATTAAAAAAAGGTTTTCTAGCATTAAGTATATCTGCAGAAATGAGTTCAAATTTTGTGCCTTTTAAAATTATATAGAAGCTCTGTCCTTTACCTGATACCTTCCACACAGAAATGCTTTAAACTCACCCCTCTCCCCCCCCCACCTACTGTGTAAGGTGTAAGAAATTACTGCTCATTTAGCAGTTTCCAGTAAGGGAAACTATAAATAAGACTTTCTGTTTGTTATTATTTGCTGCTAGCATGCCAGCAGTCTCTTTTTATTTCTCAGCTAACTGTGATAAAACGTTTTTGGTATCAGCTACCTGATCAGGAAGCAAAAACAAGAAACTGAAGATGACTTTTTAACCCTTTGAAATTAATGCAATTTTTTCCCATAGACATCAGGGAAATAAACACGTCATCTGAACATCTGATTTGGGCTGACTCAACACAAAGCATTTTGACATGGCAGGAAAGAACTTGTAGATGGTTAAATAAAAATCAGAATCCTGAAGTCTTTAAATCCATCTTCATTTATGGAGAAAAAGTACAGTCATAGTAAAGCCATAGGTTTCAAAACAGGAAGGACCATTTCAATCATTTATACCAAATCCTTGTATAAGGTGGGATTGCAGGTCACCCCATTTATCTTTGATATCAGATGCTGTAGACCACGAAGGCTGAACTCCTACAGTGCCCTTCTTTTGTGCAATGTTACAGTGACTCTTAGGGATGCCAACAGAAATAGGGTCTCCAGTTCACCAGGCAATGTGGAGAAATACACAGGGACATATGGTTTCACCCAAGAGTTTCAAGTTTGAGAAGAAGTTCTTGTCCTTTGAGTGGAGTTTTGCATGTGCAAAGTGCTGGAAGAAACTCTGCTGAGAAGGTAATAGGATCATGGAAACACACCTGCGAACCCTGATCTTAACCTCTGAATCCCAAGCTCATACCCTGATGTGTCCTGATAATCTTATGGTTCCAGGGAGCATGGAGCTGCCGCAGGCTCCAGAAATTAGATGCTGTGACAACGTTTGTGATTTGAAGTGTTATCACTTAGGTTAGCTTTCAGACTCTGAGGGGTTGAGACTTGGCCACGTGATGAAAGAAATGATCTTCGCTCACACTTACCTATTACACAGCCACTGTATAATACATGACAACATGTCTAAATGTGTTCTCTTTTTTGGTTTTATTTACTGTGCCTATAGTTGTGATTTGCGTTGGAAATACGGCTGAAAGAGACTCTCACATAAAATTCAGTCGGTGGTTTTTTTGAGAATAATGGGCTTCAGGAGAAAGCTCAGGCTGCTGCAGTTTCCTCCGCTGAAGAAGCTGACCATCAGCAAGAGTCACAAGAGCATTTTTGTTCCTTGTGGTTGGTGCCCTGGTCTCTGGAGAAGTGCGAAATTGCAACTCCTGTCTCTCAGCACGAGATTGTTATTTATCTTGTTTAATGCTCTGCCTCCTGAGGTGAATTGACAATTTCAGCTTTGAATGCCTTTAATTCTCCCTGAAACTTCAGAAGGGAGGAATACAAAATAAATTCATTTAGAGAAGAGCTCTCATGCTTTCTAAACTTCATCTTGTGATTTCTTGGGGCCCCGACTGTGATTTTTAGCTTTGTGTCCTACCAATACATAGCACACTTGATCATTCTGTCTCATTCTCCATGTCTCCTCATAACTTTTGAACCAATTTCAACGCTTTTTACAGGAGTAGAAATTTTCAAGATCCTAAGTTGCTACACTTTATAAAAAGTAAGCATCAGGATTGCACACACTTGAAAAAATACCAAAAAATCTGAGAGACAGATTTTACAAAGTTGACCATGCCCTGTGAAGTGTGGGTGTTGTATGCTAATTTAGCAGAGACACCAAAAGGTTGAATCGACTTTCCTAGGGTCTTATGGTCATGGCAAGAGTGACTATGATGATTAAATATTTGTAAAGAGCTCAAGTTTTTCTGTTTTACAAGCACTAGTAGAAGTGGCTGCCTGCAAGGTTATGTCAGGGGCCATAGCAAACAGAATCATGCTGTTTAAAAGGTGCCTGCATGTGAAACATGTACGCTATTCAACCTGCATTGAAACCAGTAACAAAATTCTCCCCTTAAATATGGCAGGCTTTGCCCCAAACATTTTGAGGACTTAACAGCAGGAGTAGCATAACAATGGCTTTTCTAGGCTTTTCAACTAAAGAAATAACTAACAAAGTAGATAGCCTCCAGGTGTACATTTCCTTACACATGTACAGATTATTCTTACAGCTGAGAGTTATCTTTATTGCTAGCTCAGATGCTTTCATGCCTTGCATTCTTGAGGGGATGCTGCCATCCTGAATATTCCACATGTCTTCAGTTATAGCTAGAACAGCGCATCTCCTGTGTGTGTATTTGATCAGTGTCCAAGTTTTCTTACAACTCATTTTATTCTTGAGCATCCAACGTAATGATAGCATGTGAGCCCTCAGCGGCAGCTGTCTGCATGCTGGTTTTATGTCCATATTGGCTTGAAAATACAGTATTAATACAGCCTTACTAGAGGCCTTTGGGAATATGAGTCTCTAGTTTCAGCTATAACTACAAGTTCTGGGAGCCAGGAGTAGTTTTAATTTTGCAAAATATTTCTCTGCAAGTGCAAAAGAAAATTAAGGTATAGGGTTAAATCAGGAAAAAAAAAATTAGTTGTAATGACAGCTAGGGCCAGCAGGGCTATCACATTAGGTGTTGTAAAGGAAGACAAGAGAGTTCCTCAGCTGACACTCCGAAACACACACAGGGGTTAGTCTCGAGGGGTTGCCATCACCTCATCCAGCAGCAGCTGCTTGGGGTCAGGGCGTTCTGCCACCTGGTGAGCCTGGGGAGGGGGAAGTGGAGAAGCAGCACTGCTCCTGTCTAGCAGCTTCCCTGCAGAAAAGCAGGAGTTAGCAACACCCTTTCTTTAAGTCTTGGGAGAAAGGTCAGGAAATTTCAAAAGGGGCCACTGCTGTGGCACAGCAGAACTGCAGGTAGTGGAAGGATTTCAAGGTGTAAAGAGGGGGCAGAGGTGAAAATCGCTGTGAGAAATGGACAGTTGTGCTAGCGGTGAGGTGAGTGACATCGCCAATGAGAGCATCAACAGCACTGAGGGGAACGTACCAAGCCAGGTACCACCTAGGACGTATCCCCAGGGGAGATGCTTGATGGGTTCCCAACTACATGAAGGATGGACTTAAACTTTCACACTAAGGGCAACTACTGTATGCGTAGGAAAGTGAACAAAGCATTAAGTTTTGAGCACAGAGCCTTTAGGGTGTATGCTCTGCGCTCCTTTCATTTGAAGCAGAACCAGAAGACACAGGAGAGCAAATTAAAAGCTTCCACTCTACAGCTGCTGGGAGAGATGGATTTTGAACCCCATTTTCCAGGCTGAGCCCCCAGTCTTTCAAGGCAAATTCCTTGCACTTGAATTTGCACCCTTTCCAGTCTGGAGCTGGGTTCCTACATGGCTGTGGGTGTCCAGCTGCCCCATGCTGTCCCAAATGTCAGCAAATAGACATTTGCTGAAATGCAAGACAATTTCATTGCAGGCTTCTGCATGTGTATATCCCTACAAATATTCGTACCTCGGCTGTTTGGCGATTACCCTGCCAGTATTGTTTTCTGGGTGCCTTTTGAAAACTGGAGACCCAGTTTTGCTGTGTGTGGGGGGTTGTGTTGGGCCTCTGCTCCCTCCCACAGTGGTGACCTTGCTGCTCTGTCATTGTGTCCTGATGGGCCGGGGTGTGCTGTGGCCAGGGTCTGGAGTGAGAAAACAGGAGGAATTCGGCTGTGGCGATGGCCAGGCTCAAGCCTGAACAGTGTGAAGAGGAGGAGGAGGTGCAGCTGCTGAGCATGGGTTGTTGTGCTGCCATGCTGCAGGGGGGCTCCAAGGCACACGGGTGGGCAGTGCTGGGAGATCGCCTTGTGGCCCTCACCTCTGCTGTGGGTGGGCTGCCTGCAAGGTCCAGTGTGGGTCACCTGTGCTGAACCTGAGCTTTCCAATGTTGCTGTACAGCACATGAATTATTCAAAAGGGAGAAAGAAACCATAACCAGTTCTGCAGCAAAAAGGTCTCCTCCTCTTATTCATACTTGGAATAAAGGATTTCAGTGCATGCCTTGCTCTTTTCTTTGCTCTCCCAACCATGAGGAAGTGTTTTTCCTGATATTTCCTTACAGTGGAGCTGGGATGATCCAGACATTTGGTATTTGTACTAAATACCAACGTCTTTGTAATTTATATATAGTATTTGTAATAAATACTAAATGTACAGTGACATCTAAAACCCAGAGGCTGGTGGCCCATGCTGGGTGCCAGGGGACAAGTGGAGAGGAGGACAGTCCTCACCAAGCTTTGGCCCAGATGCACATCCCTCTCAGTCCTACTGACACAGTTCAGACACCCAAACTCGGAGCCTGGAAGTGCCCCAAGGCAGATGAAAACAGCCAAAACCCGGACTGTTTTCTGGAGGAGCTTGTTTCTCTTCTTCTTCTTCCTTCTCTCTCCCCAGACTGCATGGGGAGGGAGGAGAGCCCAGGCCAGTGGCAGAGCAGGAGTGAAGCTCCTCGGGAGTGGGGGCTGCTGTCCCACCTCTTCCCTCCCCGCTGGTGGCCTGGCAGGCTCCAAATTTAACTCTCCTTGGGGGAAGGTGGAGAATATAAAGCATTCCATTTTTCTGACAGTCAGGACAGTTTCTGCCTTCCCCTCCAGCCAGGGAAGCTGGAATTGCTGACAGGAGCCCAAAGCTAATCTGAAATGGGAGATCTCTCTTTTCTTTTTTTGCTTCCAGAACCCAAACCCGATAAGTGAGGTCTTGACTCATTTGACTCCAGACAACACGCAGGCTTGATGAGGCTGCGTTTCCACAGGAGTTTCCATTAAATGCTTCTACACAGCAGGAAAGGTGTGCTGTCATCACAAATTCGTGTCGAGTTGGAATAGTTTGCCTCTTTCAGCCACTTCGTGTTTTGAAAACACAATGCCTTTCATTTACAGGCACTTTCACTGCTTTTTCAAACAGCATCACACTAACACACCTCTGTACCTGTCTGCCCGCGGGCCCAGCAGCACCAGTAATAAATGCCCGGGCTGGGAAGGGGGTGGTGGGCCCACATGAGCAGGTGCAGGGGGGCCCATCCAGATGGGGGTAAATAGTGAACGGGAGCTGCAGCCTGTGTTCCCCTTCCTGCCGAAAGGACTCGTGAATGTTTAATAAACTTCTTGCCCTTGCCATAGGTGAGGTCCTGCTAATGAACTGGCGCGGCCTGAGGACAGGTATTGTGTCCGTTACTATAGCACCACCTTGCACACATCTCGGTGTGAAGGAGGAGGGGAGGGAGGGAGGCAGGCACGGAGGATGAGTCCTGGCAAGGCGGTGTGAGGTCCGCCCGTGGTGCAGCAGCAGCAGCAGCATCCTGCCCAGGGACAGCAGCCCTCAGCGGTGCCTCCTGCTCGCCTGCTGCAGCCGCTGGACCAGCTGCCTGCGTACAGGTGCCCGACCCTGCACGGATGCACGGCAGCGCTGCTGCAAGCGTGCTGCTGAGTCCCTGAGCACGTCCCGGGGGTTTCGCACCAGGGCTCTTCCCGACAGACTTGCTGGCTTGGGAAGAAGATCTGTGTCCTTTCTTTTTTTTTCTTTTCATTTTTTCTTTTCCATGCTCCTTTCTTGAGCAACTGGTTGTTATAGGTAGAGGTCACGAAGGGGACCGGCACAGACTCCTGGGTCTGGAATCAGGAAATATGACAGCAGAAGCGAACGCTTGTTAACATAAGGGATTTACTGAAGAAGGAAGACAAAATGCCTTTCAAAGGGTTCAGTTCACTGAAGGAAAGATTTTTTAACCCAGGAAAGGAAGAGGTGAAGAACACCATTAGTGACTCGCTGGGGAATCTGCGAAGGTAAAATCCTATAGAAAACTCCCAGAGGGATCCCCTGGTTACATTTATTAAAGATAAATGAAATATAGAAAAATATCTAAATATAAAACAGGGTTGCAAAATTAATCTCTGAGTCCAGATGGTGAGAGATACCTCGCTGCAAGACAGATTAAAAGGAGCAGTGTTACAAGAGCATGTGGCTATAGATGATAGAATATTTATATTAAATCAAAGAAGAGGTGAAAATAAGTTATAAAATATTGTTTTAATATTACAAGAAACATGAAAAGAGTGTTTTAATTAAAAAAAAAAAGTTTTAAATAATTAAATGTGAATTCTTCTTTTTTAGCTTGCATGAAAAAACCTGATGATTTAATGGGAATTAACATTCCAAAATGACGCTGCTCCTGGAATTAGAGTAAAGTCCCTAAATTACAGGGACATTTTAGAAAATCTTGTTCTGAATCAGTAAGAGAAATTATATGAAGCAGATCTGTATATGTGTGTATTTATTGAGACTAACACATTAGAAAGAAAAAAAGCAGTCGTTTGCAAAAAGAAGATTAAAGACACTTATCTTAATCTGACACTTTATGAAAAAACAAACAAATACATATTTTTCGATGAATGAAGGTATGATGTAACAAATGACAAGTTTCATAAAGGGATAGAGATTGTTCATTTAAATGGAAGATTATTTCAATTAGTAATGGCCACTGACAACATTTACTTGTGTAACGGATAGCTGACAGCCGGAGAGTTCAGTGCCATTTCTTGCCTGCTTCGTGTTAAGTGCTTTAAAACTTTGCAAGGAGCAGGACAATATTTTAATTATACATCTTTTCAGTGTTTGAATTGCATTTGCTTTTGTATGTATCCTGTTATTTCCTTTTGGGAATGTTATTTTGAGTCAAGATACAGTTCCTGGCACATCTGAACACGCATTTGATCACAAGAAAATGTACAATAATTTGCATGTACTGCATTAAAGCGTGCATGTGCAAGTAAATAAGAATGTACACTTTTATGGAAGTTATTAATATGCACCATTACCTTGCCAGTTACACTGTTCCTATGCCATGTGAACAAAGTATCTGTGTTCCACAGAGCTTCAACTTAACTTTTTTTCATTTACAGTCTTATAGATGAAGTCTGACATTTTGCTTTTTTGACTTTTAAGATATTCTACGGTGATTCAGGGAATGTTTTTCTTTCACAACATCAAACTAAGTCATTTATTCAATCATAAATTCTTATTGCTGTGGGCTCTGTTGTTCAATCTGACCAAATACATGCAGGCTTTCTATTTAGTGATTATATAATGTGGCAGTACAAAGGGTTTGCTATGTGGATATGGCATTCATGCTTTGGATTATCTGGATTATTTTCCTCTTGCAGCTGGGTATCAAGGATATCATGCTGGCTCCTATATAGATGATAGTGCTGGTACTCAACTTCATCAATGTTGCTGCTGAATC
This sequence comes from Anser brachyrhynchus, assembly GCF_964034855.1. Classification (NCBI taxonomy): domain Eukaryota; kingdom Metazoa; phylum Chordata; class Aves; order Anseriformes; family Anatidae; genus Anser; species Anser brachyrhynchus. The sequence goes on along the minus strand of NC_137694.1, from coordinate 45,934,656 downwards.
AAAACAAAAAATCTGAGCTGAGATACAATAAAGTTTGCTGGACTTCATTATTTTCTGTTTTAAATATCTGAATGTCAGTGCCTTTCCTAGGTGTACTATTTTGTGGGTGCTGCAAAACAAGAGTCTGCCCACAGGTTACCTCAGGGTAGCTGGCACCTGGTGACGAGGCAAAGGGGACGGAGCTGGAGAGACCTGAGAGGCATCCTTTCTCTGGGCTGTTGCCAGCAGTTTCATTTGCAAGATCTCAGAAGAAGATCCGTTTGTTGCTAGAGTATCACCAGCTGCAGTAAATACACCAGATGTTTCAGAAAATAGATAGAAACATACCAAATTATATTTTATGCAACATAGGGCTTGCTCTTAATTAGTTAATTACAGTAGGGTATAAAACAAACCAACCAACCAACCAACCAAACAAACAAACAAAAAAACAATTTAGAGGAATCAAGGCTTGGTTGAATAATATCAGTCAGAGCTGGGGCTCTGCAAACCATATAAGTTTCCCAGAAAAGAAACTTCCTTTTCCTGCAGCGCTTCTTGACAGGTACGAACACTTTGGGCCTTCTTTGTACTTAGTGTATGCAAAGAAAAAATCATGAATTCAAATAAAATCTTAGTCTCTGCCTCTCCTGAGGATTTCAAGAGTCCCTGACCAGCCAACGGCAACTTGGGGCTTACCAATGAATTGGGAATTGACTGTGTGTGTTTACTTCCCAATAATATCACTGTTAATATGAAAAGTAATATGGGCTATGCCCACAGCATAGCTGTACGTAGTCTGGGTTCTACTAGGTGTAGCTCTGACTCCTGCAGACCTTCCTTAATGAATTAAACTGCCCAACCTGCTAAAAACTGCAACCTGAAGCTGGGTGAATTACCCCTGAGTTGGACAGGGCTCCTCTGCCTGCGCTGTATCATAGTCTTGGTCCTCTCAAAGTTTTCCTTTGCACAGAAGTACAGAAAGTTTAATGCACCACAGAGCAAGCAACACCATGAATACCGTCTGGGGTGCCCTGACTCAGTTGTGTGAGGCCCCTTGTACAAAGGCATTAGTGCAAGGGCACACTACGCATGTGCAGTGCTGCAGCACCCATGGGGCATGAGCCCATTGCATTGACGCTGTGCTGGGAAGGCGCTGGGATTCTGCCCTACAGAGTGAGATTGCAATGCCTGAGAGATGTAGTAGTCCCATCATGTGTAAAAGCTTGAAACATGCTTGAGTTTCATGCAAATATAACACAGAAGCCAGCTTCACAGGTCCCGTGCACCAAGTGACTTAAGAGGGTTTGCCAATCTGCCCTGGGATATTGTATGAATACAACAGGATTTGCTATAGAAAATTATCACCTGGGCAATCCCCAGAGAGTAGATGAGATCTCAGAAGATTGTATTTGCTTTTGGATAAATAATATTTTTTCAATAGTCAGTGTATAGGCTTCTACATCAGGATCATCAATAATTGTTGCACGTGGTGACTGTTGTTGGTTATGCAGGTGTGAAGTTTGAACACCTACAGGTGCTGTAAAAGCCTGTACTATCTGGTAAAAGTCATTTGGGAATGCATTCTAACACATGGCAGGTATTAACATTTGCCTGTTTTTGTAGAATCTATGTCGTTTTAATCAAATGAAGCGGAACAATGTAGTTCTATTCCACTTACACAGTTTGAAGAAATGACTAATTCCTACGCTAAACTGAATAAATACCAACTGGTAAATGTCTACGTGTTCTAGTTTTTTATTATTATTATTTTTATTACTGATTTGAATTTTAAAAATTTCTTTCATACTTCCAAAACTCTGTATATGCCAGAGTAAAGCCATTCAGAAAAGAAAAGAAACAATGTCAGCTGGAGAAATTTCAAATACCATAGTTATGACATTTGGGCATGGGACATGGATGCAGGTATCTTCAAATTACCAAGCTTTTCTTACTTGCTGAGTGTTGCATGTTTGCTGAAAAGAGCAGAGTGATGTAAAGACTAAACATATTCCCATGCAGCAAAATATTCTCCAGTGTTAGTCAGATAACTAAAGCAGCTTTCTTCTAAATTATTGGTGTATAACAAGTGAAAATTTCAGTGGCACTACCAAAATATAAGTATCAGTCTTTTTGTGGATTTGACATACCTTCATTTTATGTCTACAGTGTTTAATAAAATAAGACCAAAAAGCAAGGTCAAACACTGGCTCTATGATTGCTTGTACTGCTAATGTTTCACGCCAGTTCCATTTTTGGATTGCTATTGCAAAATCATTTTCTCTGATAGAAATCTTCCACAGGGGGTTAATGTTGAGCTTTGAGGGCATGAAATATTCTGTGAATATTTGGGGTCATGAATCAGTCCTCAACCTGCTTTTATTAAGGAGTAGTTGAATACAATAGCAAAACAATTAATTTCACTGCAGAAACAATGTTGGACCACAGTGCTAGTCCTCCTGGCTCATCACTTCTAACAGTGAATTTGGAGTAGAAGGATGTTTTCATGCCTATGTGAAGTGACAGCCAGCTGAAAATGTCCAGATAGGAACAGATGTTTTGGCTTCACATGATGTGTCTAATCTTTGCCAGCTGTCCAAAATAATGCACAAATTAACGTTTAATCTCTCTCATATAAATGGTGTGGTAAAGGTATGAAAAATTGAGGAATTGTGCTTTGATTTAATTCATTCAGTATCTTAGATTATGCTAGAGTAAGACAATAAAATTACTTCTTTTGGTTGTTAATAACTCGTTTAAGATAACAACAGCACTAAAAAAATAATTATTCAATTGTCTTTTCACTTCCTGAGGTCTTTATTTTTGAAATTCTATTCAGTGTACACCTACTGATATAAGCACACTGAGCAAGAAATATATGGTGTCTTTTTTTTTTTTTTTTAAGTGCCTGGCTACATTACTCTCTGTACTCTCATTTCACTAACAATGCTGTCTCCCTGCCAATGAATCATAAGATCTCAATCACCTTCAATAACACCATAGTCATATCACATTTCCTGTGTTACCTTGCTTTAATGCAAACTCCAGCTTACAAAGAACTGATTTAACTTAGAAGTTAGCACTGCTTTGAGCAAGGGGTCAAATCAAATAACCCCCGGAGATCCCTTCTGGCCAAAACACCCTGATTCTGGTGCTTGTTACACATGCAAACTGATGGACTGTAGCATGCTTTTTCTTGTTGCTAAGAGTAAGGCTACAGTAGCAGTTTTATGGTTCAAATTAAAAACGATTAATATAGTGAATGATGCATACCTTAGCATGTAGCTATAAAGCCTAGAAATACTGATGATACAAGGGAAAATTCATATTGGAAAGATAAGTTTAAATTCACAGGAAGCACCCCAAGAAACCATATATACGATCTATATTTGTAAAACCCTTAATATAGAATACTATCCACTAAGTCATGGGCAGTACAATAGACTTACAGCAATTGGAGTGATTAATCAAAAGCTGTGATTAAACCAAAATTGGTCTCCTGAAAGAGCCAACCAACTACTGTGTAGATCAGCCAGGTGCAGCCCATCCATATATGCTTTGGCAACATTCTTTCATAGCTGATTATTATATGGAAAACTGAAGTCCATTGGATTTCAAATACATTTTAGGCCAGGTGTGTAAAGAAAGGAAATAAGTTACTCCTTATCAGAAAGGAGTGAATTAAATCATTTCATCATCTTATACAGCAAGATGGGCTTCTTTTATATTAAGTATCTGTTCATATTTCCCTAGTAGCATGAGCAACTCCATGGCATACACAAAAGGAGCTGGATCATGTGCTCATTGCTTCACAGCAAAGCCAAAGCTGAAAGGCTTCCTAACGTAACTGCCCATCAAGGTTTGGGGCTACACTTTAGTGAACACTTAACCTTAAGCTCGTGGGCAGTGTTCAGTGGGCTTTTCGTGTATTCAGAGCTAACCATGTGCTTGAGTATTTCAGCATGTTAGAAAGCCTATATTCTGCATTTAAAACAAAAGCATGAGAAGTTAATGTTAGGAAAGGAAGTATTTATCTCCAGTCTAACAGTGTGTCTTCAGTTCCTTCTGATCTCATCTTTCTTACCAGAGACATTCCCTGTTCATATAGCACAGGATGTTAGTATCTCCAATCAGATTGGGAGATCAAATTAATTTTTAATTGCACTACCACAGGAAAAACTTCCATAAGTGCAGGAAACAGTGATGGGCAACAGCTGTACTGATGAGACCATTTGCCTCTTAAGCCGCTGCTCCTGCTTTGGCTGATGGCAGCAGCTGTTTGCCCCCCATGGGGTCCTCCATTTCACTGCTGGTGGTGCAGGGCTATAGGGAGAACATTTGCTCCTATTCCCAAGCAAATGGGAGGGCCCCTGTGCCTGGCTGTTTCCTCCCTATTCCCCCCAGTCTCACTGCAGTGCCCACACTAAATTTGCTCCCAGGTAAAGCTCATTCAGCCTCTTCTGCTGAGGGGTGGTGAATCAACAGACCAGAAAGTCACTTAATCTTCAGATCTTGTTGCGTATTAAGTACTTTAAAGAAAAGGTTGAGTTTTGCAAGGAGCTAAAGCCTCGTGGTGATAGGATGTTTCAGAGCAGAGGGAACACTTGGCGTCAAATCACTCCAGGCAGAGAAAGCCTGGGCCTGGCTCTTCCACGCCTTCAGTAGGTACCCTGGGGCCTGAGCCTCTGCCCCTCTGCAGCTTAGCCCTGATGTTTGTCTCACAGGTCAAAACAAACTCACAGCAAGTTTGGGGCTGAGAAAAATAAACAAATACATAACACCACGCTTTGTGCTGTATTTGCCCTTTCCTTGAAACCTACTGACAGCTCTGCTTAGTGGATCTAATTAGAAGTTACAATCTTTTTTTTTTTTTTTTTTATATGTATATATTCCTAACAACCAGCAGGATTTATCACAACAGAGCTCAATACACCTCTCATAATCATTCTCATGAACATCCTGCAAGCATTTTTGTAGCTAGCTGTCCAGCCAAGTGTTTAGAGCTTAGAAACTTCAGTGTTTGTTGGTGAAAAAAATATGCAGGCTGTGCCGACCTTTCGAAGTCTGACCAGCTTTAACTCATCACAGTACCAAGAAGCAAACACCTCAGACAGAGGTGATTTAGCAGCTGACTGGAGCACCTACCATCTATATTTTACTGTGTTTACATTTTCATTTTCTCTTGCTTCTTTCATTTAGGAAAATTGACGGCACCAACGTAGAGGAGGATCACATTGAGCTGACAGAAGAGGGGCGGCCTGTGCAGGCCAGCGCCCGCAGGCCGGCCCTGTGCAACTGCTACTGCTGCGGACTGCCCAAGCGCTACATCATTGCCATCATGAGCGGCCTGGGCTTTTGCATTTCCTTTGGGATTAGGTGCAACCTGGGTGTTGCCATCGTGGAAATGGTGAACAATAGCACTGTTTATGTCAATGGCAAACCAGTGCTGCAGGTGAGAAACGATCCTCCTTTCCCTGTTGTGACCCGGCCCCATTGCAGAATCATTGAAGTGCCACATATCAAAGCACTGTATATGTGTAGGTTAACAACTTAGGCAGGCACACATGTGAGTCTGGATTCCCGTATATGTGCACATGCTTAACCCTTATTTAGGTCTCTAAATCACACTAAAAGTCTGTAAGGTCTGAGCATTTGCAATGTCATACAGAGTGTAAGTAACAGAAATGAGAGCTGAGTTGGCTTGTATGTTTATCATGTCCCCAATCTTTTTGTCATAGACAAATTTTGTTGTGGTGGCAGAAGCTTTTACTGTTCACTGTCTCTCGGGGAAATGCACCCTGATGCCAGTACAGAAGGAATGATCAACTGCTGTACATAACGCTGGGCACACTCTATTCAGATTAGTGGATGACTTTCAAGACCTTTAAGTAGTCATTTGGCAATCTGGCAACAGGTTTTATGGGCTATTGACAGTGTGGATTGTTGTCTAGAAGTATTTGGAATTAGGTGGCAAGCTATTTCAAATCTGCAGTAGATTACATGGTTCATAGCAGATGCCTACAAACTTTTAAAAATGCACCCAAGGAAATGCAGATTCAAAGCATATCTTTGTTTCTCCACTCCTGCCTTGGTTCAGGGTTGTGATATCATAAATCTCTTTCTGGACTTTATAAACATGAATGTATAAAATTGACTTATTTTTGGATCCTTTTATAATATATTATTCACAGGAATATTGACTCTTACCTGACATTTCCGCATATTTCCCTTGAGATATCACAAATATCTGCTCTGTTTTGGGCATGATATGTGAACCCTCCTGATATGGGAACTTTCTCCATGTCACATGGTGTCTTTGCCTTCAGAAATTAACACTACTTAGAAACTAACCTGGAAAACACTAGCAGAAAACTAGGTATTTAAAAAAAGAAATTCAGGTCAGCACAGGAAAGCAGATCTCTTGACAGAGTTTACATTGGTGGGGAGGGAAATCCTTTAGCCCCTGTAAAACGTGCCTGGCTAATTAATGCCATCTTTCTCCCAGCAAGTCAAATGAGGAGCTGTTTTGTAGTTTGCTTGTTTGGAAAAAAAATCAACCTACTGAGGGAAGCTGGTTCTTGCTTTTACACACACGAAGTAATATAGAAAAAAAGAGATGTTAAGATCTGTCACTTTAGTTTTCATATTTATGTAGTGTTTTAGTGACAGTTTTAGTTCAGAATCTAAAAGACAATCTGTGTCGTTTTCTCTTAAGACGATTAAACACCTTTCCCTGCCATGTAGTTACCAAGAAAATAAGCATGAAGCAAAACATCATGCTTTCTCTTTGCTCCAGAACAGCCCTTCTGAACTGAGGGTTCAAGGAGAAAATGTCGACGCTAACCTTATGTTAGTGTGATTATAAAGAGTCAGGTGCTGTTCTGACCTCCCAGAATGAAGGGCAGGAGGGGCACCCTGGGTCACCTTTTCTTCACTGCCCCTATGTTTTTTTCTGGGCTTTGGCCATTGCTCTTCCAAGCAAAGTACATCAAAACGGGCTCATCACAGAACAGGAATGACCTTATTCAGGATGAGTTTCAAGAAGACTGAAACTGCTTGGTAGCCAAGGCTGAGGTGCATTACAAAAGCGTTTGCCTTGGCTGTAGACATTTTTGACTCTGAAGCACCTCTGACCAGCCTGGGGGTGGCCTTTGGTATCCAAATCCAGCTCAAAGACTGGCATCACTTTTAATAAAAGATACACTAGTCAGCTAGCTAATGTCACCTATCTTTATTTCTATATTGTCTTCAGGTGTTACACCCTCCTCTCCTTCTCCCATACACATTTTCTGCTCCCATACTACTACTTAATGTAGATGCTGGATGGTCAGAGCTTGACCCTGATGAGAGAAAACATGGATAATACAGAACCAGCATGACCAGATCAATTCAAAGAGGATGAGCAACCTTGATAACTGTGTAAATGGATGTGTTCATTGAAAGGTAGCTGGTCCTTGTTATAACACTAAGCAGGCCTGAAAACAAAGGTTTCAGCCCAAAGGGAAGCAGTGGCAAGAAGCAAAGATGAAGGTCCATCACCAGCTGCCCTTTGGCTGAAACTTTTTCCTCTCATTCACCCTGATTATAAGCTAAGAGCAGAAGCAGTAATCTCACAAAGCAATTTGACGTCTTTTTGCTTGAACTGGGAGAGGGTGCAAGCTCAGCAACACCAGTGCAAGGAGGCTGTCTTGATTTGCAGGATGGGGTGACTTCCATTTGACTTTCAAATAGCGTTTACCTCATAATCAGTATGCTTCATTTTACAGCATTTTTTTGTTTGTTTCCTTTGCAGAAAGCCCAATTCAATTGGGATCCAGAGACAGTGGGACTCATACATGGCTCTTTTTTCTGGGGTTACATTGTGACACAAATTCCAGGAGGGTTCATCTCAAACAAATTGGCTGCTAACAGGTAAGAAAACAATAATTGAAAGAGTTAAGACCTACAGCTTTACAGATGACTGTTTAAATGATGATTACAAAGTAGTGAATAAAAGTGTTTCAGGAATCTGAAGCTGAACTTGCAATATGTCTATAACCAAAAAAAAAAACTAACCCTAGATTTCTATTATTGATCTGATTTCTGATAGTCCCAATTTAACTCATTCATCTCAAATATGTACACATTTCTTGTTTTCTAAACAATAATGCTTCCTGGAGACTGTTAGGAAAATCATACCTGGTATTTCAAACAATGCTTGTAACATTTGTCTTTCAGAAGTTGCCTTAGTGCTTCATAGCTCATCTTACCAGCAAATGAGTTTTTTTCCAATGAAATTTGACTTTTCTCCTTTAAAATTTCCCAGTGAATTGAAATGTCTTCCAGAATTTTTGAAGCTGGGCACGTAGGAATTACATGTTCTAAAGGCACAAACCCATCCTCATGCACACGGACATCTTGTCTGTGGCTGGATACAATACTTATGTCTGTAATTAGGATTGCCTAGAACTTTTCTAATAGAGCCTAATGATTTCTCTTTGGCAAACAATGAGCATCTATATGGATTTCTTCCATGCTCATTGTGTTTGTGGGCTGGCATTTTTTTTTAATTCAACTGTTTCTGAAAATGATAAAAAAGTAGCTAATTTTGCCAAAGATAACTTTAGTGTTAGGCTTTACTTCAGAAAATCTTCAGAATTTGGACTACGATCACATCTGAAACAGGGAGGTTGTCTGAAGACAGCTGGTTGTAAATGAGCTCATGAGATGTGCATGTGAAGGAAGTTTGGGATCTACAGATGAAAGAGGATTGGCACTCATACCATTCTCTGCAAATAAGATATAACTTATCTACAAAGGCTTTCATAATAGGAAAAAAATCTTTAAGACCAGATCTACATGGTTTTGCCCGAATTCAAAGTACTTTGCTCTCTGTATTCTACAGAGAGTTATAGGGGTTACAAGACTGGGCATTCTTCCCACCCATATCCTTTATGAAATGACTTCAGGATAGAGTCATCCCATAGAATTCTCCAGAAGTTCAGCCCCAACTCACCTCTGTCCATAACCCAAAGTTCCTCTGCATTCAGTTTGTACTCCTTCTTCAACACTACTAGCAATCTGTTTTTCATTTCTCTATCACATAAAGTGCCTAAACAGGGTACTTTTCACTCTGTTGAATAAGCCAAACAAATTAGCTAAGCTTAATAATTTCCCCAGTGTTTCCACTCTTGCCACCAGATTTTGCAGCAGAAGGGCCCAAAACCACAGATGTGCACACTGTTGGCTGAATAATTCAGCATATTATTAATTTGGCTTTCGTTCCCTTTATTTTCTTACAACCAGTAAAATCAGCTAAGTTTACCCTCTAGCTCAATTTATTCTGTCAGATGACTGCTTTCTTAGGTACATATTATGCATATGCACAGAAAGCTATACTTCTGTCCCCAGGATACTTTCAGACTCTTTCAGAAATTTCAGACAATACAACACCACATTATTGATTTGATTAACATAACTGCATTTAGGAGTAGAATTTGCTCAAGGAACAACACCCCAAAGGATGATCTCAAAGAGAATTCCTGTTTGTAATAATAGGGATCACAAATCTGGCTGACTCCACATTTTTCCTTTATTTGTTGTTTGCCCAACCAATTTCAGCTTGGGTAGTTTCAGCAGTGGTATTGAGTTTCTGTTTCAGGGGGGTAACATCTGCTTGCTAAGACCACAGGGCAGGAAACAGAGCTGGGGATTGTCTGTGAACCCACCTCCCCTAGAAAGACAAATGCTTTCTATTTCCCAACTGCACACTGGTAATGATATGTATTATTCTGTCCTGTTATTGACATTATAGATTTAGGTATAGACTCTTTTGTCACCTGTTTAAATCCCGCTCAGCACTGTGGAACCTTGAACGCACATGGACCCTTCCACACCTCAGGCATTTCTCTAATGCAAATAGTTATCTATAATAACGTGGGATTAAGATGGATCTCAGCTGAAAATAATGAGTGATATACGGTTTTGCACCAAAGTCATCTGAAACTGCATAAATTGCTTTATACATGTCCAAATTTGTATGGATCTGCATTCCCCCCAAAAGTTCATGAACCATTTAGTGACTATGTCCCTTTATCTTTCTGCTTATCCTCAAACATGCATAATAGCAAAATTTCATCATTGTTTGGTGGTGACAAGGAGACATGAAACATAAGGCACTCCATTATATCAGTTTTCAGTAACAGCACCCTGCTGACCAGAGGAGTCTTTTGCTGGAGAATTCTGTTTCGATCCAAAAGTAGCAGCTGGCCAAGGATCATGGTGGTGAGGAGAAAAGAATATGTCAATGAACTGAAAAGAACTGGGATATTCTTGGTCACGGTGGAGACCAGTTTCTTTGGGATTAAAGGCAGTGAACTGCTGGAAAGATGCTGGCTATTTGTGAAAACAATACTTAGCTTCTTGAACAGTAACACAAGAGTGTCTGCTTCTAACAGTATAAATCATACATTTACAGTAGGTGTATTATGGTTGGCATTAAATGAAGTAGCAAAGACTGGAAAATCAATACACAGAGCTAACTGTTTGGATAAGAAAACACGTTCTCTTTCTTATGGCTTATTCTTCCACTTGCTCATTAACTTACATTTTAACATAATTTGCTGTAGTTCCCTGAGATGGTTAACCGTGTTATGATAACACGTGATATCAGTATTAGTGGCAAGGAAGAGGCAAAGTGCAAAACTTTTTTCTTCTCTGATTATAACAGAGAGCTAAGTAATACTTTTTTCTCAGCTAGATGCTTACTTGGCTTTGAAAACAGTCTCCTAAATGTCAAGATACGATCAGAGGCTTTGTGTGCCATTTCAGATTTTCAGACCGCTTTCTATATAAATTCATTCCTTTGTTACTTCCCTCTGTCAGCCTGCCCAGCCTCTTTGCTTTTGTGTTCATTTGCTAAGTGCTTTCTTGTCATTCAGATTATGAGCTGTCTAGGCATTGGCTGTTGTTTTCCTCAATAGGTGTACAGAATTTAGAGAAAATAGCGTTGATCTCTGACTGTAGATTCTTTGCGCTATAATGCTACCATTAATACTGCTATCAATAATAAGCCCAGATTCAAAATATGAGGTGATGAATATTTCCTGTGAATGTTTCCAAAAAGAAATATAAACAATCAAAATCCTTATAACAGAAAGAAAGAGAGAGAGAGAGAGAGAGAGAGAAAGAAAAAAAGAAAGAAAAAAAGAGGAAGAAAGGAAGAAAGGAAGAAAGGAAGGAAGAAAGGAAGAAAGGAAGAAAGAAAGAAAAAGAAAGAAAGAAAGAAAGAAAGAAAGAAAGAAAGAAAGAAAGAAAGAAAGAAAGAAAGAAAGAAAGAAAGAAAGAAAGAAAAAGAAAAAAGAGAAAAAGAATCTGACAACAAAAAGTTGTGACACAACAACCCCATGCAATGCTAAAACCTTGGGGCAGAGTGGCTGGAAAACTGTGAAGAAGAGAAGGATCTCGTGCTTGAACATGAGCTGTCAGTATGCCCAGGTGGCCAAGAAGGCCAACGGCATCCTGGCTTGTATCAGGAATAGTGCAGCCAGCAGGACCAGGGAGGTGATCATCCCCCGTACTCTGCTCTGGTGAGGCCGCACCTCGAGTGCTGTGTTCAGCTTTGGGACCCTCAGTACAAGAAGGACATTGAGGCCCTGGAACGCGTCTGGAGAAGGGCTACAAAGCTGGTGAAGGGCCTGGAACACAAGTCCTATGAGGAGTGGCTGAGGGAACTGGGATTGGTTAGTCTGGAGAAGAGGAAGCTCAGGGGAGACCTTATTGCCCTCTGCAACTACCTGAAAGGAAGGTGTGGGGAGCTGAGAGTCAGCTGCTTCTCACACATAACTAGTGATAGGACTAGAGGGAATGGCCTCACGTTGTGCCAGGGGAGGTTTAGGTTGGAAATAGGAGATATTTCTTTCCAGAAAGAGCAGTCAGGCATTGGAACGGGTTGCCCAGGGAGGCGGTGGTGTCACCGTCCCTGGGGGTGTTCAAGGCAAGGTTGGACGTGGTGCTTAGGGACATGGTTGACATTGGTGGTAGGGGGATGGTTGGATCAGATGATCTTGGAGATCTTTTGCAGCCTTAATGATTCTATGATTCTATGAAAGTTCATAAATATTTTGAAGTGGAAGATGATAAATAGCTATGCATAGTAAGATCTGTGTATGTATTTAGTAGAAAAATGAAAAAGGAGAAAATATTTCTACTATCCAGATCTCATGATTTCAGATCAAATATCTGTCTAATACCATTCATACATCAGAATGAAGCTTAATGTGTCATTTTTGAAATGCCACTGGCATAGCAAGCCAATTCAGAACTTGTTCAACATCACTGAATTTGAACAGTTTGAAGAAGGAATGTGAATTATGGTCCTCAAACAGCAGCGTGGTGCCAGCTAGCATCAGTGTAGCTGGGAACTGGGGCCCTTTGCCACAAGGGAGTTCTTGACTCTCAAGGTGTCACCTTGAGTCTTGGAGCAAGACAGGGCAGCTCTGAGCTGAACTCCCATCTCCTAACCTGCTGTGGTCCCCAGGGCTATCAACATCTGCAACTTTCTATCTACAGAATGAATGATATCCCACACAGAGGCAGTCCACAGGGAACCAGGCATGGTTGCTTTGGGTTGCAGACAACATAAAGATGACAATAAACTTTTGAGGATTAACAGGAATCCATTCAATTTAAACAGTGCTCAGCAGTTGTGGAGAACCCTTTCTGCTGGTTCTGATAGTTTTCAGTTCTGTAACAGGATCTAAGAGGGGATCCTCCTGTATATCAGCTTCCACAGATGCTAGAGTCATGAACTCTTGATATTCAGAGTGTGTGACACAGCTTTTGAAGACCATTTGTGGTACAGAAAGGAAACCAAGCCTTCAGTCAGCCAGGTGTGAATATATATGAAATCCTTATGGGTCCCTTCCAACTTGGGATATTCTATGATTCTATGATTCTAATAAATCAAATATAGCTCAAAATTCCTAATGGTATTAATTTAAATGGTTGTTCCAAAAGGTTGTTCTCAGTCTCTTTCTTGGTTTCCAGTGGTGTTTTCCATGGTGCAACAGCCCCAGCTCTCCAGATGTCCTTTTATGAACTATATAAGGGAACATGTGGGCACCCAGGGATGCTTTTTCCTTGCGCTTCAGCATCGGTGCCTGGCAAGCCTGCAGCCCATCTCATACTGCAATGACTTCCCTGTGTCCCAGCTGTCCATCATGTCTATTGTCACTATGGTTTATTATTGACACAATGCAGTAAGTGTGCACCACTCTTTGGCTAAACTTAGGAAACCCCAAGTCCGTGCGGGGAGAGCTCCCACAGACTGTGGTAAACGAGGCAGACCCAGCTCTGAGTGTCATCCCAGGGCCTCTGACTGTCCTGGAGTTTCAGTGATGCTGCTCAGATCTATAACTACCACACAGAGGTTTCTGCTGCCTGTTTCTCTAATGGGTGGTAATACCTGGAAAACTGCAAATGATTTCCCAAAAGCTATAGGCTTCAGGGGCATTTAGACTTGTACCCAGCTCTAGAAAGTGCTCTTCCTAAGCAGGATAACAAAATATTTATATCATGGTTTTCGTAGAAACCCTCTTGTAGAAACATCTCTTCTATGCCATAGTTACAAAGGACACTTGCTGCTATTATTTAGAGAACTAATGTTGGAAAGGAGTTAATCTTAAACTGTTCTGTTCTGTTTTAGCAGCAGGAAGTGAAAATAATCAGCACACTCACATATTTCTGAAAGGTACTTACATTAGGCTTTACTTGATTTAAGTTAAACCCTACTGATATAACTGAATTCAAGTACTTTCAAGGATAGATGTGCTTCTCACAGTTCAGGTCTCATATAAACAGCTTAGCTACCAGCTCTTGGCATAAAAACACCCATGCCTAGTTCTCTGATATAAAGAAAAAGCAAACAAACAAACTCAGAATCTTTGTTTCTGTGTACATTAAACTCCTCTTTCATTCAGGGAAAAAATGCATTGACATTATGGGGACTTACCCCCTTTTAATAATAAAACGGCTTATGACTTGGTGGGCAGCGGTGAGATTGTCTTTGAGACTGAACCTAAGTACAGTCTGAAAAGTAGATAATAACTATATTCTCTTCTATTGCTACCTTTTTTTTTTTTTCCCAAAGGGTATTTGGAGCAGCTATTTTTCTAACATCTACACTGAACATGTTCATCCCTTCTGCAGCAAGAGTACATTATGGCTGTGTGATGTTTGTAAGAATTCTGCAAGGTCTGGTGGAGGTAGGAACACTCACCACTTTTGGGAGATTTGGTTCTAAAACATTATAAAAATTTTGGTCAGGTTTTCTGATCTCTCTGCAGTTTTACTTGGTACTCATTTTTTCCATTGGTATTTTTAGGATGATATTTTAAAATCATGCTAATTTATATTTTTAAGTTTATCTTAAAAAGAGATAAAGAGTTTAGGTTTATAGTGCTGGAATTTTATCTAGCTTAGAATATTTGTGCCATCCATGGCACATGTTAAACAGCATTTTTACCCCAGCACACCTTACCATTTGACTTATTATTCAAGTAAGTTTACCATCTTCATACTGCAAAAATGAAGGTCTTCCAGACTTACTTAACCATTTCTACATAGTTCCGTGGTGACAAACAGTTAGACAGGTTGACAGTGTCAGCAACTGCTTGAAGTAGAAATGCAGTGAAAGCAAATCATATGATGTGTGAAATGTCTAACAGGGTGTCACCTACCCAGCCTGCCATGGGATGTGGAGTAAGTGGGCTCCTCCACTGGAGAGAAGCAGGTTGGCAACCACATCATTCTGTGGTAAGTTGATAGGTTTGCAAGTATATAGACGTATATTTTAGTCATTTTATGATTTACAAGAGAAATGCGAACCCTCTGCCTTTTGCTGCATCTGCCCATGGCCACATTAGCTTGCACTCTGAGCTCAGGAACGAGTCTTTTCTTTCTTTTTTTTTTAATGTACCCCCTTTATTATTTAAAACCAATCCTCAAAATGACTCCAATAGTAAAGTAAAACAAGTCTAGAGATGTCAGATGAGAGAAATTACTTCAGGGATTGTATTTGTTATATGTATTGGATTGACTCTTCTAATCAAGTATGCACTTAATGATTATTTTAAAGGACTTGAGGACTTGGTCAGGCTTGTACTTTGCTCTGCTTACTGGGTTCCTTTCTAATGTTGACAGCCAACTTTCTAAAAGATGGTTGGTGGGAAGTTTGAGAAGACTCTGGGGAGAGGAACCCAGTGGAAAGATGGGAGAAATCAAATTCTTTCATTCCTTTTGGAATCTTTCTAGCCTCTGGCAAGAACCATAAACCTTGTTATGGAACAGGGAGCAGGAAAAATACTGAGGTTTACACCTTGTTCTTCAAGGATACTCTCTTTTTGGTCACAGCCACGCTACAAAAAGTAATTTTTTTTTCTTCTTTTAATTCCATTCCCTGGGTAGCAATTTTTGAAAAGAGACGCTGCAGGTCACTCTGCACCACCACATTGTCTTGCTAGAAAAAATGACTGTGACTCTCACACCTTACTGGCCCTTTCATTTCTTCTTTTGGTGAGCCTGTCTGGCTGCTAATTCCAGAGAAAACTGTGAATGCTAGTATCTCTTCATTGACTCCAGGCTAGATTTGTGTAGATGGCTACATGGGAGGAAGATAAAGCATAAACAAAATGTACTCCTTCAACTCTCACCCTAAAAGGTCCAGACATGTGGAGTACAGAGCTGAAATGTTTCTCCTGCAATTTCAGATGAGCTGTGTTGGGAGTGATGGAAAAGGCACTACTCATTAATTCAGTCTGTCATTTCTCATCCTCTAAGACACACTCATCATCTGTATTTGGTGTCCTTTCCCATTTGTAAAAGTGAAATTGGACAGGTGAGCCAGTGTCTAATAATACTGAACAAAAAACAGAAACAGTGATATTTTGAAGAGTGAGCAGGTCAGAATGGAGGAGTAGAAAACAATAAAAACAAATGTAGGTGGTAGGATAAAGCCACCTGCAGATAAATGGCTGTTAGAGATGATATTCAATAGAAAATGTAAGAGTCACAGGAAAAAACAGTCTGTCCATTAGCAGGGGAACTGGAAGTCTTGGGAAAATACAGCACTAAAATACATGTGGAAAGGTAAAAAGAAGAGTAAAATGTGAAAAAAAGCCTTCTTTAATACTGTGGGAATTTTATTTTTCTACAAATGACTCCGGGATATAGCGATTATTTACGGGTTTCAAATTACTGCATAAGAACAGACCAAAGAAAACCCTCCACCCTCAATGCTGAATTCCTAGCACTGGGTAGAGGAAGATCTACCTTGTAGCTCAGCACCCATTTCAGTTTCTACAGAGCAACAATTCTTACACTTGAAAGGTGAAGAGGAACAATGAAAAAATTAGGAAACACATTCCCTGATTCTCTATTTTCTTGCCTGGGGCTTTGCTACTGCTGCAAGAACACTGACTTACACAGAGACAAAGGAGAAGGGTCACTTCTGATTGCAGAGAAGTATTTGCTGAAGAACAGACTGAGGTGTTCCTCTGCATTTGCCAGCAGTTTTAGGTTAAAGGTGTTCATTAACAAAGCACGTAATAATGTCAAAAACTATCTGATTCTCTGGAATAATTCAAAGCAATACGTCTCATATGTGAAGCCACTGGCATTGTTTTGAACTGAAATCAAATGTCCAGATTACATAAATTCACCTTTGGATCTTCATGGAAATTCCTTGCCAAACATTTAAATACTCAGCACTTTCTGCAAGTCACTCAGCAATATGTTTCACCAATTTTACATATTTCCCAATCTGAAAACCTTGGCACAGCCCACTTTTTTATCTTTTTTTTTTTTTTTTTTTCTTTTTCCTGACAATATTTGGCTATATATTCCAGCTGTTTGTCCATGCTGCTGACATGAACTAAACATGGTTAAACAGACTCATGGTTGGTCTGAACACTCCCGCCACTCATGGTGCTTGTTAGGTGGTGGGACTAGAGCCACAATACAAGCTTCTCGGCATATCTGCAGCCATTGGGATTTCTGGACACCAAGAAGGCTTTTGAAACTTGGGCCACTGGCTCCTCTGGACTTTACCTTCTGTGCCACAGGGTTAGGAGGGACTCTCCTCTTGAGCTTATAAAACATGCCTGAATGGTTGTACGCCAACACTGTCAGCTTTGTGAATCCCATTTACCCATTTTACAGACACAGCCCTTCTAGCTGCAAAATGAGCTGGGTGATCCCATCCCACTGAGGGCGAGTCCTTTTCACCATCCCAAGCAAAATTTCACAGTTCTATCACATATCCTATCATGTATGTTCAAAAGAAAACAAGGTGCTGCTCAAACAGAAGCATCCCTCCAGTTCTGCCCCTGTGTGCACCTGCCTATACTGGCTATAGTGAAGACTGGGCTCATCTATCTTTGCTGACATGTCTTCTTCACCCTTTTTCTCCTCAGGGTCTTATGCAGGTGCAGTGGTCGCCATGCCATTGGCAGGTGTGCTAGTACAGTATATAGGATGGTCATCAGTCTTTTATATTTATGGTGAGTTGCTTAACAAAGGATCTCTTCTCCTAGACTGGTACTGCCAGCAGTTTTATTAAGTCTATGTATAGGGTATGAATCAAAATCATTCTGGGGAGTGAAGTGGTTACAAATGGATCTTCCACTTTATTCTCTACTTATTGCAGCTTCTAAGACTTTTGTTTTGTAGTATATTGTAGCATGTTTTAAAATTCTAAAGGCCAGACTACAGCCCATGGTCACCCAGTGACAGAACTGGATGCAGTTGTGCAGGTTGCTCCATAGCACAAACACTCAAGTGTTTCGTGTCCCAGAGCACATGCTACAGCGTGTGGGGCAGCATGTGCTGCCAGCGGGGAGCCTAATGCCTCTGAAACCTTCTGCTCTGAGAAATCTGCCCCATGTGGCTGAGGTGGGTTTTCTCTGTCTTCTCTGGAGACACAGAATGCACCATAAGATTTGCCATTGAAATCTGATTGTGAAGTCTTTGTATGCAGAGTGTGACAATGTTAAGATGAATCTGTTTAGTTCCTACTCCTGGTCCCACATGAAACTTTGCTTCTGCCTTTTCTCTGTCCCATATGTACCACGTCACATGAGTGACAGAATACTCAAATGACATACAATATACACAGAGTTGGGAATCATTTTTTCTTCCTTCCTTTAGCATATTTTCTATGCAGACTTGGTTTATTTGGCTCTTGAAACAAACTTCAAGGCCTGTAGATATTGAAGTATGACTTTATTAGCTTTTAAAACCAAGCTTTGCTTTTCCTGCCTCTCCAGGAATGTTTGGGATAGTTTGGTACTTGTTCTGGCTGCTTCACGCCTATGAGAGCCCTGCTGCACATCCAACAATAACCAGTGAAGAAAGAATATATATAGAAACAAGTATTGGAGAAGGAGCTAACCTAGCTAGTGCAAACGTAAGTAAAAAAAGCTTTTTAGTGGCTGATTATAATTTATGAGCACTTTGCACAATGCTAGCGTATAATGGGATGGATACTGTTAGCTTCATAAGAACAGCAAAGCTATTTGTGTTGATATTTAGGGGCTTTTCATCTTATGAAATCTGCAGGATCAAGCTCATGCAGCTGGAGAAGTTCAGCAACAGGCAAAACATGTAGTGCTGTTTCATCTCTTGACTTATAGAGCACACCCGATCTAGGGAGGGGAAAGGAGTGGGGAGAGCAGGGAACAACGCACTCTGATCTCCTGATCTTGAGTAATCACCAGGTTAGTTAAAAATAAAAATAAAAAAATTACCAGGTTTGTTTAAAAAAAACAAAGCTTATGGAAATACCTAAATAAGAAGCTGAATCCAGTTGTTAAATTATCCATCTGCCTTTTGGGCTCCTGCCAAGGATGATTGAAATTCCGAGAGCTCAGACCAGGATTTCTGCCCTGCTCTCTCTCACAGTACCTCAGTGCATTATTTTAAGACTTCTCTCTCCAAGAGGATCTGGAAGATCCTGCCAACTTAAAAGCAAAATCCTATTTTCCTATCACAATTCTCTCCGTTCCTTTAGGTTACACTTTTTTGCTAGATGTTAAAACCAATGATATTTCTTGATATACATTCCCTTCTTGGCTTTTAGTCTTGAACATTATGAAAAAAAATAACTCCAAACTCTTTCCTCTACATGTTTTGGATAACAGTCTTGGTGAAAGTATGAAGTATCAGACTCCTTTTGGGCATGCTCCTGAAAATTGGCTGAAGTTACTCAGGTTTTGTTTGGAGACACACACGTGTTCCTGGTCATGCTTTTGCTCTTGCTGTACAGTGGTTTTACTGCAGAGGACACTAGTAGCACCATCATGTGTTCATACATGTCTGCAGGCAGACGGTTGCTTGTAGAACACAACTACAATTTTAATGAAAGATGAATACTAATGTGTATTGCCATAGTTACTTGGTTTACCTTCTGGTTTCAATTCTATTTCAAGTGAAATCTGAAGTGTTTTTTTTTTGTTTGTTTATTTGTTTGTTTTCATTTTTGTTTTTTTCCTGCTGTATGGAATACTGAAGCATAAATAGAAACTGGAAACGCCAAAAAGAAGTTATATAAATTAAATGCTCTGCCACAGACTTTTTTTGCTGAATTAAATGAAATAGGTTGAAGCTGCCTGCTGCTGTGCTAGCAGGTGTTTTTTAGCTTGGAAAATACTTTTTTCATAATCTGTTTGCTGGAATGTCTCAAACCTCATTATATCAAAGAGTTGGGAACAGCACAATATTTTATCTAGTTTTCTTTGACTCTGATTGATCCTGTTATCCCAGCTATGGGATTTCAGAAGACCATTTGTAATTTCAGTAAACAGAGCAATAATAGTACAGTAGTAATCCTAAAAATCTTATCTATTCCAAGAAAGTTTCTCTGCCTCTCTTTAACCACTAATTCAGGACATATCTTTTCATCCATTTTTTGTTGTAAATTGGATGCAATATACTGAATAGTCCTGATAATAAAAGATACTCATCTCTTCATTCTGCCTTATGCCTACTCAAAAATGCCTTTTGTTTTGTTGTTGTTTTTTTGTTTTTCCTAGAAATTTAGTACTCCCTGGAAAAGATTTTTCACTTCAATGCCAGTTTATGCAATCATTGTGGCGAACTTTTGCAGAAGCTGGACCTTTTATTTGCTCCTTATAAGTCAGCCTGCTTACTTTGAAGAGGTCTTTGGATTTGCAATAAGCAAGGTAAACATCTGAGACGAAGCAGTGACCTTCAGACCCCACCACAGGAGATCCAGAGTGCTTGAGGATCTCCAGATCCCTCTTGAGCCATTTCAGTAGATTATTCCCAGTAGCTGGGATGGCATGCTTTTACTGATCTGATAGATATGAAAGCTTGCTAATATCAAATTGTTAACAAAAAGAAAGAACAGGAAAGTTACTTTCATTGATAAAAAAGAAACACATAATCAAAAACAACAGGTAAGTAAAGAGAAATGCACATTTTGTTTAGTGTTACCTGCCAGATTTTCACTTCTGCTCTGGCTTCTCCTCCTGGGCCAAGAGGAGGTATTCACATCACCCTGCTTTGGGCATCTACTCTAACTAGCTAAATTAAAGCAGACTTGTGCTCCTTTGCTGGTCGTTGGAAAGAGGAAAAACTCCTTTGGAGCACCAGCTCCAGACTTTTTAGACAGCGTTCTCTTCTTTCTTTTTATTATAGCTTGGGTCCTTTTCCTGTGTCCGTTGCATAGGCACAAGGACTCAGAGCTGGGAAATACCTGGGAGAAAAGCTGGTACTACCTGGATGGGAGCATGCTGGAGTCTCTCAAGCTCCTAGAAATCCTTAAAGCTGGGATAAAGGTAGCCTAAGGTCACCCAGATTTTGTTTGCAGGTCCTCTTGGAGGAAGGGTCCATAATCCACACAAAGATTCATGCTAAAAATGTGTCTGAGAGGGGAAGAAAAAAAAAGGTGAAGAAAAGAGATACAGTTCTTGATCTTTTCCCCCTAAATCCTGAGGAAGTATATCAGCAGTAAGCACTCGTTTGTCTAATTGCAGGTTGGCCTTTTGTCTGCAGTTCCCCACATGGTCATGACAATCATCGTACCCATTGGAGGGCAGCTAGCTGACTTCTTACGGAGCAGGAAGATTTTAACCACTACCACTGTAAGGAAGGTCATGAATTGTGGAGGTACTACTGGATTCTGAAAATACAATATTACAGTTGTGTGCTGCACCTGATGCAGATATCATAGTTTGGTCCACATTTTATTGTAATAAGAGAAAAAATTCTAGTTTACTTTTGCAGTTGATTAATCTGAAACATTTAATGGAGAGCAGATGTTAGATGTCCTCATGCTGTAAATCCTTACCCATCAGGCACATCCTTTTACAAAGGGAGGAGGCAAGATGCATTGTTAATAATTAGAAAGGCAATAAGGACTCGCTCAGATGAGATTGTGATAAAACAGGTCTCATTCTGAAAATTTGTATTGACTAAGCTACCCATGTCCTGTGGTGCTGGAGAGACCCCTTCCCAGTGGATACAGCTTTGCATTAACTAGCTGTGTTCCTGTGTGCTACTTCCAGCGGAGCCCACTGACAAATTTAGGCTGGAGATGTCATGTAAAAGAAAAGTGGGGGATGGACTGACTCATTTTTACTCAGCACAAAATAATTTATTTCTAGTTTAGTCACTAGAACTGAAAAATCAATGACATCTGCATGTAACTGGGATATACTAAATTAGAGCAAAAATTTGAAGCCAGATAGCCTGTGGAGTCATGCTCCTGTGCCAGATCCTGGCTTGCATTATTTATGGATGGCACAGGCTCCCTGAAATAGAGATGCCTGCAGTCAGAGATGCCACACAGTTTGGCTATACATCTTCACAAAGAATTCTCATCTTCTATTTATTCATTGTATTTTCAGGGAGTACTTTCAGTGTCACTCAAAAAAAATAAACAGAAGGACCATAATGTTACATGTTAGAAAATGATAGTTTCCAGTAATGCCAGAGACTAGAAGTTGCCTGTGACACCCAGGCATGTCCTATTGTCTTGATGAAACACTTATCTGAAAAATACTCTTTTGTTCCATCTGCCAAGAACTTGTCACATCACTACAGCCATAAGAAATTGAAGGCAAAATGTATTTTTCTCCTTACCCTGTCATGTATTTTGTTCTGTGAATTTTACATTGCTTTTCACAGAATCACTTTTTCATTGTTTCTCTTTACTGCTCGATGAATTAACTTCCCCTGTTCCTTGGGTCATTTATACAACAACAGGGAGTAAAAAGTATATTCTGAACAAAAAGAAAAAAAAATTAAAATATTCCTGCAAGTATATTCTCAACAATAAATATTTAAATGTTCCTGTGAATCCACAAGGCTGCCAAGTATATTCAAGAATAGCTTTAAGATATGACAGAACTTTGAGTCATATTAAGCTACTATTTTGGCTAGACCTTAATGGTATCTCTGTGACTAACAGCAATTAGAATGTAATTTATTCCCATGTGTTTAATTTGAAGGCTTTGGAATGGAAGCAACCTTGCTTTTGGTGGTTGGCTATTCTCATACAAAAGGTGTGGCTATTTCCTTTCTGGTTTTAGCAGTAGGTTTCAGTGGCTTTGCAATTTCAGGTAAGAATAATCTTACTATTGATTTTATTATTAATAATAAAAGTGATGTTACTGTTGTCACTATCATAATTTCTATTATTGTGTTTCTTCTTAGCATGGCTGTTTATGGGGTATTCCCTACTACTTCCTAGATCAGGAATAATTTATTTCTATATCTATGAAACATGTTGCATGTAGAATATGAATCTTTGAAAGAACCTGCTCTATATTGTTTCCATTTTACAACAGCTTTGTGCTGTTTGGTTTCTAATGCCTATTTATGGTGTTGGACACCTCTTATCCTTCCATAAAGGGTATCTCTTAAAAGAGGGAGAAAGAATTACTCTGGAATTAATAGTTACTCAAAGGGTACTGGTTGCAACCCCATGGCCAACTGTAGCTGCCAGTTTGCTCTTTCTAGGCCAGTTCCACCTCTGTTGTGTCCTATAACCACCCCTTCTCCAGAACAGCTGTTTCTGCCAGTTGCATGGGGCTTGCCAGTCTCAGACTGACTTTGTAGCTCCAACACTACCTCTGCTATAAAAAATAACATAACTCTTATGAAAATGGAAGCCCACCAGCTGGAAAATGCCAAGGAGATGAACAAAACTGACCAGCAAAATAACTGCTGGTCTTCAGTCTTCTCAGGATTACACAGATGGGAAATAGTTGTGCTACTCAGTTATGAGGTTTTTGCTTGGCAGGCCATTTCTATCAATCAATTTTTATTGTAGAATTTTCCCAGCACTCAGCTTTTTACTGTACGAATCCTACGAATTTGGAATTCATCACCCTTTCCTGTGATCATCCATGGTTCATACGACTAATTTTCATTACTTAACGCACGATTATTATCTGAGCTGATTTTTACTCTTTGTTTTTATTTCTTAATGAAATATTTACCCAGAAGATATGCTATAGTCAGGGTAATTAATTTTCTTACTGTTTTATATCCTGATTTTGTTGTTGGCTTTTTGTTTGTTTGTTTCAGTATGTTGTTAAAATATTCTTTAAGGAATTGGAAAATGTATTTAAAAAACACTACTACATAAATAAAAAGAAAACTTTTTTAAAAACATCAGACAAACAAACATCAGACCTTCACTTCCTAATTAAAAATGTTTGCTGAGTGCATTGTTTCAGTATAAGATGGGACTTCCCACTACCAAGAAGCAAGAATAAACTATATTTTCCATACAACATGGTCCCCATAGGTGGGGAAAAAAGGGTGTTTGAAAAAGAGAAAAGAGTTACAATGTATCTTCCATCTTTATCACTAAAAAAATACTACCCTTATATGTGTTTTCCTACCTGTTTCCGCCTTGTTCAGCCAGAATGGCTGGAGAAAACCCTGTTGGCTTGGTAGCACAAAGTTGACTATTTCTCTTATGTGTTGTAGGATTCAACGTGAATCACTTGGACATAGCCCCGCGTTACGCCAGCATTCTGATGGGGATCTCCAATGGCGTGGGGACGCTGTCAGGCATGGTGTGCCCACTCATTGTTGGTGCAATGACAAAACATAAGGTAACAATTCTCCATGTCTTCTAGGAAAAGGATTACATTATGCAGCAAAAGACATTTCAAAGCTTTCTGGGAACCCCATTTCATCATCAATCTCTGCAACTTCTTTCTGTTGTTGTTTGTTTATTTTAAAAGTCCACTTCTACAACAGTGCAGGGGCCAGATTCTCAGCTATTAAAAACTGATTATCTGTGTAGGGAGATATTATTTTATACCACCTCAGGCTGAGTCTCTGCAATATATCTATTCTACTAGGAAATGATTAAGGGGCCGACTTGGGAAACTCCTCTGCAATGCAACTCTGGTAGGGTTCCTAAGCAATCACTGATTTACGATTAAGATTAACTCAGTTTTTAGTGAGAGCTCAGCTTTTCCAACTCCATGAATATTTCACATTGCAGAGAGAAACTTCACTGTGCTAAAATATAAGCAAACAAAAACCAAAATAACAAAACCCAACATTTTTCTATTGTATTAGCCATTATTATGAAATAAAAAATCTTCACAATACATCTCATATATTTTTCTATCTGTAACATCAGGAATCAAACAATGATCACAGTCATTGTTCAGTATGTGCTAATTCATGGTCCAATTCACACATTAATATTTCTTTTTACTGCAAACTTAATGAGACCTGCACTGTTCTTTCAGACCCGTGAAGAATGGCAAAACGTCTTTCTGATTGCAGCCTTGGTGCATTACAGTGGAGTGATATTCTATGCTATCTTTGCTTCTGGGGAGAAGCAGGAATGGGCTGACCCTGAAAATCTCAATGAAGAGAAATGTGGCATAATTGATCAAGATGAACTGGCTGAAGAAACTGAGATGAACAATGAAACTTTTGTAAGTCCAAAGAAAATGTATGGTGCTACCAGTCAAAACAGTGAAGTACAGAGAAGGGAATGGAGAAAACAAAAGCAAATAACTCAAGACATGGAAGAACAGACTTCTTACCATTATGAAAATGGAAATTTTCAAGATTTGTCATAGTACTTGAAATTGTAAGGTTTGTATAGCAGCTAGTCCCATCTCCCCTTCTGCCTAGCTGCCCCAAATCATCTGGTATCCATATTTATTTTCTTATTCAATTGTGTAAAATTGGCCTTGTGCCCAGACACAAGGAGTGGTAATTCCCTTCTAGCAGTGTAGAAGATATTTAACAGTGGCACTGAGAGAAGTGACACTAGGTCTTCACTCTGCCACTGGATCCCTTTGGGAGAAGCTCCTGTGCCTGGTAGGAGATGAACAGCCCTGGTAAAGATCCTGCCTGGTGGAAGCCTATGACTGTGGGAGCAATGAGTGCCCTCACCTTCTCATCTGAACAGAGAAAGGACAATGTCATATCAAATGGTGGATCCACAGTGATATATGTGGTTACTGGGGCTCTAGCAGTGTGAGAGTTTGCCCTGAGGGACCCTGTTTTGCCTTTTTAGGATTCTTGTAGGTTGGCATTTGAGCTGCTTAACCCATGTCAAACTGCAAGCTCATGCCAAAAGATCAAAGTGGAGGGAAAAAAAGATTTATGACATGAGGCTCTAATTAATTACTAATAGTCACTCAACAACAGGAAGAGGAACATATAGCAAAGATGGCACAGTATTGCTTCAACAGTTCCTTTAAATTGATCATCAGTCTGCTTTATATGGATAGTCCACAGGGTCTGGATAAGGAGATAAAATGGATACTTGTGAGATTTGTCCCCCTCCAAAGATTTTGTGCCGGCATGAAATAATTTTGAATACAAAATCATCATTAGTGATGTAATATTATTAATCCTTATGAAAGGAAATCATCATCCTGCTGGGATTAGGTTTCTCACTCAATTCATTATTGTGAAGTCATTTAAATATATTTTTCTAGTATTATAATGATAGAGTTCCTGTGTCAACCCCAACAATCTTTATTTAGGCAAATGAGCTTACACAAGTAAAGTCTTTAGTTCTGGATCTATAACTTTTTTTTCATCTATGCCACAGTCTCACTGTTGCTACAAATGAAGCACTGTACCATCTAAGAGTTAACAGAATATCTGTGTCTAAAAGTAATTTTATTTTGCTATAGGTATATGGTTTACAATATAAAGTGGCTTTAGCATTTTCCTACACGTTTTAGAATCAACCAGTGGAGCATGCTGTGTCATCACAAACAGTTAGCTGCAACTCAGAGACCCACTGTGGCATTACTATTCATTTCAGAATGGAGAATTTCAGTAAGATATGATTTAAATTGTCTTACATTATTATTGTTGCCTCATTAAATCAAGTGAAAGCGATTCTGTCTAGTCTATGATGTGCTTTGTGATATTTCATTATTATTGTTCTCATGTACCGTATATAGCCACTGTGATGCACACAAGATGAGAATATTTCTAATATTCATTTTGCTGTTTTGTTGAAGCACAATTGAATACTATGAGTGGAATTACACTTGTACATTCATTTGAATCTGTGGATGATTTATATTCCCTACAAATGTAACTAAACACGGAGATTGGGAAGTTAGTGAATTCTCTTTATGTATCACTCCTTCATTTCCTACCCAGCAAAATCCAATCTACAACAGTATATATGGATGAGAAGTAAAGTGAGGTGAAGGCATGTCTAATGTCATTTCGATGAGGATTTTTAATTGGTATTATCAGTTAATTTAATTATATGAGCATTGTTATGGTACAGTGCAATCCTACCTCGACACAATGCGGTTTATTAATAAGCCTCTTCAAATATATATATAGATATTTATTCAAAATTTTACACTTCAGTTTAGACTAGAGTTGTTTATTTCACTATTGACTTTTAGAACAGATACAGGAAAATATAATCTTTCTTGCAGGTGATAGTCAACATTTGGGGATTTAAGTGGCAGGAGGCGGACAAATGCTCTCACCAGTATATCAAAAAAGCTGGACCAGCTGATGTCAAACTAGGTTGCAACATCCATCACATCTTGTGATAAAAAGAAGGCCACTTCTTTGCATATGCACAAAACAGACAGCTTCTCCTTCCATCTTCAATCATGTTATACGTAGTTACTACAGGAACTCTTTATCTGGAAAACAGCATTATGAAAGGATTTAATATAAGAATTTAACTATAATCTGGCAGAGAGGAAAGAGGAAGAGAATCAACTAGCTTTAGTAAGAGAAGACCACACAATGATTTTTCAAGTAATAAAGAGGGCTAACACTACTGTTTCACTAGGAGGAACACAAAGTGAGTGAATGTTTTTATTATGACAAAGAATTACAAACATCCTGAAAATTTCAGATATAGCCAAACATGAGAGCTCGGTTGCCTCTGTGGTCAGTGTAGCTGCTATTTCTTGCTGACATAGATATGCATCACAGCTGTCAGAAGTGACACTTGGTACAGCGTGGAAGAATCATTTCATATCCACAAACAGACCACACTGATTTAGTTCAGAAAATGTTTGACTTCATTGAATAGTTGAGCATTACTTAAAACCTTGAAAGAAATGGTTCAAAAAATTTTGAACAAGCTTTTGCATATAAGCACTTTATTTTCTAAACGTAACTTCCACTGGCACAGTATTATGTCTGAGAAGCTGAAGTTATTTATGTACTGCAAAGCTACGGCTTTCCGGAAATCACATTCAGATATTTGGGCCTTCTCCCTTTCCTTTTCATCTGCTTTAAAATTTTCTGTTGTATTGCATAAACTGTAAACACCAGCACTGGTTGAAGTTACTTTTCTTTCCTGGAAATCTTTGTTACTTAATCAACTGTTTGATCTACTTTGTGGCTTCCACATTACTGTATGACCAAGAATGAAGCCAATTTATTGAGATTAAATAGGCTTCACAACTCCAGGATTACTGGATCTCTTTATCTGCAATCTGCTTCAAGAGTCTTCTCTTGTGCGATCTGAGAGAACACAGTCACTGAGGGTGTTTCTGCTAAAACTGTCTTCTTAAAATATGTTAGAATTTGAAACATTTAAAGAACCAAGAAAACAACTGACATAACCCTAAGCTGACTCCTAAAAAGTTGCAGCTCTAATGTTAAAGGATGCAAATAACCCAAATGATATTTTCTAAGAAATATTATTTTGATTAAAATTCAGTTATTGCATTATTTGCAGATTTTTCTTTCCCCATGTCAAAAATTGCTTCTTCACATTTTCAAATATAAAACAGCACTAGTAAACTCAGTGTTTGATTTGAAAATAGTTTTCTGATTGTAGAAGGAAGAAAGATTTGGTTTATATCAGAAAAGAGATCTGAATCAAGCTAGAGGAAGATACATCCCTCCTCAATGTCAAACGGCAAAATAGACAGGCCACAAAATAATAATTTGAGTAGAGGAAAAGTAGCACAGTAAGTCCTGGGTGTAAATTGTTCACTGGTCTTTCTTAACAAAGCTGCAGCTATTACTTCCTTGACACCTGTTTTTTTTTCCAGGTACCACAACAGAAGCTTAATGGTAGTTAATACTCCTCTTACATTTATGTAAGCATTAAATGAAATTTTCCTTGTAGTAAGAAGGGACAAATTAATGACAGAAACGATGAAAGTTCACCCGAGTAGAAACTTACCCAGGGAAATAATCACTTGGTCCAAAAAAGCATACAGACTTCTGGGTAAAATACATAACAAGCACATCCAGATGTTAGCAAAGTGCCAGGAGGAGTCTCATGTGTGTAACATAATTAATTTGAAAGTAGCAAGGCAAAAATTAATTCAAGGTCATGCAAAATGTGTCATGGCTTTAAATGAATATTTCCAATTGACTCCTGATGTCAGTTAGTTGCAGAGAACTTTAAGTTTAGTTGTATCTTTAAGGATTTTTTAAAAGGAAAATTCTGTTAAAAAAAGATTCTTACTTCCCGTTCTCCTTTGAAGACCTTAATTTGAAAGCGCTATTTAACTATTTGTATTTTAAGAGAGAGGAATGAGCATTCTGTGTGATGAAAAAGCAGAAAGCAAAAAAGAGAAAAAGCGAACGCAAGTTGTAGTTGAGAGACACTGCAGACAGAGGGCTGGTGAAGGGCTTGAATTCAGCATCAAAATTCCAGAAACAGAACTTCGTGTTTTGCAGATTTTTGAGTTCAAAACCTACAAGATGGGTCAAAACCTGATATTCTGCATGGCACAAAAGTTCAGGGAGATCCACTCAGGTCTGATTTCAAAGTTTAACTGTCATGAAATCAGGAATAAATAAACGGAGAGATTCAAAACCCCTCATTCTTACGCCATATGAATGCTTATGTTGTGTAGATAACACAACTCGCACTACATAGCTCCATGTGTATATGCAGAAGAAAGTCTGGTAGGCTTCTTTCTAAAAATGCTTTTAATTACTCACATACTGATATCAGTTATTTTTTAACATCCAGTTGATAAGAGTGTTTAGATGTGACAGCAAAAATTGTCCCCTTTTTATCTCAAACTTTTTGTGATTTAGTGCTTATAATGCCTAGCATTTTTACAGCTCTTCTATATGCAGAATTGCACGAGGAAAATGAGGAATATATGTAAAAAATGCAGTAAGATTTGGTTTCTTCATGCTGAGCTATCTTTGAAATAACACAATGAGAGCCAACAATTTCTTCCCTGAGAGCAAACCATTTGGATATTTTAAGTCTCCCTCATAATAAAAGCTTGAATCATTTAGCCTCTCATTTAATTAGTGTATTAGATATCTGCAGCAGCCAACAGACTATGGTTGTTTATCTATAACTGGGTTTATCTGCTCAATAAAGCCAGAGCTCGGAATCTTGTTGTAGAAAATTGGCATCTACTTTGCTCCTTGTTTTAGGCTCAGTTCTAGCACACCACAAATTTAGAGCTCCTTCGAGCAGGTCATGGCAGCTCAGTTAAATATGTGTTAGGCAAACTAGAACTCATGAAAAATAAATCTTCATTAGGTCAGAGTTATGGTTGCCCAGAGGTTTGTCATGAATCTTTGGAGCACCACCTTCAGTAAGAGAACAACTTTTGTAAACCAGGAAATATTTAAGGTAGCCAATAAAGATAGCTGTACTCTCAGGAATTGGCAGTCATAGCCAGCACTGTGCCAGGTGTTTTCTCTCTGCTGGGCATAGCTGTAATGAACAGTGGGGGAATTAGTCAGAGAAACTTGCTGATGCCATCTTTAAGATAAGGGGAATTGGGCTTTCTCTTGTTTTAGGGAGAGGACTTTGATCCCATCTGCTTGTTCCCTGCTGCCTCTCCATGTGTGTAATCAAAAGAAAGATGTCCTCGGAGACTCAATTTATATCCTGACAGCGACCAGTTCTGTAGTTTGTGCTGGTAGAAATTTGCAGGGGTTATAAGCAGCTTATGGATCCCTGCTGATTCACAATGGGAAGGGAAAATCATAGTACTAAAGGGTAATCTGAATTTAGAAGAAGACATTACCTTTAATGAGAAAAACAAGTGAAGGACAATCAACATGAATGGGCATATTGTTACTCCTGTGGAATAATCCAGTCATATGGGGCAGGCAGAGTCAGCTTGGAGAACCCTAGAAAGTAGGTTTTCCCTTAGCAAGGGAATGCAATATCCTCTGTCCTGCACTGTTCACTTCCCATTTCCCATTGCTCTATACTGGCTGCAAATTAAGTGTTTACAGGGCTTTGGGCATGGAGCAGAAAATAGCTACAATTGCAGTGGACCTTATCTTTATTGTGTATGTTCTTGTTTTTACCAGTGGCTTCTCCTGACCCTTGCCACCTCGTGAAACAGTACATGAGACAAGTTTGGGTTTTTTAGTAACTTCTGTGGTTTTTTTGTTTTCTTTTTTTTTTCTTTTTCATTTTTTATTTTTTTCCAAAAGGAGGGTCATTTTGGTCTGACGCTCTTGTTTGCAGCAGCAGTGCAGCCGCAGCAGTAGCTGAAGTGTTACCCTGGCTGGCCAAAGGTCAAGGCTGCACTGGCCTGCCCTGCGCTGTCTGCTCTGCCAGTGCACAAAGGGAACGCCACCCTTGGACAGAGCTGAGGGGCAAAGTCACTGACAAAACTGGGAGGGAAACTGCAGTCAGGATCTCTGTGCCCTACCCTTGTTGGCTGAACTGGTTACAGGAACTGTAAGAGCATGAGAAACAGCTGGTGTTTCCAAGTCCATTTCTGCATAGTTCATGAACATTTGTCCTAGTTCCAATCTCTGTCCCAGCTTTACTAAAAGCTGTGAACAGCTTAAAGCTACCTCTTGCTGATCAGTACCCACTGCTGCTAGATTTACTTCTGGCAAGGTGCAGCCCGCTGATAGTTCCTTCTCTTCTAACCTGTATCCAAAGCTAAGCCTCCTTTTTTTTTCCCCAGGGCTCCTGGTCCAGCTCAATGCTCTTGAGTTGCGCCTGTGGCCCTTGTGCACCTCTGCATGCAGTGCATCCATATGTGCAGTGGGAGGGCATATCCGTAGCCCCACCATGCAGGAGCTTGAATAACTTCAGCCTGCACTGGTGGCTCTGCTCTTCCTTAACATTGTGGAGTCCCCTCAAATTGTGGCATGCACAAGACGGGTAAGGTCAGGCTCAAAGCCCACTAGGCTGCTGACTATCACATGCCATGGCTCAGGCAGCAGGATTATCTAGCAGTTGTTCTTGGGCAATTTTATATCTTTCAGAGATGAAATGGTGTTGACTTGAGCCAATTATTGAGAAAGACTTCCCCAAAGTTTTAGAAAAGAATTTGCCTCTTCAAAAAGGCACGTAGGAGAAGTTTGCTAACAGGCTGTTCTCTGGCTTGTGTCAATGGTTGAGTTTACTCTTGAAAGACACAGGCACTTGTTACGCTCAAGAATCAATGGTTGTTTCCTTGAGCCATCAAATAGTTTTAACAGCTGAAGTTCAGCAAGCCCTCCAACCCAACGTAACAAACATGTAGATTTCCTCATCAGGAATGTTTTGTTTGAAACATTTTAGGGAGCATAGTTTTTTCCTTCAGCAATATTTTTCAATAGTCCTTCCCCAAAGAAATTATGAAATAACTAAAGATGATTAAAGCTGTCAAATTTGTGTGGAATTTGAGTTTCAGCACATGGTGTGCCTCCCAAAGTGTAAGTAGGCTTAGCATTTTATTTTGTGATGCTACATTTTCTTCAGGAAGCTGCATTTCTGTAGCTAGGGACTTATTGAAAGGGACCTTAATTAGTTTGCTTACTCCAAAATACATAATTTATTACAGCACCACAGAACAATTGAGGTTGGAAGGGACCTCCAGAGCTCATCTATTCCAAACCCCCTGCTAAAGTAGGGTAAGCCAGAACAAGCTGCCCAGGACTGTGTCCAGTAGGGTTTTGAGTATCTCCAAAAATGGAGACACCACAGCCTCTCTGCACAATCTGCTCCAGTGTTTAACCATTCTCACAATGAAATATATTTTTTTGCTTATGTTTAAATGTTTTTTCCTGTATTTCAATTGATGCCTCTTTCTTCTTGTCCTGGCTGGGACAGAGTTAATTTTCTTCCTGGTAGCTGGTATGTTGCTGTGTTTTGAATTTAGGAAGAAAATAACGTTGATAACACCCTGACATTTTAGTTGTTGCTGAGCAATGCTTACACTAAATGAAGGACTTTTGAGCTTCTCCTGCTGCCCTGCTATGCTAGGTTCAGCATAGCAGGTTGGACGTTGGTTGGCTGGCGGGGAGCAATTGTGCTGTGCATCCCTTTTTTTTTTCCTTTTTTTTTTCCCCCCTCTATATTTTGTATTAAACTGGCATTATCTCCACCCATAAGTTCTTGCAATTTTATTTTATTTTTTCAATTCTCTCTCATCTCACTGGGTTGGGGGAGCATTGAGCAAATGGCTGTGTGATACTTAGCTGCCTGCTGTATTAAACAACAACATCTTGTCACTGAATATTACTGAGAAGAGTCTGTCTCCGTCTTCTTTACTTCCCACCTTCAGGTATTCATACACACTGATGAGATCCCACTTGAGCCTTCTCTTGTACAGACTGAGCAGACACAGCTCTCTCAGCCTTTCATTGTATATCAAATGTCTCAACACCTTAAACATCTTCATGGCTCTTCACTGGACTTGCTTCTGCAAGTCTGTGTCCTATTTGTACTGGGGAGCCTAGAACTAGACCCAGCACTCCAGATGGGTCTGACTGGGGCTAATGGGAGGTTTCACCACCTTTGACCTGCTGGCCTTTTTTGCCATGAGGGCATATTGCTGGCTCATCTTCAATTTGTTGCCCACCAGGACACCCAGGGCCTTCTCTGCTAAGCTGTTTCCCAGCCGGTTAGTCCCCAATATTTACTGATGCACAGGTCACTCCTTCCCAAGTGCAGAATTGGGATTTCCTTATGTTGAACTTCATGAAATTCCTTTCAGGCCATTTCTCCAACCTGCCAAAGCCCCTCTGAATGGCAACACACTCAGCCAGTGTATCAACACCTCCTCTCAATTTTGCATCTTCTTCAAAGCTGTTGAGGGTGCACTCTGTCCCATCATTCAAGCCATTAAGGAAGATATTATTGCCCCAACGCTGACCTTTGGGGTACATCACTAATGACTGCCTCCAGATGGACTTCATGCTGCTGATCACAACTCCTTGAGACCAACAGTTTCTCCAGTTTCCTATCTACCTCACTGTGTGCTGATCCAGTTTGTACTTCATCATTTTGTCAATTAGGATGCTATGGGAGACAGTGCTGAAAGCCCTGCTAAAGTGAAGTTTAAAGCTCTCCCCTTGTTCACCAAGAGAGACCTGTCATTGTACAAGCCTGATAGTCTTTCAGCACCGTCTCCCATAGCACCCTACTCCATTCTAAGGCAGACCTCCAAGCATTCCTCCTGCTCTTGCATGCAGGGCAATTCCACTTTCTCACTGCCTTGCTCTGCCCTTCTTAAAGAACCTGTATTCATCCAAGGCAGCACTCCAGTACTGTGAACTATCCCACCATGTCTCTAGTATCCCAATGAAATCAGAGCCCAGCAGTTGCACACAGACCTGTAATTACCCTTGGTTTTCCCCCATGTTGCATTAGGGAACAGCTAATTTTTCAGCAAGAACTGAGTGAGTATCCACCTTATAAGGAAAAAAATAAATAAAAAAAAATAAAAAATGGAGGCACTATAAATTTTTAATTCACTTCTAAAAATCCGGACTAGGAAGTAGATTGCTAAAATACTGTTACACTGTGATACTAAGTGGAGGGATGAAGGGTGGCTACAGGAAAATAGTGCTTTTTCACACCTCAGTTATTGCCTTGAAGTAATCCAAGGTCAGGTGTAAAGGCAGTGAAGGTCTCATTTCATTTCAGCACTTGCTGGCTGACATTCCTATTACAGAAATCATCATGTCTCTGCCCACTTTTGCTGGCAACCTCAGAAAAGAATACAGTTATTTGGGCCATTATAGATCAAGCTTTTCCACTTGAAGAAATAAGGGAGAGCATTATTTACGGAACAAAGATTTATAACATTCAAGAAGCTTAAAGTATCTAGTTACATACAGTTAAATTCCTGGAATATATTGACAATATTCCAAATAAGACTTTATCAGCTTCTTTGCAATACAGTCCGTTTTACTGGCATGCTGTTCAAAGGTTTCTGTTGCAACTCATATTTAGGAGGGTTACGTAAAACGATGTAGGAATGAGTGACAAAGGTTTTATTTATTTCATTTTATTATCTGTTGACTTTTAAAGACCTAAGTAACAAGACAGGTTAAGCAATGAGTTAATGATTAAACTGATAAAATAAGTATCAACTATGATAGTTTCAAAAGCTCTTTAGAAAGTATAAAGTATATAAAATATACTTCTCTGAGTTGTAAGTTGAAATGATTTGCAGCTTCAGTGATGGTTTGTCTTTTTTTGTGCTACCACTTAATTACAGTCTCCAATATTCATTCATTATCATATTTCTTGGGCAAATTATTTTTGTATAAATTTTAATGCCAGAGGAGAGGCACGTGTTTGGTATATCTAATTTTTAATCCAGCTTTACAGTACAACATGGTTATGCTTTGCTATATTTTCCTAAAAGATTTAAGAATTGATGATTTTTCAAGCAAACATCTGAATATAGAGGGTATTGTGCTACAGCAGTGACACTAATATCTGGCATAGTTCAAGGCGCTCATTACCTACTTGGATAGTGGTTCTCTCACTGGGACAAAAGCAGTTCCCTAACGTTTTCTAATTTTGAGTTATCTTTCTTGGACTAAATTGAAAATGGTAAGAGTTAGGTATGCCCTTCTTTGGCCCTCCCTGGAATGAGTTGGATGTGCAGCAAACACAATGCTGTTTCAGGGTTTATGTATACTTCCATGTTGATACCACATACTCAGGAGAAAAATACTTTCTGTTCTTAAAAATTGATGTTGCTACAATGATTGTTTCCCCTTCTATCAATCTTCTATTTGGCAGGATGTGTATTTATTGGCTACACATTAATGAAACATCCAATCTGAAATAGTCATCTGTGTAATTTCCATGCATAAAGGAAGGAATCCCTTTTGTTATGTTTACATGAACAAGTGTTACATGTGGGAAGTCATCATTTTAATAGCTTTAGAACAGCATCTTTAGAACAGCATTAATTGTATCTAATAATCATACTGTTGTTCTAGTTATAGGTGCCTTTGATGCTTTCATCAGCTTCTACTTCTGTTTTTTATCATTAGCAGATATTACAGGGAAAAGTACTGGAAAAAAAAAAGGGCACAATATTTGCCCCTCAGGTGTCAGTGACATTAATTTCTTTGTTAATCACAGGTGCAGATTCTGTTTCCTTTGAGTAGAAATAGCAACACCTGCACATATGCACACACATATGCTTCAGCCAAACAACTTTCATATATAAGTTGTCTGCAGCTAAGACTCAGCTGTAGTCCACGTGATAACCAGAACAGCAGCTCCCTAGTTCTTGATCATTTGCTCTGTCTCGTTTTAACTTTTCACTCAAATTTAATTCATGACTTTGAGTTTGTCTGTTTTTATAAATAGGTGTGTAGGACTGAGATAATTTATGTGAAAAAGTGGGAAAAAGCAGTTCAAAGCATGGCATTGTTCTTTTCTCTGTACAGTCTCCTCACAAATATGGAGCCAAACCAGATCAGAAAGCAAGACTTAATTTTCCGTGCTACATAGAGGCTGTTTCATGTGGCCTGGAGAATTTTTCACTGAGCAGTTCTGTACATCAAAGTGGCTCGTAAGAGGGTTCCTGATTGCTGCTGGAGCCCACTTCTCCACTAGGTCTTGCTAGACAAAAGTGTTAACACCAATACCAGCTGCTTGGTTCAGCCTTTGTTCAAAAGAACTTCCTAGCCACTATTTCTGTGAAAGAAACACCTCTCCTTTCCCCTTTCCCATTGTGGTAATTGGTTTATTTGCTCAAGAAATACAAGTACGTCTAAAATAAGATGTTGGAACATTGTGACTAATCACAAAGGCTCTCGAGGACTTAATCTGCCATGGATTAGCTACTGAGGCTGAGAGCAGCCTCCTGTATGAGCAGGGTTCATCCTCCTGGCAGGACACTCCATTGCTCAGGGGAAACACCAGTTCTGGGGAACAACTTGTCAGTGAAGAGAGGGAGACCACATTCCCTCCCTAGCTTGAGGCAATTTTGTGGAAACCTGGAGGGAAATGATAGGAACTTCTAATTTGGCTCCAAATTTGTGAGGAGCCCATGCAGAGGGAGGAACAGTGTCATGCTTTGAACCAATTTTTCCACTTTTTCACATAAATTATCTCAGTCCTAAACAACTATTTATAGAAATAGGCAAACCCCAAAAGTAAAAAATTTGTAAGACTCTCTTCCTTGTCAAGGTTTGGCAGGAGGCATCATCAAAGACAGAAAGAGAACTATACAATTTTCTCATGCATATAATCTACTCTAGATAACATGTTTTTGTTATACTATTTCTGTTGTTGGGTGAGATGGGAACATGAAATATATCTGCCAAGTGAGATTTGAAATAAATGAGGGATCTGCCAATGCAAATGTTCATGTTTTGGGATATAACCCAATTTTGGACAAAAGGGGTATTCAGATTAGGTTTCGATAAATAAAGCTTTTCTTTATAGTGAGCCCATGTTAATACTGCTATGAGATAAGTAACAGCTGCATTTCCTGGTTTGTGTTGTTTAAATCTAATAAAATTACTATTGCATTTAATTTCTTTCTTCCATAAAGGGAAGTAATATATTTTTTTTTTTCAGAATGGCAAGATGTAAATTGAAGATAAGAAAAGAAAGGAAAATAAACTGAATCCCTCAATTCTCCCAAGATCTACTGTTTGACATTCCCTTCTTCAACTTTCACACTTTTATTCATCCTTCAGATTTCCTTCTCTCCTCAGTACCAGCTGTTTTCGAGGTGGCTGCCAAGAGGATGGTATCAGTTACCTGGGCCCTAGTGCATGGAGTAAGGATCCTCTGCCCAGCTGTCTGTGTTCACCCTTACTGTCCTCCATTTCACCTGTGTTTCTTAGTCCCCAGTACACAGGCATTGCCTACTCACTTGCTCTTTACTGCACCCCACATAACCATGCATAGCCAATGTTACTCCAGATTAATGAGCATTTCATGTGTGTCACAGCAGGGCACTATTGCTGTACCTCATGCTTTGTTTGTACATCTGTGGGCCCCTGTGGCTAAGGATACCATTGTTCTGGGAAAGCCATGGCCTCTTTGCTGGAATGTATCTATGAGCTGTGCAGTTTCAGTCAGTCATCTCACCAAAATTCCCTACACTGGGGTGGGAAGGGCTCTACAAACACATTTGTGGATGCCTCTGTTGGAATTAAGATGGGGATAATCAAAAGATAAAGGTTATATACTTTCTCACTTCTCCGAATTTGACAAATTTCATCTATGTCCAGGATCCAAAATTATCTAATTTTCAGCCCCTTTTGTTTTTTCTTAGGTGAGTGGAGTCACAAATATTCTTCAGCTGAACTTGTGACATGGACTTTTCATCTTAGTCTTTCCAGCACAAGTTGGACATTAGGGGTCTAATCCTGTTCCAGATGTCTGAAACTGTGTTCACCAGTTGTCCTACTTCTGACAGGAAAAAAGAAACAAGCTGCTCTTAAAATCAGTGAAGGCTTTGAGAGCAACTGTACATCAGGAACCAAAGGACATTAATAGGTCTTGATGGCCCTGACTGTCCTCTGCTGGGGCCTCCCATACACAGAGCCAATTGGGTCAGGGTACTATTTAAGCTCAAGCCAGGGCCTTCATTCCTGGCCTGAGCAAAGCATGGGGTGTGCTTGGTTTCTTCTCCTGTGCTGGCTTAATGTAGGTGGTTGACTGTGGGTATGAGCTTCATCTCTAGTCCTGGGAGACATCAGGCTGACACTGCAGGTAATGTATCTCTAGTTCTATACCTGGCCTTCACTGATCTCTGGATGGGCTGTGGGGCCTGATTTGCTACCCTGCTTTTCCTGGGCCTGTTGCTATCAGAACCTGGGCCCTGCTCAGCCATTGTGGGACTATCTTTGGTTCTTGACTCCTTCTCCTCATGAAGCAGCCCTGCTCATCCCTGACCCACAAATGTCTTCCTTGCATAAGGAAGAATGCAGTTTCTTCCAAACTGAATCCTGCATGACTTCTCACAGCCAAA
Source organism: Anser brachyrhynchus (assembly GCF_964034855.1). Taxonomy (NCBI): domain Eukaryota; kingdom Metazoa; phylum Chordata; class Aves; order Anseriformes; family Anatidae; genus Anser; species Anser brachyrhynchus. The sequence goes on along the minus strand of NC_137694.1, from coordinate 45,896,008 downwards.
TCTGATGTTTCCCTTCCCTCTGGATGTGTAGGCAGATATAATGAGCTTTCTATCAACTACCAAATGTAGGATAGCCCCCTGTGCCCTGGGTGGTCATGGAGTTATTGGGGTAGGATGGGGCAGTTCTCCTGAGCTCTGGGCCCCCATCTAGGGTGCAGCAATGCAATGAGAACAGTTGTTTATGTGCCATGCTTCAGAGCATGGTAATTCCTCTTCTAGAACAAAAAGTACAGAACAGAGGAATAGACAACTTAAAAGGCCAGTAGTGACTCTGACTTGCTAAATTGCATTAGTGGACACTCCTCCTACACCTCCAAAGGTCTATCGCTTACACAGTCCATTCATGATATGCAGACTGTACTTCCTCCCCTATCCTAAAATAAATGGCTTCTTGTTAGCAATTGAACTACTGTTAAACATCTTTCTTTTCCCTGGATGCAAAACACATTGTTAAAAACAAGTTGAAGTTTAAATGTTTGTAGAAGGAATTTCCTTCATATGTTTCAGACAACAATTTAAAAGCCCAGTTAAAAATATCCCGATATCTATTTATTAATGATACTTCACTCATCACCTTTGACATTTAGTTTAAAAGAACTGCTTTTTAATGAAAGGGTAGTACATTCATTTACTGGAATAGATCAGCATTTCATATTTTTCTTTCTCTCTCCAAATATTTACATAAATGAAGGCTAACCCTTATTGAACTCAATCACTGTCTTACTGTATAACATCAAAATATCAAGAGGAAAAAGCTTTACTTTGAAGCCTCTAGCAGGACTTCTTATCAGCTAATACTGTATGAACATATTTAACTGAGTTTCCTCTAGTAACTTAGCTGTGATTCCTTTAGTAACTTTTAAACTTGTAACCCCTAGCAGGAAGTAGAACAATATATGCATGTAGTATCAGTGCCTTAATTAAAATTTAAAATAAATGAGAGAGAATCTGATGTTATGGAATAACTGGAACCTATTTATAGCAAAATATATTCTGAATTTCAGTTGCAGTCAGCTACAGGGAGGTAGACCATGTTCCACATACTGAAGTGCATACTGAAGTGCATCTGACTCTGTTGCTGATTCCATGTATATTCAGCTCTTCCCTTGCACCGTCAGCTGTAAGACGGTATCTTGTTAATAACATATATCCTCTTGCCAGAGCATGCTAGCTAACTATTAACTGCCTGCCATCAGAGAGGAATTACCCCCTTAGGACTGATTGTTCCATGGTCATCTTACAGTTTCATGACTAAAAATGTGAGTGATAAAGACAAAATACTGCATTACATCAGTGCAAAACATACAATTGTTGAACAAATTCATCCCTATTTAGATACTACATAATCAGAGAGCAACTTATAACTAAAAGGTTCAGGTCTGTGAAAGGCTTATTCAATAATCAAAGCTAATCTTAAAAGTGGAGTTAATTCTCCACTTTTGAAATACAGGAAGGGGAAAAAAAGATGAACAACTGCTAGGGTTAATTCACTGAAACTTTGCTTCCCATTTCTTTCCTATTTTTTTAACCAGTACAGAAGCACCCTTATCTATTAAGATTACTTAATTATCTTTGTATGATAAAATTTATTGTAAGCTGCTGATAATTTTGGCTATCCTTCAAGAAATAAAATCCTTCCTTTTCATTACATTGATGAACAGTGATATTTCTGAGAGTGCCTAAGAGTAAGGAATGGCCAGCCCAAGTAGACAGACACCAAAAGTGATTTAAATGACTTGTGTTCTCTGTGCAGCAACAATAAAAACAGAATGCTGAAGGGATGCAAGAAAAGGTGTGGGTGACTCTATTGTACAGTGGCCAGGCCACTGTTTATAACCAAGTCAGAAACTTTCCCAGCTAAAGGCAATGGCTTGTTCTGGGGCACAGCATGGTCTGAGTGGGCCATTTAGAAAAGATATTCTATATATAGGTAGCTGGATTTGGATAATTTTCCTCCCACTTCTCTCCCTTAATGCTGTTTAGATAGTCTCATTACACTACAGAAGACATTTGTTTTGCTCTAACTGCTTTTTATTAAATTTTCATTTGCACATCAGGCACAATAAAATATGAACACCTGGCTTTAACTAGTAATGCCACATGTCATTGCTACATGCAACATCTTTTTTGATTGTGTGGATTCTTTCTTTGCTTTTTCCAATAATGTGTTGAAAGTATTGATTAGTGGACAAAGCATCACTTTGCCACTTGCCTTTTTATTATTGTAGGGGAAAGGAAAAACATTTTAATGCAACAAATTAATTGGTGAATGGAGATATTAAATTTTGATTCATTTTATTTTATTTTATTTTTTGTGAGCTCTTCTCTGTCTGTAAAACAGCATCCACACAGTGAGTGAAAAATGGTTTTTGTGGAAGTCTTAACAGAAGGTTGGTCTCTAAGGGCTTCTAAATAGCAAATGTGCTATGGCACTAAATATCTAGGACCAGTCTTGCTGGAAACTGAAAGCTGAAAAAGGATTTAAGGTCTTCAGGACTCGTCAAGAGATGAGACATAATATGATGACATATGACATAACATTTGTTGGACATCTTCATGCAGCTTCTGCTGCTTCACCTGCTAAAGGGCAAATCCCATTACTGGCCTCAAGATGACTGAAGAAAGCATTTTTTTTTTATTTTTTATTTTTTGCATGTGTTTCCTAGACACTACTGTAGTGGACATTTACTGAAAAGTGTCAAATAGGATGTTGGCATGGTCTGAGTTGTGGAGATCACCTGCCTCCTGTGGGCCAGGCCATTTTGGAAGAATTCTTAGCAAGCACTGTCAATTTTGCTAAACATGAATTTGTAAAACAGAAATCTCATCATTTAGAGTGGTGACGACATTCAGAGAGTCAGCCATGAGGACTGAGATAACGTTGGTCTTAAATGTCCTTAGTAGTGCCTGGTAGAATGAATTGCAGGCAAAAGCCCCTGAAAACAGTGGTGTCCAGTCTTATGGCTTTAATCTCTTCAGAAACCTGACAGACCCATGTTTGGCTATCAGGTGATTCTGCAAGGGAAAGAATATGAGAAAGACATAATTACATTTTAAAGAGAAAGATAGACAGTTCCAGTTTCCATGAGGATTGAGGATGAATACACCTTTTATAATGTTTTTTTCTTTTTCTTTTTCTTTTTTTTTTTTTTTTCTATTTCCTCTTAAATGGAAAGGAATGTTACTGTTGATAACTTCAGGGCCAGTAACTCTCACCTTTCTCCCAGAAAGGAATGTGTTTGTTGCCCAATGCCTCTCTCTTGGAGTAGGAGGCACAGCTTTTGTGTATGCACTCTTGATCAGGCAGTGCAAATATGAAGAGGAGAAGGAGGGAGAACATATACTGTGGGGCAGACATGAACTCATTAACCATGAGTGATGCTGCCAGCTGTCCTTCTGGCTGAAGTTTGTCTCAATTCCATTGCCAAATCAACTGATTCCCAGAGGATATGTTGTCAATACAGAACAGAGAATTATTACTCTTGCTGTGTAGGTGTGATGTTGTAACAGAACAGCCTGCATTCATCCTTTATTTTATTCCTCTACTGGGTAAGTGAGGACATTTTGTTCAAGGCTACATTTTTGTCAGTAGTAAGAGATCAGCATTTTCAGGTGCAGTGCAACCATGATTTGATTCACCTTCTACAGGTACCAATTTCTTCCCTTTTTGCACAAATGGTGCATGAGTCTGCTAGGCTTAAAGTAAAGGGTCTCAGTTTCATTCCTAAAGCTTTATGGGATGAGCCCAAATCAAAATGATGTGGTTTGTTAGAGAGTGTGGGAGATCTGGGAACTGAACTTTAGTGTCCCCAAATCCCTGAAATGCTGTAAATGATTCTCCTTCTTCAGTACTTGGTGTAATACTCTGAAATGCTCAATTGCCCTCATAAGCGTAAAATATAACAGAAATACTTAAAAGTCAAGTATCTGTTTTGGAATGCCTTTTGGATTCCTTGGCTGGAAAAGAAAAAGATGCTGAGAGTGTCGTAAAAATGTATGTGCGCATGAAAAGTGCACAACACTTTTCAACAACATGGTGCTATTACCCCACCTTTTGAGCCAACCGCCCCCCTGCACCCAGCCAGAGTATTAATGAGAATTTCAAGTCTCTGTCTTGATGGACAAGCTGGGATTCACAACATTTTAATACAGCCTGCATTTAGGAAGTTTCGCAAAGAAAGAATTGTTAATGAGTAATCCTTGTCCATTAGGGCACTGAGCCAATGAGCCCAAGCTTTGATTCATTGTGTTATCACTACAGGCTTCTGCTAAACCTAAAAACAAAACAAAACATAAATGTTCCTGTGTGAGAATCACTAGGATACTGAACTGAGTGCAGAACTGTTTTACATCCTGCCATCCACAATCTTGCAGAAAAGGACAGTAAGTAATAATTCCTTAAATCAATATATTTTGCTGTGAAGTTGTGTAGTATGAAAAATTTTCTCCTCTGAATTAGTTAGAGTATGTTAATGGATTCTTGGCCAGAAAAGAGGGAATTTTAAAACTAATAATTTATGGAAGAATAATATATGGAGAAGTGATTTAATCTGTAAAACTGGTGCAAAAGCAGAAACTCCGCTTGGGAAACATATTAAGGTTATGGAAAAAAATGACAGTGTCGGAATTTGTCATTAGAAAGCTGAGATCAGTGTCTGTGTGTCAGTAAAAAAGAAAGCTTAACTTTGACATAAGTTTTTCCTTCAGTAACGCAATCTAGTTAATTATGTGCCTCAGCTTTATGATTGTACTGGTTTGCTCTTTTTTTTTCATTTTTAGAAAAGAAAAAAAAATAAAAGTGGTTAATGGGAAAATGGAATGATCTGGGAGGGGATAGTTACACTTGTTTTATGTAATTTCTTTAACTGTCTTGTGTACAGATTCCAGGTGCATCTTCCGAAGTCCGGGACTTTAGTACTTATTTCACAAAACTAGTACAAGTGAAAGGGGGTTTCACATTTCAAGTGGCTACTGTTTAAATCTCTTGCTGTTTTTTTAAGAAATTGATAGTTTATTTTGAATGCTCCCGCTAGCCATTTATCTTCAGAATAGTCCAAGAGTGGCACAGATTTGACTTAAATTTATATTTACTTCTATTGCTCATGTTACAGATAGTTTAGACTTGTACTAGATGGAGGTCCTGCTAGGCTAGAAGGGAGTTCAAATACAGGTTAAGATAGAAAGTTTGCAGTCTTATGAGGTGAGCCAGGAAAAAGATGCTAGAGAAGGAAAGGTGCAGAGAAACGGTATTTAGTGCATCCCAGGGACAGTCAAAAGCTACCCCACTCTTTGAAGTTACATGCCTAGGTTCAGAAATGGCATCAACTCTTTTGGCAGAGTTTTCAGTTCTACTTGTGCCTGATATGAAGATTCACATTTTCCCTCAACACAAGCTGTGTGAATATCCCACACTTCATCTGTGTTTTTTATTGTTTTGTTCCTTTGATTTTAAAGATCATATTTAAACAAAACAAACAAACACACAGTAAATTTCAACCAACCACAGTAACAGTCCTGCCCTTGGTTCTCAAGCTTGCTGGTATTTTTGCTTGTATTCTGCATCGGTTGCTGCGTAGCTGCCAATGGTGCCATGCATGCCAAAGCGCTCTGGCAGCAAAAGGCTAGAAACGAGGAGTGCAAATCTTCCTAACGCTTTCATGTCTTTGATACAGTTTACAACAAACAAGAAGGCAAATAAAAAAGCCTTTCATATATGTGAGGCACCACATTAAATATTCTACAAAAAGGCTATGAGGCCAGATCAAAAGCTTGTGAACTAGATGGGAATATTCCCATTAATATTAACAGTGTGTGGATCAGGCCATAGATTAATGTTGTTACAGAAATTTCTCTTTGAGAATTGGCAGCCAGATGTGTAAAGAATAGGACAAAATTACAGGGCAGAAGGAAGGAAATGTATCTCACTATTTGTAATCTTTTTTTGCCAGTGCTTTGATACATCTGTCTTTACTGAGAACTTGAAATATTCAATCATTTTTTTCTGAAGGTAAAATTCAATTTGATTTTTATGGAGCCTTTCTGATGATTACACATATTTATTTTACCTGAAAGGATGGGTCTATAATGCTTTTGTCTTTCAGTGAGCCCAGTTGATTTTGACTTTAATTACTTCATTAAGAGGCTTGGTTTTGCTTACACAGAAGCCAGGAGAAGCTTTGGTATTGACTGTAGAAGGGTCAGAGGCAGTCCACTGATAAGATTCCACAATAAAACTGAAACCTACACTCACATGCAAGTGCATTTGTGTATACATATATATAGGAATACACCCAGGAACATATAACCCATAAGAAAGCTGAATAAACACGCATGTACATATATACTGTATTATGTGACTTATTTCACCATATGTATCTCAATTTTGATGTTAAACATCAGATATATAGACATGCATTGACTGACTGTTTTGAAATATGCTAAAGAGTGTGTGTAATAAAATTGTGTAATTCGAAGCTCTTAACATGTAATTGGTGAAAATAATCTCAAGTAAATGGGCATAGATTTTACTTTATATATTCTGATCTTTTTCTTTAGTGCATAATTTAACCCTATGAAATAATCTCAAAAGGTGGAGTAAATAGTTTTTTGAATAAACTTAGCTAAAGTAATTCTTCAAAATACTGCTTTGTTACTTACATCATGACTCTTAATTTCTCTTGAGAGGTATTTATTTTGAAGAGCACTATTGATTTCCTGTGCACCTATTGACTTTATTTCAGCTTTTCTCCTGATATGATGAGTATTTTTTTTAGTTATGCATCAGGATGGAACACAGACTCACAGAATGGTTTGGGTTGGAAGGGAACTTAAGGATCACCTGTTTCCACTTCCCCTGCCATGGGCAGGGACACCTCCCACCAGACCAGGCTGCCCAAGGCCCCATCCAGCCTGGCCTTGAACACTTCCAGGGATGGGGCATCCACAGCTTCTCTGGGCAACCTGTGCCAGGGCCTCACCACTTTCTGAGTGAAGAATTTCCTCCTAGTATCTAATCTAAACCTACCCTCTTTCAGTTCAAAGCTATTACTCTTGTCTTGTCACTCCGCTCCCTGACACCAAGTCCCTCCCCAGCTTTCCTGTAGGCCCCCTTTAGGTACTGGAAGACCACTGTAAGGTCTCCCCGGGGCCTTCTCTTCTCCAGGCTGAACAACCCCAACTCCCGCAGCCTGTCTTTAGAGGAGAGGTGCTCCAGCCCCCAGTCATCCCTGTGGCCCTCCTCTTGACTTGTTCTAATACATACGTGTCCTCCTTGTGCTGGGAGTCCCAGAGCTGAATGCATTAAATATCAGTCAGGTATGCTAAGTTAATTGAGTTTAATCTAGATAGAAGTAGATAAAAATACACTTCATGTAAGGAAACTAACAGGAGGTATAAATAACTATGAAAGTTTAGTCATACCAAAGGTGAGAATATCAAGAACCACTTCACAATTTTGTGAGTTTTGGGATAAAGAAACCTGAATTAAGAGAGTAGTTGCTGATCGCACTTCATATAAATGAACTGATTCTGGAAACTGAGATGACATAGTTTTGTCATCAAACCAAAAAGCCTTCTATCTTTGGAAAAAATATTTCTGCAGAGAGGTTCTGTGCATAGGTACTGTGCTGCAGATGGCACTGTACGTCACCTGGCTGTGTCACCAGCAAGTTGGGTACTGGGTACCTCTGTATGTCTGCTGGGTGGGACTACCCTGCCAGCCAGAGCAGTGCTCCTGGAGTTGTGCCATGGGAGCTCCAGCAAACTGGGATCCCAGCTGTTTAACTGCAGCAACGGCCTGGGAGGATTAGGCTGAGAAGTGGCTAATAACAGGACGTAAGTCATGGAACCAGCTCTTTGAAAGAAGAGGAGTCTACCTCTGGGTCTATGATGGCTTGCAACACTGACTTCTGGTGGCCTATACTATTTTCTAGAACTGAATGTGTGAAAGAACTGACGTTTAAATGCTCTGTATTTTGTATGTGGTGTAGGTCTGAGAGCTGGAAATCAGTTGCTGCTGTTTTTAAATTACTAATGAAATTAATTGTATAAATCTAACAGGATAGATGCTTCACAGTAGGTTGGATTCATGAGCATATCAAAGCAAAATATCAATCAATATTTAATGAAGAGTTTGGTGTTCAGGAAAACTTACAATAGCAAAGCTACCTGTAATGGAAGGTATATTTCTAGCATTTTAATGGTGATCCTCTCCTATGCATTGCAGAAATCCTCAGAAAATAGGATTAATTTCTCTCATGAAATCCAGTAAATGGCCTACATCAGCTGAATATATTAAGGGAAATGAAGTATATCTATCTATCTTTTTATCTATTAAAAAAAAATAAAAAATAAAATAAAAAAAGGAACTCTCTAAAATCATCATGAATATTTGACTGGAACTGAGTTCATCCAGTTCAAAATTAATGTGGTAGGAGAGGTGGAGTTATAAAATTCATAATATCCTAGCATACTAAGAAGTTGTACTAAATACATCCCCAAATTTATTACCATGAACAAGGCACTGTTAATGACGTGTGTGTATGTATAAAGAATAACAGATTCTAAGAAGTCTACCTTGAGGTTAAAGAGTGATGTTAATTACTGGTGTTAAAACAAAACAAAACAAAAAATGTGATAGCGTGAAAGGAACAAAAATGTTTATATACAGCTCAGAGGCTGTAAAAATACAAACAAAATATTAGGGCTGAAAATGCAGCTTGCTTTCTTTTCCCTATTTGCAGCACAGACTAGAGAGATGTAGGTTATATCCCTGATAATCTAAGAAACTGCTCATTAAATATCTAACTGTATACCAAAATACTTTGCAATTGATGTCTTTTTGGGACTCTGTTTAAAATTTCTTGATATAATGCCCAAAATTCCCTAAGAAGATAAGTTCTAGGTTTTGTATGAACATATAGAAATTCACAATCCCAACATCACCGTTTCAGACATAGCAATGTTAGCTCCTCTTATAAAATCTGATAAAGAAACACGAGAAGTAACAGTAGTGATGGAACTTCATCTTCAAGTTTGGCTGCAGGGAGAGAGAATCCTGCAAGGAACTGACAGAGTTGCACTCCTCTGGGCTGTAAGAAATCTGTTAATGGGCTTGCACTTGACGACAGGGTGGGGATGGCCTCTCTCATATCTTCAGCATGAAAATCCAGAGAAAACTTCAGAAGCCCTCTGAAGATGTCTGATTTTGATTTTTCTCTTTATAATTTCCCATTATAAAAGTCCTGACTGTGCTGCTGTCTTGTCCATTGTAGGACCCTTAGAAAGGAGCTGTAAGAGAACCCCCATTCCCTTTTCTTGAGGTGTTTTGGTAGTGGATACCTTCCCCAGCAAATATGATGGAGATGGTGACATGGCTGGAAGTAGATGTGGGCCTGCTGGGATGGCTGGGCCAGTTGTTAAATCCCATCCCAAGATATGTGGAGTTTTTTGCTGATGCAAAACTGTTTCTGTGCTAGATTTGAGACTGTGTGTTTACATGTTATTTGCTGCAGGACCCGTATCTGGTCTGTGACACAAGCAGCTTTTGACATTTCTGAGTAAACTGTTTAAATTATCTATGGGCAGATATTTAAGATGCATCTGTCTAATTAGAGGGCCTTTGTTTATGTTAAGAAAGAACTTAATGAATCCTTGTGGACAAATCTGAATATAATTACACAGTGTGCTTGCTGGTCTTGCAAACTACTTCCCAGTCTGCTCAGCTCTGGGGCCTCCTGCTGCATTCACATTTTTGTCAGATGACTTCACTTTTGCTAGAGAAACACGCTGAGCCCTCACTGGGAAGCAGACCAGGCTCTATCTCTCAAACGACTACTGTGAGTGGAAACATAGTCCTAGGGACAATCCCATGGGAATGAAAACAAAGAAAGAATTGCTTTTTTTTAAAAAAAAAAAAAAAAGTTTTTTATCAACTTTATTCAGAATCTTCTTGGTGCCTGTGTGAGCCCCTGTGACACCTCCTTCCTGGAGCTCTGTTCTTCTGCTGCCCCAAATGTAACCTTGAGCTGTCCCAGCTCACCCACATGAGCGCAGCCTCTTTTCCTCCACCCAAACTGGCCAGACCTGGGTATGGGAGCCTCTTGGTATCAGTAGGAGGCCATGGCAGGGTCCAACCCCTAGTGGTTGGAGCGGGAAGGAGACGACCCCGTTGTGTTTTCTGGGTTCGGTGCCAATGTCAACCTTGGGAGATAGCAGCTGCTCTTACCCGTTAGGAAAGTATGCCAGTGACCAGGCACAAACATCTCCCAACTTCCTGATGTGAGAGAGTTGTATGGCTGCTTGAGACCATAAAGGGAGGAGGTGGGTAAGCCTGGTTATTAGAGCAAGGCTTTGCTTTCTGGTTTCTGCCACCGTTTCTCTTCTTCAGCCAGCAATTACCCAAGGCACGATAAAGAGCCAGTCACTGGAAATTAAACTCAAGTTTCCTGACTCGGAGTCTTCTGATCTAACCATAAGCTCGCTCTTTTTCAGTAAGTGAAACCAAAGAAATGATGAAAGAGCGATGAAAAAATAATGCAAACAATTAGTATTTCCTGGGAAAGGGGCTGGGCAGCATGTCCTCAGCAGGTCAGCCCAGTGTTTCAGTCTGTGAATATTTGAGTAAGGTTAAGCATAAACTGCCATTGGTTTTAATTGAACAGCAGAAGGATGGCAAATAAGATACATCACAGCAAGGAAAAAACAAACAAACTATATGCAGCATTTTATTTGAAGACTTAATTAAATATTGTAACTTCAAGCCAAGTTTTGTTACAGTAAATATTGAAACAATCTCCTCAATCCTGCCTTACAAAAGGTACACAGAAATGAAATATGTTGTTTTAAATATCCTTTTTGTTTTCTATCTTCCAGGATCTCATTTTGATTTTTTTCTTAATTATATTCCTCCTGAACTGAAGAATAAATGGGATCTGAAATGAATTTAATAGGACATCCCCAGCTAGCTACTGCAGATGGATTTTCTCTTGTTGAAGGTCCTCATTTATTTGGTAAGTTACCAAATTAGGGATAGTTTGCTCTTTTAGCTTTACTTGAAAACCTAGAAGAAAATGCATCGAAATCATGTCAAAGTCAATGATGTGTAGTTGAGACATGCCAACCTTCTTGAATCATCAGTTCCTATGGAAAGAAAGATAAATAACGAATCTGTGTATATAATATAATCTTTCACACTATTGCTCTCATCAATGCTGATAGTAGGTTATTATTATAACACTCTAATACCTAACGGACAGAAAAAAAGACACTTAATGTACAGGCTGGATGTTATCTTCACATGCGTCATTTAAACCAAGCTAAGCAAATGTATTTTCAGTTAATTACTAATAAAAATATACTGCAATATATTTGCATTGCTATACTATGCATATTTATGAAAGTCATTTCACCTAAATTAAAACTGTGGGATTACTATTAAAAACTTACACTATTAATATCAATACAAGAAAATGTGTAATGTGGGCTGCAAAATCTCTCCTTTTCCCAGTTCCACTAATTTTTTAAAGGCTAAACATGGGCTTGTTAATGAATGAAGAATTCTTGGTCAATATTTTGTGACCAAGGGGAAGCTGTCTTCTACTCAGAGAAAAAAAAAAAAAAAAAAAAAAGAATAACACATTTTTTTAGCCTTTCTTTTGGCAGCATAGGAAGACCTTTGTTAAGTGACATGATATATTGAGAGCCTCACACATAATACAGACCCCCCACAGAAAGTGCTGTAGGCACATCAGAAATTTCCACGCCAAATAAGACCAGAATTCTGTCTTTTTGAATGATGGAAAAAGCTGCAAACATTTAAATTTCATCTATCTGAAACAAGAATAGCATCTTGGGTTCTGAGAGACTCTGAAATGTAGAGCCACTCTTGCTGCAGAGCACCTAGAAGTTTGGAGTGTTTCTCTGAAGAGGACCACCTCCATGCAACTAACCTAAAGTAGTATTATTAAAGATAACCAAAAACATTGCATTACTGTATGTTATTGTATTTTTTTCTCTAAATGTGTTTTTTTTTTGTTTTGTTTTGTTTTGTTTTGTTTGTTTTTGTCTGTGTGAGAAATACTTTTTAGCAGAGGAAATGTTTTGCCAATAGTTAAAACAAAAACATAAACAAAAAAAACCTACATATAAATAGCTGAAACATTGCTATCTGTTAACTCCAATGTCAGGTCATAACACCCAAAGAAGAGGATGATATCCAAATTTAAGGTGCCAAATTTTATATTCAATCATCCCTTTAAAAGTCCTGATGAATTGAGCTAATTCAGATCTTTAGGTTTTTCCTCTGCTAGTGAATTATTTTGAAAGAGAATCAGGCAGCTTCAAAACACAAGGGAATATGTTAATGTAAAAGACTTTTCCTCCACATTGATGTCTCATTCAGAAACTTTCAGGTCTTCAGAAGAGGGATTGCCTCCCCCATTATAGATATTCAGAGCTTACCACAATGGAGATTAAATTCAAACTGACATTTCTGTAACAGAAAGAAATAACGTATTAAGGGGTTGAATTAGGGGTTCTGTTAGGAAGGAGACTTAGCCTTCTTGCTGTTTCACTTAAGCTGACTTCCAACTGGTTTTTATGGTCACTTGGTCCTGTTTTGTGGGTTGTCACTCAGCTAAGTCTCAAAACTGAATTCTTTATAAATTTGGTGTCTTTTGCTTTTAGAGATGGAAAAGAAAAAAAAAAAAAAAGAAAGAAATAACATGTAACTGATTCCTTAGAACAAATTACTCATTGTGAAGTGATTCATGATTCCATCAAGATTCTTGTAGGAACTGGCGTTGCCTATCAATTTTATATTTGTAAACTACTTGCATTTTTTTGACATTGACATTCAGTTTTGTCAGGTAGAGACTTGTACACCCAAGGAAACAGGAAATAATTTTTCTCTTAAATGACCCTTAGATTATACATTTCTCACAGAAATTCTCACACATTACAGCTCTGATGTAATACAAATTAGAAATTGCTGACTTACAAACATCAGCCTTTATTAAAAAAGTGTCCTTTTCAAAGATATATACTCACTTTCTGGGAAAAAAAAAAAAAATCCCAGAGGAAAGAAATTGCAGAGGAGTGTGGGCCTCCATGAGACCTGTCCTATTAAGGTGCTTCTCTTCCTCAGTCAAATCCTGTTCTTATTTCACAGGCCCCTTTGAATCAAATAGGGGCAGCTTTGTGAAGACTGGTCCAATTTGCTAACCTGAATTTTTGAACCCCTGTAACTTAGGACCATAATCCTGGTCTCATTTAAAACCTTTAGGAGCTTTGTAGCGCACTTTAGAGCCATTAGTTTGTTCTGTGAATGCTCCCACAATGGTATCCATGGACTGAATTGAGCTCCTCTGCTTTGCTCCAAATTGGCTGGAGGTAAGCTCTGACCCAGATGATGCTGAAGGACATCAGCAGAGCACTGTGCTGACACTAACAAGCCTAGCTCCAAGGTTTAAAAATTCAGCTGGGGTAGCACTGTCCTAGAAAGACTGTTGCAAAATGATATTTGATTACATCTTCCAATTACCTTAGAAAGTTCTCTATTTTAGGGCCAATACATACATTAAATACCCATATATCCAGTATCTCCTCTCTTTCAGTGGTTATCACTTGCCATTTTTTACAAGGGACTGAGGCAACTTTCAGACACCAAAAATATCTCCTTCATATTTTAAATGTGGGGTGTAAGCTTACATATTTGTATGGCATTTGAAATATATACATTTCACTCAAACCATAGGTGGCAGGCCTTTAATGGAATAGCCCTGTTCTATTTTCTGTTAAAGCACCTTATATAGGAATTATTAATATGCAAGATATCAAGTGTGAAACTTCAATTAAGACAGAAGGATTTTTTGAAAAGAAGCTGGAGAAATAAGTCAATGCTATTGCATGTTTAATTTGATTAGAGATATATTTTAAGTATTTTTGGTGGTCTGACAATGTTTTCTTATAATGTAATGTCAAAACAATGTGACAAGAAATGCTATCCTCATTGTACATGTCCCTATTTGAGAAAAGTATTTTGCAGTGAAAAAGTACTCTTAAAATCTGTATTGATGTGGACAATGGAGAATAAACAAAACAAACAAACAAAAAAGAAATGTAACAAAGGGCAAAAGAAAGCAACACATCTAAACTTGTCTTAAATATTTGACAATGTAAGAACAACAACTGCCACTGAAAATTGTAGGCATAGAACTGCACCTAGATGAACTAAAGAGACTTACTCCTTTCAGATAAATTTATATTTGTTCTGGTTATGCCTTTAAAAAAAAATATATATATATATATTTTTTTTCAATAGTAGCAGGAACAAGTGTCCAAACTGATTAAACACCTTCCAAATCATAAGATATGTTAAATAACTATTTGTCTTCAACACCACCTGGCAGGTGATGAAACATCTGTCTTCATCCTTGCACAGAAGATAATTAGGCCTTTAACAAACCCCCAAATCAAAAAGAAACAAAGCAAGACAAATTAAAATAGAAAATTATGTGTATATAATAATTATTGTGAAGAGACCCAAAGCAAACAGTGTGGAATCTGAGGAAAAAAATATCAAGAAAAATAATGCAAATGAATAGGACTCTGAGAATGAAGGTTGCACCACAGAGAAAGGCAAAATCAAAATGCGTGTGATGCTTCCTTTTGTGTGTATGTGCGAGTTCTATGGATCTTAGCCTGGAAAGCAAGACGTTTTGTGAAATTACACAGTAATTTTACACTCTGGGGCTTAATTCTCTGGCTATTTACTTCCAGGTGTGGTCCTCAGAGGTACTTCTGGCCACAAATCTGATGTTGGGTCTCAGGGAGCATATTCACATTTCTAAATAAAAGAGGCTGAAGAATGAAAGGGGCACAGCACCTCTGACGGTCCATCTTGACACTACTCAATTCTTAGCTTGCTCTAGGGCTCTGTTTTGGATTGTTGTAGTAGGTGTCTTTAAGACATGGCCTAACTCCAGGAACTGTACCCAAAAAGGCAGCTTGGACAAGACTGCAGTACGTTTGTATGCCTTTGCCCTACGTTGTCCTCTAACACTGTCTCAGTGGGTTCAGATCTTAGCTGCCATCAAACCAAGGCATGCAACACACTCTCATAGCTTCATGCCACTGTGGTGGCATCCAACAGAACCCTCACATTATTACAGATGCTTTGAGCTGAAATGACACATATTAAACACAAGTATCTGAGAGCCACAGGGAGGCTATGTGGGCCCAGAAGAGTAAGGTCAGCAGCAATGCCTTCAAAGTGCAGATGCGTCCTGTCCACTCTAAAGAGAGATAGCTTTACCCCTAAGTGACATAGAGGAGAACTGATCCTTGGCACATGGCCTTGAGTTAGGGAGGTCTCCCTGGCACTCTTCTATGTCATCTGATGTGTCCAGTAAGGCCTAAGCACTCTGGCCTGTTTAGGAGAATACAAGCATTTCTGTTCTTAAAATGCATCTGTTAATCCAGTCAGCTAAAAACATGCTTTTTGTGACATTGAAGTGGTTAATCTATTGCACAGAACTGCCTGATGTTGTTATACATTTATTGAGGAATATTTTGTTTTAAGTAAACTCAAATAGTTACAAAAAAATGTCTCAGCTATGTGGAGGCACCCCCTTGAATGGCAACCAAATTTTATGCAGGTAAATTCACTGTGGGAGCAGGTGTTGCTATTGTTTCAGGCATTTACAAACAAGTTTCTCTGTAATGAAGTTAATCAGTAAACTATATAACCTCTGGCCTGTGTCACTCCTTTGCTAGTCTTAAGGAAAGTTCTCACTGTAAAGAAGTCAGCAAGATATAGCCAAAGCAGAACAAAGAAGTTTTGTTTCTAAATAGTCTTTAGGGAAAAGGAGAGAAAGAGAGAAAGGACTGAGTACCTTAAAGACAGCATTTTTCTTCAAGAAATGGTCTGACTGAAGGCTACCTAAGGTAGGATAATTCTGTGATCTCATTTAGGTGTGTGTGTTAGCTGATCTTATGTTCTTCATTGAAACTGAAGGTTGCTACAAAGTTGTGTTGCTAAAATTCAAGTGGTTTTTCAAGATCTGAAAATAATTTGTTTGAAATTAAATCAGGATTTCATTAATGGTTGTTCTATGGTTTCCAAATAACTTAATCATGAATCTTGTGCCTATTTCCTTAAGTTCCTTCAGGTATATCCCACATTGTGCCAGGGGCTCATATTTCAAACCTGCTCAGAATTTTTTTCCTTTATTAGCTTTATTTTAGTGGAACAATAACTTTTACATTAAAATGTGATATCGTCGTACTTTCTGTAATATTCCGAATAAAACTGTATTATTCTTGAATCTGCACATAACCTCAGTATAATTGAAAACACTTTCCTTAGGTTCTACATGGAAAATTTCTTTTCATTTCTACAAGCGCTTAAGCCTACATCAAATATTTTTAAAGTTGTATGTAAAACAATCTGTGCAAAATTTAAAGAAACAAAAACAAAACTCTGATGTGTTTCGGTTGCAAATAGAAAGTAGATGAAAAGTAGAAAAATATTTATAAAATTGTGACCACATCCATGTAAATGTTTCACTTTGATATCGGTGAATGTTTCAGACTTTTGTAAAACGTTTTAATTGAAAAACATTCTTTTATAAAATATAACCTAAAAGATCAAGTATAAGTAATATACATTTGTGTATGTTTAAATAGTCTTTAAAATTTTAGGAAGTAGGCTTCCGAAATGAAAAACAGATACATGTTTCAAAATAGCTAAGACTATGCAAATATAAAATAATACCATATTCTAGTGAGTTCATTTCTGACTTCACTTTCACTCCTTTTTTACTACTGCACCTCCAGCGATTTCAGTGGGCTGTCTCATGCTTTACAGTGGCACGAGACCAGCCCATCTCAGACTACTTCTGATGTCTTGATAAAAGCATATGTGCATTCTGGTTAACAAGATAAGATTAATATTCTTTTGTGATAAGAAACTATTTGTTCTAGACTTACATATACTTTGCAAAGCATAATTGTAAAATTTGGTGTGGATTTAAAATGTCATGCAAGACAGTGCAGTACGCTGTATGCTTCTGAAAGCAGAATCCCTCCAGCCTTTGTTAGAAGCCCTGTGCACACAGCTGTCTGGGGAACTCTGCTCAGACCACATGTTTTGGATTGGGTCATAGAAATTCTTTGCTCCGGTAATTTCAAAGCAGTTAGTTCCTACTTCAACCTCACCATTTGTTTCATTTCTAAAGAAAATATCTCAGAAAAAAGGACATTTCAACCAAAAAATGAGACAGTTTCATATTTATAGTGTCTTTATGGAACACCTCTACATTTCAAAATATTTTTAGGAAAGATTTAAATCACTAATGCTTTGAAGCAGACCATTTCTTGTAATGTTTAATTCTAGCCTTACTGATAATTTTGTGGGAAAATCATCATTTGACAATTGTTGTTGATCTGCTCTGGGTAAAAGGCATCTCACTTAACCAAGAGAAAGGCATCTCGCTTAGCCAAGTCAGCTAAGTTCTAAGGATGAAATAAAAGTATCCACCACGCTCTTCAAAGAAGACTAATCAAGTCAACATAAAACAAAAAAAAAACAGCCTTAAGCTGTAGTGGAAAAACCTATACAGTTACAACATAAATATCCTTAAAAATCACTCTGGTCTCCATGAAAGTACAATCTATACTCTTTCCAAAGTTTTAGCTGTAACTTGTTTTACATGAAACAAGACTGTGTTCTCTCAGTCTCTCTCTCAACCCTGCCTATTCTCCCTTTTCCCTTCTGTTGTTCTGAGCATGGAGAGAATTCAGCTGAATTTTTACCTCTCTTTCTTTTGTATTTTACTTTATAGATTGATTCAGATGATTTTTATTTTTCCCCAGACGCAGAAAAAAATTAATGATTATGGAGATTTTTGTAAACATCTGTAATGCAATTGGTCTGCACTAGTTTAAATAAATACCCAATATCGTCTCAGTATATGCTGCAGTTCTTTAACAATCCTGACTTTCTAATAAGTCCTGAGATAGTTTTCTGCTGTGGAACGAATGTTGCCTTCTCTTGTTCTTTCAAAGGCCCAAGTAGTTCAAGAGACTGATATAGAGCTTTTGTGAATTTTCCGGAGGATGGCATAGAGATAAAAATCAACAGTTTCTTTGTTTTCATTTTGGAATATTCCCACTTTCCATTAAGAAACTCAATCAACTAAGTAATTACAAACTAGCAAATGACAGCTTAGGTTTCCATGGTGAACAGATTCCTTTCCAAAGAGACTGGATGATTTGTGTAATGATTGAACGTCTTGCAATTAAAATAACACTGTTTTTTGTACCTAAAGTACTTTGAAAGGTCTCAAAGAACAGCAGTACCAACAAACTGGAAATAAAATTAAAGAAAGACCACATTTTAAAATCAAAGAAAGACCACCATTAAACCTATAGTTTGCAAGGCCTTTCTTTGCATTAGAATTTCGTACCGAACAGCAAAGGTCAGCATCAAATCATTGCTGCCTTCACCCTTCACACGTTTTGTCACCGCTGCAGCTGACAGTTATCAGTGACAGTTTAGTTTTGACGCACAAAGCTCTGACTTCACCTCCAGACTCTTCTATGAAGTCCTCAAATGCCTGTGTTTTGTCTGAGGTCTCCATATTACTTATATAAAGGACATAAGCTTTGGCTTGGGGAATGCCTTCTGCTATACATTAGTGTAGTAACCGGGGCCTTGGCATCTTCTGGAGCAACTAAATGCAACCATAACTGAAATAATTGTTAATAATAAATGGCACCATTACTTTTATTTGGGATTATATCCCATTTTTCAAGACTTGCATCTTGCTGCTTATTCTTGAACCAGAATCTCCGCATTTGCTATTGGCAAAAATGTGCTGTGGACAATACAGTGCTCAGGCAAACCCAAACCACCTGTATCACTTCTGCAGCACAGTCAAATAGGAAGGACAGAAAGTTGCAGAGCAAGAGCACAGGACCTTGAAAGTGAAAAAGTATTTGAAAAGCAAAGGTTAGTTTCTGTCACTAACTGAAGTGAGACAAAGGAGAGGGAAGAATCTCCTCCTATAGATTTTTATTCTTGGCTGACATGTTCCTCCTTAACTGTTAGCATTTCTTCATTGTTTCTGATTCCTCAGAAGTGAAGGAGCCTTTCCAGGAAACCAATTTTATGTCAACAAAAACATTTTTGAGTGCTTTAGAAGCACTGCTAAGTAATGGTCACCAACAAACATTTATCTATGATTTCCTTAGAAATTCTGCTGTTGAGAGTGGGACTTGGCATCTTCCTGGAAATATGCACTATTTTTCTCAGACTGTCTTCTTGGAACAAATAAAGAAACTGTCAGAAAATATGAAGTAGTTTGCAAATAACTTTTAATTAGTTTTCCATCTGGTTGACATGGGCTTGCTTTTAATTATATCATCTAGCATCTGTTAGATGTCATTGTAATTGTGTTATTGAAAAAACGAGATATAAGTTGTTTGTGTTTTGAACACGACAGACAGAATGTGATGGACAGAGTTAAAGTAGCCTCCAGATACTTCTTTGATACTGACTTTACAAGCTACTTTTACAGAAAAAGGATGCAATTCCTCGTCACAGCTCATTCACCATTGTCAAGTTTGTTGCTGGCTCAGAGGTGAATAGTGCCAGCTTATGGAGGTGTTTCACACGAGAAGTGCACCAATGCTCTAAGTCTCACAGGCTTGTAGGGGCTGGGGACCAGGCTGCAGAAGATGGCTTACAGGGAGGTCCCATTTCATCACGTATGTTAAGAATATCTTCCCCACTCCTTCATGGAACCCTTTTCAGGCTCTTCTTGAAGGTTTATTTCATCTGCTTAGTCTTACAATTAAGCCTCAGCCTTGCTTTCTTGCCCCAGTCCAGTTTTCCCCTGTCAACAGTGTATTCATTTGAAATTGTATACAAATTAACAAAATGCTTCTGTCTTGATCTAACTTTCATAAATACTATAGTTTGTTTCATTTTTTTATTTTTTTACTTTTGTTTGGGTTTCTTTTATTCTGCTGTGAGACCTAATTCAGGTTGCTAGCTTCTCTGTGGAGTGGATTGTTCTTTCTTGTAAACAAAACATTACTACTTGCTGCATGGTATCTTCAATGTTTTTGTGTGTGAGTGGCAGTGCAGGACATTCCAACAATAATGAAGGGGTGGCTGAGAATGGGTGGTTACTCTGAAAACATCTTGCAGTGAATATGTATAGGACTAGGACCACATCAAATCTAAGCTCAGAAAGTATGGTCTTCATGATTATGCCTTATTGTTTTTGAGATAGATGTCTTAGGAAGTGGAAACTTCTCTGACAATTGTGGTTTCATAGTTGTATTTTTTATTATTATTATTATTTTTGGCGTTATTATTTTCCAGGTGTCCTTTCAGAGCCAATGAGTTCTCCAGTGCAAGAGGCAGATGTTTCACCTTACACACAGTACAACAGTGTGCCATTTCCCCAAGTTCAGCCTCAGATTTCATCGCCACCTTATTACTCCAACCTGGGCTTCTACCCTCCGCAGCATGAGGAATGGTATTCCCCTGGGATGTACGAGCTCCGAAGAATTCCCTCAGAGACATTTTACACAAGAGAGACAGAGATAATGGATATCCCTGCAGCCAAAAAGCCTAGACTGGGTCACTCCACAGGAAGAGTGAAAGGAGAAGAGCTCTGCGTGGTCTGTGGTGACAAAGCCTCTGGGTACCACTACAATGCTCTTACTTGTGAAGGATGCAAAGGTAGGATGAAATCAATTATAGAATACTATCCAGGTATTAAGCACAGCACTATCAGATTTTCTTATTCTTATTTTTTAATTTCTTGATATTTTTTATCCTAGTCATTAAGTATTGTAGAGATTTCCATTTGGATATGTTGTGCGTTATTCTGTATTTTCCCCATGACAAACTGTCTGCATCCTCCACCGTTGTCCTGTGAATACAGAGCACAGTTAGCAAACCTACGGCTCTCAAGCCATCATTAGTTCTCTGTAAGCTTAAGAGTGACTTCCATGCAGAGGGCTCTGATGTCTTGGTGGCTGTTGATCCTGCTCTGTGCCTGCGGAAGGAGCCAAACCCACGGAGGCCCCTTGGGATCTATCTCAGTGCTAGATTGCCCTGAAAATCAACTGCTACCCCAGCCCAAGTGCCTCTTGTAGTGTGTATTGAAGTGAAAGCTGTCAGCTCCCATCTGCAAAATGTTCCCAGAGAACCTCTTTCCCTCTGCTCCCAATGCATATGGAGTGGATCCTCAGGTTTGTGAAACGAAAGGGCTTTTCTAATTCTAGACTTATTTCTAGGGACAGCCACTATTCCTAGGGAGGGAACTTCAGGTTGTATTCATAGCATAAAAATCTTCCTTCCTAGGAGAACAGTATTCACAAATTGGTGTCAGGATAAAACAGGATACAGAAAATGATTGGCATTATTGGAAACATTATTGCCAGATATTTTATCAGAAGGGAACAAAAAAGATATGCTGATGGAATAACTACTATACCTAATTATGGGGCTGATGTACACTATAGGAAGAAAAATAATGCCCCAGTTTTTCATTCTATTCTGTGAATAAATATTTCACTATAGTTTCCGTTCTACAGATAAGGGCTAAAAGCTCAGACATTGCAGAAGCACTGAAATACACGGCTGCTAATCTTAATGTGGAGCTCATTGTCATGGACGGTGGACTGAACTAATTTTGGGCTTTGCTTTACCTATTGTGGATTCATTTCTGAGCACAAAACAGACCAAAATGGTCAAACACTCTAAACATAAGTACAATCAAGGGTCATAATGCTTATCTCAATAATACCAGTAAATACGAGATTTCTTTCTTTCTGCTGCCTGTGTGAATTTTCTCAAAGTCAAAAAATATGAATTAATTTGTACTAATTCTGTCATTATAAACCCAATTAAACTCAGTTTTAATGTAAAGGTTCCAATTCATGATACATTAATTCTGTTAGTAAGCTACTCCTACTGTTTATTAACTTGATTATGAAATGACTTAATAATTTTTTCAAAGACTAACAATTACAAAATGTGGAATGTTTAAAAAATGTCTGTAGGAGTGAGGTTAAGATCACTGGGTAAATACACAGACTAAAAGCTATGGCAGAAGGAAATGTGTCCACCTCTCTACCAATTCAGTTTGAATCACTCTGCATAACCATAATTTTACTGCTTTATTGGGATAATTTATTTTATGTTTTCACTCCATTTCATGACTGCAACATCAATTAGAAGGAATAGTACCCTTGATCAAACACAGTAAAAGTTCAATTATTTAAAGATAATGCATTCAATTTCTACAATAAACTTCAGAGGTGGTTAAAGTAACAGCTGATTCAGTAAAAAGATGTGCTGAGGACAGTGATTCTGTTTGACAAGGTGAAGACAATACTGTCTTTTCTAGACCTCTGATCATTCTTGTGTATCTGTGGAATTTTTCACATTGCTATATACTACCTCAAGACACAGTGCACAAATGGGGCTCAGTAAGCCAGTTGAGCTCTTATCAGGCATCCAAGTATGAGATTAACTCCTTTTCAGCAACAAGACTGTTAATTCATGTTCTATGTGATTCAGAATAATACACAGATCCCTTTCTGCAGGACTGGTGCCTAACCTGCAGTATTCCTGCTCCATTGATGCTGTGGACACTAATTCAAAGGGGGAGACTTAGCATGCATGGAATTCAGTCCTCTGTGATGAATATATTTTATTTTGTTTTTCTTATTTCTTTCTTGGATAATGCATTCAGCATCACCCTCCATTCTTCCTTCTTGGGCAGAGCAATATTAAGATCTTATTTATCTTCCCTCATGAGAACAGCAGTCTAAAGGCATGGACAGAAATATACACACACATACATGTATATATATAAAAATACATTATCATCCATTAAATAAATATGAACTATTTCATTAATATTTTACAATTTAAGCAGAACATTTGCTCTCAGAGGACAGTTGCCTGTGGTACTAATTAAAAAAAAAAAAGGAAAATAGAAAGAAAAATAAGAGGTTATCCCGAGGTTCCTCTCACCTCTAATACATCACTTTAGTAAATGCTGCCTTGATCTAAAATAATAGCATCACAGTCGTTGTCCATAAAGGATCATTCATGGGCAATATTACAGTATAAGGACCATCATATTATGCTTTAAAGCCTGCTGCTGTAGAGGTCATTTCTGAGACAGTCTTTGCAGATAGACATTGAAGACTTTTTTGTATAGCCTTAGTCTGTATAGTGGCACTGGGTTTTAAGGGCCATTTTGAGATGCTACAGAACAAGTGATATAGAATTGCCCTTGTTCAGTAGAGACACTGAATATGTTCTGCTGAGAGAACTGGTTGTGAATTCCCTCTACAGAGAGCAGAGGTAAGAGTTCTGGCAGTCTTCAAACCACTGCTGATAATGCTTGATGTCTCTTACACCAGAACAAGCATACTTTCTGTGAAGAGTGGTGCTACATTAATCTTCTCTTCGTGTTGGCACCCATCACGTGAGGATAGGTGGAAGGAATGCTATCGTACACCCTGATAGTCTGACAGTGTGGAGCAGGTGCTTTGTTAGCAACAGTGAACTTCAAAAACTTTTTAATTGAGATCCCCAAAGCAGTTAGACACCAGGATGGCAAACTGAGATATTTACAAAGCTTTCATCTACATTTTTAACAGCTGTCTTCCTTCAATGTTCATAATTTCCATAAGAAAATCAGCATCAGTAATATTGGAGCAACTCTAGGCATAATTAATCATATTCATGACTAGCTAAGAGAACAAAGAAAAATCAACATTTCCAGCCAAATGGTTTTTGTAATTTGGTAAGATCAGATAAAAGTTAGATGGTGCCAGAAAAACCTTCACCTTTTGGGGCTGCCCCTTCATTATCCTAACAGATGCCATTTCTGATTCATCTCCAATTTTATTTTTTTTTAAACTTCCCCTGGTATAGATGGTCACTCATAAAATATTTCAAACAATTTAAGTTAATTTGTAATTTTTAGTAAAGAACATTTATTACATTTTTTTACTCACACCTAAAAGCTAATTTAAAAATTAATTATGAAGTCTGTTCAAGAAGACCATGATTCAAGAGTCACTTCATGATAAAACTGAAGTGAGAGTAGGGTTAAAACTACTTTTTTTTGTGTGTGTGAAAAAAATATACATTTCATTTCTCATTTCACTTTTCCAAAAACCTTGTTTTAAAGAGCAAATATTTGACCACTTGAATCCTATTGGCTCCTATCATGTTGCATCCCTATTTTTGCATTCTTTCACATTCTTTTGTGTTTTTTAAACATTCATTTACTAAAGCTCTTTTTCTTTGTTCCCCCCTGAAAAAGCAAACACACACCTTGTAGAGAGGGTGAGTGATAAATTCGACTAAGAATGTCAAAAATATTTGAGTAGAGCTTTTTAATATTTACTACTATTTAATATTTGTCACAAATTACAGGTTTTAATTTAACAAATAATTGCCTTTAACTGACACTGAGAACCTACAGCTTAAATCCAGGCCTTTATCTCCCTTCCCTGAGCAGTAAATGGTAATGTATTAAACACCACGTGAATGATGGATAAAAATAATGCCTAGGGCTGCAGAAGGTTCTAAGCAATCTGCATTTCAAAGGAGACTGGTGCCAGTCAAGTATATTTATCTGAAAAGAAGCCAATAAAACAGTATGAAAGAGATTTCAAGCAGGAAATAAAGCAGATTCAGAGAAATGCCAGATTTTTTTTGTGACCAGATAGTGGAATTGTTTTAGTGGTAGCCACACACTGGTGCTTGAAAGAGATAATACAATTATAATAACTTGGGCCAAAGTTGGGAAATTGTCATCTGACAATGGCAAAATCATCACGTCTTCTACCACGTTATCTTGCCCAGATTCAACAGGATGTTTTCCCAGGTCAACACATTCTGAAAACAAGCAGACAAGTCCTTCAATGGACAAAAATTCAGATTCACATCTGAGTGTGGGAGACTGTGTGTTATCTGGTGCCTCTCCTACTGCATGAAAGTGCCAGGTTGGAAAACAATTGCGTTTTTATTGCGCCAGACAGTGGCGAGGAGAAAGCAAAAGTTTTGTGAATAGTTTTGGTTAATGTAAATTTACACAGAGCTCTACTTTGAATTGCACTATCAATAAGTGATCTGCCAGCAAAAGCTCCCAGGAGTCTATCTCAAAAGCCTGCCCTCGGGTGAGAAGGAGAACAGAGCTTCCCCCCTGTGCCATAGAGAGTTAATTCCATCTGCTGCTGATGCTAAATAGTATCTGCCGTATGAAGGATAACATAAAAGATAGTGATGGTACAGCGAGTACCACTAAAAATTCAGGAAACGTTCATTCAAGTCATGATTGGCAGCAATGACTCTGTTTTGTGATGACTTTCATTGTATTAAATTTTGTATCTGGAACATTGCATGTTTTGCCCATGGTTCTTCTCTCCGAGATGTGCTAGGCAGCAGCCAAATAGTAGATTTCTACAGAGTGAGTCAACGTCCTGTAGACTTCTGGGATCAATTGTGGTTTGCAGTTATCACTGTGCAACTTTGCTGTGAATCCAGTAACGATACCAGTTCAGCTGCTTGTGTAGTTGAAGTTATGTGACTGCTTAGCTCATCAGGTGGACAATATTTAGTGAAAGAGGCTGGAGTATCTTGTACACAGAGTAGGAGGCCACGTGTACACTAAACCTGGGGGTAGGCAAGCAGACCAGTACTTGGGATTTCCTGCTTCCAGGGGCTGAGGGAAGTGTACCTAGTTACACAGCTCTCTTCCAGTGCGTTCTGTATCTCAAGAGACTTATCAGGCTCATATTTTTTTCACTAACTATTTGTACGGCATCATCCCTACAGCTCTAGTGCTGTAGGCATATTTCAGATTTAGGTCTGAATTTTCCTAAGGCCGACAGTTCCAGGACCTTATTCCTAATGTATGTGCATGCAATCTTCAACACCCCACCCCACCCCCCAATTAAATTATACAACTTTGATACTATTCTCAAAGCAAACAGCAAGAATGTAGTCACCTCGGCAGTGAAAGAAACTAGCAGTGCAGCAGAGCTTTTGTCATTCAGAAAACCCAGATGGAGGTGCTCATCAATTTGATTACTCTGCCGTTTTGGGTGTTTTCTTTTATCTATGTCACTGTTGTGTTGTGCAGGGTTCTTCAGAAGAAGCATCACAAAAAATGCAGTATACAAGTGTAAAAATGGAGGCAACTGCGAGATGGACATGTATATGAGGAGAAAATGCCAGGAGTGCCGTCTAAGGAAATGCAAGCAAATGGGAATGTTGGCTGAATGTATGTATACAGGTATTTGCATCATATAGTGAGAGTGTGCAGAGAACACATCAAATACTGTATTTGTTTAATCAATATGGTCTTAATAATAAATCTATAAAAGATACACTCTAGCCGGTAGAAGGTGCATTAAAGATGATGCTGAAACTATGCATCAAATCCTATCGGAATAGGCAAACACATTTGCTTCACTACTCCTTCTGGGCCTCTCCCTGTCAAGTTCTTGCTAGTCCAAATGCTGGTATTCAAACAACATTGTTTTTCAGAAAAGAGGAAGACTGCCATTAACACGAAGTTTCTGTGGGCTTGCCAAGTGTATGTTCCCAGACCTCACCCAGCAATCACGCAAAGCCTTCTGAGGGCTAGCCCTTTTTTATAGTCTCATTAGCTTTTTGTGTGGTGCTATGGATTTTCCTGCCTTGAATATAGACACATAGGTAGAACTGGGTCCAGAAATGAGGCTGATGGACTTTAATAATGTTTCATATTAAAGCGAATACTCTATTCAGGCTGACAGCTTATAAACTTCACTGAGCAACTTAGAACAACAGGGATATTGGAGTGCAACTTTAAACATGTTTAAAACATTTAGAGTAAAATGTTTTTGCAGGCTGGCTCCTGAAAAAGGTCTGTAAACATCTGCTCTTCTGCTTTTCATGAACAAACAGGGCTACAATTTATTTTTCTTGACGGATCCAATTATTTTAGCATGCACGTATGTGTGAAACCAATTTGGGTTCATACAGGAAATTAATCTACTTGGAATTTTTAATATACTTCTATCCCTCAATCTGATCAGAAGATGCTATATTAACTGTTGGTTTTGTGAGAAACAATAAGCTCCATCAATATTTGGAACACACTGCCAGCATAATGTAATTAATCTTTCATTCTGCAAATTGAACAGGCTACAAAGATCCTGAGATATGACATATTCTCGTGCAGTATGTAAATATATGAACAGACACCGTCACTGAGATGACAGCACTTAGTGGGTCCCTGAGTGTCAGAGGAGAATGAGTCCCCTTCAGTGCCGATCCCAGATCCATTGTTCCAATATTTGGAGGGTTCAAAATAGCCTGAGTGACTTAGTACGACAAAAAGCAAGTGATCACTGAAAAAAATAGGTCAGCGTAAATAATACTGACTAGGCAGACATGAAACTTTTAAACTGGCTGATCATTTTCACAAATTGGCACACGTGAAATAAAAGCCAATGAGTGCCACTGCTATTTGACTCTCTCTGCAATGGAAACTCTGGGTATCTTGTGTCGCTCATGACTTAAACATAAGCGTGCTCTAATGTACTGCAATGAGGATGTTCTGCAAGGTACTATTTAATGGCTTTTAAGAAGGAGTGTGTTGTATAATTGCTTTTAGTTCAAGGCAATCCAGGACAGTAAAACACAAAGCTTCTAGGAGTATAGAGCATTTATTTGAAAAAAAGTGACTAGGAAATAAAAGGCTACCTTGAACTTTGTTTCACTTACTCATTTTGTAGGATTGTAATTACAAGCACTGTGGATTCTTTTTTTTCTCTGAACAAGGAGGTAAAGTCTTATAAACATTTATGGTATGTCTACTCAATAATCCTACTCCTGCCCTTTATACACAAAAGATCAAAATTGCTAACCATCAGGTTTGGTTGTTTGCTGTGGTTTTGTTATAAACTGTAACTTTCTTGTGTGAAATGTCTACCTAGGGAAGACACAGGTTATGCCACTCTTCCTGGAACTTGATAGCCAGTTAATACTCATGGAAGTCCAGCTAGGTCTGAAGTAAAAAGTAAAGTCCTGTTTCACATGAGTTTTGCAGTTAACCTAAATGGAGTCAGAATAAGAAGTCAATGTACAATTCAGTAGCAGAAAGCATAAAAAAGTCTAGTCTTACTGATTAAGGCAAAAGTAAACAACATTTTCCCTAGGAAGGATAGTATCCTAAGTTGGTGGAAAATGGTACAAACCCATTAACACCGCCAAGTATCCATCAAATAATATTTAGAAAACGAAATCTATGATGCTGGGCAGCAGCACAAATTACATGGCTCAATACCAATTATTATCTCCACCATTCCTATTCCCCCCTTTCAAGGTATTATTTGAAGGTCTTATTTGAATCATGGAAATTTCCTCTTTTCTCAGCAGTTCAGGTAGGTTATTTTATATAGTGCTTAAACAGGAAATTAAAAACATTCACAACGAAATTCACTGTTTTCATGGTATCTTCCTCTACCATCATATACTCACTGAATGAGCCTCTTTTCCTGCTCTGCATTTTCAGAGGTGAAGAATGGGAAGGATACTTGAAAGCAGCTCTTTTTTTAAAGAAAAAAAAAAAAGCCCTGTGCTGATAGGTTTATTTTTAGATGAATACTTAGCTGTTCACTTTTTCATTTGTGCTTTCTGGCTGTCTTCCACAGGTTGTTTAGGGTACGTATTGTCCCTTTCTTTTGTTAGCACAAGCAAATTGCTAGTTTTTTGGTTTTTTTTTTTTTTTTTTACATCCACATAAGGATGCTTCTTGGTTCAAGGGACTGAAATGTAGCCTAGAACAAAAAAAAAAAAAATACAGCAATGCAAATATCTTTTCAGTAGGGCAAATTAAATTTTAGAGTAAAACCATGGCTTTATTCAGTCCTCTAAGACAAAGGGATGCAAAATATCAAGGCATTTTAAACATTAAACATTAACATTTTAAATTAATACATTTTTTCAGGTACATTTGCCAGTCTGAGTTACTTATGAGCCAAAATTTTCAGCTGTTGGTCTATTCATATAATGACACTCCAACAGTTAAAGCCTGTGAGTCCTCTTCTAAGAGGACTTTGCAAAGAATCTGCACTATAGCCATAGTAATGCTTAAAGATTATTGAAAATATCCACTGCCCTTTGTGTGAGAACAGCAGCACCTCAACTACTCCTTTGGATCAGATCACAAGCACGCCTTTAACTACAGTCTTCTAGTTGTCCCTGTTTACTGTGCATTGGTTCTAGTCTTGGAGCACAAGAAAGGGCTTAATTTTGGATGAAATGAAACCAAAAACATACTCCATCGCACTCCCATCACACTCTGTCTGTAACACCATATTAGAGCTGGTCCAAAAACAAGCCCCCTGACATGCACACTGTGTGAATGCTGAGTCACTAGCACCAACTGTTTTGCTCTGTAGATGGGCTCCTATTGGGCTAGACTACTCATTAGTGTATAGTTGTATATCTCATTAGGCTCACATCCAAAGATAATGACATGTTCAGGAAATGTTCTGTACAGGTAAGTAGATTTGTTAGTGTAAAGGGCATTCATGGGCATGTTTATATAGTTAGTCAGTGCCTAAAGCATATATAAATCCAAAAAATACCTATTGTATTGTGTGTTCTAGGTCTGTTAACAGAAATACAATGCAAGTCAAAAAGGCTACGGAAAAATGTGAAACAGCCCCCAGATCAAACGGTCAATGAAGATAACGAAGGACATGACATGAAACAAGTGACATCTACAACTAAAATGTATAGGGTAATAAAATTCTTGTAATAGTAGTGGCGATGTTTGAGGTAAATGTGGCTTGTACAGTGAATAAGTACTCATAAACTCTATGGAGCTATCCACATTAATTAAAAATCCATCTCCCACCCATGTCAAGGAAATACCTTGCATATAGAAGTAGTTTTGATATTTTTAGTCAAAACTCTGTAAAGCATCCATAAAATATTTTTTTCTGTGATGTATCTCAGGTATATATCATATATAGTGAGGAGTGATAGTGAAGTTTGAGCATACTTAGTTATTTGATAATTGTTTCCTAATTTCTAAGAATAAACCACATAAACTCATGCTATTTAAAACCCTTAAATGCTTCCCTGTGGACTTCTATAGAAATCTGAAGTCTTGTGGTGGCAAGCAAATCTCACCTGCTTTAACTCCAAGTGTAAGAAATAGGTGTATATCTTTTGCCTAATGCACAAGATGCTAGATCATTTCTATTTAACTGCATTTCATGATGGGCTTTTTTTTTTTGCCAGTATAGGAGAAAGTAGAATTTACCCCAGAACAGCAGAACCTTCTTGATTACATCATGGATTCATACAGTAAACAACAAATACCTCAGGAGGTGTCAAAAAAGCTAGTAAGTACATTGATTGATTGATTATTGAGATGTGGATGAAAAAACTGAAGATTAGGTAGACTATGGGTATAAGTTTACAGCTTAAACATGCTGCAAGGGGACATAAACTCTGCTGTTTAGTCATTAGTTAGACCACATCATTGTTTACTAAATTTAAATGCTAAGAAAAAGCTTTCTACTCTTTGAAAACACACTTTTATACTCAAATGTAACTTTTGCTGATTGGAACTTTGTTTTCCTTTTATCAGTATAGGCAGTGATTTGAGTTAGACTTCCAAGCTTCCTTTCTTTAAAGCTACCAGCCTGGAAGCTTGAAAGTCTTTCAGTTTATTGGACCCAAATTCCCAACATCTTCCAGGTTTTTGTTTAATTCAGTTTTCTTTCCTTTTCCTCTATACCTTCTAGAAATTCTGTTTTCCCTTTAAAAATTCAATTTTTCATGCTAAGATGGCAAAATGTTGGGAAATAGGCAGAAGAGACAAAAAAGGATTTAAACAAGATTTTTACCGTTTTCTTTTCACAAAACTGTCATGTTAATTCTTTAAAAACAAACAAACAAACAAACAAAACCAAGCAAAACAAATGAACAAGATTATTTTCTAAGTTCTCAACTTTGAAAAATAAAAGGAAGACACTTGCAGGGGGATGGCTGTATAACCTGTAATTAACTTGTGCAACTTATTTCCATGGGAGACTGAGGAGGTTAAAAATAAAGACAATTCAAAAAAGAAAGTAGACAAATTCATGGATAACAAGGCTTTTGGTTAAATATTATGGTTCACATATAACTTCTAGCTCAAGAAGTGTCTAAATCATTGACTTTTGGACATAGCATTGAAAATGTGACATGCTTCAGGGAAAGGACACTGTCTACTTCTATTTCTCACATTGCCTTCCAAAATACTTGTTTTTGTCAACCAGTGAAGACAAACTGCAGGATTAGATAGACCTCTTACATGATCCACTCTAATAATTTTTGTATTTTATATTTTTAAATGTGAAGTGATGATGAATATTAACAGATTTTGTTTGGTCTGATTTTTAACAGTTACATGAGGAATTCAGTGCTGAAGGGAATTTTCTGATTTTAACAGAAATGGCTACCAGTCACGTTCAGGTTCTTGTGGAATTCACTAAAAAACTACCAGGTATATCCAGTCTGCTGGGGCAAATTTTGTTATTGCGAGACTTAGATACCTTCAGTTGCCATTTGATTATTGTATTTTGAATGCTATATGAAAACACCACCTCCTCTGACACATGCATTCTTCAGACACTGTCTAAAGAAAAGGAGATTTGTGCTCTGCAGTGAACATTTTGAATAATTCAAATTCTGGCACTCTGGGATGTGGCACTTTTTATCTATTGACAAACAAAATATTCAGAGAAGAGGTTAGGTCTCTGGAGACTTTTTGTGTATCAGTGCAATGCCAAATAGTTTGCCTGTAAGTTACCACTAACATCCACCAGACTTGTGCTTTGCTGCCTTTCTAGAAAAGCCTTTAAGCCATGACATCCACTGAATTACGAGTCTAAACAAGAACTTTCTCTTGTTGGAGGCACCAGTACTTATAGACCTTGCATGGTGTGTTATGGACAAATACTGAAGACCTGAGTTGTTTATTTTTGTTATTGTTATTGTTGTTATTAAACCCCCAAGTGGATGTTACCTCAAGAGTGAATGCTGGGTACAGTACAGGTTCCTTGTGAGACAACTCCCACCCCTCCTTCTCTGCCTGGAAGCTGTGTTTACAGGTGTTTTCTCACCAGCTTCAAGCCTTTGCCCACCCTCTGAAGCCAGTCTCCTGCTACTGCAGCACTTGCAGCCGTGCTTCCAGCTCCTTTCTCTGCACTCAGCCTTGGAGCCACAGACCAAGCCACCCCTGAGAAGATTCTTCAGGCACTTTTTTTTTTTTTTTTTAAGGAAGGTGCACCGGAATGCCTAACTGTAGCAAAATATTATTTTCCTGGCATTCCCATGATATTGACCCTTTATTTGTGTGTTATAAGCTTGCTTCAAAGGCTAGTACTGCAGCTGTAACTTTAATTTTATGCTAACTGGAATACCAGCTCTCAGGACACTAACAGAGTACAAATTAAGCAAAAGGGTACAGCAGTGTCAGCTGACAGATGCTAACACAGCTCCTTAACGGAATAAAAGAATTCAGCGTGCTATGTGCTGCTCTGGTTGAATGCAATCACTGGTCAAGTTCAGCATTATGTGTGCACATAACACACCTGAGAGTGAACAGAGCTATGAGCTAGAAATTTGATAGTGGTTTGGTAATAAGGAAAAAACCCTACCAGATTTCTGCAATCCAAATGACTTTATGCTGCAGAAAAGGCAAAGGCTTGTGGTCTTAAAGTCTCCACAAATGCTGCCTGCCTGGCTTCTGGAGCTTGATTTTCAAAATCAATTGCCAGTAGTGATAGGGAAGGCCCCCACTGAGTCTAATTCACCTAAACTTCAGTGGGGACCGAGTCTGTGTTATTTTATGGAATCTAGGTTTCAGTCTCTGCAGCGCTTGTCAAGCCAGCCAACGCCAGCATCAAGGTTACACAAATGTGTAGCACCTCCTGTGGAAGAAGTTCAGGACAAAAAGTACTTTTCTGTTGCTGTGGGAGTTTTCTGTTGCTGCCTTACTTATCTACAATGTCTTCCCAGGCTTCCAAACCCTTGACCATGAAGATCAGATTGCTTTGCTGAAGGGCTCAGCTGTAGAAGCCATGTTCCTCCGTTCAGCTGAGATCTTCAGTAGGAAACTTCCTACAGGACATACTGTTCTTTTAGAAGAAAGAATTCGTAACAGTGGTGAGTATCTTCTTTACAAGGAAAAAACAGAAGACACCATTGCAGTTCTGTGTTGGTATTTTGACCTTGAAAAGTTAGTAAAATTGTTTACTAGCATTGAAACAGGTTTATCTAAATGCTGTTCTTTATATTAACTAGAACAAATCTATTTCAGCCTTGAGTCTAAAGATCATAAGGTAAAGGTTTATTCATAAATACATTGCAAGCATTATGAATAATGCTATATCAAATAAAACCAGTCCAAGTCTCCAATGACAAGCATAAAAGAATGATGAAAAAAATCCATTTCAAATTATTCACATAAAATATTATTATTTATTATTATTGCTTGCAAATACAATTACTGTAAGAAACAAAGAAAGAGAGAGAAGTAATGAGGGAAACAAAGAAACAAGGAAAGAGACAGGGAAGGAAGGAAGGGAGGAGAAAGAAAAAGAAAAAGAAGGAAGGAAGGAAGAATTTTAGGATATTACTGTAGATATACCGTGGAATGTTATCGTAGAAGGGAAACATCTATTCTTAGTATCTATTTAGTAAAACTGACTCAGTGCATAGAAGAATTATAAATATGGAATATTCTCAATATATTTTCTGCTTCTTAAGGTCCTGCTTAAGGTATAAGACCAGAAAATGATGAAAAGCCAAACTGGGCTTGGTATTTGTTCCTTAAAGCAGGCAAAGATGTATTTTGCTTTGTTACATAGTCTTCGCTCTCCGTTGATGCAATACAGAATGTGTTTTGCCTTTTTCTGTCTTGATAAACAAACTTTACCTACCCCTTACCTACTTATCATTAAAAATTCAAAAGCAATAAAAATTATCAATCAAAGAGGCTGTCTATACTCAGGCTGCTTTGATTCTGGCTTCCTTTATAATGATCAGAAGGAAAATATATGGGAGAACATTTAACCTCAATGCTAGTCGTGGAAATGGGCTTGAACTCAGCTCTGAAACTCTTAAAATCCATGACATGAAGGGACTAGCAATGCATGGAAAATGATGCCAATATTTATATATTTGCAACCATTAAAAGGAGTCAGAAAATGTGAGAATAATTTCCTTGCTAAAGTTTTGGTTTTAGTTTGACTTAGCACACTCATTTCTAGGTTTACATTTTGTAGTTTTTAACATTTCTTTTATTTTGATTTATTACAAGAGGCTGTTGTTTGAAGGACTGGAAATGGGTGGTTTTGAGAGTGATATGGATAGCTTGTAGGCCAGGCTCTGCAGTCAGATTTAAAATGAGTATTGGATCAGACCCTGGGTTGAATAGTTTCCAAGAAATGAAGCACTGTAACTTTTTTAGTGTGTGTATATGTACACACTGCATATATACATATATGTATCTTACTGCTCATGAGAAAAAAAAGGCTTTCTGAAGCATCTTTCCTCAAGACAGGATCAAGTTGAGAGCATAAAAAGACATGCTGCTGCTAGAATTTCTCCCTTCCTATATTGCAGGAGGATAAAGCATTACCCAGCTACTTGCTGCTGGCTGCATTTTTTCCTTCCACTAATGACCAGAATACAAGATATAATACTCTTTGCCATGTATTCTATTTCTCCACGCTGTGCAAATTCAAGCCTAGTTAAGAGCATTTTCCTTGACTGCACTTAATGAGCTTGTAAGAGTAAACAAAAGCAGCTTGTAAATCTTTGCAGCTGTAGCTGTGTTAACTTTACTGCTGCTACTGCTGCTACAGATGATGATGTTAACTATAAGATCTACAGCACAGACCCAGAAGTCACTCAGAATTTCCAAGCTTGCAAGAGTCCTTGATTTTGGACAGACATTGGCTCATTGTCATTGCTGCATGCTAGAGCATAGCCGTTCAAACTGGCAATGTCCCTTGCATGAAAAGACTTAAATGTGGGTTTAAAATTCCTCTTTGCCTGCTTGGCAGGCTTTGCTGGCTTGAACAGCAGCCTGTACCAAATTTGATATTAGGGTAGAAACTTTTATAGCCTGTCTCAGCCTTAACCAGTAACGACATGTGCTACTTACAAAAAGCTCTGCAGCTGACCTTTATCATGCTGTAGAGTGGTCCAAGAGAGAAACTGGCCAGAAGAGATTAAACTCAAGTCAAACAAAGAAGAAAGCCCAAAAGAATTATACATAAATATGGAGATATGAACTTCACTTTAAAATACACCTGACTGAGAAACAAGACTAAATACAGCAACCCAAAACCCCACAAAATCAGTTGAGAGCAGCAGAGGAAACACAGTGATAGCTGAATGAGAGTTTAGAAATCAATTTAAAGGTAATGAGTGAAGAAAAAGCATCAGGACTATTCATAGCTTCTAGTGAGGTCCTAAGTACTGTCAGGCCATCAGCCATAGATCGTCATTAGTCAGAACTCCTGTCCACATATTTTAGATGCAGACAGGTGTCAGAATGTCACATAAGTCCTATTGTCAATCCTTGATATCTGTATCCATAAAATTGAGGGTATAGGGAGAGATCCTGCCTAAAAGTCACAAGCTGTTCAGACTTTTGTCACCTGCCACCATGTCAGTTTGGAAGCTGCTCTCGTCTATTAATATTTATGCCTGTATTTTTATTTATTTTTTTTCTGATAAAGAAGCCAGAGATCTGATGGTGATGACCTTTGAGCACGAGCAGTATTCATTTTTATTCTCATGCTGATGAGGTGTATTTTTATTTCTTAACTTGAGCATATTGCCTAAGTCCTGGCACATCTCAGCGACTGCCTTTGTGCCCTTATAGTCTCTCCACAAGGTGTTATGGAAATTCTTTCATTTGCTGCTCCTGAAATTGAAATCCTCTCTTACTCACTCTAATATTGAGACTTAATGAGAAATACAGACGTTTTATGTAATGTTAATGAGAGCTTGTACAACTTACTCATCTTACTTGATGCTTCACTTACACATACACCATGTTGTCACCGATTCACTTATTTTGTGAAAAGTTGACATCTGGGTAATTTAATGCTTAGTTTCTTTCTGTTATTTTGAAAGCAAATTGTCTGCATTGTCTAGCAATAAAATAATTTAAAAAACACTGCTGAAATGCTGAATGTTATCACAGAGAGCATTTATACCTTGTTTTCGTAATGACATCTGCTTTCAGCGATCATTAAGAGCCACAGATATTTATTTAATCATTTTATTCTTCAGAACACTTCTACTAATTTCAGTATCGGGGAATTAGATACTATCTGATATGAATAGAAATGGAAGAATCTGGACCCGAACTTTCAGTTGGCAGCAGGACACCTGTCATTGTGAAATATGCTCTTGTTTTCCTGGATGGCTTACAGGTGCTGAAGTACGATGAAATCCAAGGCAAAAATGAAATAGACAGTATTTCAAAACATTGGAAAGAGGCCACCTTTTGCCCTTGAATGTGGATACAAAGTTCCCATTGATTTGGACGAGACACCCCTGCAACTTAGGGCAAAATTTGGCAGAGGAACAATGGATACCCAATCACTTCCGCTACCTTTGGCTTTCATTGTTTGATTGTTAGTACTGAGTAACCATAGTGCTTCAGAACCCCACTGTGCTGCTGGAGGTTGTGCAGAGAAACAAAATGAAATGATTGCCACTGCTGAGTCCAGATAATGTGAGAGAGTAACCTGGCCTATATCTTGCTCCTTGTTTCCAAACATACCTGCACATGAAGGCTGTCTAGCCCTCCCAGTGGTTGTGTGCATCCACACAGAAGGAGACATTTGCCATCCTGTGACTCAATCCCAACGTGGCACCCTGCCAAAAACATTTAGAAATTAGGGCCACTTTTAATTAGAGTATAGGAAAGAGCTTTTCTGTTCATATACAGTCCTGCATGATCTACCATGCTGACTTAGCCAGTGCCATGAATTACACAGTTTACACAAATGTATAAATCATATCTACAGAGTTAATTTATGCACATGAAAGTAAGAACAGATGTCAGAGGACCCAATCTCTTTTCTTCTGCATAAGTGTGCCTCTCCAGGCCAAAAACGTACTTAGGTAAATAGCCTCGACCTATGAAGACTAGCTCAAGGCAGTGCAGATGCTGCTGCTGTGTGCCAGGCTGCACCTCTCTCCTGACAGCAGGCATGCAGGCTGCTGCCAGAGAATGGGATGTGACATGGTCATTTGCATCCTCCTTGCAGGTTTACTGGGGTTTCTGCTCTTGCAGTAATGGCTCCACGGTGGTCCTACTACTTGATTTTGAGAAGAAGGGATTCTGCTGTCCAACTTGTGAATTCTTTTTGGCACACAGTAACCTCTCATTTAAGTTCCTTACCTGCAGAAGATGAGGACAGAGGAGAGGTCAGATGTCCATGTTCTGGTGTACCTTCTCTGCTGGCTAGACTTTCCCCTTTTCAGCTCTCAGCATCAATAAGGGGAATTCGGTCAGTGTTTGAAGGGT
Organism: Anser brachyrhynchus; assembly: GCF_964034855.1. NCBI lineage: Eukaryota > Metazoa > Chordata > Aves > Anseriformes > Anatidae > Anser > Anser brachyrhynchus. The sequence continues at coordinate 45,858,350 of NC_137694.1, read as the reverse complement.
CACTGATACATCTGAATAGATTAGAAGGCAGCGTTTATAACAAAAACATTGCAGCCTGGGAAACAGTTCTGGTAGATGAAGCTCTGTGAAAGATAAGATGTAATTTTGAGAGTAATTAATATATTTCATTTTCATAAAACAGCTACTAATAAACTCTTGGTTTAATACCCACTGGCAGCTCCATGTTTATCACGAAAAAAAGATCTCTTCATCCATATTAATCACAGTGCTAGTTACTATTAATTAGTACTTACTCTCAAGCTTTCCTCTTGCAATAGATCAATCTAATCTGTTTTAATGAATAGCCAGAATGAAAGAGAGAATACTGATCTCAAAAAAATGGCAATAATGACTTGATATCACAGGAAAAAAAAAAAAAGAAAAAAAAAGTATATGCCAGGGCTATGTTAACCAGATGTAATTATTTATGACTGGAAACTGCAAACCTTATGAAAGCAACAGTCCTTTTATTTTCAGCGTAGGGAAATCATAGGAACAAAACTCTAAAACACAAGGCAAAGGCTGAAAAAATACTGCATCCTAGGCTACAGAGATGAATAAAATTGTGTAAGAAGTAAGGGGTGCTGAATGAATAATGCTCACAAATTTGAATCTCCTCTAGTCTAATGCTGAAGGCCATATTCAATAAAGGTAGCATTTCTCGTTAACTGCCCTGGGGTTATGCCACTCAGGCATTAACATAGCGAAATCAAATTCAATTGCAGTGTCTTCAGCAGATGATAGGGTTGGGCTGGTGGTTAGGTAGAAATCTGTGTAATTCAGAATGATGCACCACAAAACCCAAAGGAAGGGCCAGTTCTTACTGCCTTAATGCCACATGATTCGAAGTTTTTGAAACCTTTTCGAAAAAAGTTAAGCAGGAGGCATTATTAACACAGAGCAGGAAGTTCTGCCTATCTGATATAGTATGTACAGTGCTCTCATCTGAACTTAACAAAGAAGGTTAAACAGAGCTAGCTTTTCTGTTCTCACTGAGGCCAGAAACACATTATAACTTTATCTATTTGATTTTTTTTTCCACTTTTGGAGTATGATTGGTAACACTGACTTTTGAAAAGCCATATAATTCATTTCTCCTCCAGCCCTTCTAGTTACAAACAACAAATCACCTTTAATTCTTTTTCTGATAACCTGAGTGGAAGTGACATCTCACACAGTAGATAAGAGGGAAAAAAGCGAGAACTATAAACATCTGTTTCCTGCTTTTTTTTTGCTTTCTGGTGGAGCTTATTAAATCTAAACTGAAGCGCTTTCAATCACATTAGAAAACAGCCCCCTCTTGTGATGGAACAGCAGTTTGTGTAACGTTCATCCAGAATAAGGAAATAACCAGGAAAGGCCAGCACAGACAGGATAGAGGCAAAATTAGTAACCAGGAAAAAATTCCATTAGCCTAGCCTTAAAATAGCCATTTTGCATGGTTTTGTTCATAATTACATTGCGACATATATCTATTTAAATATTTTATAGTTCTGGTGGATTTTGTTTTGTTTTGTTTTTAGTAAATGCAGTAAACTTTAGCAGCATTGCTATAACATCTCTTTTTATTTATCCCTTTCTTATTTATCTATTTTTATCCCTTTTTACTCCCTCTTCTGTTTTGATTTATTTCTCTGGATTGCAGTAGTGTAGAAACATGTTCTGATGCAATTTTATTTGTTTTCACGTCTACACTCCCTCCCTCCCATGCTTTAGTTTCTTAATGTTAAATTATAAGCTTTCTGGTGCAAGGACTGTTTTACTGCATACTTATAGGTGCAAGGAGGACCAGAATTTAGATATTCCACACCTTGTTCTTCACCAGCATCGTTTTCATCCCACTCTTGTTATATTGACATCAGGACTTGAGGAGCTCTGTGGTCAGTAAATCAATGAACAATTTCATCCAGCTGAAAAGTAACCTGACCTCCCCCTCCCCCCCCCCCCAAAAAAAAATGGTAATAATAATAATAATAATAAAGAAAAATCAAATGATGAATGTGAGAAACAAATGAGGAGAGTCTTAGTCACAACCCACTTTTTCCTGTTTCCCGCCCGCTGCCAAGATGATGTGCCCAGCGGCATGACACCTTGCCCGGGGAGTTCTAAAAATATCTGCAGTTGTCTTGGACTTTTCTCATGACACTGTTGAGCTATTCATGAAAGGAATTTGTTTGCTCTGCTTTAGGGCTCAGTTAGACTTTTTTTTTTCATGGTTCTAGATTCACATGCACTTTAAAACACATGTATGTGTTCCTTACGTGTGTCATATTGTAAGGACCTACAATAAAAACTGCCAGAGACATGCGGTTGCCCAAAAGTTAGTAATAACAAGTGTTCAAAATTTTAAATCGTTAAATAGTTTGAATAGTTAACTCTGGTGACTAATGACATAAGTTATGCAGCACACCAGATGCTCTGTATGAAGCTCGAGCTGTGTTACTACCACAGGATGAGCTGACTCTTGTCATACAGATCTGCTTAATGGCCGTAGACTCTTCTCAATATCATTGAACGTGTTGCAAAAGCTGGATCTGTGGTTTGAAATCTGAAGCAAACTTAGCTGCTAATGTCATGTGTTTAAATACCTTTCAGCCACAAAATGTGCCACACTCTGCAAGACTATACTTTCACTCTGCTGGGTCACATAACAATTCCACTGATTGAAATTAGTTGTCACTGTCACAGCAAAATGTGACTTGTTCACAGTTAAGTCAAGTGACTTTACATTTCCTGTCTTTGAGTTGCATCTGCTGAGTTTCATTTTGAATTTCCCCTGTTGGAGGCACTCCAAACCTCACAGCAGCCTCTGACTACCAGTCTTGGATTTCGTGTTGTATAAAATACTCAAAACCACGTTATTTCACAGTTTCCAAACTAAGTTGTAAAGTCTCATTCCAGAACAGCTCCAAACTAAACAGAGTGAAATGATGAGAAATCCTATAGCCCTACCCCATAGCTCTGTGAGAACAGAGGAGGTTTCTGTCCTTTCAGCCAAGAACCATTGGTTTGGATCTCTAGACCTTGTAGGCGCTGCTGCATCAGAGCTGCAAGCATCTGTTTTCAGCAGTCTAGTGACTGCTCTGACTGACTCTGACACACTACTTACAAAAAATAAAAAATAAAATAAGAAAATGGATGTCACAGGACCTACTTCTCTTTTACACCACAGGGCAGAGTGAAGTACATCTGTAATCTAAGGCTACGTCAGAACAGTGTGACCTGATGACAAAGTCCGTAAGAGGAAGCCCAGTCGGCATGCCCCAGCGCAGTAACCCCAGTGGGTTTCACTGATGGATCAAGAGAATCACATGATGCCAGCTTAAACTAGGCTGGGTTTTAATTATTTATGGCTCTGTACTTTATAATACACTAGTTCATGCTGGAAGGTAATAATAGTTGCAAGCAAGTTGATCTCGGCCTACAGGTAATCCTAGCCCTAGCTAAAGTTTCAGGCTACATAAAAGGAGCAATTAAGGCTCTTCATGGAGACAACCAAAGCAGCTGCCCAAGGCAGTTAGCTGTATGGTAGAGTTGGGCTGGAATTAAGCCATACACCCTGAGAGGTTTCCTATATAACTAATGTAAAGGTAGGGAACATGGGACTGTTTCACCAACTGTGAATACTGGAAACAGAAGACATCTAGGGTATCAGCAGACAGCAAGAAGAACACACATGAGACTTGTCCTGAGGAGCAAGATGGACAAACCTGTAGAGAAAATGAACTTACTTGAAAGTCTTTGAAACAAGGTGAAAAGAAATTGCCGGGACTTGCCTATTTCTACCCTGTTCTGGAAAACAAGGGCATGCTGGCACTTTGTAACGAATTGTATTGCATCAGACCTGATTGGTGTAGTAAATTTCTCCCACTAAGACAAACAGTCAAGGTTTCAAATATTAACGAATTGCTCAGTGGCAATAAACCAGACTATTTCAATAATCAAAGAAATAATGCAACTTTTTATTTTTTTTTCTTCCCAGGTATCTCAGATGAATTCATAACTCCCATGTTTAATTTTTATAAAAGTGTTGGAGAGCTGAAGATGACACAGGAAGAATACGCGCTGCTCACAGCAATAGTTATCCTGTCCCCAGGTAACTTCTATTTCAGAATTAAATATTGGTGCATTTGGAAAGAAAGCGTGAGATGTGTGACCTGAGTCTTGTAAAAACTTACTACACGGAGTAAGTGAGAATACATTCTCATTTAGTATATTCAGTTGTTAAAGCAGAAAACAAGCAAATAGAAACACCAAGTGTCCTGCTGCACCAACTGGCTTTGTGTACATGGAAAAAAAAAGTGTCTAAATTGTGCTTGAAGTGCTTGAAAAACATTATTGGTAATTTATCACTGCTCAGCGTGATGGGTTTGCGCCTTCAGAAAATCCCAAATGTGGTTACATGTGTATCACTACAGCCCATTGTGGAATGTCACATTTTTTAAAAGGCAATTGGAAGACCCTCTATGCTAGACCTGAGAATGGCAATGAAGGTCTTCAACCTCTATTGCACAAACAGCAGCTGGCAAAAGCAGGACAGTGGTGAGTTGTTCTTTAGGCTGTAGGGAGTTGAAAACTGACTTTTCAGTAGTATTGTTGTAATAATGTCAGGCTTTGGTGTAAAAACTAATTCTTTAACAACACAGAAGTAACCTGCAAACTATAGAGAAATTGCATAGTGCCTCAGATGAGCTATTGCAGGAAGGGAGGAGAGAAGCCTGGTGGTTTAGGAGAAAAGACAGACACTATGGTTTCCAAGTAAGGCTTCACTCAAAGTGGGAAAGGTGAAGCAATTCCATTGCTCTTGGAGTCAGTGCTGATCAGGATTTTTTTTTTTAACACTAAAAATTTCAGTAACATAAATAACCCAATCTTCCTCCTTCCTCCTTCTCCAAGCATACTTTCATACTTCCACAAAATAAAAAGAGAAGTATTGTCCAACACAAGAGACTTCATCTGAGGGTGAAGGTGTTTGATTTTTTTTTTTCCTGGTGACCTGTAAGCACACTCTTCTACTGGCCAAGTTCCCTGGTTGTACTACATCTCCAAGGATTTCTGCTGTGCTCCTCAGTTTTTGCAGTGCATCACAGGACATCCTCGAGAGCAGAACTTTACTGGGAGATGATGATAAAACCCCAGAGAAACGTTCCTTAGTTAAAAAGCAAACAACAACAACAAACCACCAACAACAACCAACCACGTTAAAAAACAAAGAAACAAACAAAAAACAACAACAACAAAAAAACACACACAGCAATAATAGAAAGCAACCCACCACTCTTTACTTTTGAAAAAGTTTGAAGTTTTCCTTGGATAGAAGTGGGACACATGTATGAGAACCCTGAGCCAAAAAATACAATGTTAAGGCATTTTTATTCCCTCTTAATTTGAAAAGAAGTATTCTTGGTAGGTGTGAAAATCAGTGCCCAATGTAAATATATAAATATCTTGATATTTGTTTATTGAATAAATATTTACATTGTATCAGAGCATATGTTTGCTAATTACTTCTTTTCTTTTGAAACCATAACCAGATCGACAATACATAAAGGACAGAGAGTCCGTGGAAAGGCTTCAAGAACCCCTGCTGGATATTCTGCAAAAGTTCTGCAAACTTCACCACCCAGACAACCCTCAACACTTTGCATGTCTTCTGGGCCGCCTCACAGAATTACGGACATTTAACCATCATCACGCAGAGATGCTGATGTCATGGAGAGTGAACGATCACAAATTCACGCCTCTTCTCTGTGAGATCTGGGATGTGCAGTGATGGATATTGTTTATTTTATTTCAGGGTAAATATATTATTAAAGGACCACAAAGCATTTATTTTCATAGAAAAATACACCACAATACATTAAATTCTCTTTATTGCATTTTTATAGAAACATGCCGTGGATTCATAAAACTCATTTTGTTCATTAGACACAGAATACCATGTAGCTATGAGATTTTCATATAAGTTGTAACTTTCTCTGTATTTATATTCTCTGATCAGGAAGAATTCACCATCTCCTTGGAGGAGCCCCACTAATTCCTTCTGCAATTAGGCTGATTGCAGTTGCAGTTCCTGTTGAAAAATGGGGCAATGCATGTTTCCATTTGTATTTTTTTTTCATTGCAGCATCTTTGCGCTTGGTCTCCATTAAAGAGTAGATGCCAGATACTTACTGCAATAAACCAGCAGACTTGACTAACGCTGTAGCCATTTGCTGTCTAACCGCGGCGCGTGTTCGCGTAAAGATGCACAAGCCCTGATTTCTGCAGGCGGCGAGGAATGGCGGAGAAAAGCCACGCACACGAGAAAAACGTTTTTGTGACACGGATGTGTAACTTCTTTCGCGTTACTATTTCGCAGTAAAAGTTATACACCTGCATGCTTTGTGCGAGCGCGGCACGGGTCGTTTTGCCTTCCACCGCCTTTATAACGGTGCCACCCATAAATGTATTGCGAAGCAGCGGTCCTATAAACACACTTTCCTTTTCCCTTGACGTCTCAGTTGGCTCAATGTTATTCTCAGCACCGCTCGTTTCTTGCCTGGCTACAAACAGGGGGGAAGCTCACCGGGACACCAAGCACAACGACAAAGCCACAAAATGGCGGGGGGGGGCACCCACACCCCCTCCACACACACACCCGGCCCCGCCCCTCACGGCCCCGCCCCGACAAGCCCCGCCCCCGCCCCGTCCAGGCCCCGCCCCTCGGGCGCTGATTGGCTCTTTCGAACCGAGCAGCCGGCGCGGGGCGGGGCGGGGCGGGGCGGGGGAGCGGAGCGCGGTGCTGCGGCGGCTGCCGGCGGGTCCCGGTGAGTCCCGGGGGGTCTCTGGGAGGGGGGGGGGGCGGCCGCCACGCGTGGCCAAGCGCTGCCGGGGGTCGGGGGCAGCTGTGGCCCCGCAGCCTGCAGGGTGGCCTCCCGGGTGCCCGGGGCTGCCGTGTTGCGCTCGTGGGAAGCGAAAGCTGGGTGTATATCAGGGATGCTGCGTGTCACCTTTGGCGCGGTGTCACGTAGAGACATGGGGAGAGTGCGTGGGTGTGTTTAGGAGCTACAAGGCACGGCTGGTCATTTATCACATTTATCGTTTGTAGCGGTAAACGCACGCGTGGGTCTTTGGGAGTGATGCAGGGTTTCCTGTTGAAGCCCCAGGATTTTCCTCCTGATGCCGGCCGGCCAGCAGGCTGCTCGCTGGGCGTCAAGCGATGCTCCCCTCCGTGAGGCTCCTGCGGAAAAGGCAGGGAGGGAGAGCAGTGAGATCGTTTCCATCACCCTGCTCAGCCGACCGGGCTCGCTGCAAGCAGGTGGCGGGGTGAAAGCACACTGGATGCTCTTGGGGTGGAGGAGCCGGCCGCACATCTGCGGAGATGGCAGCTGTTGTGGTGAAACCCTTGTTCCTGAGCTCAGGTGGGTTTCCTGAGCCCCGCGGGCGCTTCCCCCTTTGCAAGAGGAGAGTGGGTGCACGCTGTGCCTGCCCTCGTTGAGGGGTGCGGAAAGGCAGCCCCCGGGGAGCGCCGTCAGCGCGCCTCGATGGAAGGAGAGGGCTGCCACCTCCGAGCCCTTCGTCGCGGACTGACCTGGCTGGTTCCTTCTCCTTCGTGCCTCTGAGGCCTCCCCAGGGAAGCAGAGCTCCTGCTGACTCAGCCATGTGGCAAAAGGGCTCTGTAATTGCTGTAGTGACAGAGTAGCGCTCCGAGGATGTCTCCTGTTGGGCTAACCTCTCTTCTTCTGCATGTTGGGATATGTGCACAAAAAAATTTTTGGATATCCTGGGGATATCTTTCAACAGATCCTGATTTGACAGCTTCTTTCATTTCAGAGCATTTTAAAATGTGGGTTTCAGTAGGTGCTGTCAAGACAAATCCACAGTTTCCAGCTGCTCTGGGTTAGTCTGTTGTGACTACCTTGGGATGTTGATGGAATAGAAGATGATGTGTGATATATCCTAAACAAAGGGTGAAGATGTAAAACTACCTATCCAAGGCTGTGGTTTTTTTTTTATGAGTCTGTGAATCCCTTCAGGTTCCACGTAAGCTAGATCAGTGGCTGCTTCATCTATGTTTTACATAGCTGCAGAGTTGTGGATTTTTTTGTTTCCTTGTAATCTGTGCCATCTAATAAAATGGGATTTGGATGTGGCTCATCTGCTAAAGAGCAGCTTGTAATTAGTGTAGCATGTCTTGCTGGTTGGGCCCCATCTGTAAAACCTGATACGAGTGATACTAAGCAGGCTATCTTGGGTAGTATCTAAGAGCATGTGCTTAGCATCCTGAGGTATTGGCGTGAAGTGCTTTAGTATTAGGCTTTGGTGCTGTTGCTCAGGTTGCCTGGGGGCAAAGTGGTGGGCAGCACTCCAGGGAGCAGAAGCGGGCAGTATGGTCTTGTGAAGCTGTCCAGGGTGTCTGCACCCCGTTTCCTGAGAAATGCCTGTACCTATGCCCTGTGTCCGTGGATATTTCCTCCTTTCTTTGCTAATGTTGGTCCACATCTCCAGTCCTTTACTTGAGGCTTGGCAATCAGGCAGCTGAAGGCGGCTCCTGCCTTCCCCAATATATAATTTGGGGCTGACCAGCCATCTTGCAATAAATCAGTGTTGCAGTATCAGCCCTGCCATCAGGTACTACTAAGCAGTGTTTTTCCTCTCCTCCCATCCCTTGGAGCCTGTTGGCAGCAGAAGGGCCAGAGGAGATGAGGTGTTTTCTGGGAGTGGTGCTGGTGGTCAGGAATTTCTCCATTTGCCAAGCTTGGAGCTGTTGGCCCCTGGACGGGAAGCACTTGCAAGTTTCTCCTGCTTCCCCAGTTTAAAGGGGTGCCTCTAGGCACCACAGGGGTACCAGCTGACCTGGAAATGGGAATGGCATGGCCAGACATGGCCAAATGACATGGTATTTTTTCATTCTGGGACCTTCTCTTTCACAGCTGTGAGACCTGCACGCTAAATGCCTGTTGAATGAAGGTGAGTTGTAAAAAACTGATGTGCATAGAAACTGATACAGTTCTAGCTGGAGCTGTCTGAATTCAGTATCAAATACTTGCCTCATCAGTTGCGTACAACTTTTTGATGCAGGGAACCCTACTGGTTTTAGAAGAAATCAGATTTGATTATGACTACCTATTCCTGCAATGTTTTCCTTGCCATAACATATTCTGCACCTTTGCATGTTGGCTGCTTGAAGATGGGAGATTTCTGGGACTTCTCATGCCATGCCTCTCCCTGTCAGTGCTGAGTCTGTGTTGATCAGCACTCCTTGCAGTCTGAGAACCGGACTGTTTGGGGTTATGAGAATGGATAACACTTAAGCTAAATTAAGCTTTCAGTTCAAAATCCACTCAGGATAGTCTGTCTCATCAAAGTTTTTTTTTTGTTAAAAGCGATTCAGTTGCCCCAATAATAAGCAAAGCCATCTGACTTTCTAAAGAGCCCTGAGGCATACGGGCTTACAAAATAACTTGTTTTAGAAGAACAGGCCCTTGAAGTTCAAGTGCCACAACTTTCCTCAATCTCCATATTTTTTTAAGACTGGATTTTTGTTAGGCATTCTACAAAACTGCAGATGCTGAACATTCTTATGATAGCTGTCGTGTGAATATTTCGCTTTGTTCATGTTTTGAGCACTCCTTGTGAATTAGGCTGCCTTTTGTTCTCCTCTTGGCAGTTAGCATGCTAGAGCTCTTGTTAGCCTATGTGGAGCTCCTTATTTTAATGAGACCAACTTCTCTACTGGCTCTTCTGCTGTTGTTTTATTTATTTTTTTAATCAATGGAGGCTCTTACTGCGACTCTCTTGGGACAATAGCTTTCTTATGCTAAAGGAAAATGTATTCCCCTGGACGGAGCTGTGGGAAGCATAACTTGCTCATTAGTAATGCTTGGTATATACCCCGTCCTTCCCTTGTTCATTCATAGAAGGAAAAATAACATCAAGGGGAGGACGTCTTTCTTTTTTTGTTGTTGTTTTTAATTCCCTAGAAATAAAAGTAAAGGAGAGGGAAAGATACCACTGAGTATCTTTGAGTCCTGATACAAGGAAGTGCCTGTAGTCCAAAGACAAAGCAGTTGCTCAGTTGCCTATCGTAGAGGTAAGTTGTTTGAAATTTCTGATATGCGTGGTCCTATGTGATGCATGAGGCTCAAGGTAGTGCGAGGGGAAAACCAGCAGCACCTCTCTGCTTTCTAGTAAGGAGGAAGGGGGGATTTGTAGGAGCATTAGGTCCTCTGTGTTGGGTCTCATGTCTAACCAAGGCTATGTTGTGAAGCTGATGGAGAAGGTGAGAAGTATGCCATCTATGTATAACACTTAAGTGTTTGAGGCAGTAGCGTTGAGTTAGTAATTTTTAAAGGAAATTACGTGAGTTACAACTGCTGTTGACTGTCTGCAGTCTGTTTTTCAGCCTAAGGTGAAGCTTTACTACAACTCTTAAGTAATGTAGCAAGAAAATTGTTTTTAACTGGCTTAAAGACTTGCGTGGGTATGTTTGTAGGTAATGCTCTCCACAACCACTGTGGAGAATTATGCTGAGGAAATTCCTTCCAGTATGTGCTTATACAGCTAACTTGGTAATGCTGCATATCTGTAAACCTGGAGCCTATATGGAGAGACTTCCTGATCCCCAGCCCAGCACAGAGCTTGTACTGGGTTTTTCTATTATTGAAAATATTGCTGGAAAATACTGTGTTGGTTGCAGGAGAGGAGGTGTTGACCAGGTTGCCTCTAAACCTTTCCTTAAGGATTGCTTTGCAAGGGTATTGTCCTGATAACCATATTGTTGCAGTAACTTGCAACATTCTGTTGAAAACTTAGGTTTATGGTAGCTGCCTGGAAATCTAAGTGAAAATCCATATAGAAACCAATAAAAACATTGATTTCTCTCATGTATCTATGCAAGAAGAAATTTTATTCTTCAAAATGTTTTTCTCCTTTTAAGATTATTCATAATCTTTGAACTATTTAAAGTAAATTCAGGATGCATATGTGTGTCTGAGTGCATGTACAAGATATACTTCTGATAGGTTAGAAGGAGAGAGTAAATGCCTGAACTATTAAGTCAAGAATGGTTTGAGTATTAATATTTCTCTTTGGCAAAGTAAATGCCTTACAGCTCTTTAAAACAATGCAACTCTTTGAGTATTATTTACGCACATGAAGTTCGTTGCTACTTTGTGCTGTAATAATTACTACTTTATTCAAGGGCAGAGAGCTGAAATAGCCTGAACACTGGATCAAAACCTTAACTGCCAAGATACTTCCTTCTTTCCTCCCTCCATTCCTGATTAGACATGCTCTTATTTTGCCTGGTGAGTTTTTATTGGGATCTTTCAGAAAGCAGGAATGACTGTATTAAAAATTCTCTTCTTTCCCCAGGGGGAGAAGCTAATGTAAATGCAGGTGACCATGCAGAATGCCGTTCAGGTAAATGCCTTTTGCAATGTTCAAGTTCTGTATAATACTTGTTTACGCAAACTCTTCTACCCTGAAGCAGATGAAATGCTAGAAATCCCGGAGTAATCTCCGGACTTTAAAAAAAAAAAAAAAAAAAGTATTCCCTTTTTACAAATGGACTAGTGGGGCAAGATGGTTAACCCAGTGTTGTAATCAGGTACGTGATACTTTCTTTTCCTAAGTACTATTGCCTAAGAAGGTTTCTAAGTTAAAGGATGAGATTATTTAAAAACTTTCTTGATAATTAAGAGGTGTTTTTTAAAACCCTACATTTTAGTTAATCACTTAAAAATATTTTGGACACACATACTTCCCAAACTAAAGGAAAGTAGCCAAGAATATGGGAAGGACTCTTCCTCCTTGTGAATTCTATACATGACATTTCTATGCGGTCCTTTTCTTGAAATGAGAAGGTACCTATCAGTCTGAAAATACGCACTCCTTAAGAGAAATGCTAAGGATTTATTCAAGTGTGTGTTCTTACATAGGAATATTTCCTCTTTTAACATCAACAGTTTAATGATTTAAATACAAATGCATCAGAAAAGTTTGATCAGATAAATCAGTAGTTTGCAGTAAGTTTTATGTTAAACTACAGACAGTATTACTAAATATGTGCTGAAGAGGGAAAAAAACAGCACAAATGTTATGCATGTTTTTTTTTATTTCATATGCAGTAAAGTATGTCTTTGTAAAGCCAAAGAATATTTGTTTATAGCCTCATAAAAGTAACTGTGAAGCCAAGAGAATGAATGTAGTGGTGCTTTTAATACAGGAGTTACTAATGAGAGCTGCAGCATTCTTGATTACTGTTGTGTTGGTTTGGTGTGTCTGTCTGAAGGGAAATTAAAACTTACTCTTTGAATAATAACTATTTAGCATAATTCAGAACTGAGATTTCATCATCTGACTGCAAATATTACAACTCACTGTCTTGAGCTTACTGAAATCTCCCACAGGTGTGGTTTGGAGATGACCTTCCCTTAAGTCCCCGAAGTCCTCTGACCCCCAGACATGGCCCAGGCTTGGCAGATGTGTGCCTGTATGACCAGTGGATATCTGTGCGACATGAAGCAACTTTGGTGCCTATGCAAGAAGATCTGTCAATCTGGCTGTCTGGCTTGCTGGGTGAGGTTAAAAATAAATCACTGTCCAATAAATTTCAAAGCACATTCCAATATCCAGCTGAACACTTGACACTTAATATCCATTATGCTATTAAGGCTTGGTGCATTTGAACCTGAATGGTTAGGAGAATTGCATTAAAATGCATGTTCTGGTTTCAGATTTTATTAGCTTCCAACTCCTAAAGGCAAGATGATTAATCCTTCTAATTTATATTTCTGAATCGTGCTAGTCTAATTAAGTGAATATTAGATTTTAGTTTACTTAGATATTTCTACTAGTTTTCAGTCTGTTAAATTACTTTTTTTTTGTATGCCGGGATAGCTGTACCATATAGATGGGCAGGAGTAACAAGTCTTTCTTTAAAAATAACATTTCAGAAATTCCCTTGTAAATGCTTTCATTATTTTATTACTTCAGTGGCAATTTTTTTGTGGTCTGGCCCATATATAGGAAGAACTATTCAAGTTTGTCAACCTGTGTTAAATGAGCCTAAGCAATAATAGTGCTTAGTGGCGATCACCAAACATCTCTTCCTTTATGGACCCTAGTTTAAGGGAAGTTTTTAACACTCAAACACTGTTTGAGTTGCCTGTAAGCTTGTATGAAAATTCTTTATCTTCTGTGGAGTAACTCCAATGTTGGCCTTCTTTTTTAGGAATAGAAGTCACAGCAGAACAACTGCTAGAAGAACTTGATAATGGAGTACTACTCTGCCAATTGGTTGGTGTTCTTCAAAACACAATTAAAAAATGTTGTAGCTCAAATAACTTAAGGGTGAGTTATTTTTTTTTAATTCATATATAAGCTCTTTGATTTAAGAAGTAGTAAAAGGAAAGCAGGTGAGATTTCCCAACATGGTGTTCTGTATGCTATGTATCCAGACACTAACGGCAGCGTGGCTTTATAGATGGTTAAACTGGTTCTATGCAATAAATAAGTCACTTTTTTTAATCGAATCCTAAGGTCCTTACTAGGTTTTTAGTTTGATTTCAGGGGAAGTCTTGCCAGAGGAACATCCAGTCTAAGACTGGACTCTGCTTTCTCCTTTGATAACAGCAGTGTGTGTTGGTAACAAGATACCCATTGACTCTTGGTGGTATGTTTTATTCCAGAAACTCGTGGGTAAATTCTATATAGGTTAGCCATGAAAGTGTCCAAATTGAGATGTGCTTGGAAATGGGCTTCAGTGTTTTTGTTAGGAACCAAGGCTGAGCTGAAATGTGACTCTCAAGCAACTTGCAATATATGATTCTGTGTTTATAAAATGAAAAATAGTGCTCTGTCACTTTGGAGTATAATACCATGTACATGCACAGTGCATGTTCAAGTACAGGTACTCAGTATAGTTACAACATTGCTTGGATTTGTCAAACAGTAGATCACCAGCTAGTGTTCCTTGATAGATAGCATTTCCACTGATGAGGGGGAACCATTTCTCATCCAAACCATTTTTTCGGGTGTGTTTAGATTTTAGTGTTTTATCTGTATGAGGGCATTAGTGCTTATTTTTACAAACTTCAAGTCTTAAACAATAGATATTTACCAGTAAGCAATATGATGACCAATGCTAGAATTATTATTAATGGGGAGGGAACAAGACAACAGTCTTAGGATGCCAAATGGTATTTATACAAGAGCTGTATGAATGCTGTGAATCCTTAGTTGTTTTTTTTTAAGGAGGGCAAGATGCCTAACTTCTGTACCTTTGTCCAATAAAAATAAACTGTCCCTTGCTGATTGATCTGATTTCTTCTGCTTTCTAGACTGGACTTTAAAATGTTGCAACTGGGCAGCCAAATGCTGTCAAGTCTCGTGCTCCAAGTCAGGGAGTTTAGCTGGCTTGGGGTTCTCTCTCTGTGCTCATTCTACTGGTGTGAACAGAGCCTGGGAGGAGGGAATCATTGTCTAGCCCTCTGAAAGCGACAGGAAGACTTATATCTGGGAAATGGGAAAGCCAACTGTATGGGCAGTTTTGGGAGGGGTTGCAGAGCTATGGTTTGTTCATTCAGTTACTGTTATCATAGATAAGGCTGAATGTCTTCTACATTAGAGTACCTTTTTTAACAGAATACATGGTGTCTTTCCTGAACCCCAAATAATTATCAGCCACTGTTTCTGTACTCTGAATTTAGGGCTTATTTTCCTTTGAAAAATATGCTTTGAAATTTGTTGGTAATGTTGATGTGTCCAATGTACTTTGTTTTCTTCCCTTGTCAGAATTTTCCAATGAGAAAAGTTCCATGTAAGAAGGATGCCCCATCAGGATCTTTTTTTGCCAGAGATAATACAGCCAACTTTCTTAACTGGTGTAGGGCCATTGGAGTTGATGAAACTTACCTCTTTGAATCCGAAGGTTTAGGTAAATGTACCTTTTTGTAAGACTTGTTTTGATCTGTATGTGGATAGCTACCTGGTCCAGGAGAACTGTTGCATATAGTCTTGTGAAGTCTATATAGTCTTTGTCATGACTGGGTCTGTCTGGTGTAAGGTATTAATGATTTTATTTATTTTAAGGCAGTATTTATGTAAAAGCCTTGAAAGATCAGTTCAGTAACTGCTTTAACATGAATGATGCTTTTCCAGCCTTCTAAAAGTGCCATGTGGGAGGAAGAGGGGAGTGAGAGCTGGGCAGCAAACTCTCATGTTTTTCTTCAGTAAAAAGGCCAACTGAGAAAAGAGGAGTTGTGGTGTTCCTTCCCTTCCCCTCTCCCTATGCTTTCCCTGTGCTGGAAGATCATAGGGCCATGGAGTCAACTCACAATAAGATCCTTTATTTGGTATTAGAGCTCGTTCTTATTGCAGAAAGTACTCAGAATAATGCATTCATGACTGCTAAATTTGGTAACTACATCGGGGCGTTGGGCCTGAAGTGACAACAGTCTGTTGGTAATTAACATTTACTTCAGGACCTACTTGACATAACTCTAAGCCATTTTTATTTTCCTGTCTAACAAGATAGTTATAAAAATAAATGTTACCAACTGTGTGTATGCCTGCTCGAGCACACAGCCTGTCACTTGTAACAGCTACTAGACAGATACTTACAGATGGAATAAAATTTTTTGACTGCTAATTAAGAGAATGTGCTTCCATTGTATGGCAAATAATAGTTGGTAGAAGAACATTTCATTATGTCAATGAAAAGGAATTAATATAAACTTTTCTTTGGTGAGCCAACTACTTTAAAAAAAAAGGCAAAATATCTTCTCAACCAACAGCAAAAAAACTGCAAAAAGTCTTAATTTTCAGTAATCAAATGAATGTGTTACGATATTTACTAGATTTTCTTGAAGTCTTTGTATCATTTAATGTTATTTGAGTGGGAGGTGCTGCTTTGACTAACTGCTTTTCTTTTAAGTTCTTGCTAGTTGGACTACCTATGTCTTCTCTGCTGCATCACTCATTTTTAAAGCGGTTGAGAAAACATCCTTATTTGCATCTGTCTAATTCTCATTTAACTAGGGAGTGTTTCTTTTTTCAGAGCCATGAAATACAGATGAGTAGGAGAACTGGGGTATAAGAAAATTAGTTCTAGCATTCTGTTTTTTTTTCTTTTAATTTCAGCTTGTATGAATTTCATTGCCTAAACATCTTAGTTCCTTTACTGGATGGGTTACTAAAACCTGTTTAGCCTCCCTGAGATAAGCAGACAGGATTTCCTAATGCTGTGGCTTTTGCTCATAGTCAAGAAGTGTTTTGAAGTCTGATTGTAACTCATGACACAAACTTGCTTTGTGGCATAAATATCGCCTGTGAGCCTTTTTGGCAGTTGAAATGAGCAGACTTGCAGCCTCCTTGATGACACATTCTTTCCATTGATGTTGTCCATCAAACTTTCAAGCCATTCTTTATGAATGAAATAGGGGAAAGACAATTTGATATTTCTCCTTTCCTGCCAGATGCATGTAGCAGCAACTCCTGAAAAGTAGGGATGGCCATGGAGGAAATAAATTGCTCCTGAGATATCAGAGCAAGTAGCCATCATGGGATGCCTTTGACATCAAGTCCAATATCTTGGTTTCTGCTAAGAGTGTTTTTTTGTTGTTGTTTACACCATTTCTTAGAGCTGACAGAACCACTTAAAGAAAAGAAGATGAAATGACTTCCAGTACTTTTTGGATTATTTTTGGGTCAACTTTCTATTGTAGATTTACCCTTCATAATCAGATCTTTTAATAAGTAGACTAACAAATGTAAGCAAGAACATCTGACTTCATTCTCTTGTTACACTTTAGGAAACATTTCAGACTTATTTAAAGTGAAGTAATTTTAAATATCAAATTGAACGTCCAAAAGATACTAATTTCATCTGTAAATAAGGAGCTGGATCATTAAGTTTCTCTTCAGAGTGAATTTTCAGTTTCTACTGAATATTGTTACTGCACAGCATGAAGGAAGTCAGACTTGTTTATATAAATGGTACACTATATAAAATTATATATACAGTTTTTGCTATTTCTTATATTTGATATGGTGGGGAAAAAACAATGCCCATTTGTATTGATGGGAGTTGAATGACCTTTCTCCCAGCCTTTGGTTTCTGAATTATTAGGCAGCGTTCCTAGTTGGCTAAGAAAGTACGGGACTGCCTTGTTTTCTAGAGCATTCAAACAACTTCTTATGGACTACTTAGAAAATGTTGACAGCATCTCAGTTTTGAGGCTTAAGTGGAGGCAGGGGAGGAAGTAATTACTTGTGTGAGATTTAAAACTCTTTTCTTTCTCTGTCCTTTTCTCTTTTTCCTGTTTGTACACCTAAAGATGGAAGGTGCAAGAAACCAAAAACAAATCAGACATTGATTTCCTTCTGCCTTTTCCATTCTGTAGTGTGGTAGTAAAAATAATTGAATCTTTTCATTCCAAAGTTGTCAAGAAAACCCTGACTGGCTACCATGGTCATCTACATACCATTTGGCTATCACTCTACCCTTCCATCTTTCTTCAGCTTCATGATTCATCCAGATTCATGATTCAAAATTCAGGAGCTCATGATTTAGTGGGCCTACACAGTCAAGTGCATGAAACTGTTAGAGCTGTTCTGAAAAGAGGGGTGTGCAGAGCAGCTCGTCTAGGTACAGCCCTGGAAAAGCAAAGCCTAGTGCAAAACTCTGCTAATAAGCGTATCTGAGCTCGTGTTGCTGGTTTGCTGTGATCACTGCCAGTACCTGATATTCAAGTCCGAGTGTTTGCTCTTAAACCAAATTCATCCTCACCCCTTACAAGGGGTTTGGCCCTCTTTCTCAGAGTACAGACTCACCAAGATTCCAAATTCTGAAGAAAACCTTTGAGTGGGTAGAGTGGGGACTGATAAGCAGGGAGGGTGAAAGGAGCGTGTAGTATGAGGTAGAGCTTCCACTGGCAAAGTGGTATCTTCTAGTGCAACTGAGTGAATCTGCAATGTGGACAGATCCTGAATTTTTAAAGCAATAAGAAAAAAAAGATACGTTGCTGAAATGGTGACAATCACCTGGACTATTCTTCACAGTCAGTGATTTAAACCACTAAGGCTGACTGTCTGTGCATAGGCATCCGCTGGTCAGCTAGACCTCTTGTGTTGAGTTCTCCCGTGGCTGTTCACCCATAGAGTGCGTGGCGCGTATCTTTGTATGCACATATATTAACAGACAATATATTTTCTTATTTTTCAGTGTTTTATGCTCTTTATCTATAAGACTGCTATAATGTATTTAAGGATGGGGAAAGAAAAGCTCTTCAGCTCTCTTGCTTTCCAGTTCATGTCTAGAAGGAAGAGCAAAGAAACACCTACAGCACATTTCTCTTAGGAGATAAAGAAGAATGTAATTTCAGGAGTGCCAGGATGAATTTAGACGTTTTATGGACAAGAAAATTACAGTTGAAAAGCATTTTAGTGCTTTATCCATGATACAGTACATGTCAGATTGGCTCAGTGGACTAACATAGCATGCCTCTAGGTGGAATTATGACTGAGTTGTAATAATCTATTCTTTATTTTCTGTACCTCATTGCAGAGGCCTTCCCACAGTAAATTCCCTTTTATTTTTAATTCAATTTTAGTTTTGCACAAGGATCCAAGACAAGTGTATCTCTGTTTGTTGGAAATTGGACGCATTGTATCCAGGTATGTGATCCATACATCCTCTTAACCAGAAACTGAAGAATATATTCTATTAAGTAAAAGTTAAGGCAATTCTTGGTCATTAAGTGCAATGCAGTAGATGTTAATTATGTGCAGAAAGTAATGAGTAGTATTTCTAGGACTACTGTACAATATGAATATTTTTCTCAAATATTTATTTCATTCTTTTCATGAAGAGGTGCTGATCCATTTATTTTTATATGTTTTTTTGTGTAGGTTTATTTTATATAGGTTTTTATAGCTGTTTTTAAATGCTACCATCAGCTGATAGGTATGTGTACATCATGGAAGAATTTTGTGAGCAGTAAATACTCTCTTAAGGTCTTTATTTTTTTAAGCTTTTTGGTAGCTTTATGTAAGCTTTAAATATGAATCAACTCTATTATTCACTAAATTTAGAATGCCAGTTTCTTTTTGGCACAGAGCAGGAAGCTTTAAGATAGTTTGTTTAAATTGGTCGTGACCTAAGTTGTGCAGGTTTTGCGATATTATTATTGCCTTCCCTGGTAGCTCTAGGACCACCTTTGAGAGGACTTCCACCAGAAACTTGGAGCTGCTTCTTTGCTTTTGATTATCAAAACAATTATTCCTCTGAATAGTAGTTCTGCTCCCTCTTAGTCTAGCTACTCAGAATTTTTCTTGCTTGTCATCATCACTTCTTTGTTTTCTTTATATTATTACTTAAACTTTCTACTTAATTGTGTTGAGGTATGGAGTTGAACCTCCTGTGCTAGTAAAACTGGAGAAGGAAATTGAGCTAGAAGAAACATTGCTAATGACCTCTGGACCAGCATCACCTGTTAGCACAGCAAAGTCATGTTGTCACCATGGGGAACTACATGAGGCAGTAAGTACTTATTTATTGTGAAAAGGTCTTTAAGTCAAACTCTTAGCCTAGTACTTGTGTGATCTGGCTCAGTAATCAGACTTAGTTTTTCATCTAATATATGTGAGCCTTAAGTAGAAAACAGAAGCGATGCACCTCTTTTAAACAATTTTGTTGGCTTTTTTGTTGTTGTTTGTTTTTTGTTTCGGAGGTAGTGCCTCGGTGCATATAGCTTACTTTGATTCTCCCTTTCTTTCACTGCTGCTTTGAGTATAGGAATTAGCCTCTCATTCAATTGTTGTTGTGCATCGGTATTCTATGACTGTATATGAACTTCATCAAATGTTAAAGTAGGCTTTGAAATGCTTCAACAAACACTTTAAATAAAACTTTTCCCCTCTCCCTTTTCTCCTTTCCCCACCTCCTCTAACTCTGGACTTTTCTGGGGACTACCTTTCTCCTTTCATCAGTCATTTGCTTCTTGGGTGTTACATAGAAGATTAACTTACCAAATTCTTCGAAAAAGTGAGAGAGAATGCTGAAGTGCCTCTGGGCAAGGTGTAGCAATGGATTTGGTTCTGCTGAACACCAATTTACTCACAGGAGAGATCCAGGCACTGGTATTTCACTTTCTTGAGACCATAACCATGTCTTCAAACGGTTATGGTTGGAATTTGATGCTACTATGAACAAATCTTTAAAAGGAAAATAGAAATATGTTTAAATTAAAGAAATCATGAAAATTGGAGTTGGACAACTCCAAAATATTTGTCTGCATGTACTCTTTATTTCTTTTAATCTTTTGTTCTCCATTTTGAAGCTTGATGTAGCTGAGATTCTCTAGTGAGGGAAGAGAATTCTAGTGTTTTCTTAGATTCTGGGGTGATAATATTTAATACAACAAGAGGTACTGATTATTTCATCTATTAAACCTGCATTTGTCAAAATACTAACAGGTTTCAATTTTAATAACTAGGTTAAACATATAGCAGAAGATCCTCCTTGCAGTTGTTCCCATCGATTTTCAATTGAATACTTATCTGAAGGACGTTATAGACTGGGAGATAAAATACTTTTCATACGAGTAAGTGGTTTCTCAGTACTGCAATTTATATTCTAAATGGGTAAAAAATACTTTTAACTTAAATACGCTTTTTGTTTTTTGGAATTGTTTTAAAATTACAGAATGATTTAGATTGGGATTCCACATGATCCAATCCCCTATTCAAAACAGGTCTAGCTAACTAGATCTTACAACCATTGATTTTGCAGTTACAACCACACTAAACTAAGCAAGTTAATGCTTTTCTGAGTTTCTAAAATTTCAGTAACAATTTGCAGTATAAATAAGGATAATGCAGTAGAATATCCTGAGAAAAGTGCTTGTTTGAAATCCGGACACTTGGATTTATAATTTGCAGCTAGGTGAGCATTCTCTTCTGGAATTAATGGGCTTAAAAAGTTATGAGGACGTTGATAATTTGAACAAAACCTGTATCCAAAACTCTGTGTACTAAACAAAAATGCTGACGGAATGGTTGAAATGCATTCTTGTATATATTTTTTCATTACTTCCTGCAGAGAATCATTATGTGTCAGGAGAAACTAGTAGAAGAATTGGGAAACAAACTTTATTTACTACATAATTTCTTAAAATCTTTCCCTGTAAGAAAAGAGGTCCTATTTTTGGTTGATTTCAATAAATTATAATGTATGAAGAAGACTTAGAGCTGCATAAAACAAGATTTCTCATGTTCTTCTCCTGTTCCCACCCCCCTCTTCCTCCATTCTCAGATGCTACACGGCAAGCATGTGATGGTACGTGTTGGTGGAGGCTGGGACACTCTTCAAGGTTTTCTGCTTAAATACGATCCCTGCCGAGTGCTTCAATTTGCAACTCTGGAGCAGAAAATCCTGGCGTTTCAGAAAGGCGTCACCAGTGACAGTGTTCCCAGCTCATCAGCCAGAATTCAGGAACCTCCTGTCATGAACCCAATGTCAGCTGTCAATATGTTTCAAAAGCAACCATCAAAACCCCCTACTCCTGTTCCAGCAGTAAAGGCTGTTCATGGGGCAACTGTGAAGAAAGCTTTATCTAAACGTCCTCAGTCCCCTGCCCTGGCATCACCAAAAGTGCCAGTGCACCCATCTGCTGCCAAGTTGTTGTCAGCCAGGCCCAAACTACATGGGTCTTCAGCAACGGGCTCACAGTCTCCTTTAAAACCATTAATGGGCACCTCAAAGAAACTGGAGTCTCCTGCATGCAACTCACCAGCTCCTGCTCCTGCACAGCCTGCAAGCAAAAGCTCTTCATCTGCGGGATCAAGAACAGCTCTCGTTCACTCTGAAACGTTACGCAAACGTATTCGGTCCCCTGATGCTCCAAAGGTGAGATTTGCCCTGGCCCAAGGCTCCCCAGCACCAGGAACGCACTCTGTCTCATCCTCTAAAAAACAGTTGTCTCAGTTGCCTGCAACAATTGAAACAATGGCTTCAAAACAGAAGCGTGTCCCCTCTAAATGCAAACCTGTACCTGTCACTAAAACCAAAATTAATTCTGTTGCTCCGAGGTCAGCTCGGCCACCCGTTACAAATCTGCGTGCTGTTGCCAAATTTTCACATTCTCAGCAGCTCCTTGCAAAACCACCTGAAAATACAACTCAGGCTTCAGGAACTGGGTCTCAGAAACCTCAGAAAGCTCCACAAACAGCTTCTGTCCTGGCAAAGAACCTGAAGACTGCTTCAGTACTAAAGCACTCAGCTTCTGCACCTTCCCTGGCAGTTAGTAAAGTGTCAAAGCCCCCACCTACACTTGTATCTACAAGCAAAAATGTACCATCAGCTGTCAATAAGAAGCCAGCCACAGAGTGTCTACAGACCCAAGATATCAGTAAAACCCCTGAGATTGTATCCACTTCATCCAAACCTCCTGAACGCACTCCCCTGTCTGTTGTACGGCTTCCTCAAACTTCGGCCAAAGTGGCAGTGACCAAAAACCCAGCACAGCCTTCCACAAAAAGTCAGCCTTCACCTAGAAACTTGCAAGTGAATGGAAGCTTGGTGCCAGCAGCCAAGAAACCTCTCTCTAAAGCAAAATCAGCAACAGCGTGTAACAAAGGAGCACCTAGTGTATCAAAAGGTCCGCTTCTGAAGAGCAGACAAGATGATCACTATTTTGTTATGACAGGGAGTAAAAAGCCCAGAAAGTAATCTTATTTGTTACCTTTTGGGGAGATCCTAATATTGTTCAAATGGGCCTCTTGTATCTGCTCGCTGAAGGGAAAAACAGGTTAAATAACACTACGTGTGCCATGTCAAATATTAGGCATACTGTAAACTATGCAGCAAAATGTACAGTAAGAACTGTATTTATTTTGCAGTTTAAAAACTTCTACTTAGATATATTTAGAGGTGAGCTTGCTTGCACTGTGGAATAGAGAATATCCCTGTTTGCTGCTAGCCTGACCTGCTGTGGGGAAAGGCAGGAGAGAGGAAGGGAAGCTGGAGCTGCTGCTGCTGCTGCTCACTTTCAAGGGAGTGAAGCCTATTCAAGAAATGTCTACCTAGGGCACAGCCTGAGCAATTCTGCTTTTTCAGGCACATCTGCATCAAGGCCTGTGATAAGCGATAGAGCTGTGCACATGCTATAACATTTCTAATACCTCAAAACTACTGTTTTTTTTAAATTTGTACTGTTTTTTAAGTTCAGCAGTATTCCAGAACACAAATTTGTGTGACCTGCATGTATTAGAGAAAGAAATCTCTAGTCCTGTTCAGTTTGACAGCTGCAGTTTTCACTGTTCATTGTGCCCTATATTCCTTAACGTGGCTTCAGCTTACTTGGATGTGGAGCCTCCTTGGCTTGGGTTAAGTTGGACATGGAAAGTCATGTCCTTAGTCACACTCTTGTTGTGCCTTAGTGATACTGCTTCTAAAAGCTGGGGGAGACAATTTTGCATAGTATATGTTCAGACGTGACTACAGGTAAGCTCAGTTTTCCTAGAAAGCTCTTGCTGTGTGGGCAGAAGTAGTACATGAGTTGCTGCATGGGTGCTTTCCACTGGGATGGACCCCAAAGCAACTCCCGTCATGGCGACACTGGGCCATGAGTCCTGACCTGCACAGGCAGAGCCTCGCTGCTCTGCAGGAGTGGCCTTTATCCGTAAAACTGAATCATTAAATACTTCTCAGTGCTAGAGGCCAATTTTGTGGACAGTCTTAGTCTGCAGTGGCCTTTGTTGTTTTGTTTATGGAGATCTTATTACTGGCTCTCCTGTATTACCTTTTGGGAGGTGAAGAGTAGTTTTCCAAAGAGCTAATGAGGGCCTACATTTGCCTTTTAACATCTGAAAGTGCCAGAAAGCTGAGCACTGTTTATACTCAGCTCCTGAAGGCTCTTAGTGGGTTAAACATCTGTGGTGCTTAATCCTTAACAGAAATGAGTTTCATGGTAGATGAATAAAACTACTGTCTCTGGGAGTAGCATTGTTTGAGATATTTCAGGTTTAATGAACCTATGAATGCCGAGGAACTCTCAGGTTCTGTGAGGAGACACTGCTGACTTCCACAGACTCTTACTTCTCTCCATTCCCAAGATGTTTACTTATGAGGAGGTGCACGGAAATCACAGCTTCTGATGCTTATGTTATCTTTTTTTTTTTTTTTCCTGGAATAAGCAAGAATACAATAAGCAAGCATCATAAACTAATAATGAGTTTTTATATGCAGTGGCAAAGTTATTGAGCTACCTTTCTGAGCACCTTGTTAGCTTTGTTTATTTATGGTTTTATTTATGCATCTCTACTGTACAATACTGCTTACAACCTGCTGGGAGTAAACAGTAAATAACAATATGCAAACTGTAGGAGGAAAAAATCAATTTTAATACTGTGTACACAAGTCCCACAATCTTACATACAAAGTTGTATGTTTGGGGACAGCCTTATCACATTTATTTTATAAATGCACTGGTCAAAGTCACTACTGCAAATGTTAAGGATTGACTGTATTGACTGTAGGGGAGTGTTTTCATGTTTGATAAAATTGACAGTTTCACACTCTGAAAGCATTTTGCAGTAGATGACTTGCATTTGATTTTGGGCTTCCAGATAGTTAGCTATGATGCAATATCTCATGCAGATTAATAGTGAAATTCTTGGGGTTTCTTTCTTTACTGAGTCTGGCTGGGGTGGAGTTCACTGTCTTCACAGCAGTCTATATGTTGCTGTGTTTGGATTTGTGGCTGAAATGATGCTGATGGCACGGCAGGCTTTGGGCAGTTGCTGAGCCCTGCTTGCACAGGGTCAGGGCTTTTTCTTTTCCCCACTCTGTCCCTCTCAGCAAGTGGGCTGGCAGTGGGTGAACGGCTGGGAGGGGAACATGGCTTGGACAGCTAACTTGAACTGACCGAAGGGATGTTCTGTGCCACGTAACATCATGCTCAGTAATAAAAACTGTAGGTAGAGGAAGAGCGTGGCGGGGGGATTGCTTGGAGACTGGCTGGGTATTAGTCTGCCTTTGGGAGGTGGTGAGTGATTGCCATTGCATCTATTGTTTTTTTTTGTTTGTTTCTTTTTGTGTGTGTTGTTTCTCTACCCCTCCCCCCCCCTTCTTTCAATTATTAAACTGTCTTTTTCTCAACCCATGAGTTTTCTTGATTTGCTCTTATTCTCTGCTGTCCCAGAAGGGAGTGATTGAGTGGCTGTGTGGGCGCTTGGCTACTGGCTGGGGTCAACCCTCAACACTTTTTGAACTGTTTACAGGTTTCTTAGTAGTACTTTAAACACTGAGACTTTTGGATCTCAGCATCTAGCTTTTTTAACAATGACTTCAGAGAAAATGAAGTGGATGGCTTCATCTTTGTGATCTGTTAATCTCATGTAATACACCAAATTTTATGGTTCAAAATGAAAAGAGTGAGACGAGACACTGGCTCTGAAAAAGGAAAAAATAATCCTTTTACTTTTGAAACCTTAAACAGCTTAATCTAAGGGTGGTTCACCTGTTACATGTGGGTAGGCTTGGTTTGGTTTTACATTATTAAAAAATAGTATGAGCATGGTCTCACTTGTGCAAATAATTGCAGTCTCCAACTTTGTAGTCATTCCTGTTATAACTAAGGATGACACATGGCATGAAGTGAGCTAATAATCAAAATGTAACAAAATACCTCCTACTGGAATACATACTTTCTGCGATGTTTATATTGCCAAAGGGCAAGTCTAATCTTCAGCTTGTATTACTTTTTGTGTGGGAAAGATAACTTGGAGCAGTGTTAACCATGTGTTACCAGTCTGTCTTTGAGTACTTATTTGAAATAAACATATTGCACCTTTTTACATGCACACGCTTTTTACTGGGGGGGGAGGGAAAACTGCATATTTTTCAGAAGGCTTATGTTTTTGCTCTACCACCACGTAAATCATAGTTTCAATATCAGGGTATTATAAAGACATAAATAGCTGCATCTAGTCTATTGCTTTGTTTGGAGTTCAAGCTCTACAACCCTTGTTTTAGTAAAATACTATTTGAGCAGAAGGAGCCCCTCCTAATCCTTTTCTACCAGGCAATGTGCCTGATTAGTTTCAGGTACACCTCTGGGTTTTATTCTTTGGAGCTCTACTTGAAATAAAAAGCACTTGTGTGCCAGTCTTTTCAGCCTTTACATTTTCTCGACACACTTTAGACCCATCTCTGCTTCTGTGGTCATCAAATCAGAACAACTTCTATGTTGGATTCTAGCTGCTTAACTGAGGTCCCCAGTTTCTATTCCTGTTTGGAGTTCTGAAGCGGGGGAAGCCAAGTTTTTTGTTTGTTTTTTTTACAAATATATATACTGTATAATGTATCCCTAAGAATATGTTCCAAAGTCATACTGAAGATTGCAAATGAGTTCATATCAAGCTACAGGTCACTGTTTTCTTCCCAAAGTCCTACATATTCACGCAGTGAATTTAGCTCTGCTACTAATGGTTTTCTATTTACAATGGAAGAAAATAGTTGGACTACCCTGCATTTTGTTCAGAATGGAGCGACCAAAAGGCAGAGGCCATCCAAATGGATTTTGGGCCCTGTAAGAAGTTGCCTTGAAATGGCTCAAATGTGTCTCACTTAGGGCTGACAATAAAGCCTCAAGAAACATCAGCAAAGTCACTGAAAATCATAGCCCACTTTAATATGCACATAGGGCTCTGAGAGTTTTGTTTGCATGTGGCTGATACAAGGGCCCTGTAGAGCTGGGCTGCTCTGTAACACCTCAAAACTTCATTCTCCCTTCTATGCCAATACCTGGTTCAGGAGAAACATGAAAACACAAAAACCACAAGCATCAGGTAACTACTAACAGCCAGAAAATTTCTGAACTTGGATTTGAGCAATCTGATCTAGTGGGAGGTATCCCTGACCTTTGGCATCAGGATGGAATTACATGATCTTTAATGTTCCTTCTAACTCAAATTGTTTTATGATTTGTGAAGTACAGTTGACTGACTGCAAAGTATATATCCATGTAGTGGGTTTACGTGGCAAGGTTTTGGCAGCGGGGGGGGCATAGGGTTGGCTTCTGCGCGAATCCAGAAGCTGCCCCCATGTTAGATAAAGGGCCTGCTGCTGGCCAGAGCCGGGCCAATAAGCGATATTGTTTGTGCCTCTGTGACAGCATATTTAAGACAGGGAAAAAAAAAAAAACTGCTGCAGAACAGCAGCTGGGAGAGAGAAAGGAGTGAGAAACAGCCTTGCAGGCGCCAAGGTCAATGATGAAGGAGGGGGAGAGGTGCTCCAGGCACCGGAGCAGAAGTCCACTGCGGCCTGTGGAGAGGCCCCTGGTGGAGCAGGCTGTCCCCCTGCAGCCCATGGGTCCCACATGGAGCAGATCTCCACGCTGCAGCCCGTGGAGGAGACCATGGTGGAGCAGGTGGACCTGCACTGACAGAGGCTGCGGCCTGTGGAGGACCCGTGCCGGAGCAGATTCCAGGCCAGACCTGTAGCCCGTGGAGAGGAGCCCACGCAGGAACAGGGTGTCTGGGAGGAGCTGCCACCCGTGGAGGACCCAGGTTGGAGCAGTTTTCTCCTGACGGATGGACCCAATGGTATGGACCCATATCTGGAGCAGTTAGTTCTTGAAGAGCTGCTGCCTGTGGGGAGCCCCCGCAGGCTCGGTTCGGGAAGGACAGCATCCCATGGGAGGGACCCCACGTTGGAGTAGGGGACGAGAGTGACCGAGAAGGAGGGGCAGAGATGAAGCGCTGTAGACTGACCATAGCCCCCATTCCCCCGTTCTCCTGTGCCGCTTGGGGGGAGGAAGTGGAAGAGGGTGGATGGGGGGGAGGTGTTTTTGGTTTCTTTCATTTCTCACTTCTCTAGCTTGTAAGTAATTGGTAAATCTTACAGTCTCCCTACTCTGAGTCTGTTTTGCCCGTCACGATAATTGTTGAGTAATCTCCCCATCCTTATCTCAACCCTTGAGCCCTTTGCATCGTGTTTTCTCCCCCTTCCCTTTGAGGAGGGGGAGTGAGAGAGCTCGACTGCCCACCCAAGTAAAACCACCACAATCCAGTTCAAAGGACTTCAGGTCTGGGTTGGTTATTTTATGTATATAAATGAATTGGTAAAATTCAAGGCAGTTTTCCTTCTAAGACTTAACCAGCCATAGCTTCAAAGTGCACACTCTACAGTTTAGTTCTCCACTGGGGAATCGAACACTGTTCATCATGGGGCCCTCAATGTTACGGGGCCCTCTGGTGTCTACAAATTTAATAGATGTTCCTCAGACAAATTAACTTCTCAGAATCCACAGGCAAAACATTTCTCTTTGATTCAAATTAAACCTTTTGGCTAGAAAAATCCAGACGTGGCATGCAATAAATAATGCAAGAGATGTTTAGTTTTGTAAGACCCTTTAATTTCATGCAAATACATTTTGAAAATCTTCTTTTCATGAGAGCCAAGACTGAAGAAATCACTTCATTATGAAAAGTTTTGAAAAATAAATAGCGTGAAATTTAAATAAGCTCAGCACTTTTACAGGTTTCAGACATTAAAAACATTAAAGCTTTAAAATATCTGAGAGGTGTGGTCTGCTGACAGTACAGCCTTCCTAGGTAGCCAGTAGTCCCCATTAACTCAGAACTGAACTTTCTGGTGTGTCACCAGTGCAGATGCCAGCAGCAGATGGCTTTCTAGCTGGGGAGGGGAACTGCTGCTGTCTAAAACCAGTGCTGTTACGGCACTTTGTGTGAAGTATTGCATTCCAGATGGAAGAAAAACCTTACAGGGCAGGAGACAACTGGCCATTTCCCTGAGGAATGTAGATAGGCAGAAAATGTTGACAGATTAGTGGTGTTAAGAGGTTTTTGGTGGTAGATTTGCAGCTAGAACTTAGATAACGAATTGGTATGTAATGCTGAGTCAGAAAGTACTGTGCAAAGCTGCAGTCCTACAAAATAAAGCTAAACTTGCACGTTTCCTCAAAAAAAAAAAAAAAAGTTTGGATAGTCACACAGAGGAAAAGTATAAAATAATGTTTGTCAAAGTACTCAAACACATCATGTCACACAAACCATATTAAGATTAGTTTATATGCATATTCACATTGTAAAATCATAAGTTCTACCTCTCTTGCATTTGAAGATAAAAGTAATTGCTGAAGTTCAGAATCTTGTAATTTGCTGATTCTTTATATAAACATTATTTTTACTTTTCTGAAGCGTAGCTACTGTAACAGAGAGCTTCCTGTACTGGAACCTATATTCCCAGAAGAACATAAGTAATTACCGTGGTGTGTCATTCTGATGAACTGTATGCTTCTCCATAGCTTTTTTTATTATTATTATTTTTTGCTGAGCATACTATTCTATAGACACCTGTGAAACAGGATCATAATAAATTATTTTTATTGTGTACATACTGCAGCATTGACCCTTGCAGTACTTTGAAATAATTTATTACTGCATCCAAATAAAAGACCAGCAGAATGAGTTTATTTAAATGTCAAATTAAATACATATGCTTTGGATCTCTAGTCCTGGAATTAGACTCCTGTATAGTACAACAGATTTGGGAGGGTTTTTTGAATACACAGTTGTATGGTCTGGATTTTAAATATTCTCATCTATAGCATTTCTGTTATCTGATGATCTATACGAAAATGTTCATAGAAACCTCTATGATAGCTTATGCCTGATTTTGGCCATGTAAATGAAAATGCTGGGAAGTTTTCTGTAATAACTGTTAAAAAAAACCCATCAATTTCCTCTGAGACTCAGGACTTTTAGTCACAGTCCATTTACATTGAACTCAGAAAGTAACTTTTTAGGACTGTTAAACCAAATATTCACAGTTTAGAAAATGTGATAATTCTGATGGTCAGCACTACCTTCAAGTTGCATGGATGGATTTTGACACACACTTCATACTTTCATTATAAGTTATGCCTTTTTTGTTGTTTTTTTTTTTTTTCATCAGGATGCTATTTCACTCAGCATGTAGAAGAGAGCTCTGACTGCTTGAGCAGTTGTTCAATACTTGGGATTCCCCCTGTACTTCAGCATGTAGACCCTTGCCCAATTCTCTACCCTGTGCTGAAGACCATGATTCATTCTCACAGGATTTCTTCCAGGACCACGTCACTGGCCTCTGGGTATTTCTTGAGGTGTAAAGCAAACTGCCTTAGCTCCTTAAACAGAAGGAAAATCAGGGCGGAAAGTCACTGAAATTAAATTATCCACTCAGCTGAGGTAATTGAGTTGTCTTGCACTTCATTATTCAAAGCAGTTAGTGTGGTACAGGACTGAATAACTAGAAAACAACTTCAGGGGACTTTACTCATAGCTGGGAGTGTTTAGTAGTCTTGCAAATTTGACTAATGGGCTAAATCAGGCACTTGTATAAAGAGGAGTAATCCTCTTGTGAGACGGGGAGTTTGGCTTATTTGTCTGGTGCTGGTCTGAAATTCACAGTGAGCTCATGTTCCTAGAGGCAGAAATTAGTTGCTTGATGCAGAAGACCAAAGAATCATTCAGTTTTCCTGCGGTAAAGAAGTGGGCCATTCCTGTCTATTGATCCCATAAAAACAGAAGCAGGAAGTATTCAGGAGATTACAACTCAGCTCTTAAGTATGGAGGCACAAGCAATTCTGATCAATTTAATTTTATTTCATGAATTTATACCACCTCGATGTTATTTATATTTTTTAATGTGGTTTTGTGTGTTGCTCTGTAGAATGAAACCTGAAATATTCTTGGTGCTCTATAAGCTCTGGATCTTACTGGTAGACATGTTACTGCCACAAGCATTCCTGTTCAAATCAAGTAAGAGTGCTGTGTTTTCTGAAAGATTAAGCCAGATTTAGACAAAGCCCTCAGTTTGGGTTATAAAGGGATAGTCCAGTCCCTGCACCAAAAGTGAAAAAGCAATTAAGAGAGTAACTGCATACAACATCCAGCTGATGTTTTATTAATCTTTTTATCTATATACATATATAGATATTTTTTTATATTTTCATAGCCACTGATTAGTTAGTCAACAATCTTCTTGTGAACGTTTTAACAGAAATGAATACTTGGAAGACTATGGTTAGTGAGAGAAATTGTTCTTGCTGTGCCTGTCCAAAAAGACATTGCATGACTGTTTTTCCAAGAACTGGCTTTCAGAGCGTGTTAAAAAGTTTAAAAAGTATGTAAACTTATTTTAGGACCCTTACTTCTTCTCCCTCAACCCTTCCCCAGTGCAGCAATTGTATTCTACAGTCACAAATTCATACCTATGATCTTGAAATTCTATGTTTAAGTTTCTATAATGTCATTCAGACATTGCCTTCTCCATCTTCACCCCTGGAATGACGATCACAGCCTAAAACCACCTTAGCCACGTGCTATACTCTGTTGTTTGAGACAAGAAACATTTTCATACCTGGAAGAGTAAGAAGCACTGTCTCCACAGCATTTTATCATGTCTACAGAAACTCTCAAACCCCAAACTAACGAACTAAGAAATTTTGACCAAGAGCATCTTGGTGACTGCCTATGGGTTGGATCAGTAGGAAAATTGCCTTTGTGGCGCTGGATTACTGAATAAGATCTCTGCAAAGCAAAGGTGTGCAGTTAGCAGGTGACCTTGTTCCTGCTCTCAGACTGTCTCTTTTCTTCTCTGGAAAGACTCTTCTTTGGAAATGTTCACTACCAAATGTTCTACTAGATAATGAATTAAAGTAGCATTAAACTTTGCTTGCCTTCACTTGGCACAAATAAACAAAAAGGAATTTCTAAAAACACATAAAATTCGATATTTTAGAAAATAGCAAGTGGTTGTAAGTGCTGCTTTTTATCTTGTGTGTGTGTGTGATAATAAAGCATTTAGTTTTAGCTGAACAAGTACTGACCTCTCTAAAATCTGATTCCATACAGGCAGACTAATAGAAGTTCAACGGCATGTGCTATTAAGCTGCACGATCTTCCCAGGCTTCTGTAATTCATAAAGTATAAAACCAACAAGAAACATAATGATGTTTCTTGAGGCTAAGGTCAACCCAGTGTTTTAATTGGAGCTTTTTGTGTAATGGTGTCTTGATAGGCTCTTTGGAAACAAGTTTCAGACTCCATGTGTGTCTGCATGCTGCAATTCTATGCAGGAGGAGTTTTCCAGCTGTGCTAGCATCCTTCTGTGTGTAATGTAAGACCATGCTCAAGATGCTGTGAGAGATCTGACAAGTGAGCCAGTACAGCCCTCCTTTCATCTTTTCCTCAGCTGTGCAATAAAATGTAGTGAAAACTTAGGCTTGCCATTAAATTCAACTGGTGTAAGTCAGTAATAACAGGTGAGTTTTAAGCTAAAAGCTGATATTTTATATATCTGTTCTTTTGCTCATAATCATAAACACTGAGCTAGAAAACAATCCCTTATTTTATTAACAATGAAAACTGTGTAAGGCTCAGTAATTTAGGGCCAAAAGATGCAATAACTGGACAGAAACAAGTGTTTTAGGATTGAAGTAACAATGTTAGAAATCTGTGTGAGATCAGGAAGGGGGTCAGAAAAGCTGAATAGTCATTCCAATTTGGCTGAAATTTCTAGTGCCACTACACTATCTGATGACAAGGAGAAACAAGCTGCTCCATGTGCCATCTATCAAACTGTTCGTTTTAGCTTGGCAAACCTTACGGAGCCTGATACGCTGAAACGATGCTCCTCTGGTGGAGAAGCAAGAAAGTTTGCCCTACCTTCATTCAAACCGCAGTCTGCAATGTGGAGGTAAAGTGGTAAACTGAGAACTTTACACTGATATTTAAGTTATCCATGATGTTAGATAGAGAGCCAGCTGCCTGTAATGTATGTCTGAATATATATGATTTAGGGAAGTCTGTTCCTAACTTGCATCCAGTCCACAGTAAAATTTCCCAAATAGATTGTGATTGATGTTCTCATTTATTTTTTCTGTCAAGGTCTACAGCAAATCCCATATTACCTATTTGTCAGCACTTGCAACAAGAGGGTGGTTTTCTGAATGCAGTTCTCCTTTTTCTAGGTATGAAATCTTAGTTAAATAGAGAAACCTGAGCAAATTTCTTATTGCTGTGAAGTATAATCATTTCTTCTCCTCTTCCATAGAAAAAGTAAATGTTTTAAGATTTATTAAACTGCTATTCAGCCAGAATATCACAGTTACTGTTGGGAAGAAAAGCTGTTAGGCTTGTTGGTTTTGGTAGTTAGATGTCAGACCATTTAAAGGTTTCTTCCTGTATAGACTAGAGAACACAGCAAGCCAGTCCCTTCTTAAAAAGCTTGTCTTTTCATTAAAATGCCTGTGTGTAGTATCAATAGCATATATATATTTTTAAAAAAATTAATATAAAAAAAAATACTTTAACCTTTTTAAACTGCTACTGGGAAAGAGGACAACTAGTAACTCCTCATCTTGAATCACGTAGGTTCCAGACTCTGTAATTGCTGCAATAGCCTCTCTTCCAGTGCTTTGACCCTACTCAAATGCATTTAGCAAATATATGCCATGAACGTGAACAAGAGAGAATTATACTAAAATTAATAGAATGCTTTTTACTGCTAAATGATTGAAACAGACATTGAATTGCAGGTTAGAGTGATGTCCAGACAAAGAATTAAAGATCTCTCTGTTCCTGTGTGGGCTTTAGCAAAATACCTGTATTTGGACTTATGACTATAGGTCAGCAAGGAGAAAAATACTTGGGAGGAAGTGGAAATTAGAGAATAATTTATACCGCCTGCGGGGCATGAGACTGAAGTGGATTTTAACCCCACCATACGAGAGGGGTAAATGGCTTTCTTTCTTTGGCAGTGCTTTTGCTATCTCAGTGAGATATGAAGGAAGTGAGAAGAACACCGATAGGATGTGCATTAGACATTTTCAGGGATAATGTTTGTAATGATTGTTCTCCAGGGCTTTATCTGCAGTGGAGATTTTTAATGAAGTTCTAGTCCCTAATGTAGGCATAAAATATTGCTGTAAATCAAGTCTTTTTCCTGTTCAGTATCCTCAGACTTTCCCCAGTCACTCCACTATGGTTTGCCTATGCCAGGGATTTGCATTTCTCCTACTGCATCTTATATTGCTAACAGATTATCAAGAAAATCCATCCTGCTAATCCCACCATTGATGGAGTGGACATCCATAACAGTCTGCTCTATTGCATTAAAATGAAAAGACCCACCAATAGCTCCCAGTCAAGTTGAAGTCATCTGACAGATAAGCATGGTCTGAGTTGATCAGCTAAAGCTCTAGGCTTATGTTACTGACATAGATCCTTCTGTGCAAAATAACCAGGAGAGAAGTTTTTCTCCAATTTTCTTTTATGTGTTTCCAAAATTGCTATTTCAAATTTCTCTTTCCGTAGGATGCACTCTCAAAATCCTTAGGTAAGAAGACAAGAATTTTTTTTTGCAGTTTTTGAACCCTGGGCTGAGCTGTTTCTGCCAGGTGTTCTGCCCTGTGCTCTGGCAGTGAGACCAGGGGGAATGACACCTTGTCGTTATTATCAGATTTTGCCTTGCCCATATACATGGGCAGTGTGATCTCTGTCATCTGCTTATGATTTTCTCTCTCTCCTGGATTTTGGTGCAAACCCTCTGTAGAGCAGGGCCAGTAGCACTGGTAGTGTCTGGTGCTGCTTTTTCCTGCAGAACTGGTAAATGCACTTGTAGAATTGCCTCTCCACAACAACCTCAGTGCTTATTGAACCCAGCAAAAGTTGGAAGAAGACTGAATCACAAAGTGGATGCTTGGAATAATTGTTTGCACTGCCCATCTTCAGGAGATTAATTTGACCAGCTAAGTAGGTAGTTAGTTCCTTTATGCTCTATCTGTACTTAATGGAGTCAGAGAAAAGTTCTTCTTGAGAATAATTTACAGATCACAGTTATGATCTTGCTACAAATGACTCTTGAAATGGTCTTTGCTCTTGCTATTTATTAAAAGAACCTGGGGACACTACCCATCTAACTCAGTTAACTGAAGTAATGCAGAGAGGATATATCCTTCTGCTTTATGCTGTAGGGTCTGCTATATGTCTCTTGTTCTGTGGTTGAAACACAAACTCTGTCCTTGGATGTGCATGTGTAGTCTTAATATGAACCATAGGAAAATAATGCAATAGTAGGTTCAATAATAGTACTCATTTTATTTCTTAAATGTTTGTATATGTTTGTGTATGTATACATATATATAAAAATGATACTTAGCAATTTGTTTCCTCTGTTAAAGATCTCATTTTAGCTTTAGATTTTAGCAAAAATTTGCACAAATACCAGTTCTCATCCATTCTAGATGTGAGGCAATTAATAACAACCATGGGAGATATGGCAATATATTATAGCTATATATATTTGAGAATATCCAAGAGTACATATCTGAAATGAGAGGCAGTAAAAGGCTAAATCCCTTTTCCACAAAGGGGAAAGGGTAGACTTCCAAAATGGAAAATAAATGTCACTTCAAATCATTGTTAACATTACATGGATAAGCCACTTTTTTTGTATCTGGTTGTGTTAGATACTCTTCTGCTAGCTAATGCCAGCATTTGAAAGCTGGACAAGGAGACATTAAACTCAAAAGCTTGAACTGGGACACATATAGATATAATAAGGCTAAAAGCTGCTTTTCTGCTTAACCCAAACTTTGAAAAAAGTCCTACATATGCACTTTCAGTTTTATGCTGTGTACGAATGTCAAATATGCTTAGCTGGCACAGAGTTTCTTGAAAGTAATTATTGTCATCCCATTTGGCTAAATTTATCTATATATACGTATACATACCAGAAATATGCAAGATTAAAAAATGCTGATATAGGCTAATGAGTCATTTTACTTTGTATAGAGTGGTACTGTTGTTCTGTGATTTTTGTTGCTGTATTACCTATAAGTTGTCTATACCCTAAATGTATCTTTCCAGGGGAAAGAAAGGCAAAGTTTTATTCAGGACAAGTTATTATGAATTCATCCAGGAAAATACTCTGAATAAAACCAATTCCTTTCTGTGTAGGCTAGTTAGCACCTGTTCTGCATGCAAAACTGTATTGCATTAGCAGATTGAAAAAAAATAAAATTATTTAGTAAAAATAAATAAAGTCTCAATATATAATCTTTTACTTTGTTTCTGTATACATGTTTATACTTCTTAATATTTTCTGTGGAATACTTGGTGACTACATTTTTTTTTTTTTATTTCTGATGAAGAACAGAGGTGATGGCTATGAATGTGCTATGCACATCTGTCCGTATAATTGCAGTAGGAGTAGCATGTAATGATTCTGTAACCTGTTAATGTGTATGCTGGACCATGGTGACTTCAAGTGGCCCATCAGTACAGACGAGATGATGTGCTCTTCCATGGTGTGCTTCTGCTTTCTGGATCATGAATGCCAGATTGCTAGATGAATTTAGATAAGGATGATGTAGGGTTAGGGTGAAGAAGAAAGACAAGGATAGTGCTGAAGAGCAAGGTGCTGATCTATTTGGAAAATAGATTTTGTCTGAATACATAGGGGGAAGAATCTGCTGGGGACAGAAATCCTCAAAAGGAATAGTTGGGGTGGGAAAACAACTTGGATAAAACAGACTTTCCTCAGCTTGATCTGTACAAGATACATGCATGTTGGCTGTTGGGCTCTGAACACCCCATTCCTCAAATGCTCTGTCTCCTTGGCCAATAAAAACATTTCCATTTGAACATTTTCCTAGCAATCATTCATCTGTTGGATTCCTCTACGAGGGTTAAGTCTCTTAAAGACCCAGTATAGCTGGACTTATTGCTGCAATTTGATTCAAAATAGTGTGCAACTTGATGGAGACTAGAATACCATTGAGATGGGGATATTCCACTTGCTGAGGATGAATCTCAAAGGGGACTGCACCAGATTCAATTTTGAACCAGATGTTTCAAACCTTTCCCCACTCCCAAATCCTGTTTTTGTTTCCCCATCACTACCCACTTAAAGTTGATACATTTCCTTCTCTTTTAAGGATGATGCTTGTGACATATGGCTTCATTAAGTTTTATTTTCTATATTTATTTTTATATTTATTTTTTAAATTTTTATATTTTATTTATAATTTCTGTGGGCTGGTCACTGGTTTTGCTATATGACCATAGATGGCACTTTAAAGTTCATTATTAGCATATGCATCACCCTCTGATTCAGTCAAAATAGAGAAGAGCAGGATTTCCCAGTATCTTTAAGTTATTGTATTCCTTTTAAGTAGGTCACTTGGAAACAAGATCATCACTGTCTATAGAGAACAAAAGGGACCGAGACTTTTCATTATGCTTAAGACATTTGGAGATGAGGCATCTAACCCTTCTTAACTGCTTAGAAGGATTAACCAAACACAGAGAGCATCTTCCAGAGCAGGTACCCCAGGTAATATTTCAGGTCAGGCTCGTAAGCAGGCTGAGCAGGCAGAAAGGTGAACTCTGATCTCAGGCATGGTCCTGCTCCTGTTCTGTCCTCCTTCCCTGCATTACAGGGCTTTTAATTGTCCTCCTGGGAGAGCCCAGAGCTGCTGCTAGAACTAGGTGGGGGGGGTTACACCAGGAGATGAGGGGTGTCCTGCCCCACCTGCTCTAGCTGTGACCAGCAGCAGCAGGCCCTCCCCGGTGAGTTGAGGTCTCTCAGGGGGTTGCTCTGCTAGAGGGGTTCTGTAGGATGGTATCTTACCAGGAAGGGGTTTTAGGGGTTTCCAGACAGCTGTAAGCCAGGGACAAACAGCTGAGTTTAAGCCTCTGAAGGAGAACAGCAGGGCCTGCAACTCAGGTGTCCCTGGTCTCCTTCCTTCCCAGGGCCTCTGCAGAGGAGGGAAGGGAGCAGCTGGCCCTGCTCACCACAGCGGGCACTTACCATCAGGCTCAACAAATTTGTTGGGCTTCCTGCCCTGAGCAGGGGCAGGTGAGGCAGCCTGGTCAGTAATGTAGGGATGAAATCCGTGCCCAAAGTCTCTTGGCTTTGTGTTTCCTGTAGAAGGTACTGTGTGGGGTTTGCTCTCCATACATACATACATCTTACTGCACCGTCTTTTGTGCGGGTGTGTTTGCCTCATCCCGAAGCAGCCTCGCATCCCCATGTGAGGCAGCCGCACCTGGCTGTCCTTAACACTGTCACTCACAGCGGCTGTGCACTGGGAAGGTGTTAATTGAGCGAACACGTGTGTGTCTCTGCAAAGCCTCCCGAGCATGTTGGTGCTTTTTTATCTCCTCTTGTGGAGTTTGGCTCCCTATGGAGCTCCCCACCTGGAGCAGCAGCCGTGCAGGAGGGGAAAGGTGTGTCTGACTGTGAGGACTGGGACTAGCTGCCAAAGTGAGAGAGAGAGAAAAAAAAAAAAAAAAGCTTTAAATGGCAAGACTGAGCTTGCAGCATGTGGCCAGTGTGTTCCCTGCAGGCTTCAGGAGGCAGCAGGAGCGGCGGTGGAGGGGAGAAGAGGTGCTGCAGGATGGGGGCTTCCCGCACGCCAGCTGGCAGCAGGGGTCTGCGGGTACATGGGGCAAGAGGGACAGGCCACCGTCACGCTGCAGCAGCCTGCAGCCCAGGTAGGATGGGTTCATGGACCATTTGGGGTAAATAAATTCTTTGTCTCACTTGGGTAGTTTGGGTTTGTTCTGTTGTGGGGCAGAGGCAGGAGCTTACCGAGTTATGTTTGGTGTATGGCATTCCTGTGGTGATGGGGGAAGGAGGAATTGGTTTTGAGGATTACTATTGCAGGAGGATACACACATTTTTAGGTTTTCAGGGAGAATTTTTGTGCATGGTGGTGTCTGTGAGAGAACCAGCCTGGGAGCAATCCAGGAGCAGCAGACAACTTTTAGGAGATGCAAATCAACCATCTCATATAAAGCTGCAGGGAGGAAGGGAAACATTCGTAGTGGCCAGGGCAGTGCCTAAAGAGTGGTTGTCTGATAGGAAAACCTGAGGGACCGGGATAGCCAGGTCTGTATCCATTTTCAAGCTTCAAGATTTATTCCTCGGGGCTTTGATTGCATCTGCAAAGCTCTAGGGAACTATCAAGCCCCTTTCTGTCGTCTTCACTGGGAGAAACAGTTCCAGAACATGCAATTTAATTTAATTTACATATTGCTAATAAAGAGTGCATGTACTTGTTTTTCCGCAAAGTGTAGCTGTACCTACACATCTGGGAGGAGCGTTAAGCTTGCAGCAGGAACATTGTCTGCAGATCCGTAAGTGCTGCTGTGCTTCCAGCCGTAAACTCTATCACGCCGCGAAGCAGTCTCCTTCGGCACGCCTCAGCAACCCTTTCCCTGCCTTGGGATTGAGCAGCTGCATTGAGAGCTAGATATTGCTTTCCCTGCCTGCTTTAAATTGTGAAATTCTTGGCACAATTTAAAAAAAAAAAAAGTGTAGTCACTGCAGAAGATTTTTTTTTTTTGGGGGGGGGGAATATCTTATTCTGTTTCAGCTGCTGCTTTGCTGTCAGCTGGTAAAGCAAAGCAGGCAGAAAGAGCCTGTGTGTGTATCGCGCAGTCAAGCACATCTGTCCATGCAGCAGCAAGGTTAGACAGTTCCTTGCCTTTGGCAATGATTCATGAAGTTGTGCATACCTTGAAAGATAAATTTTTGAACTCTGACAACTTTTTAAAATGATTTCTGCTGCTTCTTTTTTTTTAAAGTGGTACACCCTCAGAGCTTTTCTTTCTTTCTTTCCTAAAAGCTTTATAGTTCATCAAGCACAAAAGAAACCACTTCTAAGGCTTTGAGATTTAGTAATTTAGACTTATAACATTAACTGAGTGTCCTAGATTTATTAATTCTCTCTCACTCTTGTGCTTTCATGTGTGTGGAAATATATCTGTATCTAGACATTTATATCTAGGTACACTTATGTGCTATCAATATATATGCATTTTTTTTGACAATTATTCTAATGTGGCTACAAGAAGTGGCTATGGCGATAGCTGTTGTTTACTTGTTTAATCTCAATAGCCACATCAGCTAAGACCTTGGATGGTCTGTCTTCACTCAAGAGCTCTGAGTAGTTTTATTTACACCTTCTCCATAGTGTAGCTTAGTTTGTCAGTCTCAGAGTCTGTATGTTACACGCTTATAGCTGCAGCATATGCTCCCTTGCATACAAACCTCAAAGAGTAACTGGAGGTTTTAGTATAGGCACTATGTTCCTGAATAGATTAATGGATAAATAAGAAAACGAATGGTCGCTTCCATCTGTAGAATTTGTGGTTTGTGGTGTCCTCCTCCCTCCCCACAAAAATCAATTCTATGTGCTTCCAGATGAGTTTATAAAATGACTCTCTATTGGTAAAAGTGAAAATCAATGTGTACTGGAAATGATATTGGAGAAAGGAGGGGCTGCAAGCTTATTTTAAAAATCCGAACATAGAGTGAAATGTTAGAATTGCTTATGGATTTTTTCTTATTATATGTACAGTCAAAAACTAGCCATAAATTCTATATCATATGTACATGTTAATGCTTTCATCTTCCTGAGCATTCATAATAAAGCTGTAAGACACTACGGTATAACAGTATTCTTCAGTTAGTGTGTACCTGCATACAGAGAAATCCAAATGACCACAAAGAAAGCTGAGCAAAAAGCTGTGTTTTAGGTACACTCAGACAAAGCCATCTGCTGCCAGCTCCATGGTCAGTATTATTGCTATGCTGAAATGTGTTGAAGGTTGCAACACAAATCTAATAATATAATGGAGGTTAGTTCCTTAGAAAATCCACCAATTCTGTTTCCAAAAAAGCATGAACCAAAATTTTGTCTAAAGAAAGGGGTGAAAGTAGGAAGGATGGGGGTTAAATGTCATCTACTGCAACCCTCTCTGTTATCTAGTAATATTCTACTGTATTTCACTGAACTTTCTGCAGCGCCACTCTGTACTTTCTCTGGAGTGGCCATACCTGAGAGTCTTTGATGTATGTACATATTTGCCTATTGATTGCCTCAAATAAACTCAAAATAGGAATTCATATTACCTTATTATGGCTTTTTTTTTCTCAAAAATCATGAGTTATTACATAACAAGGGCACAGGTTTTAACTTCAGATGTTTGTTGTTAGGTTCTGATGCTGTTGGCACCCTTGCAATAGGACTGCTTCGTTGGAAAAATCTGTATACATATGGAAACCCTCACCACCCTCTCACCTTTTCTGAAGATGTCTGTAGTCCTGTATTTCAACATTTGCCTACGCAAAATGACTTATCATATCCATTATCCTGCCCGGCTTCACTTTCTATCACTCCAGTGCCTTCATACAGCAGTAGTAGTCAAGAAACTTTAAGTCAAGACTGTACAGGTAAGCAATTATTTCTTTCTTACACTTCGGAGCCTAGTTTAATCAGCAGTTTTAGTGCTCAAGTTAAATAGCTGTTTCAGCTGCCAGACAGCTTTGACTGCTCCTAGGGAAGGATTAGACCATGGAAATTCCATCACGGAATTAGCTTTTCCCAAGTAATGCTTGTTCAAATTATTTCATGGTTTAAAAAGTATCAGAAATAGCGACATGTTTTCAACCACAATAATACGTTTGCTTTAAAGCTGGTAGACCACCTTTCTGATGAGGATGGAGCCGTAGTAGCATATGGAACCATTTAGGGCAGTATCATCTCTTCCGTGCCTATCATAAAACTGTGTGTGATGGAGGATACCCCCATATATCCATCATGCATCCAAAATGCTATGAGCACCTGACTAATGACAAGATAGGATGTAAAAGGAGCATCCAGTCACATCCATGGGAATGCACTTGTGCTTCCAGCTGTTACAGGGCTTACATGTATCAGAAGCTACAGAAAGCAGCGTGCCTGTCATGTCGTTTCTCAGACTTGAAGCACCCCTGACAGAGATGGGGCTATGGTGTTTGGACAAATAACTTGCCCCGTAGTCTGCTCTCATTTGTATATGGAGGGTCTTTTATTATGATGACAGTAAGGAAGCAGGTCACGAACTCAGTGAATTCTTCTGGATGGCAGATGAAGCCCTGATCTACATGCTTCCTGAATGGACCCTCATATAAAGATTTTGATTAATGTTGCCTCTGTTGTGTTGCTAAGTGGGAGAGATTAGCAAGGTTCTGCCTAGGTGCCAGGCAGCTGAAAGTTATATATGGGGAGTGGGTTCCTAGTGGATCCGGTATTGAAAGGCGTAATGCTGGAAAAGGGCTGGTCTGAATACCTAGTGCTGTCACAATTCTTAAATGCATGTAATGCTTGCTGACAAAGGACTGAATGTGATCTGCAGTAAAAGTATAATCAAGTATATATCATACTGTTGATTGTATTACTCTTTTTTCATTGTAAGTATTGTAGTACACAAATATAATTTACTGTAACTGATGTAATCATGTTGCCAAAAAATAATGGGCTTGAAATTCTGTGTTGATGCTGAAATCTGAGCAAAACGGATTTCTTACCTCCCAGAGCATTCTAATCTAATGGCTTATCCTCTCAGGCTGGCTGGGTGCTCGTAGCAGCCACAAGTCCCAGGATAAGCACCATTCCTAATGTCTACTCTGATGGTGACACTTATAAAACAGGAGTGCTATTGCAAATTGCTAATCAGTCCATGCAAAGGTAAATGTGACTTTCATTTATCTGTATTCCTGGTTCCAGTTAAGAGCAGTGTTAATCTGCACATCCTGTGCACAATTCAGTATCCTTTGTATGAACTTCATGACTGTATTCTAGAAGCTTAATTTATATATATATATATATATATATATTACCCCCTGTTTTAGTGATAGAAATAATGAACGTACCATGAAATACTTCGTATCTTTCCCATGCAAGGAGCGATGACTCCCATTTTAATTGCTCACATGGTATGAAACACCTTCTCGCTACTTTAAGGTTCACAAGCACCTGCCACCTAGAGGTGATGTTGTGGAAGGACGGAAAAATACTAATAAGCATAGTAGCATAATAAAACTGTAATAAAGCCCGATAAGAAACTGCTAGCCCTGCAGAAACAATTTCCTGGGTCTGAAGCATGGCTACATATAGCCATGGGTGTCAGCATGATATTATATTAGCAAGTCAAATAAATATACCCTAAATATGTTCTTTATTTAAGATAGTGTCTTTGAAGAGATCATGGTGAGATGTTTAGAGAAGTATTACACTGACGAGCAGCATAGCAGCCTGGCTGGCAGGGCAGCACGGATGGTTTGAGGCAGTGTCCATTCCCAACAGGGTGGGAGGTGCTGGTGCAAAGTATGATTCGTGGCCCAGGGAGATACAGCCTTCATCCTGAGTTAATTTCCTGATTTCTAAATGCACTGCAACAGCTGATAATCCATGTGATTATTTTAAATCTAGATGCGTCTCCTGCTGCAGACGTGAGGGTACTTCGTGTGAGCGTGGTGAAGTGCTCCTATCTACTGGTCAGTCGTGCTCTGCCCTACTGCCTGGGGGCCCAAGAAGGGTATGGTGTGACTGGATGTTGTGGCTGCAACACCAGTGATAATCCTTACCTAATTATAACACTTCTAACACAAAAAGTTCTTAATTTTTTTTTAAACATTACGAGCTTTCAGGGACTGTCTTCCCATGATTAAGAAGCTTATTTGCAGCAAAGATAACAGCTTTTCAACAGCGTACAGCAATTCTCTGCAAGTTCAGGCAAGAGTACTGCATCAGCTGAAATGGGTGATGTTTTGAAAAGACAGAGGTAGATTGATTAATGAGGTAGAGTATATCCTAAGGCTATATCCAGGCTCATTCATGTCCAAGACTACTTGATCAGCTCATTTACAGGAACTTGGTATGAAAAAGAATACCGTGCCACGGGCTTGCTGTGAAGCTACTCTCTTGTGAATTTATATCAAATTCTCTAACCTTAACATAATCAAAAAAGCAAACCGTGTTAAGCCAGCAGTATACAATGGATAGATGCATTGTAGTTTCAAAAGAATTATTTTTTATCTACTGATACTGGGAAAATTCTGGCTGCTTCCTCTGCATGTTCAGAGCCTTGTAATAAGCTGTGCTTGGGAAGTTTGAGATGAATTTCAGTGTC
This sequence comes from Anser brachyrhynchus, assembly GCF_964034855.1. Taxonomy (NCBI): domain Eukaryota; kingdom Metazoa; phylum Chordata; class Aves; order Anseriformes; family Anatidae; genus Anser; species Anser brachyrhynchus. The sequence continues at coordinate 45,814,328 of NC_137694.1, read as the reverse complement.
ACAATAAAACTTTGTGTTTTAAGACACTCACTATGTAAGATGTAGAACTGCAGCTAATAGCATTTGGGGAGCAGATTTCAGTGGGTGCTTTGTATACTACTTTGAAACATTACTTTCAATTTGGTACATTTGTTGCTTCACAGTATTCTGTAATGCTAGGTTATCTTCAGAGTAGTGACAGATTTTGTCCTTACATATTGGAGTATAATTGACATCAGAAACAATTTTCTGTACTTTGGGAAGGAAATCTTGAGCTTTTAATATTACTTATATTTTGAAATAACATTTTTGAGAGGATTGCACTGATTAATAAAAAACATACTTCTGTTTCGAATGGGACAAAACACGAGGAATTATTCTGTACTCATTTCCCAGCTCAGAAATCTTGTCAGGAAGAAAAGAGAACGATTTAGTTTTGGTAACTATTTGATAACAACATATCAGTTTTTGAACTGGTTCCCAAAGAGTTTCTGTTGATTAACTTTGTCTGTTATTATGTTCGTTATTCAATGCTAAATACATTAAACAATATATTTCAGAATACCCAGAAAACTGCTAGAAACCACCAGCTGGATTCTGAGCGATAGATTTGCACTGAACCAAAAAGAGTTGGGAGCTGAACATTACATTAATTATGTGAATTTCTGGTAGCAGATAAAAAAAAATATATATATATAAAAAAAAAGTCAACAACAACAAACAAAACCAGCTAAATGTAATCCACTCTGCTATTGTTGTGTGGGGCAGGACAGGAAGCTGACTACACTAAAACTGGAAATGCATGCATGCGTATAAATTTAAATATTTTGTTATTCCTTGTTGCAGATATATGTTTAGTATCCTTTACACTATAGGCATTTACTAATATTTATCCTCAATCTTCTTGACTTCAGAGTTAATCCAGATCAGTATTGCCTTTCCTCTCCTCCTTCAGTAGACTTGGGAAATGCCTCACCTGCTACTTGCTGCACAATTTTTCAACGATGGGACATTGTTTTCATAGCCATGTGTAGTTGTCTCTTTCCCAAAATTAACAAACCTGATCCTCTTCCCATAGGCTGTTTTATTTAAACATTTTGTCATCATTTTTGCCCTTTCCTGAGCTTGCTCCAGTTTGTCTTCATTTTAAGTGTTGTGCCTAGGACAAGGTATGATTTTTGCAATGAAAGTACAACTAGCACTAATTAATTAGTGTAGAATAGTTACCTCTTCAGTCTGTTACAAAGACACAAATTAATATTTCCCTAGCTAAAATGTCTTTTTGAAGAGCACTATTACTGACCCTATTTGCATTTGTTTAGCAGTACAACCTGCTAATTTCTCTTCATCACTGATATCGCAAGCATCTATTCTCCTCTAAGACTCTTTTAATGCATTTCTTTTTTTTCTTTTTTTAATTGTCTTTGATCTTTAGGCCATTCCTTCACCTTCATGCGGTTCATTTGAAATTCTGAACCAGTCCTACACGTGGCTTACAATACATATCAAGTTTTGGCCATCTGCAACTTTTAAAGAAACATGGAATACCATAATTCACAAAAATATTCAATATAACAAGCCTCTGTCATCTTGAAATTATTTCTCAATGTTACTACTTATAATCTAAATTTTTTCTTTCAACCATTTCTGAGCTGAAATTAGTGCACCTTCATCTGGACTGTATTTCTCTGTTTTATTATAATGACTTGTCCCCCTCATATACTAGGTCAGCTGTTTTGAAAACAATTATATTGATTTACCATGAATTGTTCCTGACAAATCTATGTTATCATCTTGTTTTCTTCAAGGTGCTTACAGACTACTTGATTTATTACTTGCTTTCTAACTTGTCATCATTTCTTTTCAAATATTGATGTTAGGCTGACTGCACAGTAATTACCTTTATTTTACCTGTACTTTATTTGCCCTTTTCCACTGTTAGGGGAACTTCATCTTTCTTTGGCTGGAGTACTCCTTAAAATGTTTATAGGTTCCTAAATCCCAGTGAGACAACTGAAATGTGAAATAGGCACCTCTGTGCCTTTCCTGGTCTGTGCCTGAGTCCCTACTGTGTGAATGTACAGAATGGAGCACTTTCAAGAGAACTTGTATTCCCAACAAAGACAGAGAAAATGCAAAGGGTGCAAGTCACAGGGTCCTCTTCAGGGATGCACCCATATTTGTCTTGTAGCTGATGAAAAAAAAATAATAGAATTATTATGCTTGTGGTATACAACTTTTTGCAAGCATAACATGAGAAAACTTGAGTGTTCCAGCTTCCTTGCTCAAAACAGTTGGAAGGCTGGTTGGAGCTCAAGTCCACGGTTTCACCTGCATTCTTGCCACATCCCTGTTTTATTTTACCTGTGAGATTATAGCATCAAATATTTTCCGTTTGTATCTATGCTGTAGGATGTAGTTTCACAGTAATATTGCCATCTGCTGTGAACACTGTATGTGACATGAACAAAGCTCAAATTAACTTAGGTGTTTCTTGATACTGTGCATTAAGTGCATGCTTAACTGGATTATTTGATTCTGCAGCTTCCATATTTATTTTTTTTTGACAGAGCTATCTTGTCTCATGCAGCTTTTAAGGCCTGTTTTAAATCACCCAATAACATTAGGAAGCTATATAAAGAAATAATTTGTGACAGTGACTCCTTAGTATGGTGTAGGACTCCAATTTATTTAATAAGAGAGACACAAAGGAAGTGAGTGCAATTGATCTAATGTTAGCTGAATTTCATAATTCTGCTAATTCAGGTAATATTGGACTACCTAGGAAGTCTTTGTTTGTTTGTTTTTCACCTGGAGAAAATCAAGGCTTAGAATAATTATAATGTGATTGGGGAGATGACAACAGTCTTGGGAAAGGGAGTACTAAATGGAAAGAAGATTAACAGTAGAGTTTCCCCGGTACTGGTCCTGGAAAAGGTTAATATTTTTATGTATGATGTCTGCCTGTAAAGGAGGAATGCACTGATGAGCTGTGCTGGTGAGTCTAAGCTGGAGACATCATCACTGCAGAGGAAAATCTGAATATTGTGTGGGAAGAAACGGATGGCTTTGGGGAACAGAAAAAGAGAAATGTGATAAAATACAACAGTGCAGATTTCCAGATTGTACATAAAATGATTTATTTATTTATTTATTTTATTTATCCTGTAAGCTGGGAGTCCTCAGCTGGAAATGGCTGAGGAAGATAAATCCAGCTACTAATCAGGAGTGTGCTGCAGCTGTGAAAAAAACAAATGGAAGCCTGGGATGTCTCAGGTGAAATATTTGCTGCAGAGGGAGAGATTAAAGTTGTTTATCCAAATTGACTGCTATTTTCAAAAAGGATAGAGATCTACTGGAGCTTAAGCAGAAAAGAATTACTAGTACAATATGGGAGAGGAGAGCACACCTAATAGGAAGAGAGTAAGGAAGCTTACTGTATTTAGATTAGCAAAGCAAAAGCAATTAAAAAAGAAAAAAGAAAAATCTCTCCAGTAGGTTTCATTTTCTGCTTATTTAATTATTTACTGATTTTTAAGTTTGGGAAATAACTATTACAAAAAACAGGCATCTGATATGTTCATTTATCCTGATCAGCAGCTTTCTGAGTTTGATGAACCTGTTAAGTGACCCCTGGGACACAACTGCTGGTGTTAGTACTTAGAAGTTAATGGGTTCCAGTTGCAAATCTTAATTTGAAGGGCTCATAAACTGTCTGGCTTCCTGGGACTGTGTACAAAGGTGAAAGCCACGAGATGGTGCTGACACTCCTTATCACAGTTGGAAGCATTATGAGAGCAACGGAGCAATGTGTTGGCCTTGGCGTAACTGCTCAATGCCGAACTCAGTGCTTGTTACCCTGTCAAGTCAGTGGCTCAGTTTGATCTGAAGCTCGTAGTTATGTGCTGATTCTTGTTATGGAGTCTGAATACAAACTCTGTATATCACAGGAAAAGAGGAAGACAGAAAGAAAGGAATTGGAAAGGTAGACAGAAAGAAAGGAATTGGAAAGGTGATGGTTATTTCTTTTGAAGTTGTGCCTTCTTTTTGCTCGTCTTTCAGCTGCAAAGAGATTGATGAACTTACAAAACTGAGAAGTAGAAAGAAAATACATGTTTCTGAATAGACACATGGGGATTCTGGTTAGAATCCTCACCTGAAGATCCAGATGCTACCTGTTCTTTCATGTGTTGATTGGGGTCAGGTTTATCTTTCTCAATTTTTTTCATCCAGCTGCCAGCAGTCTCCCTGTGTTACGAATGGTAACTGCTAACTACTTTTATCAAAATTAGGGGGAGTGCAATTTGTTAATGGAATACCTTTCCTGCAATGTTGTATTGTCTTTTGTTGCTAAATGCACCATGCTTTTTTTTTCCCCTGCGTAAAATGAGACCAGAAGTGTTTAAAAGTGTAATGGCTAAAAAGCATACTGCATTCAATAAGCATGACAAATTAGGATCCGAAAAAAGAACACTAAGTATTTTGCTAACATCAGCATCCTTGCTGACTCTCAGGACACAGAGTACCGTTAAGTCTGTATTTTCAAATATCATTCAATATATCATATTATATTGTATATTATACATCATATTATATTGTATATTATACAAATGTGTGTATTTAACCAGTTTCAAGATCCTGTCTACCAATAGAATTTCTTTTAGAATTCAAAGATGTGCAATATTGTTTCCCAAAATTCATGGCTTACAATAAGTTCACAGATGATTCTAAAAAACTCACATTTACAGAGAAGAACAATTTTGAACCTTCATTGTCTTCTGACCTTATCATAGGTTCAAGTCTAGAAGCTGCTGAGCTCCCTGGTTCTGATCCAGCAGAGCATTTAAGAATATGCTTAATTTTGGACTTGAGAGTTATGCCACTGAAATCAATTTATCTGCTTCTCTAATGGTTCTTCCCACATAGCAATGGGAAATTCAAATTTACTTAAGAACAATGAGTTGATAATTCCTTTTATAAGGCATATTTTTAGAAATGCTAACCAACGTGGATCATGCTCTATTGGTTGAAGACATTTAGCACAGACAGTGCTAACGCATGCCTCTTGTGCTGTATCAGTGCTTCAGTGTTGTTTTTTTAGTGCATCTTTAGAGCTGGAAGTGCATTTACTCCAGCCTTTTCTGCTAATTTTTCCTCTGAAATTAACTACAAGGCCTTTCTTTTTATCTGGAATGTGGGTATTTGCCTTTTTTGCTGATCTGAGGTTGGCCCATTATTGCACAAGCTTAAACTGATGCTATCACCATTTGCTCGTTGCTGGTGCTTCATGTGAACTTAAACTCAGTAGGGTCTGGAATATAGAGTCGTCTTCTAAAATTTCTACCTGGCTAACACTGGCTTGGATTTACAAGTTTTCATTCCTTTTGCTTGACATATTCTTTGTTGCTGACATCTAACAATGTCTATTGACCACAGGTGATGCAAAGAAAAAAAAAATTACATTGAATTTCAGATTTCATGGAGATACCTTTTCTCTGGGCAATATTTTGTTTTTGTATGGTAGCTGGTCAAAGTAAAAAAGTGTTAGGATGGAGTTATGAATGGTACCAGAAGAATGTATTTACATAAGGATGTCTCTGAACCACTTTTTCAGTTGCAGTCCTGTAGCACTATGGAGTCTTAGTGCAAGATGGAAGTGTTTAATTAGCACTTTAAATCTGATAGAGATTTACTGATGCTCTGCAAAGCAGCAATCTGTTTCTCTTTTCTGTCAATGACATGCCTTTCTTTGTGAACAGTGTACCTATCTTGCATATTTTATAATCAAATTAATAGTGTATAGTAAAAGACAAGCATAAAATTATTATTTATGTAAAACGTTATTAACTTTACAGAACCAAAATGGTGCATTTCCCAACTATATCTCAAGAAAAATTAGTGTCCAGAAGAAAAACGTTGTTTTTTTTGTTGCTCATTAGTGAGTACTGCACGGTTAAACCTTGAAGTGTTGTATCTGTAAGTAGCTGATCTGTCCTTCTTCTGGAAATCTAATATAAAAAAAAAAGTCTAATGTCTCTGTTTGATATTCATGTTGAAGAGAGTGAACCAGAAGAAAAAATAATGGCTAATGTGAGAAAACTAGAAAGAAAACACAAATTCTTAATGATTTTTTTTCTATTCAATATGGGTAATGAAGTCTCGGTCTCTTGAAAGGGAAAGGATGTGTCAGAGTTGCAGATGTCAAGTAGGAAGCACTCAAATGTAGCACTACAGTTCAAGACTGAGACAGAGAGCAGGAGCCGTATAATTAAAATGGAAAGAACTATGCAGATTGAGCTCCAATCAAGCCCTCGTTCCTCTGTCTTTAAAGCTTAGCTTGAGATAACTTGTTTTCTTTCCCCTCAGTCCCCCCAATTAAAAGAGGGATTATCAATTTTCTGAAAAAAGATGAATATGCAAATTTGAAATATGCAATTCTGTCTACTTTCACCTACTTCGTTTCCTTCTCTTTGCTTATTTTTTCTTTCATTTTGTATTTCTCCCTTTTCAGTCTTTTGCCCAATATTTATTGCATACCTCTCAGAATCTCTTCCTCTTCCCCTTGTCCTTCCTCTCAGCTTTGTCCTCTGTGTATATGCCCTGCGAATTTGTACACACATCCCCTTTTATTTATTTATTTTGCTTTTTGTCTTTGATCGCCCTCAGCATGCCTCTGCTCAGCTCTCAGGAGGGGACAGCCTGGAGGAAGCTCCATGTAACACCTTTTCTCTTATGCCGGCTGCTGCAAGAGAAGTGGTTTCCCATCTCCTGGCTTACAGTCAACAAGTTTTGCTTTGCTTGTGGCTTCAGGAAATTGAAAGGTTAAGACTGAGAACAATAAGACCAGCAAGCCATGGTGTTGCCTGTGGCTCCTGTGTAGTCAGGATGGACGTCCATGGGCCAGAGGAGATGGCAGGCTGCTGACCTAGCTGGTGAGGGTTGAGGGCAGAGCGGGTCACCATGCTCTGTGGCAGCTGCCAGCCTCTAGCTGGAGGAGGGAAGCAGGGGGCTTATTTGCCACTTGCTGATCTAGTGTCCAGTAGACTATCTACTGCTTTGTACTTGTCTGATCAGTTCTAATACTTCCATGCCATTTATGCTGAAGCAATGTCTTTTGGTTGAGAAGGCTGAAAAGTGCTTATTTTGAGGGAAAAACCTCAGACAGACTTCTGAAGTCTACTGATACACTTGTGGTTGAATCCTTCTTACCAGAGTGCAAGAACTTCTTTACTTTGATTTTCAGTTTGAAATTCAAGGCTCTGTTTAAACTCCTTTGGAATCAATGGGAAGACCAACTTGGGCTGTAGTGTAAGGTAATATAATCCAGGATGAGCAAAACTTTTACTCAAATTTAACCTAACTTGCTCAAGCATGTGTTAGAAGCATCCTCTGCTGCCTCCTGTGTAAGTTCATGAATTTGAATTACTGTGTTTATAGAGCAACCTCTATTTTGCTGTTACACAACTGCTCTCTCTGCATTGCCTATGATTCCTTTTGCCCTCTTGATCCCCTTTTAACCTAGAAATAAAGCTGCAGAAATCCCCTGAAAGGGGTACTTGCTTCTTGTTGTCTGCATAGAAAGAAAATGTACATATAGGATACTACTCTGTGGATACGGAAGTAATTGCTGCTTTGCAAATGACAAGTTCTCAAAGCCCAGTCACCTTTTGTATGTCGAGAATAAAAACTAGAAACACACCTGAGGCACAAGAAGTTGCACACTTCTTTCTTCTAAAATGCTTCACCTTGATGCTTCTTTCTCTGTTGCCAAAAATTACACAATTCACATGCTTGGAAAACTTCTTTCTTTAAGATGAAAATACTGCAGAGGAAAAATAAGATATTTGAGAAGAAGCTTGTGGGGGAAGGGAGAATATCACTGCAGCTCCATACATAAAGATAAAAACAAGCTGCACAAAACGCTTGCTGAAAATAAGCTTCAGGGTGGTTTTTTCTGTTGTTAATTTTATTTTTTTTTCGGCAGAGGTATTAAACTGTGCCATTATTTACATGGTAGGTAAGTGAGGAAGAGACAGAAAGGTAGAGCAGTTATCGAAATATTCTGCAAGGTCACAAAGGCAGTTTTTGACAGAGGCTGAAATCAGACCCCTCTAGATGATCTTTAGGATAGTAAACAAAATATTGTCTCTTCTGTTATTAGTAGAGCTAATAGTTTATAACCTGCATTAGTAAACATCCTTTGTTCTGATGAAGTAAAAAGCATCTTTGCTATAAATTATGAGCAAGCAATGAAACTGTAACATAAAAATTTCTAGCTGTATGTTTTGTTGGGTTGAATTATATAATAATCTTGAACTGAGACAGCAAGACAGTGAGGACGAAATTAAATGAGTCATTGTTAAAAATAGGATCTGGATCTGAATTAGATGTTGAGTGAGCTGGGTAGCTGAATAGAGGATGCAATTTGCTGTGATGAATAGGTTGTGTCTACACTACATAAACTCTGAATGCTACATAAGCTCATAATTATTAGGGGGTTAGTGGCAATTTTAGTTGTAAAAAATAAAAAACCTTCTTAAAATGAAATAATCTGGGAATTGTGTGTATTGTTACAACTGATCCAGCAGAGAAAGAAAAGCATCTGCCTGGTCCACTGTTGCCTCCTGCGCAAGATTATAGAATCATAGAATCATGTTGGGAAAAAACTCTAAGATATCTGGTCCAACCTTCAACCTAGTGCTGGCAAGTCCACCACTAAATCATGTCCCTAAGCTCTACACCTACACGTTTTTTGAAGACCTCCAGAGGCGGCAACTCAACCACTTCCCTGGGCAGCCTGTTCCAATGCTACATGAGCCTTTCAGTAAGAAAATGTATCCTAATATCCAACCTAAACCTCCCCTGATGCAACTTGAGGCCATTTCCCATTGTCTTATCGCTTGGTACCTGGAAGAAGTGCCCGACCCTCACTTCACTACAACCTCCTTTAATGTAATTGTAAAGGGCAATAAGGTCTCCCCTGAGCCTTCTAAAAGGCTTTTATGTAAATATTTTATTTACATAAAATATGGACTAAACCATTCCAGTTTCCTCAGTTGCTCACAGAGCACTTTTTAAATCATTCTTTGTATTAAATATCATGAGTAGCAAGTGTTGAGATGACTATATAAGTCACAGAGAAATAGCAAAAATAAAAAGCAGTTATATTGGCAAATACAGGAAATCATGAGCTCAACTTGGTTTTAAGCTATAGCTAGTTAGAATGGAGGTTGTCTCACGGCTAGGAAGATTCCATTAATAGGGTGTGGGAAGAAGAGATCACTTCTAAACACAGCAGGAAATGATGACCTCTGGCTATTACCATGGACAGAATGCTCCAGCAAGTGGATTAGAAATGCTTCTAGTCTGACCCAACATGCCAAATCGTAGGTTATATTTCTACACTATTTAAAGCTGTAGCTCTATGAACTTGAGTTCACCTGCTTGTCACTGTAGTTCAGGTGACTTAAAGAAAATTCATTGAACATTTTCCATAACCATATTAGAGTAACTAATAGTAACTCTGTTGCATGTGTAAGTATTCATAATCAGATCACATCACTTTGGATAAAAAGCACCATGTATTATGCCAGTGCTGTGTAGGTATCCAAGTCCTCCACTTGGTTTAGATACTGGAGGGGGAAAAAAGCATGTTTCTTTGAGCTCATTTTGCATCCTCACTGTAGAGATGGCTGTCATTGAAACCAAAGTCTTGAAAAAACAAAACCAAACAAAAAAAATCAGAGGATTTGCTGGTCACCTTGGAAACAAGGCTTTTGATGAAGAGGTTGTATATTTGGTAATACTTTTTACTGACTTCCAGTTACAATAAACATGCACGTGTTTCAAAATGTTTATCTCCTCTTCAGTGCTCTAGTTTGATTTTCATATGTTAGAGAGGAGTAAACTTCTCAAAATACAAATAATTGTCTTTAAAGAATAGTACAGTAACTTAATAAACATTATAAATATATAATAATACTATAATAATAACCCAGTTTGCTGAAATCAGGTTTTTATGTAAGGTTAAAACATACAAATGGGGGCTATACCAAAGTAATTCAGTGCTTAACTCTTTGGACACGTGTCAAGGTTAAAGGCCAATTGCTTCAAAGCATGGTGGAGAACTCTTTCAATTAAGGAGTGGCTAACATTGGTCATTTGTAGTAATACCACTACATTTCTTTGTGAATATCTAGACATCCTACACAGGGAGACTCACAAGCTCAGTAAAATTCTTCACACACTTCTGCACACTGCTGGCTCTTTAGTCCAGAAATACAATCCTTGCCTAACTTATTTTTGAAAAGTTTAATTTTCCTTTGTTTTTTTTTAAATTAAAATATTATTGAAACTTGCCATTAATGGTTTTTCTCAGCGCAGTGTATAAATCAGTCAGTGCATAATCAAAAATTGAACCAGAAGAATCATCAATGATTGAATAAAGAAGGCTTTGTTTAAAAACCTGAGGGTTGACTCAAGTGAGCATCAGTGAAACAACTCCAGATATACTTTGGAATAACATCAGATCAGGTTATCTTCACAGAAATGGGACCCTGAAGTTCTCATTTATTGTGCTTATGTATAGGAGAACCAATACAGAACTAAAGTAGTTTCAATGCGTATTTTAGGATACAGTCATTCCATTATCTGTAGTTTCACAAGCTCAGTGATACTGTCCTTGGACCATGAATATACTGTTTGCTCTTATTTAGAGTGACTAATTTTTGTGGATAATGTGAATTGTGGATATTAAAGTGATAGTAAATCTACCTTTGAAAAATTGTAATTGCAAACTCTAATACATGTAGACTTGACTAGTACTATATACATGTCTATAAATAAGGAATTTTTGTTATTTATTTATAAATTCGTTATCAGGGTCAGTGTCAATTAAATTTATATTTTAGTATAATTGTAACACATTAGTGTAGTATACACTAACCTCACCACATGATACAATTCTGATCAACGCTGTTATCTGACTGTGACACCATCTTATTCCATTACTTCCATGCTAGTAACCAAACATTTTTATTGGTAGAATCCTTTTTAACGACAATGTATAGCCCCTTGTATAACGATTATTTAAAATATCTATGAGTCTCAAAGGCTGCATTTTTTTTTTGTTGTTTTCAAGCAGTGTTTAAAATTCTCTTTGGCAGCTGAGGAGAAGCTGCAAGACTTACTAGATGTATTTTATTCTTAATGTTGTTTTATGGTGATTTAGGTTTCATCTGAAACCACTTAGATGTATTTCACCTCAAGCATGCCAGTTGTCTAGAAGTTGTTTGCATGCATGAGTACTTGCAGATTTGGATATTTCATTTAAAATTTGTTATATCTGTTTCAATAACTGTAATAAACATTCAGTTGACTCTGCAGATCCTGTGCATAGTTGCTTAAAATGAATCCTCCAGATCTGTATGCAAGTCTGTACAACTGTATTGGTTTTATTGCATATGTTTAAAACATTTTTTTTTGTTAAATTCCTCCCTTTCTTTCAACCTGTTTCTTCCATACAAAGTAAAGATATTCTTGCTTTCAGCAGTGCATTTGTTTAATAAAATCTGAAATTTCTATGATGGTGACAAATGTATTAATTTAATGAAGTGGGTTAAATTTGTATATTAATATGTTTATATGCAGAGCACTTAGGAAAAGTAAATAATTAATCAGTGTAAATGTGTTTATAATCCATTCTGAAAACACTAACATCTAATTATTCATGCTTATGTTTTTTAATATTATTAGAATAGTTGCTTTTTCTTTTCTAACCAAAGTAAAAGATAGGTATATCAGAGACCCTTAATTTTCTTAGCTAAAGAAGCCAATGGATCATGTGTCCTTCTAGTAATATCATGGATGATCTAGCAAAACATTTTAGCTAATGTGTGCTTTTGAGCATATGACTAATCTTTTGACTTAAGTGGTGCTTTCTTTTTCTTTAGGATTAATGTTAAAACATTTCTGTTTGATTGCGGCTTGAATGCTCGATATCTTAGTTGATATTTTTGCAGCGCTGGCATTTAGTCTCCTGTGCGCATGACCTCAGATTACACCTTTGCTAGTTGCAGGGAAGCTTGTTGGCGTGAGGCTTTCTGGAGGTTTCACTCAAGAAAACTTGGTCGGCATTGAGAAAGAAAAAAAGTCCTTCAGTGGTGCTACAAGTGTTTGCCAAGAGGTAGGACTTAACGTTCTCAGAATGCATTTATTCGTAAGGAATTTTGACATTCTTTAATGTTGGGTACCTGTTAAAACACTTTCAGGCATTTAAAAATCTCTATATGCCTTCTGATGATTGACTTCCACTTTCAAACTTCAGAAAAAGGTGGTTTTTTTCCCTCATCTTATTCAGTAACAGCTTTCTGCTGATATACTCTGTGCTGGACTCTGCTGGTGGCCGGGGGTGTGCTGAGGAACTTGGCCTGTGCAAGGAAAACAAACTTCTCTGTGGACCCTGTTCAGCAGGACAACTGTAAGACTGCTTTTGCAATCCAGATTTTATTCTGCAGTGTGGTCACTATGAGAGGACAAACTGCAAAAGGCAAGTTTTATAAGGCATGTATATGACAAACATTTGTGATGGTTTGCTATATATGAAAAGGCAAGATGGTCCTGAGCAGTGCAACCACCTGAAAAGCTAATCCGGCTAGGAGAAACATATTAGTATGATGGCTCTGTCTGATCAGAGAGGCTGCAGGAACAGGAGAGGTCTCACTTCCTGCACTTTCATATCTTAGAATTTGGGGCTGAGACTTGGAAAATGGTAGAACAGTTGTTGAAAAGGAGCATGAAACCAGAAGTGGCTTTCCTGTATGTTAAGAAAGTAGGTAATACCACCAACAACAGAGATACTGTGAACAAATGTAGGTATGAGAACAGGGAGGCTTCACTTGAGCAGAAGGGAAGTGGTCTGGTGCCCCAGCCCATCTGCTGTCTGTAGGGCTCTGCTCTCAGGGGATGCAGTAGCCCCGATTTTTTTTTCCCCTACAGCAAAAGAGGTGCTTCAGGAGTTTCAGGTGACAGCTCAGGGAAGGATCTGTCAACATATAAAACGGGTTTTGGTTCTTCTGTTCTCTTCAGCACCTTTGTCATCAGGAACAAGTCTTTGGCTCTGACAGAATGAATTTGTACTGGTTTCACCTTTTCAATCTTCTTATTAAAAATGAATCCCAATGAAGCTGGCAACCTTAATGTACGTTACGCCTCCAATTACAGTGAGTACGTATAGACAGCCACTTGGGAGGTGCAAGAGGAGGGAATGGGCGACTCATGCCAAGCTGCAAGGGCAGTTTAAGGACTGATACTATGAGACGCCAAGTTACCGGGAGAAACTGGGAAGTCTGGCATAGATTAGTGTGTCCTCACAAGGACAGGTGGCCAAGAAACATTTTGATCTTTCCTTGGCCACCTCATGCCGTGTTTGACAAAAGGTGTTGTAGAAGCTGAAATGGTTTCATTTCCATGCCAGGCTGTCAAGAGCTTTTGATTTTTGCGCTGAGGAGACATTTGTGCTGTCCTGGTTCCTTTGTTCATCCTTTTTCACTGCTATGCCACTATTACCTTTCCTAGTAACTGCAAAAAACAACCCTGTTTGTGGCAAGCAGAGACCGCTGAGTTGCCAATGCAGCAGAAACTCTGGAGGTCCCTTTTGTGCTACACACTGTCACTGCATCGCTGGCGTCAGAATATCTTCAGTGGGATTTGTGCCTTGGAAAACTGTAGCCCTCTTCTGCCTGAGCAAGTCCTGCTGCCTGGCCTCAAGAGGCAGGGAGGCCATGGAGGCACTCATAGCAGGGTGTGCCCAGAAATGCCTCTGCACAGGAAGAGGGGCAGTGCTGTGAGGAGGCACACATTCTGGCCCTGCAGCATCCACGATGCAGATGGATCCATGGCAACACGTCAGCTCATTTCCACATCTGCCTAGAGAGAAATGACAAAAACAGTGTTAAACGTGAACGTGTGCAACGGGCAGGGTGGCTAAGCAAAAGCAAAGGAGAGAACATGGGCACTTGGTTAGCGTGAAATGGCCAGGTGCAAGGGCATAGTGTTGTGCTGCTCTGTACATCCTTCTGCACTTAACGTCTGCATCCAGGTTATCAAAAAAATATCCTGAAGCATCTTTGGAGTTATGAAATACCGTATTGTCTTTGAACAAACCCAGAGGCAGAGAGGCAAGGTGCAGCTCTCGGCTGAGGCCTGCCAAAGCTGAGGAGCTGGATGCAGGACACTTAGCAGACACCTGCATCTTCTTGCTGGAGGGAGGAAGGGAGATGGGGAGCTGGGTGCTCTGCTGCATTGCCAGCAAGCACCAGAGCCTATGTTGCATATCAAATTGAAACCTGAACTTTCAGAATGTTTATATTATTTCCACTGGCTGATAGCGTTCCAGAAGATAATTAAAAATAATAATAATAAAAAAAATCTGTGCAAGTACTTGCATGATCAGGGAAGTTAGGGATTTAATCACATGCATTCAAGCAGGACTGAGCACCTCGTGATAAAACTGAACATCCTGAAACCCAGCAGTCTCCTTGGGAAACCACCTTTCATATGCCCAGAGATGAAAGAGGGGCTCCTACAGGTCCGTCAGGGCAGGGCCCTGCAGCCTGTCCCACCACCCAGCGGGGCAGCTGGGGGCCATGCACCTCTCTGGGGACAGGCTGAGCTGGGACATCAGCCCAGGGCTGGGGCCAGGATCAGGCCCAATGAGGACCCTCTGCAGGCTCACAGCCTGCCCTGGGTGCTGTCCCTGCAAGACTCCTGGTGGTGATCTGCCACCTGCCTTCCTCACTGACCTGGCTTCAGTGTCAGGGTGGTTTTGTGACTGCACTGGTCGAACCCTGGCTGGGATTGGAACACGGAGGTGCTTCTGTCCTCTTTAATTATACACAGACTCCAAATGTCTTTAAACTTAGCAAGATGTGTTTCTGAATTTACAGTTATGAGACTAACTGTTCTGCTGCTTCCAAAAATCTTGCAAATTTTTTTGCTAGCCCCAGGCAATGAAGCAAATGAAATGTGAGGGAGGAATGTGGAAGAAAATAATAATAATTGCTGTAATTATCTGTTTGGCTTATTTTCTGTGTTCCTCAGCTGCTTATAGCGATCATTCCTTCATTTTCTTCTTACATCACATACTTTGCAATGGACTTTTAGTGTAGAAATGTCCATTAATCTGAAGAACTAAACAATTGCTACTTCCAAGGCCATACTAGCACTTCAAATCCACACCTGATAAATACAGAGATGAGCCAAAATAGCAAGTTAGAAAATTGTTGTTCTGAATCTATGGTTTTGGAAAGTGTTAAACATGTCAAAATGTTGGTTTGGGGAATGCAAGCAGTTTTTCTCAGGGTGAGATGGCAAAAGAGAGTCAGAGCATGTCTGGCTACAAAAATCTCATCCTGCTTTCACGACCGTCTTCAAGTTGTGTTTAACATCAGGTGGTAATAGTACTGAAGGTGCAAAAATATAAGAGCAAATGGCCACTGGTACTTCCAAGTATGCACTGGCCGTTAATCAGTCTTTGGTGGTATTGGAGAACTGACGGTGTATCGTAAGCAAGAAGGGTTTGTTTTGTTTATATTTCTAGTCTCACTTGCCCAATTATCTCCTGTACTGTGCACAGGATTTCCCTTCACAGTGTGCACATGGGGAGTTGCAGATGGAGCGTTGTGACATATCATTAGTGCCAGCTGGACACGGCTGCTTGCATGGTGCTTTACTGCTGTCTTGCAAAGTAATCATCACCGACGTCAGCAGTCTTTTGACCCAATGTTAGTTTCATGCAGTAGCAGGAGTAACAGTTTCTCGTAATAACAGGGGAAATTTTATTGGTTTTATTTAGGTATGAGAAATAGTTTTAAATGTCTGCTGTAATGGTGACCAGATAGCTGCAGAACACAAAAGCCATCATATTAACAAATTCCTTAAAAATGGAATGGCCTGGATTGAATTAAACCATCACTTTAGAAATAAAGAAGTTACGTCTCTCATTGCATTCAGGTAGATGATTCATTTCTCCCTTTCTGTATCTCATTTCTAGATGTTCTGTATCTTTCTTAAAATGCGTACCTTCCTTCCTGATTCCAAGGAGGTATATGAATTTAAAACCTTTTTATCAAGTCAGTTGTATTACTTGCATTGGCATGCCTAAAGAGTATACCAGCCTTTAAAGTGGATAGAAAGTGTTTGGCAAGGAACCTGTTTTGCTCTGCGGGGGCTTACATGGTCTGGCCAAATGAAGGAGGTGACTTGCCCAGAAGCAGGGAGAATGGCAAAAAGCATCTGACTGAGGAATACCCATGCCCAGCATCAAAGGGCTTAAGAAATTGAGCCTTTCCAACTTTTTTAATTTTCCAAGTTATTCAAGTTGCAGAGAGATTCTCATCATTCTTACAGCGTTGTGAAGGCACAGATGGGGAGATGGAGTAAAGTAGAGGAGGACATTGCTGTCACGCACTATCAGGTAATGCAATGGTTAGCTTCCTGCATGTGAAAAAGGTTCTGAGACATCTTATACATGAAAGGAGAAAGGGCAAGCTGAAATCTTTACCGCTTTACGGAGTGCACCTTCTGTCTGCTTCAACAGAGAAAGCTGCAAGTTCAGGAAACAGATAAAGCCAGATTATTATCTTTAAGTAATACAACAGATATTTTTTTTTTTCCACCAGGGATAGTCATGTCCCAAGAATCTTCTTCCCTTGCATATGACTTACTGGTCTTTCAAGAAACTTGCTTAGAACCTAAAGCAACATGAATCCCTGATGTCAATATAAATTCTTTGTAGATACTAACAAGGACAGGCCTGTTGGGCTACATCTGGATTTTCTTCCTGACTCTTTCTGTTGAGTTGTGTAGGACTTCATACTCTTAGCATGAGAAGTATAAGATGGCACATGAATGTGTAGCTGTCTTCCACATTCGCAGCAAGCGTCCAAGACTGCGAGACTGCACTGATTCCTGATCCTTCCTACAAATGAGAAGCCGTTCTAGAGTGTTGGTTTTTTTGTTGTTTTGTTTTGTTTTGTTTGTTTTTTAAATTAAAAACAACAGCAATTACAATGAAAATAAGAAAATTGTGAACTGTAGGCTTACATACACAGTGGATTTGGATGTATGCATGGGGAAAATAGGTCTGCAATTAAAATTGTGAGTTCAGGAGAAATTTAGTGAATAATCTTAATCAGACAGAGCTGTTGCAATGTCAATGTTTTTTGCTTTTGTGTTTCATTTGGGATATATTGAAATTTCCCAAACTATTTATATTTTTGTTGTCATTGTTTTGTTTTTCCCTGGACTATTTATAGTTTGGTTGCTTTTCTTTTTCCAGATTATAACTTTAGGCATGTGACAGTGCTCCCCAGACCTCCCTTACTTGTCCTGCGTCTCTGAGCAGCAGCACAGTGATTAGGTGCAGGACCCTCTATACTGTACGTTTAGCTTCTTTGTGCCCTGAGCCTATTGGCTTCCCACCAGAGAGGTGTTGAATGTGTATATGCAAAGCACAGTGTTACACTACAGACATTCTCTTTTAAGGTCTCTCTTCCAAAAATGCATTTTGAAATTTTGAAAACTACTTGTCAAAATACTTTTCCTTTTTTCTTTTTTTCCCTGCTTTACAAATTGTGTCTAAATAAAGAGAAGAAAAAAATCAATACTGGGTTTCATAAACCCAGAACTAAATAAAGCACTTCCGTCTGCTTCAGTCAAAATAGCTTTCACTGTCCCAGAAAGATTCTTTACTTATGTCAGAAGAACCTGTAAAAATAATGCTGACTCTGATTTGAATCAACCCCCTCCCCCTCCCCCCCAAGTAATTCTTCAGTTTACCTGATAAGCTGAAGGAAGAGTTGTGTTGACATCTTTAGCCTCTGGTCTTCTTTGACTTTCTATGCTGGAGAATCCACAATAGTCTAAAAATATTAAATTGTTTATTTTGGTTCACAGATTTTCTTATCACATGTAGACAAAGATGAGTAAACACAGGCAATCTATTAAGTTAATCACAAACATATTCATTTTATTGCATTTTTCCATTATATTGTGTCTTATGTGTATAGTATATCATTTATTTCTTGGTGGGGAGCCAGTATTTTTCAGCTCTTTATAAAAGATCTCTTACAAGGGGATACAAGCTGCTATTAAAAGGTTTTGTTGAAATACTCTTGTCAGTGGCTGGCAGTATTTGACTGTGGCCTACAGTGATGTATTTGGAAGTATAGTTCCAACTACAAGAACTACTTCAGGATTTCTGTTTTCATTTCCTCTTGCTTTTGGTAAAACACAGTTCCAACAGGATTATTGATTGTGATATTTCCAGAATTTCCTTTTTTTACATTGAAAATACATTAAAAAAATAATCTCACGTAAGTCACAAGAGAACACTTATAAATAATCCCATTACTAAGATAAAATTAAAATGTTTCTGTAGAAGAGAAACTCCTTTAAATTTTGATTAAAGAACTAGAACATGGGGAACTCATCCCAACCTTAGTAGGCATGGCTGGCTTTTAAAAGGTCATCGTTAGGTGGAGTCAGTTTCCAGAGTCTGATCAGCCAATTTTCAAAACTTCAGTGCCTGAAATCCCAGTGAGTACTATGGGGAGGGAATGAGGCATGGAATGCCTCTTGTGTTTGGGATTTCTGGTTTCTCTTTTGCTGTTAAATATGTTCAGGCCTTTTATTGTGATATGTGTATGTGTGTGTATATGCATCAGTGGTTATGACTGAGCAATAAATTTTGCAGTTTTATTTGTATTTAAGAGAGAGTTCTTCAGTGTCATACAGTAATTTAGGTTAGAAGGCATCTCAAGATGTCACTCCAGCCCTCCACTGAAAACAGGACCAACTTGTATCATCTTAATTAGTTTAGGATTCGGTTAGTTCAAATTAGTTTCATACCTTTGAACGTGGAACAGTAGACTTCAAAACAAGAGTTAATAAAATACTTTGTTGTTTCATGGAGATCTTACATTCTCGGTCATTTTTTATTATTTTAAATGATTCTTTATATGAATCTCTTAAAAATAGCAGTGAAGGTGCGAAGCATTTAGATGCTCAGCAGCACTTTCTAAGTTAATATTGTAAAGTGAAATGCTTGTCTCTCATGTGCATGTCTGCACGTGTATCTCCTAATTGGTAATGTTCTTGTGTTTGCCTCCACATGTTTGGTGGGCTGGCATACTATCCTCTTTGGCTTGTCCACCAACTTTTGGATCTTGAGCAAGGAAGATGATCTAGCTTCTGGCAGTAGAAGATAAGTGGACCTCAGTTTAATCCCCTATTGGACAGCCTGTCTTCTTAGTACTGTGGTTATCTGTACTAGGAACTAACATACAGACTGGGCTTTTTGAGATTATGTCTTTGTGTATTCTAAATCATTGTTCTCCAATGACTCATCCTGGAAAAGTCAGTCTTTTTTTTTTTTCTTTCAAATGAGCAGCAAACTTTTTTGTTTATTTACAGTAAAAGCACAAAGATGTGTGGCAAAATAACTTCAGCGTTAAAAAAAAAAAAAGCTTTTTTTTTTTTTTTTTTGGTCTGGATTATCTCCTGACCATCTGTTCTGGGTTTACTGTAGATAAGAGGATAAATGCTTTGTTTAAAAGAGAGATGTAATTTTTATGGCCTATTATAAGTTTGCTTTATTGTTAGGAGTTTAATTTTTTTTTTTAATTAGGGAAATTAGAAATTAATAGAATATTATGCACCATTAAAGTATGATCTCTGAAGAGTGCTGTAACTGCTTCTTGTGCTATCATACTTGTGTTTTGATATTGTCTGTAGGATTTTTACATTCCCTGATTCTACCCACTAGTTTTGGCTTCAGGCTACGTGGCTGTGGGTTTTTTTTTGTTGTTTGTTTGTTGGTTTGTTTGTTTGTTACAACCTTCTTGTAAATGCATTAATAAAACACATAATTTGTACTTTAAGAAGTATTACATGTATAATTTTCTTACTTGATTTATAGAGAGTCTTATTCTGAGGTCCTGAGGTAAAAAACAAATGTGATACTATAGATGGTAAAACTGGTAATGGTATATTCTTTGTATAAGTTGTATCCCTCATCTGCCTCTCCATAGCTTTGATCTTCCGGAAGTAGTTGAGGCGGTGGGGGGTGGAGGAAGAGACCTTCTTATGTAGGTGGAAAAATATTTATGGTTAAATGTTAGAATTTATGTTTTTGTTTGACAAATGTGGGTGCAAGCCTATCCCCTTTTCCCACAATGAAGCTATCTATCAGAACTTTTTATATGCAATAACTAGAAAATTCTACATGACTGGAAAAAAATCTGTGAGGGGAGTTTACCATTATTCCCTAGATAAATTCCCTTTACTCAGTCTCTAAGATAAAGACATGGATATTACAGATTTTTCTGCAAAATTATGTTTTAAAACATTGTTTTGTTTTGTTTATTTGCTTTTTGTTGGTGGTGGTGGTTTGGTTCGTTTGTTTGTTTTTGATGAACTGCTTTTCTTCCAGGGATTTTGGCTTGATCATTGAAAAGTTCAAATTTTCTTATTCTTACAGAATACATCTTACAAACTCTTTATTTAGAATTAGAGGTGGCATACACAGCAGCAGTGGTTTCTATCCACACAGTCTTGTCAGTTACTTGTACTGCTTCCCACCTGCATTAGATTTAAATTTATGTGAAGGAAATGAAAATCTAGATGACAAAATATTCTCTTCTTTTCCATCTGGTTATTTTTGGTATTTTTGGTACTTCAGAAATTGCTGTATGGATGATTTTAAAAAATATTTTTTTAAAAAATTCAAGGTAGAAAATATTAGTGGTCATCTTGATTTTTCATTACTGGCATTTTGTCTTGAATTCTGTCATGTTTTTCATTTTTCTTTCCTTTTTATCTGCATGAGCAATTCAGAATCTCCTTTAACAAATTCCTAATGCTACATTAGGAACGTAGTAAAATTACATGCGTGAAATTACATGTGTGAAAGCTTGTGAACTACTAGCTTTCACTTTTCTAGAAAACAAGGATAGATAAAGTTTCTCTCTGGACTGATATTGATACTTCCTGATGCATTGTTAAGAGATTTGAAAAAAGGAAGTCATTTTTTTACAATTAGGAATATTTTATTTATCTGAAAATCATTTAATAGCATTTAGTTTATCCAAGTAAGGGACATTTTGAAGAGTGAAGTCTTACAGTTGTAAAAGAAATATTTTTCCTTGCTGAGGAAAACATCAAATAGAAAAAGAAATGAAAAAAAAAAGAAAAAAAAAAAAACAAAATATAAAAAAATGCTATTTTGAAAGCCATGAATATTAATATGCAATACAGTAGAAAATAGATATGGTGTCTCTTATAGTCAGGAAAGATTTTACAGTACACTAGGAATTGAATTTTTACTTAAAAAGTGTTGGTCTGTCTCAGTTCTTTTGTAGAAAGCATAGGGTAGTCTGTAATAATCTTAAAAGCAGAGAGATTCAATAACTATTCCTGTTTTGCCTTTAGGAGAAAAAATATCATAACCTGAGATACTTTGCTGCAACATTAACTCGATAATTTTCTAACTAGAAACCACAAAGCAAATTGTTTTAGACTCAGCAGAAAGATATCTTATTTTAATGTGTTTTAAAAGAACTGCTTAAATTCCTACCTGACCTAAAAAAAAAAAAAAAAAAAAGGAAGATCGATTGCAAAAGATAGCCATCGTGCTAGGCTAATAGACCAGACAGTGTCTTGAACCTACCAAGAAGATGACTAAGGAGAGACTTTGTCACAGTGCTCAATGATCAGTGTAGAGGTTAAAGTTTTGATAACTGAAAACACTTCAGTGTAATGGATTGTAACAGTTACAAAATGGAAAATCCAAAAGTTGAGGGATGTTTGAACTGGGCATTACCAAGTACTAATTTTCCTTAGTGACTGTCACCCAAGACCAAATTAGCAGAAACTTTTCTGCTTTCCATTGCTCTTGTCAAGCACCTCAAAACAGGGCACCAGGGTTGTGTCGAATCCAATGGAGAGGTGAGGTGTCAAAGCACTCTTAGCAAACGGGAGGAAAGTTTTATGCATTCTTACATTCTTAATTATTATTTCTTTCCTGTCTGCTTCATTTAATTCAGAGCTCGGAAACCTTCTGCATGCAGGAGTGATCCTGACGGCTTGCACTGAATCAACTGATCCAACACTTGCACTGAAACTACCCGCTGAAAATTTTAACATTGAAATTTGTTTTATTCTTTTATACTCAGTTCTGCTTCTTCCCTCTCCTCTGTGCAACATTCACACAGTCAGCTGTTGAAGGGCACTGCAAAGCTAGGACCTGCACGCTGGCAGAGTCCATCACCCCTCTGCCTTCCAAAATTTTTCATTTTGAGCAGCTGGCGGATCAGTAGAGGCTCCAGTAGTGAGACCGGAGCTTTATTAAATCCTGGGTATCACATTTACCTTCTGGCTCAGAAATGTTGGTTTGAACTGTTGTTACATATGTTGAGGAGGAATAGAAAGAACGTCTCTGAACCACCCAGTCCTGAGTTTGTTTTGCTTTCTGGACAAATATGTAAATAGGTAGGATAAAACAAACCTCAGTTTTGATTGACATCACACCCTTGGCTTTCTTTTACAGAAACAAACAATCAAACAAAAAATGACAAAGTTCTTCTTTGCTCCTTTAACTAGATGTAGAAGAGCAGCTAGTTTCAATATGTTTTTCTCAGGTGGCATTGTTCTACTGGAAGAGAAGAGAGCATTAATTATCTTCTTTCTGTGGACATATATGTGTTTTTACCCCCATTACTCCCTATCCCTGAAATGGTTTGAAAGATAACATTTAGGCAGGTTGCCAGTGCCCCTGGCCCATGGTTATGGCCTCACTGACCACAGTTCCTGAGGATTATGAAGAGGACCATCTGCAAATAAAGGGGGAGAGGAAAAATCAGGTTTCCAAAGGAATTTACTGTCATTTCCTCAGCTATAATAAAAGGCTGCAAAGAAATTGGGATCTTTTGTTCACCAGAAATACGGATTCTGCACTAAATCCACTCTGAATATCTATCAGAGACTTCTTCCAGATTCTTGAAGGTGGCCTCAAAAGGAACTTAAACCTGAATTACCTGAGTGCTGAATCCTTTGCTCTTAGCTGAAAGCTTGAATTAATTGCTCTATTGGCCTTTCTTCGTGCCTTTTGGGTTGTTATAGCTGTCACCAGAGAGCGTCTGGATGGCATCACGGCAGCTCTTCCTGCTTCTGTGGGCAGCTTCTTCTGGCACCTCACGTTTACATGGGAAAAGTTGGGGAAAGACCCTGCAATCCTTTCTTTTCACAAAGATTAAACCCAAGTTTATTTGTTAAAAGACTCACTGGAAAATGTTCGTGGCATTGTCCACTAAATTCTGCCCGTGACCTTGCTTTCTTCTCTCCAGAGCTGTTGTGCCAATGTTTGGTTCTGTATGCATCTTTACAGGAGAAAAATGGAATTGAGAGCTTTGTTTACAAAGGATTTGTCTCTGATTTTTCCTCTGTGTATTGCCTAGTTCAAGGCTTTGTCTATATAATGTGGGGGGAAAAGCATTATTTTTTGGCAGTGGAATGAATATTAAAACGTGACCTTAGGGGTGGATGTGAACAGGCTTTCTTCTGTAGTGGGTGTCTTGAGACACTTTTTGAAGGCCTCAGTTTCCTGATAATTTTCTGAAACAATAACTCACCTTCTTTACCAAGCATGTGGTGTGTCAAATAGTAATCTTTCTGCTAGCATTGCAATATGTTTTGAAAACCCTCTACCGGGTTTAAATTTATTTTCTTGTACTGTTTCCTGCTTTTTATTGTCCTCCATTCTATATTGGATATATTTTTAATTCGGTTGTTATGTGTATCTTCCTACGTGCATCTTTGTATGTGGTCATTTCCCCTCTTATTTTTTCTCTTGAGGAGCTGTCCTTCACCAGTGCTTTCTATTTCTCATGCAAACTTTATCTTTTTCTGTTTTATTTTATTTTAAATCTTGGTTATGACCAACATGGTATGTCAACCTGGCATTCTTCTATGGCAATCACTGCTGCCTAGTAGTGGAATTTGTATTCTCCTTCATTATATTCACACTTTTAAACATTTCAGAACTGACCTGCTGTATTAAGTTGGACTTCAGACTGTTAGCTTAGACTTTAGGCTGTAAAACCTCTGATTTTTGTTTATTTATTTTATGCCCCAATCCATTCCTCAGTAGGTTTGTGTTGTCGTTGCATGGCGTATTTTACAAGTATGAGACACTGCACTGCTGGGAATGCTTTGAGGTTCATTTTTCTCTCATTCCCCCATTAAACTACATGGCCTTTTCACCTTCTGAAAGGTGAATATCAGCTGCGATTGGCCATTTAAAAAACATTTTTAAAAGGTGAACATCTAACCTTGTGTGTCTACCAGCAGACCATCTGTTTTAATTAAATGCAAATTGCATGCTGTATTTATGTCTGCTCCACTGTGGATGGCATTGTGCAGTAGGACCAGCAGAATTTTTCCTCATAGTCAAATGAAGGCATTTATATTTTAGAAGCAGGAGCATTCTCTGGAAGTTGCAGTGCTTGGCAGCTTTAATATTGACTGCATCAATTTTCTGATTGGTTTGTTGGGTAAAATGCCATAGAACGCTTTGTATCCCTACTTGCATCCCTATTGCAAACTAGGTTGAGGTCTGTCTGTGTTTGTTTATAAAATGTCCAATGGCATGGTAGGTAACAGCACAAACATCTAATGCTGTTGTCATTTGAGGGGGTTGCTGGAGGAGACCTTGGTTATATATTTTGGGGGGAATCTGCTGCTCTCAGTGTTTCATGATGACATGTCAAAAGCAGCACTGGCTTTTACAAGGCAGTTCACAGCAGCGGATCTGTGCTGTAAAATCTCTGACAGATTTCTTTCTCTTCCAAAGAGAAACCTTTGAAGAGGAAGGAGTTTAATGTGTGTTTATATATGGAAGCTACTGGGTAATAAATTGTAAAGTCAGATAATGCTGGGATTCAAGCTTCCAAACTTTTCCTGCTTTTGTACTATTGCCCAGATGTAGAAAACAGCATATCAGAGCAGCAACCCAGGAAAAACCTCGTAGTTTTCAAAACACAGCTCCTCGGAGGAGAAGACGCAGTGCAGGGAGACTGTTTGTGTGTGGGCACGGGAAAGCTTGCAGGGGTTAAGCAGCAGATTACCCTAAAAGTCTTCTTGTGCAAGCAGGGACCGCACCAGGCTGCCGTGCTTTGGACAACTGTCACGCTGGCACAACTCGGTTCCTCTGATTGGGTACTCCCAGGCACTGATTGAAAATGCTGATGCCGTCTCTACGCTCCTTTCCACTTGGAGGAGAAATCTCTTTCCCCACCCCCAAGCCCACCTCTAGCATGTAAGTAATGGTGAGAAGATGAAGATGAAAGCAGTGCAGCCTGAGTGACTGGAGAAATACAGCAGTCTGCCGTAGCTGCAGTGTTATGTAGGAGTCGTCTTCAGACTTGTTACCGTAGGTTTTTCAGCACAAACTGCTTGCAGGTTTCGGAAGGCTGTGAAAGGACTTGCCATTGGTGCGTTAGTGTTTTCTGTGTAGCATCATATTGCCTTGCTTTTCCCTGGACAGCTGTGTTCAGAACTTCATGTGGAAATCTTTCTATTGAAGAGAGATAAAAAGGATCCTTAATCTGATTCTCTTTGGATCTTTCTATTTTTATGGTAAGTGCCAGCATGTATTGGCTGAGCATAGCTTTGCTGCAGTGCTCGTGCTCTCTCCCTCTTTCTCTCTCCCTCCCCCCTTCCCCCGTCTGTTTTTCTCCCCCTGTGTTCTTAGATAAGCCTCGTGACCTTCACTCAATACTAGTCATCATTTTCATCTACTTCACAGCAGATGTTAGCCAACTAACATACAAGTTTTCTCTTGATTTTGCTCTTTCCCCTCTCCAACCCGGGGCTCTGAAGTATTGATTGCAATCTGAGCGCTGCCTCTTTGTCCTTGAAATGGGAGGCTTGAACATTGCTCGCAATTGCCCGTGGCAGCGATGGGATAAGGTTTTGGGGAACCAGAATGAAAGGTTGGGTAAAGGTGTGACTCATTTCTGTAGGTCTGCACCTCTGTGCTGGAAGGGCACAGAAAGCCCCTGCTTAGCTAGCCATCTAGAAAACTCTGAAACCACTCAGTGTTCAAGTGTGAGGAGTACATGTGGTTTGTGCCACTGCTTGTTACTGGCATAGGAAGGACCAGCTTTTTCAGCATTTTCAACATAAGCCTATGTCATCAGGTGCTTGTAAATTGGACCCATTGCATCTTACAAGTGCAGACTGGCTAGGATGAGAAGTTACAGCATAGGCAGCCCAATAACCCTGGTCCCTCTCTGATCTATACAATTGCAAATTCTTAGCCTTTTGAAGTGCTTTTACAACTTTGCAGTAGAAAAGAAGTGCATTTAAATTAAGTGTTTGAAAATCTGGGCTTACTTCATCCATGCTTTAAGTCATTTTAACAGCTCTGATTTTGTAATTAAGAAAGGTCATTATTTAATCTACAGTCAACTGTGCCCTTATATATCCTTTTTGTTCTAGTTTGTTGCATTAGATTTAAAGTACATGCAAATATATTTCTTCTGATAGATAGATATATTTCTTCACTTTCAGTATGAGAGCTGCAAATATATTAACATATGTTATATGTTTCATATTGTGAATCCATGATCTGGGTTGACTACGCATAACACTTGCACACTGCAGGAATAATAAGACTTTACTAAATCTCCAAAGGTCTGCTGAAGGCAGGCATGTAACACCGGATCAGACTCATCCCAGGCTGATCTGCTTTCAAAGCAAGGCAATGAGGTGATGTGTTCGCATCCCTTTGTTTTACTGAGGTAGGATAAGAGTAAAGCTTTTGTTCTGTCTTTGCATTGCCTTGGGTTTAAACAAGAGAGATAATGATATCTGGAAATTGTTTTCATTATTTAATGTGTCTTACATTGTGGCTTAATAACATAATTTTTCTGGTGATTTATTCTGTAATTCAGAAGATACTACTTCACTTGAACTGCTTAGTTCAGCAGAGTTTGTGTACCTCCTTCCCTCTCCCAAATGAGTAAAAACTTTCAAACACTGCAGTTATTTTTGCACCCAAGTACAGAAAAGAAATGAAGGGTATTATGTCTTGTTGTATCGATAAGTGCATGCATTGTGGGCGGGAGGACACTCAGGGATCAGAGCAGGACACGCTGTGCTTGACACCTGCAAGGGGCACTGGGGAGAGGAGGAGGGCTTACACAGATCTGCAGGTAAGGGACTTCATGGTGCAGTGAGGTACCTGCTGCATTGCCTCCAGGGGATAAAAAAAGACATGGTAGGGGCCAGCACATAGCCCCAACGTCAGTGGCCCAAGTCAGCTGCCTCATCAGCCCATGCGTCTTGGCATCACGCTGTACCCGCTGGTGCAGCAGATCTGAGACCTGTTTCCCGCCTCAGTGATCTGTGAGGACATGCTGCAAAGCTGCCTCTCCTGCTCTCTTGGCATCTGTACAGCTCAAACAACAGCCGTCCCTAAAGCAGTCCTCCCCACTGTCCGTAACAAAAAGGCTTTGGCACCCTGTGGGGTCTGTGTGTTACTTAATTTTATTTTATTTTATTTTTAATGGGTAACAAAGGTGCCTGTGTTTGTTCTCTTCCCGGTTCAATAAGTGCTGACACAGTTGCAGCAGCAAAGAAACTTTGGGTTGTGAAGTAGGACCGTCAGTGGTCTTGTTAGCACACGTGCGGAAACAGTCCTAAGTGCCTGCAGGTCATAGCACTGCTTTTGGGAGACCAAGTTTAGTCTTCTCTGGATTAAATGTAACGAGTAATTATGTTTGTACATCTGCATGTGGAGCTGTTTACTGAGCCCTTTTGTTCCATAGACAATTATTTTAAACTTTAGAAGCAAGGGGATTTGCAAAATAAATTCATAATCTAAATAATTATGAACATCAGTTAAGTATGGTATGGCGTTTTATTTTTTAAATGCTTATTTTTAAAATCTGACATTCCCATACTTTAAAATTTACATTCTTACCTAACATTTAATCAAAAGGACTATTTTCACTTGAAAAAATGACTCATGTCTAAAAGACTATCTTATAAAAGCAATTTTTTAACCTAAATGTATAATCACATTTGCCTTTTTCAGTAAAAGTTTAAAAGCTGAAATATGTGAAGCAATGCGCTTTCTGAATAGTCATGAGGCAAAAAGAAAAGGAGAAAAAACAATAATCTTGAAGTGTTTTTTTCCAGTTTAAGCCACATGAGCTTGCAATGGGATGTTTATGTTTGGAACCTGATGTCTGTGTGATGCAACTGAGATGACTGCACCTAAAATCTGCCAGCATATCCTGTTGCAGACTCAGGGCCTTAAAAATAAAGATGCAATCTCCCATGAAAGCATTGAGAGGTAGAGAGAAGAGTGAAATCCCCCAAATAACAAGAAATCCAAGTAGGTAGATGTGCTTTTCTGTTCTTAGGAATCCCACGAATGCTCAGATACAGGAATGCATGCATAGTACTTCCTTGTTTCACAGCATGGTGTCATGTTAATTCCTTTGCAAAGAGTGTCTAAAGACTGCATAGAAAACAACTGCAGGGAAAAAAAAAAAAATCAGCTCGGTTCCTTAGCCAGCCAAAATCACCCAATGGTCTGATGAAGTCACTGCACTATTTTTTTTTCCTGTGTATGATCAGTATGCATTCTTCACTTGATTTGTCCATAGAACCAAGTTCTTTAAAACTTTATACTGCACAAATGCTCAACTGCTATATAATTTTATGTTGCAAACATAAAGGGGTACATTTTGCAGAAGGCTCATTAATTTTCCATAAAATTACTACAGTAGTTTTATGTTTTCTATGTACTCATATCCTTTCGGAGAAAACCTATGCAGTCAGCTGTTGATTATCACTGGTTGAAGAATGCAGGGGGTGGATTAACCATACCCCAGCTTCCTTCTGTGCCCCAGACTGGCATGGGACACTGGGCTGTGCATGATGCAGAGCTTGCATCATCAGTACCAGGCGGTGCACTGGTTAGTGGTTTTCAAAGCTCATTCTGAAAACTGTTTACAAATGTTTCCAAAGGTACTGTACTACATTATATTTTTATAGTGTTCATGTAATTACACGTTATAACATATATTATAGGCATATATTACATGATATATTAATTGTGGTTTTGTATGGTTGCTTCTTCATCCCTACCAATACAAGGACCTTAACAGGTGAGCTGTCTTCAGTCCAGGTGCTACTGGATGCAACCTGGATGCAGTGGATGTCCAGAAGTCCTGTGCTTGAATGCTGTGCTGCATAACCTGTCAGGAGAAGTTCGGTGCTTTGGGAAATATTTTACAGGTTTTATGTGTTGTTTGTTTCCTCTGTGCCTGTGTGGAAGGTTTTGTTGGGCATCGTTAAATGTGCCTAACACATCTTCTGTGGATATGTTGCCCTCTAAGTAGGCGCTTGCACTCTATGCCTGTCAGATCTCAGGGCATCACTTTTTCTCTGTCTATGCAACAGTATAGCACTTGTGTAGATCTGTCTGACTCTTCCTTGGAACTGTGGGCTTTCAGTTCATGCCATTCAGGTTTGCTCATGTACAATTTCTGCACAGGAAATACCAGACAGTAAGTTGAGAGGTCTTCTGTATGTTAAAGAACTTTTTCTTGCATAGCATAAGTCACAACCATGCCATTCCAGATTCAGTGGAGCATCATTAGGCCTGCTTATTCTGGGAAAGATCAAAGAACTGAGACATTCCTGAGGGACCACTCTATCTTATAGGTTTCTTCACATGTTCAGACACATCTGAACATAAAGTTTAATAAGAAATTGTAAATTGTTTACTTTCAAGTGACTCTGGAAACATTCATAGCCTTTTTTGGTGGAAGGTGGGGAGAAGGCAAGACTACCTAAAGTTGGGTCAACCAACTTTAAGTGATCCTGTTCTGGTAATCTGTGATATCTCAAATCAAGAAGTTTACATTGTTCTGTTTGCAGAATAAAATGAAATATTAATCTGGTTAAAAGTTATGGGATAGCTCCTCAGTATCCCAGTGGAAGGGATTTTCGTACTGGAGCATGTTAATGCAAATGTTCAATCTCTAAGAACAACACCTCTGAATAGGATGAATATCACTGAAGCTTCAATTAAGTCCCCTAACAGGAGTGCTAATAGCACACAGCTTTCTGCACGTGGATGGATTTTGCCCTAGGAGAACACAAGTCAGAGAGAATATTTTCAGGAAAGCCTCATGTTTCTGTAGAGCAGAGACAATGGGATTAATTTCTAAGAGCCGAATGTAGACACAATGCTGCAAGGCTCATCTCTCAAAATACCTTCCCTTTCCTCTACCACCTCAGAAGGAATTACAGCAAGCATGCCTCCAAATCCAGCCCTGAGAGAACTCTGGTCCCCACCAGATGGTAAAGTCTGAATTTGATTCAGAGATTTCCAGACTCTGCACTTAGGATTTAACTCTCCAAAGGCAGGCTTGCTGTCCAAGAATTTTGCACAACTTGGTCATGTGAAAGCCCATTCTACCAATGGATAAATGTATTGTTTATTTGTTTGTTTTTTCTTTATTTATTTATTAAATAAACCCTCTGAATTATTCTGAATGCACTCTCTAGAATCACTTCAGTACTGGTTCTCTTTGTTCTGGTGGTTAAGTGTCAGATCTGAGCTAGCAGGTCACCCATGTGAGATTACAGCCAGCAGAACAAGTGGCACCAGTCTTGCAACATGAAAAAAATAAAAAAAATTTTGAACAGTCGATATTTAGATGACACCAAGAAGGATTAGGGTCGTGTCATGCTGGCTGTAAGTGTGATCTAAAATCTCTGGATTATGAAGGTATGGATGCTGATTGTAGCAGGTTGGCTCCTCATGCTGTCTGCATCAGTAGAATAGTAGAAGTTAAAGATTCTAGATTGTGGTTTGAAACACATCTAAGATGTCTATCCCAAATCTCCTAAAGGAGCCTATTCCAGTTCGATGTGAAGCTAGGAAGAGAAGCTTCTGTATAATTTAAGCTATCTGTAGGTTTAATATCATCACTGCTGATAGATGGGTGGTATAGATGCCTGTTTCAGGATAGATTTTTTTTTTTAACTTAATCCATTTGCTCCGGCTTGTAGACCCCTGCAGTATTGATTTTAATTCATTGTTTTATATGATGCTTACAGCAAGTTATTTTATATGGTGCCTTTAAATATAGAAAAATGATTGTGCCCCCCTTGTTTTTTGAAGGAGGAATTTAATTAACAGAATTACCTGGGAAGAGCAAGACTGAATCTCCTCTGAGCCAGGTTGCTGTAGGGAAAAGCTAGCCTGGGTATGATCTATTTTGGATCTCCAAGAGATTATTCCTGTTTCAGTTCTTTTTCTTTGTCAAAACTGTTTTTCATGAAAATTAGTCACAATATTCCGTGCCATACTGGAATCCTGGAGACTTTTTCTAAACAAGCTTGGGAGTTCTTGGAGAATCAGTTCCTTTAAATGCAGACTGAAACCCAAGGCTTTCTGAAGTGCGTTGGTATGTCTCTGTGTATCCTGGCAGACCCGTATCCTCTCCATTTTGTTTATCTATCCCCCAGGCTGGTTTTCTTTTTTTCAAGAAACAAGACCTTTTCATGTTTGTGCTCCATCTTGCTATGTATATCACAGTTTTCCCTTGGCACATACTTCTTTTGCCTTTTAACATATTGGATTGCCTTCATATTTTTCTCATTTTTGGTTTTCCTTTGTTGGATCTCCTTTGTTCTTTATAGGGATGATATCAGTGTTAGTTTTGGGGTTGTTGGTTGGTTGGTTGGTTGGTTGTTCTTCATACTGATTGTCCTCCTACAAGTGTTTTTTTGTTTGCTTTTTGTTGTTGTTGTTGCTTTCTGATGTATTAGTTGCTGCCCTATACTGTATTCAGTTCAGGTAGAGTCCTTCTCTGATTCAGGTCCTGGGAATCAGCAAATATTGTGTTTTTCCAAGAGACTGTTAAGCTTGTATAGAAAACTGGAGAACAGGAGACAGCCATAGGCAGGTTTAGCAAGACAAAAGAATTGGAACCTAAGAGCCAAATGAAATGGCAATCTCATTAGCATGAATCCTGTTTTCCAGAATATACTAGAAAAATAGCATATTCCATAATTATGGACTCTCGAGGTCAAAGAGCCATAATGAAGAAGAATTAGGCAATTTATACTGACCAGAGTTATTTCAGTCTTTGAGGATTAAAGCTGGCAGCACTGATTTGGTTTATGCTCAGTGTTTTTGAGGCTACTGCCATAAAAGTTCTTTATTTTAGATAAGAAGGGGAAAAAAAATTGAAGGCTGTCCTGCCCTCAGGAGAATAAAAAGAACACCTCATCTGATTTCCTATTGTCCCCATAGAAACACCTGCAGTGTTTGATTTTCTAACCTACGTCATTTAAGTAACAAACTCTTCTAGAAATAGATAGGGAGAAATTCCTGATCCCATTTAGATTAAATCCAAGGTAGTATAGTTTCCACCCATACAATTATTTTTGTTTCGTGTGGTGCCGAGTGTTGATAATTATCCCCATTTTTCTCTCTCTGCATCTTTCTATAGACCACTGGGTCAGCTTAAGTTAAGAGGTTCTTTCTAACTAGTCACACTGAAATTATTGTTGAACCATGGCTAGACTCAGGAGAGGTCAAGAGGTAGTAACAACATACCACATGGCTAAAATCAGAACAATGCATTTCCTTTTTCCTTTGACAATATAGAATTTGTGACGTAGACTTCAGAAATGCCTTGGCAAAAGATTTGATAACCCTCTGCTTCAGCATGCTTCATGCAGCCTATTTAGTTTACATTCATAAAAACAATAGGCTTTCAATCATTTTTATTACTATATTATGGTTAAATTCTGGCTATACAACTTTTGCAAAGCTTACATGAACATTTAGTGCCCCATGGTGAAGTTGTTCCTGTAGCTTAGTATTGCACTATTGTCACCAGAAAGAACTCTGCCAACAATCTAAATGCTCTTAAAAAAACCATATTACTTTAGTTTTCTTTTAAACTAACAAGCAGTGACACTCAATCATTTTTGTATTAGTACTGAGACTTTTGCACATTAGCGTACTGCAACATAATTTATTTGTGAGAAACTTCGAGGTCTTTGCTTTCCTTTAGGGCTAAAACTCAATCAGATCAGTGGTCAGGTAACTTTCTCTGCTGTTTTAATTCTTCCTCCTCTCTTTCAACTTCTGTCTCTGATCTTATTTCTTCTAAGCCTCCACTCTGTGTTTTGCTATTTGCTGGACATGCTGTGTCTTGACTCACTTCCAGGTTCTACTCCATTTCCCCTCCAGCATTTCTTCTTGCTCCTTCTGTTCTTTACCCACTCCTGAAACCTATTTCTGTGTCCAGATGTCCCACTCACATAACAGTTTTTCCTCTCCCATTTCAAGTTCCAAGCTGTGAAAAAAACGCACCCAGTCAGACCTCTGAATTACAATACTTCAGCAGTGCTTCTTGCGCAGATTAACGTTCCTTGCAACAGCAATAGCAGATAATGATTTCCCATTAATTGTTTGGTAAACGATACAATGACAGAGTTAAAGGTCACATTATGATGCAGAGGCATAACAGAAGTGCAGTGTGAAATTTCAGTATGATAATCTAATTTCCTAAACTCAAGGAAAATGTCAGAAATGAAATTCAATACGTGTTACAATGAGGATGCATGGCAGGCCTCTACTTGTCCTCACGCTCCTCGTGTGTCATTGTTTGCTGAAGGACGCCTTGGCTCATGGGTTACATACAAAAGAGAAACGGTGAGGAAAGGGAGATGGGTTTAGGATATTTGCTTCACGTCAGTCCCAAGAGGGAGAGGAGCAGTAGTAGGGAGATAGTGTGATGGATGTGACACAGATTCACTCAGTTCCAACATTTTCCTAAGGTCAGGTTGTGATGACAGAAACTTTGTAAATCCAGGATTTGCTATGAGCTTTCTGCAATCATATGACATTTGTGACAATTGCTGCACAGAAACTTGTTCCTTGTCAAAGATTTACATCACCTGCTCAAGATCATATAGAAATTTGTGTCTTTGTTGAAACCAGGGCTCATGCCCGGCAGGCCTATTTTTCCACAGAGACAGTACAGGGGAAAACGGGAGTTTCAGAATAGATAAACTACATTCAAATAGGCAAGGTAAAAAAAGAAAACTTATTATCTTCTGGCTTCTGAAATAGATAAAAGTCCTTAGAGATATTTTTAACAGAAAAAAAAAAATGTAGTTACAGAATTTGGAGTAATATTTAGGGTATTTGCTAAATAATTTTCATATCACTGCTGCTTGTCATGGCCTGTCTAAACATTCCCAGTTGATTGCTTTCCAGGGCATATCATGACGTCTGGTTAGATTTTTATGTGCTCTGAAGCTCTCACTTGCTGTGGTTGTGGTGCACTCTGTGCTAACTGACTTGCAATTGAAGTGGTGTTTCTGCTTCACTGTTGTCAAACATATGTCCTCTTTGCTTTATAGACTCCAGGGGAAAACTATGTTCTGAGGCCACGCTGTTAGCTCTTAGATCTTTTGAACTGCATTTTTTGAAACATCTGTAAGCCTGCTAATAGATGTTATGCCTCAGATATGGCTTTGTGAGTACTGCAGTGCATTCTTGGGTGCTAGCATTGCACAGTCTAGATATATTTTATTATACTAAAAAGCATGGGAGGGTGCAGAATCAATGATTTGAGAATTAATAAATGTCAGAATTTGGCTGCATCTATGCTTTATCCTGTAGATTTTAGTCATATGTTCACATGCAATGTTTTTCATAGATATTCTTCTTTCTTTTTATTTACCTTGTTAAGTAGTTTGTCTCATGTTATAGTTAGTGTGTATGATTCAAACCATTCCCCCTTCCCACAAAAAAAGAATAATCTTGTTAGATGTATTTTTCTGGCCATCACCATAACTTCTGCTAATCTCCAGATGGCAAATATTTTTTCTTCATGGGAACTATGACTTGCCATATTATTATTTCCCTTGTTGTTGTCGGTGGGTTTTATTATTTTATAGATAATGAGCTGAGATTTCACATGAGAGTGAGAAATGTCCATTAGCTTAGGCTACTGAATTTGAAATTTTGAGGGAATGATTTTTTCCATGCCTTTAGCACATTTTAGCATTTCATATAATCACAATAAGGCTTAAACTGACACCAGAGATATGCTTACTGTAACTTTGATTAGGTGTTATAAGCTGAGTATTTGGATAGCGGTATACACCCGTCAAAGTCTTTAGTTAAGAGCATTGAAAGCAGAGGTATACAAGTACCTCAAGATAAAAATTCCAGTTCTTCAAACCCGAGACAAACATTTCTCTTCATGCAGATTCAGACTGCATTTCTGTATGCAGCTTCCCCTCTGCTGAGGGAGAGTCCACGTGGAGCTGACGATTATCTCAGAAGTGTGTCCCAAGTACACAGTGAGGATAAAAATTCTGTGTGGTCAGGAATTAAAACCTGTATCATATTGCATAAGCACAAAATGCTGAATGTATTTCACAGAGCAGCCTTAAAACTGGCATTTCTTTAAGTCTGATGTCTTGATATTGCTAACTCAACTCTCCTTTGATAATAGCACTTTTAACATGTCAACAACTAAATATTTTAAAAGACAATGTAACATCCAGGAATTTTGTCCTCTGATAGTGAGAAAAATGTTGGACATATATGGAGGACAGATATTTAAGAGCTTTTCTTCTTCCTGGGCATGAGCATACTGTGGAGTCAGCCTGGAGCTGCACTCCTCGTTCCCTAGACAGAGCAGTCACAAGGTGGGAATTTATCTTCATAATGTGTTGAGGTTTGTATAAAGGTAGAAAGTATCCTCTGCTGCCTTTCTACCTCACCATCAGGGTTGTTCTTCCTTTCTTGCGATGTGGTGTGGCTGCTGCCCAGAAGGTCACAGGAGTCTTTGCTCTCTTCCTGCTACTGCTGCAGGGATTCCCTTGAGCTGTAACAGGGTTAAATTGGGGGGCGGGATTGGGGGGGGATAACAGGGGGCGGGATTGGGGGGAATTGTCCTTGTTAAAGTGCTCTTGAACACAGCAGAAGTGTATTTTCATCCAGTTGTCAGGAATTAACAGCATAGGAGCATGGCATGGTCAGGGCAGGGGAGTCTTTAGAGTATTTGGATGCCAAAATCCAATAACCCTAACTGCACGTGACAAACACTATTTCTGAAGTTTTTATGTTGTGAAAATTTTGGGTGGATTTCTCATGACTGATTAAGGTCTGCCTTAATGGGATAATGAGCATCTATCAAATATTAAATCCCTGGTC
This sequence comes from Anser brachyrhynchus, assembly GCF_964034855.1. Lineage (NCBI taxonomy): Eukaryota > Metazoa > Chordata > Aves > Anseriformes > Anatidae > Anser > Anser brachyrhynchus. The sequence goes on along the minus strand of NC_137694.1, from coordinate 45,778,015 downwards.
TAATGTACAGAAGATATATATATGTATATTTTGGCATACCAAAGTACATGTCTTCTTACTTGTGTTGTCATAAGCAACTGAGTATATTTTGCTGTAGAATTTAATAAACCAACCTACAGTAAAAGCTGGAATTTATTATTTCACCCAAAAGATTTTTTGACAGATCTATTGTTGAGAGAAAAAAATGTAGCCTATAACATTTAGTAATGTTATTTTATTTTTTTACTGTAATCTCTCTGTCTCTCTAGCTACAGATGCATAGATTTTGATAACATACATCTTCAAATCTTTGAAATTTACTAGTGCTTTTTGGTAAGTAAGATGTTATAAAAGAGCCTGAAACTAAAGTTCTCCCTCTAAATTTCAAGCAAAGTTGCTTTTAAATGCTTCATAGTAAATGTCCCAAGTCAGCAAGAGCATCTGAAATTTTGAGGAACCTCTGTTTGTATGTGCATGGTTAGTGATTTTATAGTATATTCACTGATGTGATTAACACTTTAAAACTGCCATTTTAAAAGAAAAATCAATCTTGATTAGCTATTATGTGAGCATAAATTCTATCTTTACAGTTTTGGCATTATATGTAAATCCAATTAAACTGTGAAAATGTTTTCATTCCACCTCATTAACATTTTTAGTAAGGGCATAATATAAATAGTGTAAGTAATAATTGTAATCGGTCAAATCCAAAACTCCCCAAGTCTTTTTCTGTCCTGTTGTAAGTGCTTTCAGTAAAGCGGCTAAAACTTCACTTGTGCACCCTTGAAACTAACACAGGCATGGCTGTGTTTCAGAAGCTTTGCCAGAGGGTCTGGCCTGTGAGCCAAGGTTATGGGAATGCAAATTTTGAGTGAGAAATGACTCTTAAATGCTGCTGGAGCGCAGTTTGCAGGGAAATGTCACAGCATGGCATCCTGCGATGCCTGTGGCTTTGTGGCACTTCATCACCTGCGCATTTCAGTCCCAGTGCAGGAACAAGAGCTGCATTTGATGCATGGTCCCAGGAAAGAACCTGCCCCTGTTTCTACCTGTTGGGCCTCTGAAAATTGCGAGTTAAATTTCCCATGCTTTAAAACAATTTCTTTCAATAGCTTTAGAGATTGTTTCTGGATTGAGACACAGTAGATACATCGTGGACTTAGTACACTTGGTAGCTGAAGATGAAGAATTTCAAAGCTAAGGAAATGCAAGTGAGGATGCTCCTTCAATCACTGTTTATCACTTAAAATAATAACTTGAATGTATCATAAATGTTTTTACATGTAACCACACGATTGTGTAATAAAAATACAGTCAGAAGGTGGAGGCATCCATTTGCATAAATAGAAACATTGAGAGCAAGATGGTACGTTCAGTTACTCCACAGGGCAATTTTCAGGCAGTAAGTACCTAATTTTGTGTCAAGGAAATTAGAGATTTATTGATTTCCATGGAGAACCCTTGGTTTCCCACAAAGACCGTTTCCTTTCTGCACAGCCAAGCACTTAACAGTTGATGTAGAAAAAGTCAGGCTTGCAACCTTCAGTACTTTTGCAAAGGGTCACTTCTGTGTTAAATTTCACATTTTGGGAAAGTGGAGAAGTTTTACATTACTCCTCTAATGAAAAGTCTAACACACCAATAATGTACACTGTTAACTGTAAAATGCTGAGCACTTTGGTACAGTGTTAATCCTTCTGGATTTAGTATTGCTATTTTGCTGAGCAAGCTCAGACTTCAAGTGGGATGAAATAATTCAGAGGCAGGTGCTTTCAATAAATGGAGTCATGCAAGAGGCACTGCAGAACTTCTGATCTCATATAAGAACATCAGCAGGAATTGATGTAATTGAAATCTTTGGTGAAAGAGGGAAATAGAATCTAGTGGTGCAGTTTGTCAGGAAATTAATTATAAGTAGAAATGCATGCTTTTTTTTTCATCCTGCTTTTGCACCAGGGTGTCGCCTGGCTCAGGCAGAAGCTGCTGTTCAGCTGCAGTCAACAGAATCCCTCAATTAGTGATAGCTGTCTGGAGGATGTTAGAATAAATTTGCAAATAAGCTTAAAATTCAAAGCCTGATTTGGTGTAATATTGTTGATTGTAGTCACATCTTCCTCATGGAATGGTATCTGTTTTTATGAAGTACATTTTATTATTTTGAAAGTTTTAGTAAATGGCCCATACAATTGAGTCATGGGGAATGAGTGAAGCAAGCAAATTAAGTTTGTTCCAATTCCTACTTATTATATTAAGCACATCCTTTTTCTAGTTTTGTCCCCCTTATACAGACTGTAAGCACTTTGGACAGAAGATTTTTACTTTTATTTTTTAAAGCACATAATGTCTGGCCCCTGATATTATGAGATTCTGAATGCTGTTGCAAACCAAATAACGTTGGCTGCACTGTGCAGATTTTTAAGCTCCTAATTTGTTTTCTAGGCTGTTTTGGATAATTCTGATATTTATTACAGAGAAAGCCCCAAACAATACAGAGGTCAGCACACAAACCTACCAGTGGGGACAGGGAGCACGTTCCTCTGTGTCTGCTTTGGAGAGTGGGCTGTTGTGTTACAGACAATGGGCTGAAAGTCTTTGTGGAGATGAGAAGCAAAATATCCCCTTGTTTCCATGCAACTTTTTGGCCAGTTCTGGTTTGGAGTGTTTGAAGAGGAATAACTCTGTAGAAATGAATGGCAGTAACAAGTGGAAGTGTGAACGATGAGAAGTAGCAGAGTTGAGTTCACCTTGCACAGTTCTTGGTTTGGAGCTGGATCTTACCGAGGATGTTCAGGAAACGAAGTAGGTGGGAAACAGGCAGGGAGTTTTGCATTTCTCTTGCCCATGCTGTGAGGATAGCTGACAGCTGTTAATTAGCACTCACTCTTGGTGATGATTGGGTCTCAGTCCATCACTCTGTGATGTCATCCATCTGTCCTCCAGGAGTCTCTGGGACCCCTCCTAGGTTAAGATGCAATTCAGCCTCCTGTGCAGCCCTGGAGGCAGGACGCTTTCTGATGCATACCAGCAGTGTCTGCACTGAGCAGTTACGGGCTGCAGGGAAAGCATCAGGCCAGGAAATTCAGAAGTGTATGGTTTTGGTTTTAATTAGGCCTTTCTATTTTTCACGCTAGGAAAAGGAAGAAGGAAAAAAAGAAAAAGGGAAAAGGAAAAGGGAAAAAAAGAAAAAGGAAAAAAGGAAATTGAGTGTTTTTTCCCTCTCTGCCTCCTTTAGAAAGAGATGTGGCTTTTTGTGTTAAAGGGGAATTGAAGGGCAGAGAGCAATGAATTGGGATAGGAAGCATGTATAGCTTTAGCACAGAAAATTTGTAGAAGAAAGTATGAGGATAGGATATAGTATACTGAAACTTGTTCACTGCTGTGAAGCTCTAATTTTACTTGATACAATTTTTTTTTCATAAACATATTCAAGCCAGCACAGAGAAATAAATGGTGTGTATATTCATACCATAATCACAGAAGACCCATAGATTTCATGGGCTCTAAATCCAGTATTGAATTTGAAGGCTAAATTACTAGAAATTAACAATGCCTTGCTTAAAGTTTATAGAATGATCAACTAAGAAAAGAAAATAAATTCTGTTTTACTTTAATTTTTTTTTTTTTGAGGATCATTGGATAGAAAGAGCCTGGAATAAATAAACAGATTAATTTGCCAATTAATTTTTAATGTGAGACATTCATTTGCAGACAGAAAAAACTCCTTGGTTCCAGCTAGCTGATTCCCTGGAACCATTCCCTATGGTTCCCATAGTCGTTTGTATTACAGTTTCCAGGAGTTTCACATGGGGCAGTGCCCAATTCAGGTTTGAAGTGGGGAGTGTTTCTTGTTGTGGCTGAACTTGTGAGCAGCCAAGGACTGCCCCTGGCTTGTTACAGTGGAGTCTCTGAAGAGCGTTTAAGGGGATCATAGTGTTCAGGAGATTGCAAATGAATGAGCTGATTCTACCATGACATGAACCAAGAAGAAAGGTGTCCATCTAGAGCTATGGATGCCAAAGATGCCCAGTGGGAGAGTCAAGATACTTCTTGAAAGCTCACAAGTGAAACTACCTTAGCAAGTGCAAAAGCGTTATTCAAACAGGGCACCTTTTCCTCTGGCAGTCTCAGTGCTTATTGGTCCTACGAAAACCAGCATTCGACTTGCATGGTATTAATTTAAATAGAGTAAACTTAAGTAGTATCATGAGGAGCCTAAGTTCATTTTATTTCTTAGTCACTGTTCAACATTATCCATAATAACATTTGGACTGTATCTCTTACTTTAAGTCTTTCTCATTTTTATACTGGCAGTTGTGAAAATAAATATGTAGGGATAAACCTGACACTAAAAAAATGTGTTAAACAGCATCAATAAAAAAAATATTTTCTTCTTCCTTCCCATAAAGAGCTCGAAGAATCTAGAAAGGAGTTATACATTTTTATGTCTCTTTATGCAGTGAGTACCCTAAGCACACCAAAAAAGAGAGAAATGTGGAAGACAATTATGCAGTTTTTAAAAGTACCACAGTTGCCACACCATGACCTCATCACAATCATAATAAGATGGTATAAAAAAAAATAAAACATAAGTGCTAGTTTCAGGATGATGGCTCTTACAAATCAACAAAGTGAATGTTTTTAAAAACCTAGATTAGGTGACTTTTGGTTCTGTAACATCTCACAGAGCACTTTTGATTAAAAAATAAATAAGTAAATTGCTTTTTTCCAAACTTCTCACTTTGACCATATGAACTAGTTTTGGATTATCATATCTGGAAGAGAAATTCCCTTGGATATAGGAAAAGAAAAGGAAAAAGAGAAAGAGAAAAAGAAAAGGAAAAGGAAAAAGAAAAGAAAAGGAAAAAAAGAAAGAGGAAGGAAGGAAGAGAAAGAATAAGAAAGAAAGGAAGAAAGGAAGGAAGAAAGGAAGGAAGGAAGAAAGAAAGAAAGAAAAGAAAATATTGACATCTAGGCAAGGAATTAATATAGTCAGTGTTGAAAGTGTTTTTGAACCGCTTAATGAAACTCCATGTGAGATGTGTCTAGATGTATTGGATTTTTTTGTAGAGAAAATAAGGCAAAACCCTCTAGAATGTGATGAATGCAACAATCAAGGAAGCCCAACAGCAGCGACCAGCAGTGGTCTAGAGAGTAATCTCATTTAGGGATACCGAAATGAGACAAGAAATTGATACAATATAAGCTTACTTTAATAGTGTCTGCAGTGTTTATCTGTTTCTGAATAGCTGCAGTGCAAACCAGCCTGAATGCTTACCCTACTACTGAAAAAAAAAGAAAAAAAGAGAGAGAGAAAAGTTGCAAAGTCAGTGCACAAGCTGCATACAGACATGGGGAGGACAGCACTGACGTGGCTGAGTCATGTCAATGATAGGTAATTTATTAAGTTACGCTGAGATATGTTATTTGGGTTCTATTAGCCAGAGACAATGTACTTAATCAGAGCGAGTGTATGTTTCAGTACCTTCTTCGTTAATACCAGAGTTATAATGAGCAGAATGAAACCATCAGTATAGGATGGTCACAAACCCACCCTAGTATTTCTGCAGATACAGGAAGATCTTGAATTTTTAAGCATGGGCTTCCTTGAGCTACTTTAATAGAAAGCAAATATTTGGAACCAAATTCATTGCTGCTAGAATTCTTCAGTTTGATTTCCCACTTTAATGAGATCAGTGTTTGGAAGTGTAGTGAATCTCTGTCGTTTTTCCTAATTATTTAACTTTAAAAAAATAGATAAACAAATAAAAAATATTCTAAAGAGAAGCAGAAAATGGTGTTAGTGTAATGATCTCAGCATAAGCAAATGTGAAGTAGGGGGATCTGTCTTCTGATTCTGCCAATATTTTGAAGTCTGGCTTTTGGGTGAATCACATGGGCCTTGCTTACTGCTTTGCTGATTAGGCTATGCTGCAAGCATTGCTGTGACTCCAGCAGATCTGTATAGGAATGAATGGCACATACAGGCAAGATACAGCTGTTCATGTCATAAGGATCCATCAATAACACTACACTGATGACTGAAACACAGACAGCCATCCATATCTTCTTCTCTTCTTGTGTGTAAAATAAAATTTGTCTTGTGGGAGAGGTATCAAAGATGGATTAGCCAAAGGTTGGAAACAGATGATAAATGTATACATCTAAAGCTCTACATTTCTACCGAAATTTACTTTGGTTCTAAATTGAGGGGGAAATAACATAAGGTTTCTTAATGCCTGACTCCAGGCATGGTTATCTGTAACAAGCTTACCTGATTGGAGCGTAGCGCCTGGGGCAGGGGATGGGGCTGAGAGCTGGCAGCAGGGCCCTGGTGAGGAAGCGTTACACGCCGTGCAGTGTACAGTGCTCAGGTTTAAACTGGACTTCATCACTTCCCTTTCAGTGCATTTTTACTTCTATTTGCAAGTGAGTTAGAGAACTGCTCTGCTGTGCTGTCAAGCCAATGACATCCAAGAGCTTACTGAGCTCCTGATAAAAAAGGAATTGAAGGTCATTTCTTCAGATCAGCAGGTTTATCTATAATCCACTGCAGTAAACTAAATTGACTGTGTAGTTTGCAACAACAGCAAAAGTTTCCGAAGAGCTGCAGTGTAGTGTCTCATCCATTGCTATAATAATACACATTTGAAGGAACCATGAGGAAGGGCCACAAGATTTACATGAAGTCTTAAAACTAATGAACCTCTAGGAGAACCAGGTTTTGCTTTGATTTTCTGCTTAGTTAATGTCAGAGCTGTTCTGACAAATTCACTTAACGTCAGTTGCTGTGTAAGGCCATACTGTTGTTAAGACCTCCATCGCTACATCATTCTTACTGAGGAAATATTGAAGGTTCTGTCTTTGTCATGCTTTTGTATTCTGAAGAAAATATATCCAGAGGCATTAGCAAGCAAAATTTCTTTTACAACTCAAGCCAGTTGCTCAAGCGTGAACAGATTACTGTCATCATAAGAAGGAACATTATTGTCTTCATAAGAAGGACTGGTATTGGTCCAGATTTTCTCCAGTTCCATTCTGTGCTTGGAAAAAGGGTAAAATTAGAAGCAACAGCTCCCAGTCCTTGCACTGCCCTGTCCTGATAGTTGACTTAGCAGGTGCCCCTGCTGCATCAGCACAAGCAGACAGCAGGCAAGGACCTCTGCTTTCTTCTGACGCAACCCACTGCCAGTGCAGGGCACAGCCCTGGCTGCCTTCCTGCCTGCTGAGTTCCCCTCTCTTGCTGCTGATCTCCATTTGGCAGCTAGAACCAAGTTATGTCCTATGTGTACTTTCCAGATGATGCAGAGGGGAAAGAACTGACACTGAAAATTTATACTTGGTTTGGTCAGGAGTGCTGCAAAGCCTGACATTTATGTTCGTTGATAACACCAGTGACAGGGGTTCTGACCATAGCTGAGTGCTGCTACTCTAGAGACTGATCTAAAACAATTCTTATTCATTTCCAAAGTCAGTTAAAGAATTAACATCCTGGCTTTTATCAGTGCACCAGAAAAAAATGGTGTTTTTCCCCCCATTTGGATGCAATGCAATTAACTGCTACCTGTCTTCTCCTTATATCCTTAAAAGTGTAAGAAAAACAAAGGAGCACATTTCCAGGCTCTAGGTGAGTATAACGCATGATAAGCTCATGTTTCAGGTTTGGATAGGTGTGGTGGTTACCACATTCATATTTCTGAAGCCTCACTGATCAGGGAGCGCTGGCAAGATTTGGAAACAGGGATACTCTCCAGAGAAACAGTTCTGCTTCCATCAAACATTGATGGGGCAGCAAGGAAAGATAGTCACAGGCAGTAAAATAAAGAGGAATTGACTCAGTAATGCTTTAAATCTTTCTATTTAAATTTAGTTGTGGCAAGATGCAGTCATGAAGCTGCAGGAAAAATGGCCTGTGATTTTTATTCTCCTCAGTTTCTTTTGCTCTTTTGGATGTTTTAATGTGTTGCCCTAGAGGCAATGACAGCTTGAGACAATATGGCAGCACCCGTGAAAACATCCATAGTTTAAAAACCAGTTTCCTCAGCCAGTTCATGCAAGCGAATGGGCCTAGCAGAATAGTTAGCATTTGTGGGCAGGTGGCAACTGGTTTCTGAGATCGTTGCTGTTTGTTTGTGCCCTGTAACCTGTAACCCAGCCCAGGCTGGAAGTCACCTTCCTGGTGGTAGATGAAAACTGGACCGGTGATTTTAACCTTCCCCCAGCTGTGTTAACCCCTATGTGGTCTTAACTGAGAACCCAAGAGCTGCCCAAACACAGACATGCCTCCAGACTGGAGCTGGTGAACTTGAGCATTGGTGCTTATACCACAGTGCGTAATCTGTGACTGCTTTGACATCACTGGAAGTTGACAACCAGGAGGGAGAAGGCAGTAAAGCGCTAGGAAATCCCATCTGTTTCCATCTGGATTGTTTGTCTGCTTGGAAATGCAAGGCAACCGGTTTGCATGGTGTAAGATAACACCAATCCCTTTCGCTTCGTGGGGTATTTGGGCCTGTTCACCAGCCTTGGGAATAAGTTCTTCAAGCACTTGATAAAGCTTCAATTAAGTGTTCATCTTGCAGCCAAGCACTAAATTACCTGTCTTTCCAGGTCACTAGCTATTTGCTGATTAAGCCACGCTCTCCATTTTGAAAGAATTGCTGTCTTTGAAACAGCCACTGCGTCTCCTGGTAGCTGACATAGCAGGGCTTCTCCTGTCCCTGTGCTCTGCACAGCTCCAAGCAGCAATTGCTAAGCAGGAGATGGAGGGAGAGCAGAGCGCGCACACACTCTGCTAGCTGCTGGGAGCTGCAAGATGAGGATGCATCCTCCCAGATAATGCCCCTCCTGGCACCTCCACAGGTGGTGGAGCTCCAAGGAACAACTTCTGTAGAACTAAACTTGGGCTTGCTGCATAAATCTTGCAGGAGGCATAAATGTTTTACAGAGCCATAAATTTAATAAATAAATAAATGAAGTTTTGCCAAATGAGAGGGCTGCATCCAGCTGTATCCTATCCAGGACAGCAGCAGCTGCACAGGGAGTAGGACTCACAAGATTGCAAAGCAAGATTAATGCAGAGCATAAAGTGAAAATGGGTATCAGCTCTATGGGGAAGAAAAACATATATGAAGGCTGTCCAGTGAAAATAGAATAAAACAGCTGACTAATTGTTTCCTTCCTCTAATCCTTTTCATCTTCAGTAATTCCAGGCATGGCACAGGGCAACGTCAATATTTTAAGGAAATGTCAATTTTTAAGGAAAGGTTGGACTTGGTGCTTAGGGACATGGTTCAGTGGGTGACATCGGTGGTAAGGGGATGGTTGGACTAGATGATATTGGAGGTATTTTCCAACCTTAGTGATTCTATGATTCTATGATATAATATACAGCAGTGTAATTTTTTGGACATTGTCTCCTTACCTAAAAAGCCAGGTCTTGATGGAAAAACTAAGATTGTCAAGTCCCTACAGCAGATTAAACAAGCCTGTGAATGATTACAAAATAGAATAGAATGTGGTAAATCAGACCATTTCTTCATCTACTGCATTGCATTTGGAATGGGCTGCTCTTAATGCTGAAGAGAACAAAGTCCTCATGGTCGATCTGGTCAATGTAATACTATGGAGATAATTGAGGAAATAAGGCCAATTTTTACCCCTTTGAGGTGATTAGGTTTTTTTTTTTCTGTTTGTTTGTTTTTGTTGTTGTTGTTTTTAAGCACAAGGTCTGCTTTCCCATGTGACACTCAGAAATTGAAAAATTACAAATACCTTGAAATGATCAAGTAGATGTAAGAATCCTTTAGTGATGTTGGCATTGTTGGTGATTGTTTCTCAGTAAGGCTTGCAGGTTGACAGTGTAATGGATTTAAATTGAAACAAAAAGCCCTTATTGATCCCAGCTGTTCTTAGTGTTTTCAGAAGTGTAAAAACCAGGCCTGGGAAAGGAACAGGTGACCAGTGATGACTTACATGAACTGTCCTGTATTTGGCACAGCTGGTAGGACTCCTTTTCCTTGAGTCTTTGCTCTGGACAAAGTGGACTTCTTCCTCCTCGTGCTTCTGTAAGATTTATGAATGCGGTTCTGAAGAGTCTTGAGATGTTTTTCTTACTGCTCCCTTGCACTGAGCTGAATAATGTGTCCTATCTGCAACCACACACCCCTGGCCAAGAGGTGAGAGACATGGGTGCATCCCTTCATCTCCGAAAGTCCAGCTCCAAGGTAGAATTTGGCCTCTTTTACCCCACACGTCTTGCAGGGAGCCAGGAAAAGGAGAAAACAGGAGTCAATGCTTAGGATCTCAGAATAAGCATTTCCATGCAGGGAGTTATTTTAGGAAGAGCTGTTCTCCCTCAGTAGAAAAGCTCCCACGATGCGTGTTTAGGAAAAGAAATGATCATCTGAAGTCTGTGGAGCTACTTTTGTAAGTCTTCAACTGTGAATGTTTAAGTTGTGAGGTCTATCGATTTTTATCAAGTAGCTGTTATACCTACTGTCACTCTTGTGCTAAGCATATTTTGGTTGATTTTTCTTGGCATTATGTTTCCTATGTTACTTTATTATTTGAACATCAAAATTGAGTGTAACACTGTGAACAGAATAAGGTATTCTGCTGCAAGGAACTTGTAGTCTAATTCAGGCACAGTGACGCACAGGCATACATAATGTACAGGATAAGGATGCAAATTCAAAGTAATAGAGGTGTCTGGGGAAAAATCAGTGCTGCAGGCTAATTTACTACTTCTGAAGAGCTACTAGGCTACAGAACATACAGAAAATATTGAACAATACAAAAGATGTCTTTTCCCTTCCTTTTTATCTTCTTACAAGAAGTTAGTTCCTAATGTGTCATGAAATATATGGGAAACACCCAAAGGAAACAGAGATTAAGGTAGGGATCCTTTGTATGTTCCCATTTTCTGAACTATATCCCAGAATAGAATTGGAGATTTCTTGAGTATGCCTTGTGAAATAAGAATTTCATTTAAAAAAAAAAAAAAAAGATAAATGGTGGATTGAGCCTGGATTATCAACCACTACTGATGTAGTTTGAGCTCTGTTGTCAACATACTGTGAGCTTTTGGTAAAACACTTAATATCTATTTGTATTTGAACCTTTAAGAGTAAGACACTGACCATTGGTTGTCTTGCAGAGTATACCTGCAGAGGTAACAATCATAAAAAATCAATACCAGAAATACCCAAAGTGAATGCATCCAGATATTAATCTGTCCTCAATCCAAATATTTAGTGGAGATCCAAGCAGTTATACACATGAGCAAGAACATGGGAAGCTGTGATTCTATTGAATTTTCTGGCAGTCTTTTGCTTTGCTTGTTTAAGCCTTGATTTTGTGCCATTTGTTGTTCTTCTGTTTCAGGAATTGTGTCCTACATTTCTTAGGCCCAAGGCATAGTCTTTCAGTACTAAGAGTGTTTGTGGGTCTAATCCACATGTCATTTATGTGGTCAGTGATGGCAGTGAAGGAATTGTTAGACACACATATTGAGCGTATTAATGTCATGTGGCAGTTTTGTCATTCCTGATTCTTCAAACTAGAGCTGTGTCCAGCAGTGACTGGAAGGTCAGAAGAAGCAGAAGGAACACAGTCCAAATGTGTGTGAACAGAGAACTTCTCCACAGACTTGCAGGTGTTAGCTGCAACTCCTGATACCATCTGCGACTCTGACATGCAGTGTGGTTTCAAACAAACCACCTGGCTTCTCAGGAAATATGCTGGTTTGGTGAAAAAAAATTATTAGATAAAGGAACAACCATCTGTAATGCAAGTAGTTAAGCAGGCATGGACATACAAATGTGTATTTGTGGATTGTTTAAACACAGAAGCATAGAAGAATAAATTACATTAGTTAATTCTCTTATTTCTAGGGAAACCAAGCATACTGGTATATCAGACTTTTAATAGTTCTACAACCAATACTACGCAATAGGAGACAAAAACTGCTATGTTGTTGTGCTTTCAACTCCTGACTTTTGTGGTAGATGAACTATTAGCATCACACAGCCATCAAACTTTTTTATATTTCTGAATGTGTATATATTGTGTATATATATATAATTTTCATTCTGCTAGATCTGTAGGCTGAAAGTGATAGACTTAAAAAAGCTAGGTGGATAGGTCTTTACTGTAGCTCTGTCTGGACTACATGTGTTATCTTTGTGTGACCTTAGCCATATCACAAGCAGTGTGCATCCCGTAGGATAAGGAAAGTAACTTTTCTGTCTCGTGGTTTGGCTTTTTTTGTTTGTTTGTTTGGTCTTTTTTTTTTTTTTTTTTAAATGAGGATAAATCCATAAGAGACTTTGAGACATTCAGATCCCATGGGGCTGATCCATATACTTTTCAAAGAAAGATTTATGCTAGGAAAATGAGCAATATATCTCTCTGAGGCATCATTTCATGAGGTCGCAGTAATTCTGTTATCTTTTTTTTTTTTTTTAAAGCGTAGTTAATGCGAGTTATTAGAAAGCCCTCAAGGTATTTTTTCTATTCATATTTTATTATATGCACTTGCCACTTCACATATATCATGCTGTCAGAGAAGTACTCCCATCTTTCCTCAGGAGTAAGAAGAATGTTGATGACACTCTGGTCAATGGATGCCAGATGCTAAATACTGATTTGAAAGTGTTTGTTTTCTTTTGTACTTCCCACACAAGTGGCAGCGTCATACCGTTGCATTTTTCTGTTAGTTCACTGGTAAGTATTTTAGTACTGTGAAAACTAGAGATTGAAGAACAAGTGGATAGATGTTCATACATGCCTTTGAAAATAACAGTTTTGGCTTTCCTTTATTCGGTTGAAACAGCATTTTAGAAAAGTGGGGCTCCCAAGTCTGTATCTTTGGAGATAAAGTAAATGGTCTGCTTCTCAAAAGAACGAAGCACTTAGAGATTTCCACAGATTTCTGCAAGAGAACATCTAGCTCTGTACTGTGGGCCTTTCTGAGACCAGTCTTGTAGTCTGAAAACTGCCCTTGGCAAAAACTTACCCTAAAGTTAATAGTTGTTTTTTGTTTGTTTGTTTGTTTGTTTGTTTGTTTTTTAAGTGAGAGCAAAATGACAGACAACAACTACAGACTCCTTAGCAGCCAGGCAAATTCCCATCTGGTGCTTTGTATTGTGTGAGGGCAATGTGCCGGAATTTTGCGAACAGAACACTTTTATTATTTAATTGATCTCCAAACCTAAGTGATTCAAAGAAATTTAGTCTATGAATTGAAAAAAGAAAAAAATTAGTAACAACAAGCACAGTGCCTAAGGGCCTTACGAGTGTAAAGTGACCGGTTTTGTTACCAGCTGTGTACTCTGGTAAATAATGGGCTTGTCCTTGCAATTCCTTATTCATGTGAATATTTCCTCTGCTTTTATATTAGGCAGGATTACTCACATGTTTACAAGTTGGCAGGACCAAGCTTCTTCCAAAGCTGAACATGATGGGAGGCAGCATGCAGAACCTTGTCATCTGATGCTGTGAAGGGGAGCTCTGGGTTTCTGCCTTTTGTTGAGGTGTCTCTTGAGTTGTGAGGCTCCGTGTGCCCTGCTTGGTGTGTGAAGGCACTGCCGCGGGGGATCAGTGTGCTGGAATGGGTTACCCAGGGCTTTATCATTCTTGTAGGTTTCAAACTGAGTCAGCTTCTAGGAAAGAAAAATCTTGTTTATGAGTACATGCATGGCATGTCCATCAGGCTGCAGTCATAGCAGCCAACGGAAAGGAAGCCGAAGGAAATGGGTCACTGTCTTCAATGCAAATAGTGCGGCCACTGGAACAGTTTTAGGTACCTACTGTCTAGTTTGCAGCATGTAAGGTAAAAACAATATCAGTTCCTTTCCCAGACTAGGAATCCTACTGGAAGTATTTTTTGTTGGCTTTGCAACTCTGCTGTCAGTTTCAGGGACTGGTGTGGCAGATACATGTTTGAGCTGTTTGCCTACAGTAATGAAGCTTGAATGTGCTGAGGTTCCTCATCTAAACAAGCTATAAATTAAGAGCAAGAAAAGCAGCACTTTGGTGTTTTTGTTGTTGTTGTTATTTGGTTGGGTTTTTTTTGTTTGTTTGTTTATGTTGTGTTGTTCCAGCTGTGAGATATTTCAGGATTAAGCAAGCTGGCAAATGCCTGCTGCTTTTTGTACCAAATATTCATTATGCGCTTTGTTGTCCTTGGTCACTCATACCTGAGGGAGCTGACCCAACCTCCAAGAACAGGAGACAAAGGCAGAAGTAGCTGGGGAAAGCGCACTTCCTTAGCCCTCAATGCTCAGGGACTGCTTTCTGAAAGTCTTGCCTCTTAGCACCAAAATTATTTTCAGGTAGAGACTGTGAGGATCCAAGCATGGCAGCTGTTGTCAGCAGTGGATGTGAGGTGGGCAGTTACTGGTGCTGCTGATCCCACTGGTGCAGGTTCCCAGACACCCCTGGAGGCGAGGGCAGTGCATCAGACCCTGGGATGGGCTCAGCATCTTGCTGCAAGAGTGGTGCATGCACACAGCTCTGCTGACCAGACAGTCTGCCTCGGCAGGTCCGAGGCTCTTGTCCACGTGGGTCATGGTGGGGGCTGACTAAGCGGGTCAAAGGTGGCCCTTGTTTTCCTCTACATTTTGTTTTGCCTGTCAACCTATTTGTTGCACTCCTCCAAAACACCTTTTCAAATGCTCTGGTCTTACAGCAATTCTTTTTTTATCTGGTTGTTGTATCCTGAAATAAATTAAAAAAAAAATGCATGAAGAAAGAGAGGGTTGAGGTAAAAACTGTATACAGGCTAAAAATAAGCACCAAGAATACTTGTGCTGTTTGTTGGTATTGAGTATATACATGGTGTAGAAGTGCACTGCTGGTGGAAAGAAGTTTTTTCTTAACATGTTCAAAATTTTTATATCTTGATACTACTTACATGTTTTTCAGTATAGTTTTTCTGAATCCCCAGTGACCCTACTGTATGCTGTGAGTGGATCATATATTTAATGCAGGATTGAAGAAAACCAACAGTAATTAGAATATACTGGAAACTGAAAGCTCTTTAAATATTTATTTAGAACATGAATATATTAATCTTTTTTGAAGTAAAGCAGCGGCGCCATAATTTACCATAATTCATTTGAATACAGCAGAGCTCCCTCTCATTTCTGCTCCATAGCAAAATAAATGCTAATGGCATCAAGAGGGCCAAACAACAACGGAAAGACAGTTTAATTAGTACCTTGTCCTCTGCTCCCCTAATTCCAAGAAACAGTATCCTACCTTGCTACTTAATCTTTGTGCCATTGGGGCTTTCTGAGATGTAGTGGCACTTTAGTGAGGCAGAAGAGCGATTGCAGGAAAAGCCCACCGGTTATCTAAGAGATAACCCAGGGAAAGCCAGCATTGCTGATGTCTCTATTAATGCCTGCATCATCTGCTTATTTCAGTCTCTCTTTTTAAAATTTGTATTGGAAATTTATATTATGTATTGGAAGAACTTCTGCAAATACTTTCTCTGCTTTTTTGAAGACCGGATTTCCCAAATATCTGTTGTGCAGGTGTGCCTGTTGAAACATAACATCTTATCTCAGAGACTCCAGTTTCCTAAGTTCACAAGTTTGAATTTTGTTGTAGTGTTAGTACAGTATGTATCATCTTGATCAATTGTTTTCTCTCTTTTTCTGGAAGAAATGTGTATGTAACAATGTTCTTAATATTCTTAGTCCATCACTACAGTAATCACATTGCTTTTAAATCATATCTGTTATTCCTTTCATGTGTGGCAAGTATCATACAGTCACATTCGTTATCTTTCCCCATTCACTTTTAGTTTTACTGCCCCCAAATCCCATACCAAGGAATTATCCATGACATTCCAGTTTAGTGATCAATATAAGGCATGTAAGGCTCAGAACAAAGTTGTCATACTATGACCAGAGATGTTTGACAAGAGCTGAGCATTGCTGAAGTCTACCCCTTATTCTGCAAGATCATTTTCTGTATTTCATTCATGAACTGACAGAAAACAATTTGTTCTCCTACAAGCTGTCCTAAGGAAATATTTGGGAAATATTTAGAACTGATTGAATTATTTGTTTGGATTAACTATCCAAAAAGTTTACTTTTCTTTTTTTTTTTCACATAATCGTGAAAACTTGTAATTATAGTAGTCAGTCTTTCTAGTTAAATGAGCCATGTGCTGCAGAGTGCATGTATATGAAGTCAGGAGGAAAATGAATCTATTCTATGAGGCAGTTTGGCTGTAAGGAAATATATGGTTATATATGACATTGCAGAAGACAAACAGATTACCGCTTAGTGAGTGAGAAGTAAAATAAATAGGGAAGACCATTATCTCTTTGGCAGTTTATTTCTATAATTTCAAATTAATGTAATGTAATGAGGATGAAAATGGCTTGGGAGGGAAGCTGTGCAAAACCAGCCACTTTTGAAACACAGAATTAAAATGTCTGATGGAAAAGATTAATGCAAAGTATCTGAGCTAATCCAACGTTTACTAGGAAAATTCAGGTCAAACCCAGGATTAGTGCTTTGTGTGCTCTACTGATAACCTTGATGTTTCCCTGCTTATCTCTCTCACTCTCTTGTAGTTACTTAAGCCCTATAGTTTTTTATGTTAAGGAGAAAAGACGTGTCTTTTACAGCAGCTGTCTTTTCTGTTAGCACCGACAGAACAGTGCTAGCCTGGTGCCCTGAAATTTTGCTGAAGAACACTCCAGATGAATAAGTATCAGAGCCAGCACTAAACAGCTGCTTCTCTGGATAAAACTCATCTGTGCAGTCTGAGCAGTTAGTTTTTTTGTTTTGTGGCATCTGAGTGGCAGCAGCAAAGTGAGGGCCAAGAAAAAGGGCAGGTTATAAAAACAAAGACAAAAACAAAAAACACCTGAGATTTGGTGTTTCCGTTGCCAGATGGTTTTGACTCTCTGAAATTTCTGTTAAAGCATTTTAGTTTTTATATACCATTATAGAAATTTGTTCTGCTAATGTTAGTAAGATCTAGTTATCATATCATTCTGTTCAGTAGCTGTAGCAAATCTTTGCTTTACAGCAAATATTTTTCAACAGGGTGGTATATCTTTGCTGTTTTGGTGAAAAACTATCAATGTTTTGCCAAGATACAAAACCTTATAAAAAGCAGAATTAATTTAAAGACAAAGTGATAAAATTGTGTTTTGACACAGAAAACAAAGTGGCATATAGCAAATATTTCAGAGTGTTTATTTGCCCCCACATAAACAGTAACATATGTAATTGTAGGTTGATTGAACTGATTTGCAAATTTAAGTCAAATTCAGCAATTAAAGCCTCATGAAACAAATAGAAAATATTTGAAGAAGTGTCAGTGGTGTGTTTTGGCAGCTGATGCACTTCAGTTTTGCCTCATTCACTTCAGCATCAGAGCAGTACACCCTTCTCAAGTGGAACAAAGATAATCTTTACACGTTCCCACTCCCAAACATTCCCAAACACAGGTCATCATATAAAAAGGTTACAATGGAGGATAAAATGTTTATGCAAAGGAAACCATTCATCTCTTTTTCACCTGTCACACAGGATTGTAGACTCAATATTCTGGCACTCCTAGGGCAGGGTCTATGTGTAAGACTTGTGTGAGTTAAGTAAAAACACCTCTGAGCAAACCAGTGCTAAGCCAGACTAAAGGACCATAATAATTGAAGCTCTGGATATGTGCAGCCACAGCATCAAAAGAGCAAAACTCATCCCACCAGCCCTGCCAGGCCCCAACTAGCAGCCGCTGCTGGCCTCAGATGTTTCAAACCAAGCATGCCTTCCAGTGAAGAATCCCACTAGAAAGGGGTTACATTTTAAGCAAGTAGGAGAGAGACATTTTCAAAGGCAGAAGGAACAGAAAAAGGAGAGACTGACTTAAAAAGACCTATTTAGGGTAATGAGAGGGAAAGAGCAACACTGGCAAGGCTTCCCTGTTTTACAGAGCTGGCAAAGGACTTCATTTGACCTTAATATATTAGAAAGGAACTATGGTTAATCAAGACACTACAGGACGGTTTTACTAGCAAAATACAGATCTAGCACCTTTACAAAGGAAATAAAAAGAGGAGCCAGGAAATTATTGACTAGTTAGTTTGGCATTCGTCTCTGGAAGAGAATCCTGGGAAAAGCCACTAAGCAAATAAGCTTTTGGTTCATATGTAGAAGATAACAAGGAGAAGAGCAGCAGCTCTCAGATTGTCAAGACACGGTGTGAAAACGATCTGATTTTCTTCTGTGACAGAGTAACAAGTTCTCTGGATATGGGAGAAATAGTAGCTGATGTATTTCTTGGCTCCGGTAATGCTTTTTGACAAAGTCTTGCATGATGTTCTCATTCGCAAACTACTGAAGCCTGATACTTATGAAACTCTTATAATGTGGGTACCTCATTGTTCTGGGGAGAAAAAAAAAAAAAGAAGGCAGTCTCAGAGTAGATATTAAACCTGTTACCCTGACAGGGTGTTTCAAATAGGGCTTTTTAGGAAGCCCATCTGGTGTTTGGTATTGAACAATAATATGTTAGAAACTGGGGTGATAGAATATGCTATACCATGAGAACATTTACACATGACACAAACCCATCAGGAGTGCAGACATGTCAAAGAGCAGGAGTCAAGCTCAAAATGATCACAGTAAAATGGAAAAGTGGTTTGAAAAAAATAGGATGCTATTCAGTCAGGGCGACTGCATTTAGGCAGAAAAAATAACTGCAGCTGTGGAGGATTGGGATCAAGAAACAGCCATTTTCTGGAAAAAGATCCAGGGGTAAGGGGGTTACAGTAACACAAAAAGTGAGTATGAGACAATAATTTTGTACTGCTGGGAAGAGGATAGCTCTCTGGAAGATAACTGGAGAAAACCTTCTGTTGCTGGCGCAAGGAAGATCACAACTGCAGTATTTTACCTAGTTTGGGGCAGTGAGTTCTAGGAGGAGGTGGAAAAACTGGAGAAAGAAATTTTGGCGTAGATCAGCAAGGGCGTTAAAGACCTGGAAGACAAGGTCTCCAAAAGTACACCCAAAATGCAGCTGATGCTCAGTCCAGAGGAGAGCAGGTTGAGAGTGTGTGTGCTTGTCCCTTTGTCCCTGTCAAAGATGGTGGCAGACAGGAAAGGAATAATCTGTCCACAGTGAGTAGATCAAGGAGTAAACACCTCAACCTAGAGCAGAGGAGCTCTAAATGTTACAGATAACTTCCTAATTGTGATGAGAGTGGAACAGCGGAAGAGGCTGCCTGGGGCAGAGTAGGGGGGCTGTGTGATTAATCCTGGAAGCTTCGGTGTGGGTTAAACTGCCTTGTGTCCTCATGGCTTTGGTCTCCCAATGTAGAGGGTAAAAGAGATGCTTGGAGCCTTTCAAGTTCCTTGCAGCCCTGCTTCCCACATTGCTGAGACACTTGCCCTGACAAAGCAGGGTCTGTGCTTCCCAGCTGAGCTCTGCAGTGACGCTGCTCGGTGCAAGCACCCCACCCACTGCTATCGGGGACATTATGGCACCGGATTTTGGACACCTTTGTAATGTCATTGTAGGTATTACCTGGTTGTATTAAGGGAACAAGGTCTCAGACCATCTTTTACAGTGCTGCAGAGCTACTGTACATCAGTCTAGGCTCTTACCTTTTGAGGCCAGACAAGCTGCCAGGCTCTGGGCTAAGTGTACTTTCATGCCTGCAGTCCTTGTGATGCTTTGTTCCTGTTGGGATTAGGGCTTTAATTCCTGCCAGTATTTCAGATTCACAAGGCCACGTGTGAGACTTCTTTAAGATAAATGTCTCCAGGTAATACTTTAAAAGAGTCCCAGTTACTAAGTAACCTCATTTCAGATAATGAGATTTATCTTTCTTATGTCTCACTTCTTAAATGTCTCTTGCTACGTGAGAACAGCTGTGGACTAAGAAATTGTGTCTTCCTGAACTGCTACAGTGGAACGTCTCAGTGGCAGCCTGACTCCACTTGCAGTCACTTGCACCTTGCTGCTAAACCACCATACAACAATCCTCTGTTTTTTAAGCAAATATCACTTGTGTTTCAAAAGGGCTCGTATGGGTTAGAGTGGCCATATTTTAATGGGTCAATTTCAAAAAGTTCATCATCCCATAGAACCCAGTTATAGCGTATCCTCAGTAAAACTGAATTGATTTAAGCAAAATGATTAGCAACGCTTATGTGCTTTAAACAAGAAGGGGGAAGGATTATAAAGATGTAAGGTGGTAAATGTCATAAAACATAGTGCAGTGAACTTGTGATGACATTTTAATTCAAATCTGCACTGAGAAAAAAGGTGAGCTCGCTTGCCGTCTCTTCCCTGCCTTCACTCCTGTATAGGCTCAGTATCTGCTACTAACTCTGGCTTGCTATTGTGAATCTGAAGGAAAGTTTTATAACACACATAGAATTAGATAAGCAATGCACTGACATTTTTAAGAACTGTATAGCAAAATCATGCTAAAGGCAATCCAGGTGGTAATTATGTAGTCAAAAATCACTCCAGTCAAACTAAAATGAATCTTCCTCTCTGAGGCAATTGATGACTGAAGAAGGCTCCATCAGTTCATCATGTTCATAGCTTCCAGGTAACAGTATTTTCCACAAGGAAATTCGAACTTTGTTGTAAAGGACTTGGGAATAGTCATTTTTATTCTATTTACAGCTACAATTGTGCTAGAGAAAAAGATGTGCTTGAGAAGGGATGTCATATAAAAAATGATCTCTTCTCCCTGATGCTTTAGTACCAAATGAGTGGCTTTTTATTTTGTCATTTCAAATTCTACATCTATAATCAAACAAAACACTAAAGGACATAAAATTTTGTATTTCTTTTTTAGGTAAGGGCCAAAGGCTAAGATGACTTCAACCAAATAATAATAATAAAAGGTTACTATATAATAAGACAGTAACCAAATAATAATAATAATAGGTTACTATATAATAAGACAGTAATGTTCTGTGTCTTGTGCTGGATTTATTAAGATAGAATCTTTGCAATGACAATTTGGAATCCAGCCAGATCAACCTAGACTTTCACAGAGAACAGAAAAGAAAAATAAGATTTTTGTGCCTTCACTGAGAGTCATGACATGCATGCTGCGAGTTATCACAATGTCATTTGAGTGCTTTGGATATTTCCATCAGGTTCCTATAAATATACTAGGTGAGTGTTCAGCTGCTCCACATGTGTGAGTAGTGTCACTGGCGATGTGATTGGGGACTTTGCAGCCCACATCACACTGATACCATGTGCAGTAAAATAAAGCACCAAGTGAAAAAATGTAATGAAAAAAAATGTAATGCAGACAAATAATGTTTGCCATTGAGGTAGGGCAGGATCCAGATATCCACGAGACTTACTGAGGCTTAGTCATTTTATACTGAAGTTGGTATTTACGAGTTCATTTCCTGACATTTTATACCTTTTATCTCCTTCACCTCTGATAGTGTTTAGATAGGTATATTTCCCTCAGTTTACCTTAAAGAGAGGAAAGCTTTTCCACATTTATACAACAAAAATAAGAAATACATAACATAGTATGACTGCAAATAAAATTAAAAGTCAGTGTATTTAGGGAATTTGCTATAAACAGAAGATGCAAAAGAGCTGATCTCTTTCATGCTTTCCTCACGCATGAAACAAACAAAAGAAAATGTGTTTTCAATACAAATATTGTGCTATCTTTCTTGGTAATTGAATATAACTGATTCTTCAGTTTAGTTGCTAACTAGCTGACCATTAGAAAAGCAGAAAAGAGAATTAGGAAATAAATCTCTGATATTCTTTGACCATCAAAAGAAAAACTGTGTTGAGAGTGAAAGATTAACTTTGAAGTAAAAGATATAAAGATTCACCTAGGCTCTGGATTGTCAGAATATGCTAATATTAGATTGCTGTTGTGCTTTTAATAGATTGTGAGTGAAGTGTGGATGCTAAAGAAGCATGAAATCTTGACAAGAGTTTGCATGGTGGTGCTTCTAAATGCCCTTTCCAGTTTTGTGGTTTTGGCATACTGTGTGTTATTTATCTCCATTACCTGTGGCCCAGAGTGTTGCTGCTCTGCCCCATAGCAGATGCTCCACTTCAGCACTGTGCTACACATCTCTCCTAACCCTGCAGGGCAACAGCTGAGTTGCAGCTTGACTTCATTCACTTGTTATCTTGTTCACTTGCTGCCCTGGCTCCACTCAGCCTTTTTACATTTTATTAGCTTAGGTAAGTTTAGCTATACATTGCATGTTTCTCTGCCTTGAATTTACTTTTATTTCAGCTGGTTACTCAACACTCTTGAATTGAAAGCACCTCTGGCGTTCGAATCAGGCTGCTTGGCCAAGTACAACACAAGTTAACAACCTCATAGGTAATCTTCTTGTATCCTGTGTAGTTTTATTCCAAAGTGTTGCTATAGCTTCCTTGTCATTATATTTGCATTTATTATTTTTTTTGAAACAAATTGCCCTGAGGGAATCCTGCAATATTGCTACGTGTTACCACTGCCTCCAAGATCTTTCTTACCCTGCTATTCCCAAGGGAAATCAGGACTGTTAAAGCTGTTAGACTTAGAATATCATTATAACTGTATTTTGCAGAGATGGCAAGTATGAGTATTACTGTTGTAATAGTCATGATGACTTGTTAAATATATAAATATATTTTTAAAATATATATAAAATATATAAAAATATATATTTATATACACACATACGCAGTATGAGAGAGGGAAAAAAATCCTTGTTCTGCACATTTCCTTTGGTTTGGTTTTCTGATTGATCTCCTATGAGTAGGACAGGCATTTTAGTAGATGGTTTTTATTCTTTAGTCAATTTTATGTCTTTGTTTTTGTTTTTTTTTAACCAGCTGGCTTTTTATTGCTTTCATTTAAAGAAATGTCAGTAGTGCAGGTTTTCTCTGGAGGCCAAGTGAGAAAACATCTCCAGTTGTTTGAAGATGACTGCTGAATCAAATACGTTGTAGTTGGAGTTCCTTGGAGCCCTGCAGACAGGGAAATGTCTGGTACTACTATTTGTAACATTATAATATCTGAAATGTCACTAGTTTAAGCAATGAATGTGAAACATTTTAGATGGTTGTAAGACACTTAAATGATTTCTGCCTGCAATGCCAGAGACTGCCACGGCATTTCTCTGACAAATAAGGGGGGTGCAGTTTTGGCCCCCAGAAATGAGCTGAGCAGAGAAGGCAGGGATGACAGGGGGGAGCACAGAGCAGAAGCTGTGAATGAAAACCACTGAAATTTGTCTCGTGCTTTGTCAATCCAGGATTGCTTTTCTAGGAAAGGGAGACAGTTCATAGTAAAAGGACAAACCAAAAAGATATCTTTCCAAGGTAGTTTAGGGTAAAGTAAAAGGTGCAAGGCAAGAGGAACTTAGTCATAACTGGATGACAGAGGCTGTTGTATGCACAGGGGAAGCATGAAAGAGAGCAGAGACTACAGTTGGGAGAGAAAATTGAAAGGCTTTTTGTATGGTGAACACTAATGCAGCAACACTGGCAGACAATAAAGAATGGCTTAGGAATAGCAAAACTAGAGAAAAATTGCAAATCCCTAGTGGGACTCAACAAAATAAAGTTAATGGACAGCACGATGGTAGATGAAATTCTAAGAAGATAGACCCAAAATTAGGTATGTGGTGGGAGAAATAATTTGAATTATTTACAGGATGCGATGTGCTAACCCAACTATAATTAGTCAACTCCTTTGAAAGTACTTTAAAGCAAGATTTTCCTGGGTTATTATTTCTTTTGCCTTTTAAGTAAGAATTTTACCTTTACCATGAGGATAGCAGAGGAACCTTTGCTTTTAAAATGTCAGGAAGAAGTTGATATTTAAATGAGGAGTCTGCACTGAATTGGATAAATCTGGCCTTCTAGAATAACTGATGCATTAGGTAAACCCAGACGCAAATTGGTGTGCGATATATAGAAACCTGAAGGTGTAAACCATTTAGCTGTTGTAGAATCCTAGTCCAAAAAAGTACTGGTTAAATCCTCATATCTTTCAACCAGTGTAAACTATCAGCAAGTAACCAGAGTGACAGCATTGTCACGGAATTCCCAGCATCCTGCAGCTGAAATCCACAAATGAATACAATATTCATCCTTTTTTCTATATCTTTGTGATTGTGGAGGAACACATTCTGGTGTTAGAAGTTTGCTGACTCTAGCCAATAGCATCCTGCAACACAATGGAAAGAAAATAGTAGAGGTTTTTGATCTTCCCTGCTTTCTGCTGCAGCCTGAGATAGAAACATTTTGCATGGATTCACTACGTAACAATCTGCCTGCACTCCAAGATTGTGCTGTCACTGTGTGCCACCACGCAGACTGGAGAACAGACCTCAGTCCTATGTTACACCAGTCCCAGCAGTGCTATTTCCCAGCTGTTAGAGCAGAAGTAAGAGTTTGCTTTCATTAAACACTATGCCTAACTATCATTTGGCATACTGGAATATTTGTGAATGGCATACAGTTTACCACCTGCTGGAGCATTTTTTCTGAATGCTGATTTTAAAATGTAATTAATAGATAATTTTAGTGGGTGCAATTATGTGAGGATGTTTTTGTTTTGTTTGGGAGTAAACTCTTTTTACTATGAAACCTGCATTCATGGTTTTGGCAGTTAGTTTTTGTTTGTACCTTGGTATAACACTAAAACAGTGGATTAAATCCACAGAGTATTTCACTGCTGCTTTAAAAATGACAACTTCATTTCCAGTGTAATCTAAAATGCTTTCTATAATTATATGATATCTTGTAAATAAGCCATCTCCAGAACGCTTTAGAGAATTATAAGATAACTGAAGCAATGTACAGTACAGAAAATAGCGCTGCAAAGACATTGTGCTGCAGTTGAACAAATGAAAGCAGATTAATTAAAAGATCAAAGATAGAGGAAATGGAGAGAAGTATGGTTTAAGGGAACAGAAAGGAGATGGAGAGTAAGTGTAATGGGGATCTTTTTAGAAAGAAGGTAAATCTTTGAGGGACCAATGAGATTGGGTGGCGAAGAGGGGGCAAGCTCCTCCAGCTGCTGAGAAAGCCTAAGCAGCCCCAGAGGTGATGCAGAGTGGGCTGAAATTTAGCAAAGATGGAGTCCAAGTGCCAAGAGGCACGGCCGGCTTCTGGCAGAGGTACCCCTGGCATCTGCTGAGAGCCACAGGAGAGAGCAAACAGCTTTGCTCTTTTGGTGCTTATGCCAGCAGCCTGGAAAGGCAGCCTGGCCACTACTGGTGAGTCAGGGGGAGATGAAGCAGCAAGACTTGAGGTTGAGAAATCTTCTCAAAAATGAGGTGTTACTCCACCCCTCCATCCTCAGAGCAGCAGATCCCATCTCTCGCCATTTTGGGAGGGTTTTGGCCCTGCCCTAGCCCAGCCCAGCATCACATCAGGGATGATGGCGTCAATCTGTAGCCAGGGCTGCACAGCATTGGCACTAACTCAGTGCAATGTCTCTGATACATGACAGCTTTTTTTTATGTTGGGAGTGGTTAATGAGCCCCCCAGAGTGACACCAACAACTTCACTTTTAAAACCGTATTACTTGGGACTGAGCTGGTTAACTGGAGGGGGCATCATTAACAGCAAGACCAGGTCCTCTTCTGGAAAATGTGGCTACTTGCCACAGTGGCCATTTGCCTGTGATTTACCACTTTCTTTTTTCTTTGTAAAAACCACGGTTTGACATTATTTTACCATTAGCATGAAGTAAGTCAGTACGAAACCATAAATGTCTGCATACAGAGCAAATTACAGCGTGTCAGTGGTACTACGTGATCTATTACAATGTGACATTGCTTATGGCGTAACTCTGCTGAGGAAAAATGACTCTTCAGGAATGAAAAATGATTAATAAGCTCTCAGACTACAAGTGAAATTTCTTAACAAAACATATGTCATCATAGCCAAGGACTTTGCTTTTCTTGAGGCTTCCCTGTATTTGTGGGGAAGGGAACCTCCCCCTTTCAGCTTTGAAGGGGGGGGTGACTTTCACAGGCAGATATTTAAGTGAGACACATTATCAGATATTCACCTTTGTTGTTTTCTTTTTTTCATGATATTTTCTAAGTAGTTTTGCAGGATTGTGCAGTATCATTAAAATGAATGAACACTTAATATGAGAAAAGTTTTTGTTACTCTCTCTGTCATTGTACATTGTAAGATGTTTTATTTAGTATAAAATCATTGTAGCTCCAGAACTGCTAGATGCATGACTAAAGTTTAAGGCTGCGTACATACTTTTTATTATCTTATAATACATTAGCAAACAAAAAGAGCAGGGCAGGAAAACTTTTATTTTATGAAAAGCCTGGAGAAGAAAAGTTAAAGCTAGACAGAATTAAGAGTGAATGATTACACAAGTGGAACTCAGAAGGGAAAATAAAAACTGTTTTTGAAACCTTGAGCTCACTTTTTTTTGTTGTTGTTGTTAATAACTTCACTATTCCTTGTATTGAGAATATATAGAAATAATGTTTTAATCTTTTTCAACAAGGAAAGGAAAATCACTATGTTTCATGAGTCATGTAACAGCAGGCATCTGAATTAGCTATTTGCAGAGGTGCTGAAAGTATAGCAGCATTTCTAGCCACGGAGCCACATTTAGACTGATTGGTACTCAACCTGTATTCTCTGCAAGACCTATTCCTCCCTCCAAGCACTGTGCAAGTTGCTACAGGTTTCCATTTTTGTTTTTGTCATTGCAAGGCGGTATTTATTTTTGCAAATGTTTTCTCTTTTTTTTGAGGCCAGAGGTTGTTAGTGCCTTGCCTATCAGCCCATTCTACCCGGTAGGTTTCGTATTCCTCTAAAGAACCTCTCACTAACCTCCCCCTTCCAGCTCCTGTCATTACAGGAGGTGGTAACATTCCTTCTCTTGTATTTGAGTTTGTCTACTGGGTTGCATGGTGCGGGGCAGCTTCCCACTGGCCCCTCGTGGGTTTGAATTGCCTGTGTCAGATGAGCTGGCTCTAGTTTTACCTGATGCAGACATGCTATAGCTACTATGCAGCTACTTTGCAGTTGTATTTCCTTTTGTCTCCATCTTTTTCCTGCACTAAGAGCCATCTCCTAGTTCCAGCATTTTAGAGCATCGGTTTTTCTTTTGTCCACACAAAAGACTTGGACTGATGCATCTGCGTGTTGTGGCCTCCATCCTTTGTTCTCTTGTTGTGATGGTCTGCCTGCCCAGCTGGCACTCCTTGTCTGTCCCTGAGGTGTGTGATTCACAGCCCAGCACACCTCCCAGCCCGCCGGTGGCCGCACTTCTCTGGCTTGTGCTGGGCTGCTCTGCAGAGCTGTGGCGGTTGCAGTAGAGTGGTCCCAGTTTAAAAGATGTTGGTGCCTTCCCACCTGTCTTGCACTTGCCACTAAGCTCTTTTTAATTGCTGAATATCCAGGTGAAGTGGATGTGTGCATACACTTCTCTCTGAAGTCAAACTGCTTTATTGTGTTTATTCTGACTTATCTTTTGAACTTAATGTGTTGGATGGTAAAACAGCTGCCTTCTGTTTACATACAGTAATACTAGTGAAAGGATCACAAGCCATTTGCATAGCCTGTGTCTCAGAATTTGGAAGAGTCATCTGCTGTGATTACATGCTACCTATCACTGAAAGTGAACAGACCTCCTCTGTGTTCTCTGAGAATGATAAATCCCCCTCTGATCTGTTCCTCAACTTCCACTGTATGAGGCAGGCATATGTTCAAGCCCCAGGGCTGGTATTGTGATATACAACTTTGCTTTTCTCTGTCCTTCCATGAGAAGTGTTGTTCATCTCATGCTGTCATCCCTTAATTCTGCTGGGACAATATGGAACTCCCCTCAGACAGAATCCAGTCTCGAATGGGGACCACATCTCTCACGTGGCAGCAGGAGGTGCAAGGAGATACATTTGCCCCTTGAACTCTGCCTAATCAGAAAAGTTGCCTGTGAATGATTTTTGAGCACTGTAGAAAGTATGTGCTTTTTGGTATTTCTGCTAGCACTAGCGACCATTTTGTCTTCAGTCTATACAACTGCTTCTGTTTTGTCAGGTCTGCTATTATGTATTCTGAGCTGATGGGACTGCTTGAAGGCTGCTGTGGTTGATGTCTCCTGCTCAGCGGTACAGTTGTGGCTGGTTCATGGGCCATCTCTTCACTAATCACTAATTAATCCTGTAGTAATATGCTAAGATTACTGCTTTGCTTTTTTCTTTACTTACCCAGTCAAATGTCTGTTCCCAGACTTGGACTATTGCCACTGGTCACCAGCTTTTGCTAGCTGTCTTGAGCACCCTCAGGATGCTGTATGAAGGATAAGGAGGTATTCATTAGGAGGATCATTACTTGATCATTACTTGAGTCCTTTTGCCTCCTTGGTCTGAACGTTTCCTAGACTTGGGTAGAGCCTTTCCAATGTCCTCAGATGTTTGATGTAGGCAGCTTCCCCAGTATGCTGCTCTAAGTACTTGCTAAGAATTGGATACAACTTAATGCCACATTCCTGGATTGTCTCTGCCTCATCTCAGTTTCTCCTACAAAAGCATTCCTTGCTGAAATGTTGTTACTTGTTGGTTCAGTTCACACTTCACCTCTAGACCCTGGTTGATGTTTGCCACAGATCAGAGTCAACAGTACTTTAGACCTCTCCATCAAAGACACCAAGGAAGCTAATCACCATGCCAAGACTTCTCAATGCCACAGGTAGTGGATAATTTTGCCCTAGGTTAAATGGGTTCCCATGTCCTTCACAGGTACTAAATTGGAATGATTCCTCCTAAACAGGAATTTATAGTCAGTGCTTTTGTCCATGGGTCTGTGGAGACTCCTGCCAGAGGGTTTTGTCCCTCATACTAGGCTGTTGTTTGTTTCAGTTAGGCACATTTTCATCACAGTCAGTCCAGTTACTTTTTCAATGACTCCTCTGTGGGTAACATAACCAAGTATTTCAGGAAGCTTGGAGCTGTACAGAGGGAAACCAGATGATTTATCGCTCAAGCTCTGAGCATGCAGCACCTTGGGAACATCATGTGCAGTCCTCTCCCAGTACTGCTCTCCGACCTTGGTTTACACTGCACTTCTGACATGCAGTGTGGAAAATGTCCCCAAAGTCTGCTTCTGAAGGCTCTGAACGGCAATGTCTGCTCTTTCATAGATATACTAGATGCCATACATTTATGTAGCAGTCACAGATTGCTGCTATGGCATATTAATAACCCTTGGCCACAATTCCTCTGTCTAATGGTGCCACTTAGGAGTGCTGCAGGAGATTACATTGCAGTGACTCCCCCATCCAGCTGGAGCTGAATTGGTCATTGATCTCATAGCAAAGTTGCAAATTTAGCAGCTGAATTGCTGGCAGCTTGATCTGGTAATGCAGGATACTGAGTCATTGAATTTGCTATATTCACACAGCAGCTCTCTCTCATCTGGAAATGATGGGGAAGGTAAAACTGGACTGCATTGGAAGGGGGAATACTGACCTGTCACTCTGCCCCATGATAATGAGAAAGGCCCTGGGTGAAGGGAGGAACCTGTGTTTTTCTTCTCCCTTTCCAAGTAAATTCTTTTCTCTTTTCTGATTTCTGGGATCTGTCAGTTAAAGCCTTATCTCTTTGTTCTGTGCTACTAGCACACATCATTTTGATCCAGTCCCAGGATAGCTCAGCTGGTCTTACTATCTGGAAACCTGTCTTGATGTTTAGATCTGTGTCTCTGCAGTGCCTTCTTGACAGCTGGAAACATCCAGAAAAGTTTTTCTGTCTAATTAAAAGAGTCCCTTATGTTTCCAAGGCTACCTATAACATTGAATTTCCAAGTTTGTAATGAAAGTACCTATTTCTCATGCCGTGTCTTCTCTTTCTGAGAGGAGGGCAAAAAAAATCAATTTTTTATTCCCATTCTGTGTAAGGTCAAAAACTGTACAGAACTTTTACCATGTATTCACGTTTTGGATATTGTATTGGGCAGCTGTGTCTTCATTCGCTTCTTACCTTCATTTCCTAGGGAGCAAGCTCCTGGGAGGACCTCAGATGTGTTCTAAGGAGAGAAAGGAGATTACAACATGTATCTGAACTGACATATGTCTGCCCATGGTGGCCCAGGGATTTCTCTGGCTGCCTCCCCTGATATCTGACCCTAGGGCTTTCCCCCCTCCCTAATGTGCCTAATGTGCTAGAATCCCTTGAAGTGCTTTTTTTTTTTTTTTTGGGTGCAGAGGAGATTGTTGTAACATGTCAGTGTGGGCACAAAGAAACACCAGCAGCTTGAGCAAGGCTGCTGCGGGAAAGGGTCAGCTAAGACCAGAGCATTTTCTTCTGGTTTATTTGGTTCATTTAGCCTTGGCTTAGGTGAAAACCTTGCTTCCAACTCCATGGGTTCCTTCTCTTTCACAGTGTCAAGAATTAGCCGGTTGGTCTCTCCTTGCCAGCCAGCATCCTCCACAGTATGTTCATGTATTGCCTGCTTGTTCTGAATACTGACACTATCCTAGTGAAGGACCAGAAGGGCAACAGTCAGTCATCTTAGCACTTAGTTACCAGATAACATATAATCACCAAAACTTCCATCTGTGTGCCTTGGACTCTTCAAAGACAACAGTACCTCTTAAATTAAGTTTTAAACTAAAGCTTTCTTGGCATTATTATTTGTAAAGCTCAGAACAAATTAAAAATAGAGGATAGTTATACAAAATGTGTTTGTTCATTTTTCATGTACTTGTTCAATTGAATGCCAAAGCTTGAACAGATCAGCACTGGTTACATCCTTTCAGGATATAAACAGGCTCACATCACTGTGTGAAGAACTATGAAATAGCTCCCACTTTTTCTTCTGGCTGTTTGTGGTGGTTAGGTCCAAGTCTTGCAGGAGTCCCAGGCCAGCATGTAAGGCCTGATCAGTAGCTCATTCACCTCTCCTTCAATGCCAGCTCATACAGCTTGCTGAACCATCAATCCTGTCCTCTTTAGGGATTTCCTGCCTTCAAAGTGCCATGTCTGCAAGCTGTGATCTTGAATTCATGCATAATCCAATGCCTGTTGCAGATATGATATTGCCTTTCAAGTAGAGTGGGTGTTACAGGCTTCACTGACCAGTATTCAGACTAGTTCCCATCTAGTTTATATCCCCCCTAAGCCGTAGTGTTTCCAAAGCCATTCACAAACACCTTAGGTAGGAAGAAATTGTTTTGCAGCTTCCTGAAGCCAAGTAAACAAGAAAAAAATCATAGTCTAAGGAAGATGCTAGTTCAAGAACATGAAACATAAAGAGGCGAAAGGAAAGAAACAAAAGTACAAAGCACATGAATGATGTTTCAGTACTGTTCTCAGTTTGTTTACTTTACTCATGGACACAAAATTCATCTCAACTTTCACAGACATTTAATGGAGTGAGTTAGTTCCAGTGATTCTCAGTTGTATTTTTGTTGTTGTTGTTGTTGTTTTCTTTTTCTGAGCTAAACAGAGACCTCTGTCAGCTGCATGGAAACCTCCATCCACTTCTCTGCTCCCAGGTGGAATTTGGAGGTAGCAGGCAAGGGCTACACAGGTTTGTAGACCACTGAAAATTATAGAGGTTTATAGAGGATTATAGGTTATAGAGGAATATTAGCAATACATAATGCTCCTCACCATCTCACCTCAGTGTCTTCCAGTGACGTATGGTGCTTTTCAAGTCCAGTATGAACATTCATACCTTTAAATGAAGATAAACCAATAACTTAGAAGTTAGTCTTTGATGGTGCTGAGTAGCAAAGCTGAGTGGTGACTGGAGTGATTTATCTCTCTTCCAGTATCTCTCAGTTCCACCATTTGTGTGCCCAGCTTACTTGTGTGCCCAGTACTGTGTGTGCTTAGTTTGAAACATACACTGTTAGTAACATGGAGTTGCTGATTATCTCTCTAAAAAGCTCTTCTGGGACAAATATAATTTCTTCAAGATAAATCCAAAAACTGAGCAATAACTTCTCAGAATGTTCTGTCTCTTGTGACCCAGAGCAGTTAATATTTCAAATTCCTGCTTAGTTTTCACAGATCTCAACATTTTTGTTTCTGGGGCTTTGTAGAATTTAGAATTCTTGTGCTCTGTAAGCATGTGCTTCCACTTCTGTTGCATGAATGTGCATTCCTGAAATGACCTTTTGATAATAAGTTTGTGTATATTTATCACTGAGTCAAAAGCTGTGTACGTGTTTTCAGTGCTAGGAACAAAATCGCTTTGATGAAAATCAATGGAGGAAGATAGTATTCAGGATATGGTTGCTCTTGTTCTTTTGTTTTTATTATTTTTATTTTTTCCCCATCAACTGAAGCTGACAAAAGCTTGTTTTCTTACCTGTCTGGAATAATCTTGAGGAATCCTGGGCTTATTTCCATGAAAGTAGAGGAACACTGGAAACTATCAATCTCTAAGGAGATTTGGGAAGTTTTAAGATTGGATTTCTGAAGTGTAGTTTGTCTATGTGGTTTTTAAAAAGACTCTTATTCAAGAATGAATATAGGGAATAGGTAGAGGTTTCATCTATTTGCTTTCTCCATAAAAGTTAGTGTGCAAAAGAGTGAACTTAACTGTTGATAACAGACATAAAGTCTTGAGACACTTGTAGCAGTTTAACTGTTTGCACTTTGGACTCCTGTTTTCTCCCTGCTCAGAAAAAACGTTTCTTGTGTTTAAAACAGTTAGCTGCTAAATACAGTTCTCTGGCAATTCTTGTACATTGAAATCAGACTGGACTTTTTTTAGGGAACAGGGAGTTACTGAGAGGTGTGATCCTTCTCTGTATGAAAAAGAAAAATGGCATGTGCTGTTGTACAAGTGATTTAGGAGCACCATTGCTTCTCTAAAGGCTGGGGGAAGAGGTGATGCCCATTTCCTATCCAACTTTCATTTCATTTATACCTGTAATTCTGGTGTCACGCAGATAAGTTTTTCTCCTGGAAGCCATAATAGGTAAATATGAAGCATAAGGATTTATTAAACATTATGGTTAGTAAAGATAAAGTAGTAATAGTGTCTGTTTGTCTGTTCTGCCATTTTAAATTGTTGATTTGTTTCATTGTCTTCATGACCATTTGTTTAATTTCTTAAAATCATTTGCTATAACTTAGACTATTTTTTGTTTACTACGACTGGTGTAGTAGTAGATCAAGTAAAGTCTTTCCTGGCTAGTCATTCAAAGTAAAATGAGTGACACCCAGGCACCAAACCTCATGAGATGCAGCATGCTTTTTCCTTTTTGCCATTTAAACTATAGCTTTAAGGTCAAAAAAGTCTTTGAAAAAAATTTTTGATTGTTTTAAAATCAACTTTGTCTATGTCAGAAATTTTAATTCTGCTTGTACAGATCTTTCTGTCTAGAAAAATAAAATATTAAACACATAATGAATAATGCAGCTGTCTCACAATACTGTGAATAAGGAAGTCATAAATTGCCTGGGTATTGAACTTGCACAACATTTACTATTATTTCTGGAGTGACAGCTTATGCAGGTACAAGTTGCATGATGTAATGTTGAACATTATATATGTTTTTAGAGAAGAAATTGTACTTCTCCATCTCCCACTGCAGGAGCAGGGCTGCATGCTTGTCTGCTCCCTGCAGTAACAGAGCCGTGTGGAAAGCCAAGGTTTAATGCAGCACTGTACTGGGGAGGAGTCAATAGATGGAGACATCCATGTGAAATTTCATCTTGAGCCATGAAAAGAAAACTGAAGATGCCTTAGGTAAAGAGTTGTTGATGACCTTTGCCTTCAAGACCCTTCTTTGAGTATGCACTTCTGTCTCTTGTCATGCAATGGTGCTCAGTTGACTGCTTCACTGTTTTTGCTGCTGAGCACCAGTTACCACTGCTATTCCCTCCTCACCTTTTCTCCTTCCTTTCACTAATGTAACCTGGTCTGTTGGCTGCAGTCGGACCTCTGGAAGATGCTGCTTTTGTCCATCAGTTCTTTCTTCCATTAATATATTTTTCTTTCATTTTTAGGTAAAAATAAATGTTTCTAATGTTCTTGTTCAGTAGAAATGTCTCTGTTGCTGAAGTTTCAGTGGCACAGACGCTCTGTCTTTTAGTCTTCGAGACAGACAGATTTTCATTCCCATTTGCCTTGCAGAGGACTGGGCCCTAGTATGGAGCACTTCTTCTTTAAAGAAAAAACTTTAAAAGGGGAGAATTTCACTTTTAAAATTAATCACCATGGCAACCCTTACAGTGAATTTCCAAACATAGAAAGTTGCCTTTAAGAAGCATGGTTCTCTAAAAGAAAGGTGAGTTTTTACAGCTTCTGACAATGCTCCCAGAGAATATAAGATTTTACAGAAATCAGTTAGAGAGTTTTACAGAAAGAAAGGAAAAGTTATATGGTTGTGGTGGTTGTCTTTTTTTATTATTATTTAAAGAGTCTGCATGCTAACTAATTTCATCATAATGCTGGCTTAAAATAGACTTGGAGAACTAGATAGAGCCTAGCAGAAATACTTGTGATATCGCTAAATATCATCTAGGTGAATTTATAGTTAACTATTTGCCAATGATTCTTTCATATATATAATAATATTTTTCCTAGTTTTGGACTGTTTTTTATGCATATCCAGAATCCTACTAGTAAATACTAAATACTGTTTTTAAAATTAAAAAAAAAAATAAAAAAATTAAAAAGATAATAATAAAAAGAATGTGAAGTAATAGAATAAGGGGGGGGGGGGGAAGCCATTCATGCACTAAAAGCAGAAAATCCCTCACACATTACAGCTCGGTGAAATGTAACTTTAGTAGTCATCTCTGTGTTCCTCCAATTTCTCTCAGTACTCAGCTGAATTATTTAATATCCCTATATCTGTGTGTATTATATCCAAGGAACGTGGAATTTCTTTTCCTACTGGAAATTCGCCAGTGAAAATATTGTTACACACCATATGAAATCCTGACTTTTTCCCTGAAATGGGAACTCTGGTGTTTCATTGTGAAATCACCTGTTTCATTCTGAATCGCAGTAAGAGCATTTTACAGTGAAACTTTTAATGTCCAAAGGTGTGAGACTTCTTCTGGGAGAAACTCCATCTCAGCGAAGACTTCAGAGGGTGGTACGGAGGCTGATGGACTGGCGAGAGACAGTTTTAATCAAATTGCAATTTTACCATGGAGAATGTTTAAAAAAAAAAAAAAAAAACAGTCAGCTCTACTGAGGGTGAATACAATGATCAGAAAGTGTATGTGAGAGCGGGGGAGTGTTCCCGCAAGGCACATAGGGTGCAGGAGGACAGGTCAGCAGAGAGGTGTCCTCATCTCCTTTCACATCATCTGGGAGCGTAACTGCAGGGTCTGGGCTGCCCGCAGGTGGGTGGTTGAGCCACACCGCTGACATCTGTAACAGGCACAGTGGGCTCTGGCTGTGTGCTTGCCACCAGGTTTTACTTAGCTGTCTTGCTAAATAGAAGTCTCTTGTTCTGTTGTATTACGCTGGTCTGGTCTTCAACATGGAGAGAGCAAAGAGATTCTTCTGGGGTCAGGGCTGGGTGATGCTGTCGGTGCTCCAGATGTATTTCTCTGTGCAGTGCCTGTCTGGAGGAAATAATTCACAAAGCACCTCCACGCATGGGAAAGTTCAGGAAAAACTTCTTTTCATTTCATTTTATTAATGTAACAAGTCATTTAAAAGTGACAGCCTTAAGTTCGATACCTCAGTAGTTCAATTAAAAGGAAATGCAGTTAAAAATAAGCTCAATTACTGAATTATTCATATTATGTAACATCTTTAGAAAAGTCTCACCTTTACAGCAAAGTTAGCAGTAAAGTTTGTTATCTGAAGTGTATGCTCTTTTAAGACGTCTCTGCCACCATACAGTGGTATTCTTAATTCATGTGAAATATGAGTAAGCAAAAGATTGCCTTTTTTAATGGAGGATATCATCAGTGCGAGCCGAAGGGTTGCTGCTTCTTGTGTGTAAAAGTCCTATCAAGAACTTTATTTTAAATTCCAAAGTCAGCTGAAAGCTTGACAGGGTGTTTGGGCGGAGAGCAGCTCAGCAAGCAGTACATTTACAAAATACCACTGAGGCATGGGATTGTGTCTGTAAGAAAGCCAACTGCAGGTTATACCAAATGACTGCAAGTTGAACAAGAGGGTTTCAGAAAATAAATAATTGTCATGAATTACCATGACTGAGTTTCTGAAAAATTGGCCGAAAGACTGACCTTAAGCAGGCTGTCAAACGCTTTCCTTCCCCATTGCTTCTGATTGATGGGATTATAGGTGGATCAAAATATTTCTCATACAATCCATCTGCATGTAGCAAAACCTAGAACATACACTTTTTACCGAGAAAGTTAGATTTGGAATTTGCAAGTATGGAAGATGCATTTTTATTTTCATGTTTTTAAAGACAATGCCTGCTCACTTCTATAGAAAGGGTGAAAATTAGTCTTTATGCATCGTAAATAACAACTATAATTTTATAACTAAGAAGAGACGAGCTGCGACACAGACCAATAAAAAAGGTAGAACTTTATTTTGTGCATTTACAGATTCTTGCACTTGTATAAATCAGAAGGAAAGTACTCAGGGAATAATCATTATGCATGAATTAAGAACATTTATGGCCTATATTCACTGAATGGGAACTTTGTGTCAGGGAGAATAATCACTGAATTCTAAACTGTGGATATTCAGAGAGATTGGATTAAAGTAACTGCTTTGATTTTTTAAATTTTTTCTAATTGAAGATAATATATAAGATATTTCGACATAAGTAGTTAAATTCAAAGAAGGAAAAAAACAGGGAGGGAACAGACAAGAGCACCAAGTAGCTTAAGTACATTTGGACAGCACTATTTGGGGTTTAGGAATTCTTATGACTCACCATTGTATTTGGTCTAATATTTAACTTCTGATGTACTTTCCCATAAAATGGGTTGTTAACTGAGAAAGCTGAGAAGAAAAAAAGGCTCAAGATTGTAAATGATGGAATTTTCTTTATCTTGGCTGGTTTAGGTTTACTTTTTAAGGACCTGGTAAAGACCCATCATTAGAAAATACATTATGTGAGGAATGAGTTTGAGATTTGCTGTCCTGGTTGTACACAAAACCAGCCATTTGTGGGAGAAAAAATATATATACATATATATATAATAATAATTTTCTTACCATGGCTTGATTACTGAAGGAGATAGCAGCAGCAGCCATAAAATGAATACCATGCCGTAAAATTAGTACCAAGTAGAGATGTCACATAAGGAGACTGAAAACATCATGAATATTGTCAGGAACTGAAAGGAAATAGTCTAACATATTATGTTCTTACTTGATACTCACTTTTCTCACAAAACTTCATCCCTTACAATTCTAATTCATCTATTTCTTTCACTCCTAGGCACATAATATACTTTATTGTTTGAAACATTAAAATCATCTTTGAAAATCTATTTCAGGACTGCAGTTAGTGCAGTTGGAATTATGACTGCTGGAACAGTCCTTTGTAAACAGGCTCATATTGCTTTGTAAATGAAGAAAAATGTTGCTGTTTGGTGGTTAGCTCCTCATGCAAATTTAACAAGAGTATCTCTTTTTAAAGTCCATCCCTTTCAGGACATAGATTTGTGATCATAAAGGTATTTGAAGAAAGAGATGAGTCCAGTGGGATCCATGATTTTTTAGTGCCATTTTGATTCTAGGGCTGATATCTAATACAAAGAGGTACACATTTCTCTTTCTTTTAGGGACTTTCTAAGACAGCTTTCCATAATTGTGTGTAACCAGACATTCACCCAGGGGATGAATTAAGGAGTCCATGTGTATTTATTTTTATTATTGTTTTGTTTGTTTGATTTTTTTTTAATTTTATTTTATTTTTAAAGAAGGGTCTTGCATTTGGAAGGCATTGATGTTATGTTGGGGTTTGTTAGGTGTTTTTTGCTTGTCTTGTTTTGATTTTTTTTTTGATTGTTTGTTATTTCCCATTGACTATCAGGCCCTTCAGTATTTTTAGGTTTAAGTGCCCTAGTGATGGATTTGACTATTCTCTTGGTTTCTAAATATGCTGCTACCTTCTGTATTTGAGTTTTCTCTTTGTGGATGGTACCATCTTAGCAGCAGAGAACACAATCATACTTAACCACTCAGGTGCTGCATATTTTTCAAAGACAGCCCTGGTTAATGACACATGAGGCTCTTCTCTGAATTATTACTAACAAGATTCATGATCGTACAGGTAGTTTTAGTGATGAAATTTTACTTTGTGGAATGTTCATAAGGACTGAATTCTACAAATCTCTTTAACTGCATGGTCTGGACTCAGAGGAATGGTATCTGTGAACAGGAACAGTCTTTCTTCCTTAACTATCTGCTTTTTTTGAATACTGAAATGTTCAGCACTTGAGATATTCAGAACAATTTAAGCATCGTTCTCAGATTGGAATGTCCTGACAAAGATAATTTAGAAATGTTTATAAAGTTTGCTGCACATGCTTTGTGATTTATTTATTTATTTATTTATTACTTTCTGTAGGTGTTTTTTTAAACGAGTCATCAGTAATGGGACATTTGGTGTCAGAGGTATGAATGAAGACAAGGAAGTTTTCTAGGAACGATATTTGTGAATGTCCTTTCACTGAAAAAGATGGTGGTCACAGAAGCTAACTCTAGGCACATGTTTCTTTTTACAGATTCTCTCTATAATCAGATTTTTTTCAGGTGGATTTAGAAAATTTATGTCTCTCCTGTGCCTTTCTTTAACCTTTAGGAATATACAACTAACTTCTTATATATGTTGTGCATAACACACACCTTAAAGTCTGTCATACGTTATGTGGTTTTCTGAATAGTTAATGTGTCAGAGAATTATTCACACATGAAAGAACGATGGGCCTTGCCCTTGCACAAGCTTGTTCTTCAGTAAATGTGTTACACTGACTGCCTTTTACAAAAGAGAATCTGTATATTATAGACTTCACATCCTATGATGTAGTTACTGGGTTTTTATTGCTTCCTAACATTTTTTTCTGATCCTGCTATAAAGAGCTTCAGAAATTAAAATGGTAGTGGTCAGTAGAGCACTTTTTCCCCATCTCCACACTGACAAGTTCAGACAACCGTTATGTGATTATTGCTTTGTTTCAGAGATTATTGGTCTTCCACCAGAAATATGATGTAGCTCAGAACAGAAATAAGTATGACCTACGCACTTCAGTCAGTCCGTGTTGACATAAGTTGAGAACAATCAATTGGATCCCTCTGAGGAATGTGTGTATGAACATGGCAGGTTTCCATACTCTTTTCAAGAGCATCTTGTTATTGTTAATTGCCTAGAGTCCTGACAGAAAGATGAAATAGCAGATGAACACAGATTTTCGCTGGCATCTGCTGCACACTACAGCTGCCATCTCCTCTGGGGATCACCTTCACTTTATGACCATTTAGAAATCTTGGCACCATAGGCTTTATTGCAAACAAAATGGTTACTTGCCAAGAGAGTGTGCTGGAAATTAATGGTGCACAAGAGAAAGACATGCACCACACATGCCTCAACATTTTTTATATAATTGGCCCTTGATAACATCTTTTAGGGCCTAGGATGTGCCCACAGTTCCCAGATATTGTGAACAGCCTCTATGTCCACCAAGGACAGTCATTCCAGAGGGCAAAAACCCTCCTAGGCACTGGACTTAACCCAGCACAGGTGACCTACATAGGCAGATGTACATCAATCCAGATACATATTTAGTTCAAAAGTGTTTTATTCAAATGTATTTTATTCAAAAGTGTTTTATTCAAATTCACCTTGCTGCAGTATAGGACACGATATTTTTTTTTACCATCAGGGAGAGTTCATGGGGCTGGAGCTGTGTGAGGGTGGTTTCTACAAGTCAACATGAATTCCCCTCATTTTCTCCATCCTTATTTTTCTACCCAAGCTGTGTAAGGGACCATGCTGTAGTGCCCGAGAGTATGGATGGCACACTGGTCCTCTAAATGGGATGTAAAAAAGGCAGTTAAATTAAGCCTAGTTACTGTGCTGAAAATTGTTACTGACTGCGCTGTGGAGGCAGACACATTCAGACATATCCTGAGCTATCGTTTTCCCCATCTGTGAAGTCTTCTGGGTTTTTCCTGTTCCACAGATGATGTCTCAGATTGATTGTGCTGTTCTGCATTATAGAGAATATCCAATTAAATAAAATAAAATGAGACTTATGATACTCGAAATGTAGCAGTTGGTATTCAGGCAGCATATTATAACGTAAAAAGAGAGAGGGGGAGGGGGAAGGTGGGGGGGAGGTGGGGGGGAGAGGGAGAGAGAGATTGAAAAAGAAGGCTCTGCTTTTAAAAACTACCTACACATGAAGTATATCTGATGGTTAGTGCTTCACTTCTTTCTTTGGTCAGTAAAAAGCCTCTGGGACTTGTCTTAGTGTTTGGTTTCACTGGATATTGTGGTTTGCCCTGATGTTTTTACTGCCTATTAGAGCTGTGTGTGCTGTTACCTTTCACTGCGCACATACAAGCAAGAGGCTAAAAATCAGTGCAGGCTGGCTTAAAGAGAATGTCCTTGATTTTAGAAAATCGGAGAAATAGCTAGTTGTGAATGAAGAAAACAATTTTGAACACAGCACTTAACGCAAGTGAAAATAAGTTTTAAATGATCTCAACGCTGAGTCTATTTTTGGCAAGTAAATGCTGTGCATATGTAGTAAAATGAGTGAGACGAGTTACTGTATAGTTTCCAAATCAGTAAGTGCCACTTAAGAATACAGAGCCAATCTCCCAATTTCTTTTAAAACATAGATATTGCCTCAGAAAATGAAGAGCTGACACAATGTTATTTATTGTGACAAAAACAGAGATCTGAATCTGTTGTTTTCTGTATGAATCTACATTCATGGTAGTGAGAGCGGGCCAAAAGCCAGAACACCCGATCAACAGAAATTCTGATATTCTTGAATTTTATTTCTTTGAATCTCTTTTGAGCAATTTTGGAAGTCACTTTTGAACACATAGCTTAAAATATTTCTATCAAAATTAGCTTCTAGACAGATGAAATATTTCATATTGATGGGATTCCTTGTTTCACTGTATTTTGTTTTATTTTGTCAATGTGTTTTGCTCTCTGGTTTTAGTTTCAATGTTTCAAATTATTTCTTACTCTTTGTGTATTACAGTAAAACATTAATTGATGATTGGTATTCCAGATGGTGTTTCAGTAATTGATACGATAATTGTTTTTTGGCTTGCTCAGAGACAACTGGTATTCTAATTGGTAATTTATATTCAATTTGATATGTTAGATTGCATTTTCAAAGTAACAAGTCATTACAATATAAAAAGCCAAGATATTCCAGTCCAGATAGGGTCAGATTTATTTTCTAAACAAATTTTTTGACAGCACAAACAGGAACATATATTTTTTCTTAACAAAATGACAATTTTTTGATAGAGAAACCATCTACTGAAAACTTAGTTTTCAGTGTCTACTGTGACTATCACGTTTCAGGCATTTCAGGGCAAGGTGTACTTTCTCACACCTATTTCCATATTAGAGCAAGCAAATGAACTTTCTCCTTTTTTTTTTTAACAAATTATGCTTACAAATGGTACATATGAGTATATATGGTTTTAATGCTGTTGACAGTTACAGGTGCAACAATAGAGTAAATCAAAGTGGATACTAAGACAAAAAGAGTAACAAAGACCTCAACACAGTGAAACCCAGTAGGAATTAAGTCAGTGGGAATGGTGACAAATGACACTGATGGCAGCTTGCTGGGAGAACTGATGTGTGGCATGTTTTACAAAATTGTTAGGCATATATCCTGACAGTCTTGAAAAAAAAAGAGAAGCATATAGACACTTTTTATTTTTTTTATTTATTTTATTTTATTTTACTTTTTTTTTTTTGTAGAGAGGAAATAAAAAGTGAAACATTAGACAGAAATGATAATACAAGAGTTAGAAATGCATCAAACTAGACATCTTGGGGAGAAAAAAAAAATTTAAAAAAAATCCATTTACTCACTTGTGCTCATAAGGTTTGCATAAGCAGCACCTTGCATTCAGTACCATGGTCAGTACCTGAGGCAGTACAGGTGGAAGCAGCCCAGCTTCAGGGACACGAAGGGACAGCTCCATGCACCTCTGAGCACTTGTTTTATGGTTATGCCCTCCAACAAGGAGTCCCATCATCACTCTCAAGTAAAGCATAGGTCCCTCCTGCAAGCTGCCTGCAGCATACCCACGACAACAACCGACAAGTCAAGAGCAACCAAAAAGAGCTTTATATTCACTCAGCTACTCTTTTTTTTTCATTCATGCCTAAAGACAACAAATAGTTTTTCGGCCTGTCATGCTGGCTATTAAAGTAGGACTTTTATGATTCTCTCCAAGGTATTTTCATGGCTTTGTCCTGCTTCTCTTTGAGCCCTACAGGAATGTTTCAGTCATGGTAGATAATCACCATCGAATATGGTTGTTATACTTTAATATACTTTTAAAAAATTGTTATTAAAGTTTGTTATACTTTTTATATACTTATTAGAGCTTGTTATACTTTAATAAACTACATTCAAGTCTATAAAATAATCCTTCTGATGATGGGCCTAAGGTAAGCATAAACTTTTTATTCATTAGGGATTTATTTTGCGTCAACAGAGTTAAATTAACACTGGCTCTGGATTGCAGGTATACCACAGGTAATGTAGCCACTTCTGTTAAGGTGGGGAGAATAAGCTTTCCTGACCTAAAGCATATTTGCAAGTGTAAACCTTTGTCCTCCTGGAGTCTGTGTCATTTTAGCTATTCTTTTCTAAATTGGTGCAGAGAAATCTGTGCAACCCCAGCGGGTACACAAGCTCTTTCTTCCTGGAGTCCTGGTTCTAGTTCAGACATCCTTTTGATCGCAGTTCAAAACATAGATCTTAACACTGATAGTGACTGGCAGGCACAGGACGATGCCAGCCATCTAGTTGAAGGAGGGTAATTGAAAAAAAAAAAAAAATGCTCTGACAGGTAAAATGCCTTTGTGAAGATTTGATTTGCTGATACAGGGAGGCTGTACAGCAGTGCTCTTACAGATGTGATAAATGTGAGACCTGGAAAGCAACTCTGTGGAAAAAGATGCAACTTGCCCATGAGAGAGGGAGCACAGTATTGTTCCCAGTAGCCTTTGCTTGACATGAGGACCTAGAGCAGGTGGGTTAGGAAGGAGGTCCCTGATTCACTAGAGGATTGCTTGAAGAGCTTGCACATGCAACAGGGAGGCAAAGCCCATGTACATCTGTGTCTTGTGGCAAACAATGTTACAAGGGAAAGAACAAAATTGGAAATGTATGTCAAAGTGTCACTGTGTAAACCCATGCTGAAGCCACAGCCTGAACATCATGTGAGTTGCTGGTCCTACTTTTTGAAACATTCTTCATGTACATTTCAGGCCCCCCATTCTTAAAAAAGGAAGGGGACAGAGAAGGAATAGCCAGGGATGATCAGAGGTCCACAGCAGCCTATCTGTGAGGTGCAACAGTGTAAATTGAGTCTCCTAAGCTTGGGAATAGAAACAACAGAGAGAGGATAACATGGAGCTCCATAGTATCATGAGTGGAACAGAGAGGTAAAATAAAATAGTTATTCATGATCTATCCCAATACAAGTTTGAAGGTGACAGGTTCCAGACAGAGAAAAAGAGTTATTCCTTCAGATTGTATATTTAAACTGTGTAGCTTCTTTCCATAGGAATTTATGAATGTTAAAACATTTACATAAATTCAGAATTCAGCTGGACAGATGAACTCAATGATGAGTTCAAATAGTACACTTCTGCCTCAAAAAATCCTTAAGCTGGCAATTTGTTGGAGGCTTGGAGAAAGTGCTGGGAAAATATCACCATGTTCACCCTTTTCTCCTATGTAATTTCTATTGGTCACCAGTAGTGATAGGATGATGGGCTGGATGAAACTGTATTCTGACTCCCTACAGTTTATAGTAGTTATATAAAAACAAAAGCAAAACCAAACAAACAAAACAATGGAAATGGGGTGGATCGATGACATCTCTCTTCCTTGGCTTTCTTAAGAAGCATGAAAGATCATGAAATCAGGTTCATGGCGAACATAGAATAGTTCTGTATCATGTGCCACAAGGCCCAGGAAGTTTTAAGGAACTTTAAGGCCTTTGGAGGATAAATGGTGAGGCTGTCTGGCAGAGGTGAGGGGTAAGAAATGTAATTTAAAAAAATATATATATATATGTATATATATATAAAATTAAACAACAAATTAGTGCATCCTGCATGTTAAACCATACTGAAAACCAACATACATACACCATGTCTATATCCACCATGAATGTGTGAGTTTTTGAGAGAAAACAGAAAAAAAGTAACATTCACAGAACATTTTCTCAA
This sequence comes from Anser brachyrhynchus, assembly GCF_964034855.1. Classification (NCBI taxonomy): domain Eukaryota; kingdom Metazoa; phylum Chordata; class Aves; order Anseriformes; family Anatidae; genus Anser; species Anser brachyrhynchus. Next base: position 45,733,652 of record NC_137694.1, on the reverse strand, counting down.
ACTTCTATGGATCTTGACAATTTTTATTTCTCCAATATATAGGGGAAAAAAGAAAAGATTATGCAGAGCAAAAACATGTAATTTATCAAAATGCACAATATTATTAAGCAGCTTTCTCTCCAGCCTGTCCTGTTTCAGGGAAGTTCTGTAACTAGAAGCTTTTTTGTTTGTTCATTTAAAAGTTTGCTGTTGTGAGGAGTTTGTTGTTGTTGTTTTTCATCCGATATAGTCAGAAGTATTTCAACATTTTCAAAGCTGTACTTGTATAAGTACATATACACAGTATAATCTGTGTTTAGATATGATTTGTGTTACCAATGGCAAAGGAGTTGATGCAGTGTTAGAGAGGTGATATTTAAACCTATGAAAAATGATATAATCTCATGTAGGAATCCTAATGCTGTTGTAACATTTTTCTCCAAGGTATAGAGAAAGATAGCTATGCTTTTCTGGATGTGTTTGTTATCTAAGTAGAGCACAGGATGGGAAGGAAAAAAGATCTACCTTTAGACTATGTTTTCAGGCATGAGTACAGAGGGCAGCAGTGAATTTTTCTCTCCTGCTCATTCATTTTCACCTAGGATTCAGGGTAAGCAGAAGAGTCAATTGTGGCATCAAGCATAGCTGTCTCTCTGCTGAGCCTCAGATGAAAATGATTTTTCATGAGAAACCTTTTATCTTGCTTCGCTTTCTGAGCTCCTCCTTTTCAAGGCTAACTTCAAAATGTGAAAAAACTGAATATGTCTGTGGAGCATCATTGACTTTAATAGGAGATGTGGCAATTTGTGCAAGCTGAGGAAAGGGACCCTAGTTTTTTAAGGTGGACAAATTGGCTCATTTTCTCCTTTACTGAGCGTAAAAGTCGAAAGGAATAAAATACGCAATTTGCCTATTTATGTATCACACCTTAATGCCCCATTTTTTGCTATCTGCCCATTTTTCCAAAGTACTTCCTTATGACCTTGCTCATCTGTGCCTTGACGACTGCAGACTCCCCAGAGCTGCCTTGCTTCTTGTGGCCCTACATAACACTGCAGCTGAGATTTTCTTCCTTACTTCTTGCTCTGTGCAACCCTCCATTCACTCTGCTCAGAAAGGGACCTTGAAGAAAGGCTATGCCTCAGTCTGCTCTCAAGGCCTCTGCATAGGGCCAAAACAGAATAAAAGACCCACATAAAGAAAAGAAATAGTTGAAATAATTTGTCTCTAGCATGAGCGCTGACATGCTGATAATATCAAATCAAAAGTCCTTATTGCACCTGCCAGCCTCAGTTTGTTATCCCAGAGAAGATCTACAAAGCAGGTCAGGGCACTTGAGGTTAATTAAGCACTGTTAGCTAATGGATTGTTTATACAGCTTTGCGAGCCTGCATTGCACTGTTGTTGTTTATTCATGTTCGTATTATCTCTGTCTAGAGAAAGACACATCAGGAAGGAGCCTGTAAGTACTTGACTGTAGCTAAAGGTGGTGCAGACTGGAACAGAACTGGGGCTTACCCAAGCCTGCCTCCCCAGTCGGAAAGACTGTCTCAGTCCCAGCACAGCATAATTTGGACACAGTGCTTTGCTGACCCCAGCTCTGGCATTAAAGTCCTCTCTGTCAGTACCAGAGCTGCTGAATTACTCTCAGTGAAATGGTGCAGGATGAGGCCAGCTGGTGGCAGGTGTTACTGCATGCAGAGGTGCGTGGTGCTCAGTGCCTGATAGCCAGGGCTGAGGCATGACCACGGCAGATGCCCCGTCAAATGCCTTGTCTGAGTGATTTCTGTGTGCACAGGTTGATGTTCACCACAGTAGCATCTGAAGAGCCAGCAAAACAAATACCAGTGTCACATAAAGCTCTGCACGCAGGCTAGTTCTAAGCCACAGGCATGCTGTGGTGTTTTCTACTTTTAGTAATTTCTCCCTCCTTTTTTTTCTTTATGTTTGGTTTTATTGCTTCCTGACTTTGAAGTACTTCAGTACTCCACTTTTAATGTGCTCATATACAGGTTTTATCTGGAGCATTATCAATTCTCTAGTTTCATAAGCATACTGTGGCTTTATATAAGGCAAAATATGCTCAATATAAAAGAAATGAAGCTTTGGAAAAAAAGAATTATCATACAAAGACATAACTGGGAACAATAAAAGTTAGCCAGGAGCAGGATGGAGGCTGTTCATCCCTGCTGGCAAACTGCACAGCTGAGATGTTTTTTTAGGAAAGGAGTGAAGATGTTTCTCCTACATGAACCTGCAAGCTCAAACAGAGGCCTCAGAGGAGAACAAAAGAACATCAAGAAGAGCAGCTCCTCATGGAGACAAGAAGCTTGTACAAGAAAAAAAAAAAAAAAAAAGAAAAAAAAAGACAGGAACATAGGTAAGGAAGGGAAAGGCACATGAAGATTGAAAATACAGAGAAGGATCTCTATGCTCTAAGCAGGAAATGAAAAGGACTGAGTGATGCATATAACTCGTGAAGGCCCAAATCTCGTCCAGCTTGAAAACACTAAGGTTCTACTGGCCAGCATGTTAGACTTCCCCTTACATCTGCCATGCAAACCTAAGTTGCAATGGTTCTTATGATCTGTTTATAGTAAGTCAGAGGGAAAAGCAATAAAAGAAACACCTGCAAGTTTTTTGGTGTTTTTTGTATGTTTGTTTCTGTGATTTTTTTTGTTTTGTTTTGTTTTATTTTGTTTTATTTTATTTTTTGTAGCATCTCTACTACCTGTCAGATCATTTGAGTGTGTTCATACCTCCAGCTACTGGTGTTGCCAAGCTCACTTACCAATGGCCATGCTGCAGGGACAGGTGCAGTCAGGCATACAACAGCACTGGGATTTCGGTGGTCAACCACTATGTGGGGCCAAACCTGAAAGTAGGGGAACACTCCACCAAGCAGAGTTAACTGAGGATCCAGTCTGCAGTGTACTGCTGGAGAGCTTGTCTTTCTTTCTAGATGTTTTGCGTGGGTATTGTCATACTGTAAAAAGTAATAGGTGTCAACTTGATTATCTATTCTTCAGTTCTCCACACCCTTTTCTCACATCACTGACCCACAGACTCCATGATTCAGCAACAGTGTGGGTTATTCGCAGGAAGAATGGGGGAGTTTGCACTGGAGTCTGCCTAGTGCCAATAGTTCACCAGGTTTTCATCCCCCATAAGCTATATGCACTGTTCTTAATGGCTTCTCTGCGTCTGATTCCACCTCCCTTCATCTCTGCTTTTATGCATGTTATCTGGAGATGTACTTTCAAGTGCCAATATCTCTTTTAAAAGGACTTTCGCCCACATGAAGACAAGGTAATACCTCAACTTACTGCAATATTAGTCTTACATTTTTGCAGACATTTAATTTAACAAAAGAAACACACAGAGAAAAGTAAGATCTGGGCTCTCTCTGGAAAAATCTGAAATACTAATTAAACAAGAACACTTGGTTCTCTTGAATATACAAGGGAAATTCACTCTCCTAGTCAAGAGAATGCCATATGTGGAGATAATAACTGCAGTGGCAAATCAGGAGAGTGTGTTGAACTCCCAGATATACTGAATATATTGGTGACACATCTTTGATGTAAACTGTGGTACTTTCTGAACATTTTTGCATTATAAATATGTCCAAGGAATACTCTGTAAAATTTCCTGTAATGTTGGCACATTCTTTCTCACATAGTTCAGTGCTATCACTTTATAGCGCCACTCGTAAGTGGAAACAAAAACAAAAAGTTGCCTGTAATCAGAGTTAAACTGTAGATTGAACATCATTTTGGATGTGATCAATGTGCAGATTTTGCAGTCCTTAGGAATAATGATCAGGCTGCAGTATCCTTTATTTGGTGGCTGCACAAATAGTTCAGGAAGCTGAATCATAGCTGCACAACACTTTAAAGATGTATTTTTCGGAATGCAAAGAAGCAATTTACTTGAACCTCAGAGAAATGTAGCAGTCAGCTCATGTTGGAACCAGTTCCTAAAACAGATACCTTGTTTCATGAGCAAATTAAAATACAGCCTTACTGAGGTCCAACCAGTATGGATGTGCCTGTGCCAAGTTCAAGTTTAGCATTGGTAGAGTATATACCTTGACTCCATTTTAAACTTCAGAGAGGTGGTGGTTTAAAATGATCCAACAAACAATTGTTATGCTAAAAGGAATACCTTTGTTATACCTTAGAGATCATTGCACAAGAACTCGAGCATCATGAACTTCTAGTGGCTGTGTGAGAAGTAAAGAGTTCGTTTTACAGGTGGGGCTTATCTTTCCATTGGTTGAAGCCCATTATAGCTAAATTCTTTATTCAAATGTGCTGTCCAGGCACACTCATTGTCATTCTGCTCGTGTGGCTTATTACACTGGCTTTCACAAGATGAATCAACTGAATAAAGTGACTGGGATTTGCTGTCTGTGTTAACGAAGATGTGATTTCAACAGTCCTTAGAAGCAGGCAGCAGTTACATTAGCGCTGTAACTGGGAGGTTGCTCATAGGAGCACTCTTCCATTTATGCTTCCTGCAGGAAATCAGCTCTGATGAAGTGCAGGCAAATAAGGTAGCGAGCATGCAGCTTCTGTTTTGAGTGCACAAAGCCATCTCAGAGGAGAGCAATTCGCACAACCTGTTGTGTATGTGTGCAAACCCACTTTTTCCACCATCTGCCTACAGAAGAAGAAGCTCTCTTCCCCATGCCAGTATGTTATGTATCAAAGTGTATTAAGATGTCAGAGTTTCAAAATCTCTTCTGTGGACTGGAGATTAGTGTCACATTGACCTTCAGTGGAACTAGAAGATTGGAGTCACCAAGGCATTCTTGGACATTGCAGTAGAGAACGCCTTTCACAAACACATGCAGTCTAGTCAATGATGTCTGAGTGACCAGTTTTACTATTTACAGTTCATGTGCTCACAGTATTTGGATTTCCAGTTCTTAGAGCCTGCTGTTTCCGTCTGCTTCTCAGTTTACCCATTTATTTCTGCTTAGTCGATTTCTTTTTCCTCTTTCTCCTTTCTCCTTTCTCCTTTCTCCTTTCTCCTTTCCTTTTTCCTTCCCTTCCCTTAAAAAAAGTGGCTGGTGATGAAAGAAACAAGAATCACAATTAAATTAAGTTAAAACGATATTGTTGAATTATGTACCGTTCAACTTTGTTACCTAAAAGAGTTTGTTTAAAGGTTTTCAGCAGATGATACTGAGGGTAATTCAAATTAAGATGGAGCAATTGCATTAATATCAACATAAGAAAGTCAGAAGCAATATTTTCTGCTATAAAATAACATTTATTTCTGAAAGTATACAACAGACACCGAAAAATTCAACTTTGTTATTCTCTGGGGAAAAGTAAAGTCTGTTTTTCATCATAGACAACAATTTCTATTTAAAAAATAGCTATGTGACAAATTTGAGAATGTTTGGTGTGAAATAATTTCCAGTGTTGCAGGGAAAATTTTGTGACTGGTGAAAGTGGAATTGTTTTTCAAGCTTAAGGTCATGTTGTTGTTGGTTGTAGCCTTGCTGTTTTCTTAAAAATATGCTTTTTGTTGTTGTTGTTAAAAACTAGTCACTACCTGAAGTGTAGCATCTTTTCCATATGATGAGATATTCTGGTACACGTGAATGCTCAGAAGAAAAGAACCCATTATTTCCACGTTTTAGTCCATCAATCAGAAAACTGTCATTTAAAAAAACTCTGTGGTAGTTACCTCATTAATATTGTCCTGTGTGAGCTGTGTGGGTTTTTTGAAGGAATGGAAGATAATTCCTCCTTCAGGCAAGTAATGCAGTAAGCCATGACTTTGTATTAATTTAAATATCTATTAGTGTGTCTGGTTCTGATGTCCACAGCACAACAGCAGGAAAGACTTTTACATTTTTTCCTTTTTATGGAAAATTCAGTTTTTTATAGTTTTCTTCCTTTCCTTTTTTTTTCTTTTTTTTTTTCTTTTTTTTTCCCTTCCTTAAGAAGGCTTTTATAGCTCCGTTTTATCCATTGCACTTCTTATATTGTAGTTATTCCATGCTGATCTCTTGTATCTAACAGTACTAATTCTTATTCCTGTCAGGTATAAGTTTATCTATTCATGGGGCTGAAAAGCGTGTGCAAATCTGTCAGAGGAGAACTGCAGCAAGCTACCCAGTGTTACAGCATCCGCCTGTGGTTGGGCAACCTTCACTCCCACAAGTCAGAAGGTCAATAAAGATGGAAGCATCGTCTGCTGGATCTAGTATTTCAGCAGTCACTGGTGGAAAAGCAAAACCCCATCAGCCAGGTAACCGATTTGGTCTGACACCTTTTTCAGTTCCATTTCTTGTGTGGTGTGCCATTGTGTTGTGAAGCTGGTACTAATAGCATCAGATCATGCTTGCATGGAGGTCAATTTATTGATCATCAGAGCTACAGATTGATAGTTTGTGTATGTTTGGTATGTTTTTGACAGTTGTATATTTCACTAGGAGTAACAAGAGTTGGGACAGCTGAAACTGGGGAATAAAAATGTAAGTTTAGTCATTAAAAAAAAAAAGCCATAAAACAATCAGTAGTCGTGTTCAAAATGTTAACGCAGAAAGAACTTTGGGCTATTGTTTTTTGATACCCTTTCAATACACTTAATTTGGATAAGCCCTGAGCTGATGTCAATGCTGTAAAGGCTACAGGCATCCCCATGGAACTCCATAATTGACACTAATGTTGGTTTTGAACTAAGGATGTGGCATGATGCAGAATGCAGATCAAAGTCTTGCTGCTAGAATGAAAACAAAAACTTTAGATCTGAAGGAGATTTTGCAACATGTATTAAATAGTTAACAAAATGAAACTTTTTAAACAAAAGCCAGAATCTCCTGGGAACCATCAAATTCTAATTGACATCATGAATTCATTCCTTCTTATGTTAATTGCCAGAGCTATTTTAGAAGTATCTTTTCTTATAACAGGGGAGTATATTTGTGTTGGCCACGTTCAGTTGTTCTTCAAAGTGAAAATTAAACTCCAACTTTCTTTCCTGAGTAGAGTGAATTAAGGCTGCCCATAAAGTCAGTTTTGTAGCTTTTATATTGAAGGGTTTCAACAGTCTCTCAGCTGCCCAGGAAAGGGCATGAGGCACCCTGTAACAGCTGCTGGGGTGCCATGGGACAGAGTCCATTTGTGTGAAACAGATAGCTCTGTCTGCAAACCCTTCATGTGTTTCTATTGCCTTGCAGATCTAGGAAATGCCTCAATTTTTGTACAAGTTGAAACTATTGAGTGCTTATTTTGTTTTGCTATGCAGGTCTATTGCCATGAGTTTCATACACCAATACTATTCAGTCACCATAATCTTTGTCAACGTGTATTAATTAAAAATTTACAGTGACTTGTAACCATTTGCTTTGTTTATTTCTTCTGTTCACTTGTTTGTCCTTCTATTTTTTCATCTTTGGTCTTTTTCCTTTGAAGTACAGAGAGACTACTACTACAAAATGTTGTTGCTGCTAAAGATATGTAATCATGACTGCAGCGTGTTAAAATACCAATTAAAAGAAACAGCACCACAGTTTGTGAAACAAGTATCATGAACATGCACAATAGGTAACACTAGCTATTCTGAGCTGCTCATTTTGAGCTGCTGCTATGTATTAATAGATATGGCCTATGTTTTAATACTAAATAATGCACAAGCAATATAGCTGGTTTCTGACTGAGAAGAAGACACCTTTTTGGGTAGACCCCAGAGGTTTCCTAAAATGGAGCTCATTAGTGAGCATCATTTGGATTATGCTTGTCAGAGGATTTTAGCTTTCACTACAGTCATATAAGATTAGCTTTGTCTGTCATATCTTCCTTTTTAGACAATAACAGCATCTATGACCTTCAGACAGTTTGCTCAGCAGCTTGGTTTAAGGAGGCATTTTCTATCATGAGTTTCATAGAAGTTAATAGAACTGTGAGCCTTAAAGACTGCAGACTTTTATAAATAGGTTGCATGACAGAAGTATTGTCTTAGACAATTTACAGTGTCATTGTTTCATCTGAAAAGAAATAATGATTTTATTATTTGGATCTGTTTATTATTATTATTATTTTCAAGAACACTAAATTTTTTCTCTGTCTGGGGTGAATTACAATTGTTAGAGCTGTATTCTCTGTATATGTTGGTAGAGTCTAAGAAAGTAATAATAGTAACTATGCAACAATTGTAATAAGTGGAATTACTAGGAGAAAATTTTAATTTAATATTGAAATCATATGTTATTAATTCCTTCTCATCCACAAATTAACAGCTCTAACTTCATGAATATTTTTTCTTATACACTAATTAGCCAGTAACAGTACCTTATTGAAGGCTATACATTATAAATCATAGAATCATAGAATCATAGAATATCCTGAGTTGGAAGGGACCCTTAAGGATCATCAAGTCCAACTCTTGACACCGCACAGGTCTACCCAAAAGTTCAGATCATGTGACTAAGTGCACAGTCCAATCTCTTCTTAAATTCAGACAGGCTCGGTGCAGTGACCACTTCCCTGGGGAGCCTGTTCCAGTGTGCAACCACCCTCTCTGTGAAGAACCCCCTCCTGATGTCAAGCCTAAATTTCCCCTGCCTCAGCTTAACCCCGTTCCCGCGGGTCCTGTCACTGGTGTTAATGGAGAAAAGGTCTCCTGCCTCTCGACACCCCCTTACGAGGAAGTTGTAGACTGTGATGAGGTCTCCCCTCAGCCTCCTCTTCTCCAGGCTGAACAGGCCCAGTGACCTCAGCCGTTCCTCGTACGTCTTCCCCTCCAGGCCTTTCACCATCTTCGTAGCCCTCCTCTGTACACTCTCCAACAGTTTCATGTCCTTTTTATACTGTGGTGCCCAGAACTGCACACAGTACTCGAGGTGAGGCCGCACCAGCGCAGAGTAGAGCGGGACAATCACCTCCCTTGACCTACTAGCGATGCCGTGCTTGATGCACCCCAGGACACGGTTGGCCCTCCTGGCCGCCAGGGCACACTGCTGGCTCATATTCAACTTGCTGTCTACCACGACCCCCAGATCCCTCTCTTCTAGGCTGCTCTCCAGCGTCTCATCGCCCAGTCTGTACGTGCAGCCAGGGTTTCCCCGTCCCAGGTGCAGGACCCGGCACTTGCTCTTATTGAACTTCATGCGGTTGGTGATCGCCCAGCTCTCCAACCTATCCAGATCCCTCTGCAAGGCCTTTCCACCCTCATTCGAGTCCACAACTCCTCCAAGTTTGGTGTCGTCAGCAAACTTGCTCAAAATACCTTCTATTCCTACATCCAGATCGTTTATAAAAATATTGAAAAGTACCGGCCCTAAAATGGAGCCTTGAGGGACCCCACTGGTGACTGCCCGCCAGCCTGACGCAGCCCCATTTACCATAACCCTTTGGGCCCTGCCCGTTAGCCAATTGCTCACCCATCGTATGATGTTTTTATTTAGCTGTATGGTGGACATTTTGTCCAGTAGGCTCCTATGGGAAACCGTGTCAAAAGCCTTGCTGAAGTCCAAAAAAATCACATCAGCTGGTTTCCCTTGGTCCATCATATGGGTGATCTTATCATAAAAGGAAATCAGGTTAGTTAGGCAGGACCTACCCTTCACAAACCCATGCTGGCTGGGACCAATGACTGCTTTGTCCCCCAGGTGCGCCTCAATAAGTTCGAGAACCATCTTCTCCATGATTTTACCAGGCACTGACGTGAGACTGACAGGCCTGTAATTGCTAGGGTCTTCTTTCTGACCCTTCTTGTAAATCGGCACAACATTTGCCAGCTTCCAGTCTACCGGGACCTCTCCAAATTCCCAGGATTGTTGAAAAATAATTGAGAGAGGTTCCGCGATGACGTCCGCCAGCTCTTTCAGCACCCGGGGATGAATCCCATCCGGACCCATGGACTTGTAGGGATCCAGGTGGAGTAGCAAATCCCGCACACGTTCAGGGTCGGTTGGGAGTTTGTCATCCCCACCGTCCCGGTCCTCCAGCTCAGGGCACCCTGGGTCCCGAAGCCCATCATTGGCATTGAAGACAGAGGCAAAGAAGGCGTTAAGCGTCTCTGCTTTGCCTATGTCATTGTCTGTGAGGAGACCTTCCCTATCAAGGAGCGGCCCTATGTGTTCTTTAGTTCTCCTTTTTCCATTCACATATCTGAAAAAGCCCTTTTTATTTTCTCTCACAGACACAGCCAGCTTCAACTCTAGGTGTGCTTTGGCCACACGAATTTTCTCCCTACAAACACGAACAGCATCCCTGTATTCTTTCCATGACACCTGTTTATACAAAATAGTTTAGTATAAAATGTTTTGACTATATGAATTACCCAGGTAAAAGATCTTGCACTATCATTTTCTAAGCTATCTTCCTGCTGCTTCATACAGTAGATTCCTGAGGTTTTTGTTCAGTCTAATTTTAAATATCTTATACAATTTGAGTTCTTCCTTACACTGGAGTGTTGTTATCACAATCGAATAGGTATTGCTGTTGAAACAGTATACATCATATTCAGTCTGAAATTTCCTTTGTCCAGTTAACAAATATTTTGAACATGAAGACAGTCCAGCATAATTGATTGTACAGAAAAGTATTCTGAGGATTTAAAATGCTATTTCTAATTCTTATCAACCAAAGAAGTTAGCACCATGGAAAGAAAAGGTTTTTGATAAAGTGACAGAGAAACGATCGAGTCTATTTTTTCCCTCTGACAGCACACTACTTCTGTTTTCTGAGTTCTACTTTGTTTCCCTTGGCCACTTCTTTTCAGAATGACATTTTTTATTATTTATTGTGAATTCTTTCTGATTGGCAGCTGTTTCCTTTGACTGTGGTTCATAGCTAGCTACAGTCTGAGGAGGAGGAACTAGAGATATTACTCAGCATTACAGTATTCCTTTTCAGCTTGCTTCCCTGCCAGTTTTATTTACTGCTGGCCAGGAACTTGAAGTTGATGACTTCTGCTATTACTCTGGGTGTTGTAAGCTGTGAGAGTGGCTAACGAGCAGTAAATTGCCCATGATAAGTCCTTAAAATAAAATAAAATAAAATAAAAATCTTGTGCAAACTTGCAGAGGTACTGACTGCTCAGCCACAAGTGGAATCCCAACTTCTAAGCTCTGATATTAACCAAATCAGAAGGTATCACAAAACTGAAACAAAATAGAGAGGGAAATGGAGAAATAAGTCGAAGAAAGTTATTAACTGTGTTGTAAGCAAAGATTTCTGATACCTCTGCATATGCATCTGTCTGAGGAAAGTTTCTCTTGGAAAGGAGAAGAGCAAAGACAAGTAAAACAACCGGGTGGTAAATATAGGTAAATATAGCTAAATATAGCTGCAATGACTTCAGCATTGACATATTAACGGCAAACGTGCATTCCTGCCAGATTCATGGAAGGACAGTATTTAAATTTTTGAGAAACCTTCAGTTGTCATCTCCCAGTTATCTGAGCAGATGTGGTGTATTGTGGCTAATGGGATACTGGATTCTGAAGTACAGGGTTCAAAGCACCTGCCTGGTGTAAATTGTTACAGCTCTCCTGAAGAAGGTTTATGACCAACATGTCTGTGTTGCACACAGGAGGCTTATTTTGAGAGCTATAGTAAACAGCATCTAGGTTGTCTGTAACAGCAGAAGTTCCAGGTACCAAATAATCCTGAAAGTTAAAGTCTTCCCCCTCTATTCCCTCAATGAGGCAAATCTGTGAACAAAAAAATCCTCACTTGTGATTGCATTGCACCTTTGTTATGGAATGAGCAGGATTTCAGTTTCTGATTTTCTGCCTGCCGTTTCCATTGACACTGCTTATTTCATATAAGGGTGATGTTACCTTACTTTTTCCTCATGACGATGAATTCCTTTATTCTCAAACTCTGAAGAACTCATCAAACCTATTTTCTCTTGCTGTTGTTAAGTCTGCTGGCTACCTTGCTCAATACTTCTACGCTGTTGTATAGTGAATTCTTCATTGTGTAGAACACTGGAAACTTCCGATGTCTTCTCTACTTGCAACACTTGCTAGCAGTTACCCACTTCTGCAGTAAGAAAGATTTGAAGGTCCTCCAGAAAGATTTTCTCTCTCTTTACTTTCTGTGAAGGATGAAGGTCTTTGGGTAAGCCAGAGCTTAAGGAGAAGAAAAAAAAAAAAAGTAACTGTAACTCTGTAAGACTGCATAATACAATTTGTTATGTTATTGAAGTTATCTTTAAATTCCACCATATACATAAGCCCATATCTTACATATTTAATAAAGTAGATATTCTGTATCAATTGTAAAAATTAGTTCTTCCAACAGGAAGGATGGTCTTTGAAATTCTTTGTCTTCAGAATTTAGTAAATATGTAAAGACTTCACCCCAGGAAATGCATAAAAATTTCCTAGAGATTTCTGCTTTCAATAGTTTACTGTTCAAATAGATCTCCTTCAGTGTCAGAGAATGGTACGTTTTGGAATAGGGATTGCTTGCTATCTGAAATGATAGAGGCATATGCATGGTATATGAATGAGCTTTATGTTCAATAGCAAGGAAACACCTCCTGAAATGATTGGCTTCTGGCATTACAATGGAAGTTTAGTGCAGTCATTGGAATTCAGAGAGAATTTTTTTTCATCAGTCTCTTGCCTTTTACCACAAATAGTACCTGATAGAGAGGCCGTGATTGTTAAAGGAATATATGTTGTCTTAGGCATGCTTTTCTAGATTTTTGGATCCTTTTGTTATTTTATTATAGCTTATTGAACTGCATCATTTTTATTGATGCACTTAGTTGTTGGTTAGGAAAGAAGAAGCAAGATCTAAAGGCATTGGCGAGCAGAACAACTGACTTTAGGAAGCAAGGAAAAATGCACAGTTCTTGAAGCTATGGCAATCAAAATTAAAGCAAAAGAGGAAATGTATGTTTAATGAGCTTAGTCACCACATAATGAACTTTGAATCATCAAGGAAGCTAGAACTGAACCCTATAAAACCGATAATTTATTGCACAAAAGATAACCTTTTCTCATCACAAAATGTGCACATGCTTGTCACATTCACATTTGGTGTGAATGTTCTTCAGAAGATCTGTGTTAGTTAGATGTGATTTCTTGGTTAAATCACGTTCTCTGTTCTTTGCTGACTGGCAGGACGTATGTCATATATCCCTCTCAGATAAAAAGAATAAACTCCTGCAAATAATTCTGCCAGAAAGCTCTGTCATGCAAGTACTTCTTGGCAGCAAATGCACACAGTGTATTGGGAATGGCTGGTGTCAACTCACCTGAAAATTTGTCTTCACATTGACGGTAGTGCTTTTATTCTGCTTGTCTAACACTCTTAGGGACACAGCCTTTTTCAATGTCTTCCACCAGGTGTATATAAGAACTTCCTCTCATGTGGAATGAAGCGTGTGAAAAGCAAGCAGATTTCAAAGAAGTTTCACATTCTCTTCATTAAGCTTATTTGCACATTACAAAAAAAGACATGCTTACAGATAGACAGATACTTCTGTGCAGAAGTATCTTGATTAATGTCAATTGAAACAGCCCTGGATATTTAACTTTTCTCTTTATCTACGGCCTGTGTTCCATACAATGGAAGTCCAATGCATCCAACTAAATTTCTCCCACATCTCTACCTCAAGTGTGAGCTGGAAATAACTCCTTGATGCACAAAGGGACACTTTCTCCTGACTGTTGGAGCTCTGGAGCCTCTGCAAAGCTGCTAACAGGGAGCTTGCTTCAATTACAAGGAGGACATTTTGTCCCTGGGCTGAATGACAGGTCGTCAGATGGTGATTATGCAGTACTTTGAATTTAAGGGTTGAACTAGCTAGTAGATGATGCAGAGCATGAAATGTGAAATCTTTTTTCACTTTGCTTAGTCATTCAGCCTGGTTCATTCATCACTTTACTTTTCTCAGGGCAAAAGCCAGTTATTCGAAAATACCTGCACCTAAACCAAATCAAACAAACAAATAAACAAACAAAGCTAGAGAATAAACTGTATTTTTCATTGGCAAATCTCGTGTTTAATTTTAAAAGATATGGTTTAGGCACAAATTGCACCCTTCTTTTTCAATTTGTGCTCCACCTGACACAAAAAATATTGATCCTGCTTGGGACCTGTGCACACCCTCAATAATGGCCTTCAAAAATAATAATTTTAACTGGTGGCTTTGAGAGCGTTCTACTTCTCTGGGGAAGTATGTATTTTTAAACTTATCTCTTTTCAAATACTTCTTTTTTTTCCCTTCCTGCTTTGATCAGCCTCCTGTTTGCTGTTGTAAAATAATCTTTCATTCACTCTTGCAATCAATTATGTATGCTTACTTTAAAATTAGTATGGCTCACCCTCAGATTTCAGCTCTTGTAGCTGTTGTTAGTTTACAACACGCAGTCAGCTCACAAAGGCTGCAAAATGGCAGTCTCTCTGGGCGTTCTTGATCATTCCACCCTCAGACAGTTTCCTCGCAGAGGGAAACATGTCTGAAATAGGAACCAGCAGCCAGATGTAGCTTTGCACCAAATACGGAATATTGCTGATTCCAAGGCAAGGTCATAATGTCCTAAGACCTGTGTACCATAACTGTCTTAAGACAGTTAAGAATATTTTTGACCTCAGTAGATTTTGCTGAAGAAAAATGACAAGACAATAAATTAAAAAGAGAGAGAAAGAGAGAAGGAGGGGAGAGAAAGAGAGGAAGAGGAAGAAAGAGAGGAAGAGAAAGAGAGAGAAAGAAAGAAAGAGGAAGAGAGGAAGAAAGAGAGGAAGAAAGGAAGAGAGAAAGAAAGAAAGAAAGAAAGGTGTGTTTCTGAGAAATTAATGACCCATTTTATTAAAAGCAAATAGCTTATCATTCAAGGAGCAATCAGGGAGACTTTGAGTAATCAGTTATTATATTCCTGTATTGCTTTATTGAAAACATAGGGCTTTTTCATAGACAGAGTCCTTACTTAAAGGGGACTAGGTATTATGTAAGCCTCTATTTCTAATGTAAAATATGCTTCATATATTCTAAGGAAAGCTTCTTGAGGTTGACTGTCAAAAATGGAACTAACTAGGTTCTACTTTGACAGAGATGTTTTTGAGATCAGGAAATATATTTGTCTGTAACAGGACTGCACCATTTTACTAATTTCCACCAAAGCTTTCATGCAGTCCAAAAAACAGCAAGAACGTTTTCCAAGCCTGTGCTTCATTCTGAAATCTCAAAATTAAGCCAAACCTTTATTTATAATTCAGGGAAAAAAAAAAAAAGTGTTTGGGGGGTGGAATTTGCATGGACAATTAGACATAAGTAAGTACATCTATGTATCAGAACCCACCAAAAAATCCTACTACTGCAATACATGGAGGTGGCAAGCCTAAAAAGAATTGCATGAAAAAAAACATCACTGCTTACAGCAGATATAAGGGTAGCAAAGGTGGCATCATTTTTGATCTGTTCCTTGTTCCAAGAAACGAGCAAACTCCCTTTGGGACATGCAGACTGCTACCCTTCCCTGTGCCACAAGTGGCTGAACATCTCAGGGAAGCAGATGTGTTCTCCCACATGCTGGATAACTCCATGGAGGCACAGTATTTGCTAGTTACATACTTGGGGTATGCAGTTCTGTATTGTGTTGGGCTTCAGAGGTCCAGCAGAACATGAAAGACACACTTCTGAGGTCTTCATTATGATATCTGTGTGGTGCACCGAGCATGAACCTACAGACAACAGTTTAGGGTGCTTACAACAGAAAAAGAGAGATAGCACTACAGGCTTATTGCTTTATTTTGACCTTGCTTTAGGAACATGCAGCACAGAAAAGGAATTTAGCACCTGGACTATGGCATGAAGAAGTAACCTGAACTTCAAGGAAAATGGAAGGTTTTTAAGGGTCATCAAAACTGCACATAATTTAAAGGCCCTTTGTGCTGCCAGAATGCCTGAAAATGATGATCCTTGAGGTTCAGACACTGTCTTGCCGCTTGTGAAGGAGTTTCTGCTTAACACTAATTACTGAAAATTCTCTCTTTTGGACAGGCATCCTGTGTGAGCAGCCCAGAGCTAGTCCATGCATTTTAATGGTGAAGTGCTGTATTTCTCTTTGGTTACTCTTGGTAATTTTAGGAGGTCACAGGGTTTTATAAGAAAGGCCAACTGCACCAGGTTTAGGGGCAGGATTCCTGTTGCTTGTGAGATACTCTCAAAGCCATTGAGACATTGAGGGGCATTGGTAGCCATTAATTATTATTGTCTAGATTAAACCTTCCACTCCAGAAGCCTCTAAATCTCTGCAAATTGGAAGAGACAGACTGGGGATAGACTGTATTTGCTTACTCTGTTCATATTCCCTTTGTGAAAGCATTTGCTGTCAGATGTAGGATCCTGCACTGGATACACCTCTATTCTGCTACCATCTATTTAGGATAACCATTTTCACATTCCTTTGCTACGTTAATTCCTCAGCAGTTTCAGGACAGCTGAAGTTCCCAAAATGGTTTAGCTGCTGGTGTTTTATGAGGGAATGAATTGGCAGGATGTGTATCACTGAAAAGGCTATGATAGGCTATGGTATAATGTGAGTCTGTATAAACGATTGTTACATAAAATACCCCTGGAAGACAAGCTGGGTATCTTATAAAAGCTATCTTGGTATTCCATGTTATAATGAAGTAAATCTTTGGCACACTAAAGTTATCTGTTAGGTCATGCCCCTTACCCCTGTGCAGCCAGCTTTTCTCTTTTTCTCACCATAAACTAGTGACTTCAGAACCAGGCAAACTTTGCAATGAACAGTTTATTCAGCAAATGTTTTCTCCCTCTCCCCTTCCTGGATTGCCTGCTAACAACTCCTGACATTGTCAGGAGAGGAAATTTTTCAAAATATGAGTTTGCACTGAGGGCTATCCATCCATTTTGTCAGTAGTTGTCTTTGGAAAAAGCATAGGCAGCATGAGAGACACAGAAAGAAAGGGCATGCTGAATGCAGGACATCCCACTTCTCTGTGGTTAATTTGCTGAGAGGACTTCTCTGCTTCTGATGCCAGCCAGGGTTTAACAGAGAGCAGAGTGGACACCATAAGTCTTAAAAATACCTTAGGCTGTGATAATTTAGTAGTACTAGGTGTTTAGAAGTCCCCTCTTCACTATTGCTGCTTCTGTAAGATAAGGAAAGAGTTTGTGTTAACAATTAAACATATGACATGCCTTACAGTAAATTGCAATGCAAAGGGAAAATGTTTTTAAGTAGCCTTTCAAAATTAATTCCAGTATAGTTATTATGATACCCTTGACATGACCATGTACAGAGACAGCCATTGCATAGATTCTTTATGATAAATAAAATGACATGAGTTTTTTAATTCTTTTTTTTCTTTCTTTTTTCTAGCGTTGTTTGGACTTACCTACAGAAAATGAAGTAGTCCTATGTATTCATTCCAATCGCTTTCAAAGCATTGTTGAAACTAACAAGGCATTTTTGTGTTTTTACACTCAGCTTTTGATTCTCTCGCACTAATATACAGACACACTATTTTGTCCATAATCAGTGAGAAAACCATTAAGAGAAATGATGTTTTCTGCACAGTGAAATATTCAATTATCTATGTTGAACATTGACAGATTATACTATTTTTTAAAGTAATTGGTAAACCAATTAAGACTACCAGGAGTTATGGATATATGTAGCAGTCTACCAGGTCAGAGGCTTTTCAAAGTCTGCAGATATTTCCACAGGGTACCCAAATATTTCTGTCTTGGAAACACATTGTGTATTAATGCTGTAAGGATACAGTGCTTTGACTTAAATTAGAAGTCTCTAAAGGTCTCTCTTTCAACATGTATCATTACTTAGTATCTATAATTCTTCCAGAACTGTGCTTTGTAGACAGATAGGGGCAAATCCTGTGACCTACATAGGTAAAAAATAAGTACCTCAAATGAGGGAAAACTGTATAGATAGCAAAATTGGGCTTTAAGATACTCCTGATTTGCCACAACAGGTACATACGTGCTGGCACTGTCCTACCACACTGAAACCACTGCAGACGTGGTAGACAGATGGTTTTGCCTTGTTGTATCTTAAATAAAAAGATCTGTCAACAAGTTCTTAGAAACAGAGAATTAAACACATACCTTTTCCTGTCCTTTTGACTGCAATCTTCAAAAGTAACCCAAGATTGGAAACAAGCATTAAAATGAAAGAAAAAGGGAATCTACACCCTGTAGAAATTTGAAATTGTGTTGAAACTGCAAGATAGAGGAAACTTAGTACTACTTGTAAGGATCAATGAAAGCTCCTAAGTAATGCTCTTGTTCCAGAAAAGAGAAAAGTGTTGGACCGGTGGGTCAAAAAGCTGCAGTCTTTAACATTTCCAAACACTTTTTGTTTTAATCCCTCTGGTGGGGGGGGGGGGGGGGGGGGGGGGGGAACAAAACCTGATGTAGTTGAAACTTTTTGAGTTTCAGTAACTGAACCAACATGTACTTCATACTTTGAGGTTTGTTGTCCACTATAATCCTGGGATGGATGCTGAGAAGAACCACTATGGTGTAGATTTTACTTTATTTCTGTCACTGAAAACATGATGCCAGAATTGAGATGAGTAAAGCTATTGATTTCATATGCGTGTGTAGCCCTAAGATGTTTAGATAATACTCTAAACAATTTCCATTTCAAATTGCACTTTTGCTGCAGCTGACCTGCCTAACATTCAGAGTAAGAAGACAGTAGAAAAAGTACCTGCATGGGTGATCCTTCACCCCATATTGACTGGGGTTGCCTTTAGTGAAAAGGGCACCATGTGCTTTGGCCCTCTTAGAAGTATGAAAGAATCACAGAATAGCTGAGGTTGGAAGGGACCTCTGGAGATCATCCAGTCCAACCCCCCTGCCAAGCAGGGTCACCTCGAACACATAGCACAGGATCACATCCAGGTGGGTTTTGAATATCTCCAGAGAAGGAGAGTACACAGCCTCTCTGGGCAACTTGTTCTAGTGTTCTATCACCCTCGCAGTAAAGAAGTTTTTCTCATTTTCAGATGGAACTTCCTGTGTTTCAGTTTGTGCCCATTTCCTCTTGTCCTGTCTTCAGGCACCACTGAAAAGAGCCTGGGCCCATCCTCTTGACGCCTTCCCTTCAGATACTTGTATACATTTATAAGATCTCCTTTCAGTCTTTTCTTTTCTAGGCTAAACAGGCCCAGCTCTCTCAGCCTGTCCTCATACGACAGGTGTTCCAGGCCCCTCATCATCTTAGTAGCCCTCCACTGGACTCTCTCCAGGAGCTCCATGTCTCTCTTGTACTGGGGAGCCCAGAACTGGACACAAAACTCCAGGTGTGGGCTCACCAGGTCTGAGCAGAGTGGGAGGATCACCTCCCTCTACCTGTAGGCAATGCTCTTCCTAATGCACCCCAGGACACCATTGGCCTTCTTGGCCACAAGGGCACATTGATTGCTCATGGTTAACCTTGCTGTCCACCAGGACTCCAGGTCCTTCTCCATAGAGCTGCGTTCCAGCACATCAACCCCAACCTGTAATGGGGCACAGGGTTATTCCTCCATAGGTGCAGGACCCTGCACTTGCCTCTGTTGAACTTCCTGATGTTTCTCTCTGCCAAACTCTCCAGACTGTCCAGGTACCTCTGAATGGCAGCACAGCCTTCTGGTCTACCAGCCACTCCTCCCAGTTTTCTATCAGCAAACTTGCTGAGGGTGGACTTCGTTGCAGCATCCAAGTCACTGATGAATAAGTAGATGGTTTTCTGTGACAAGAGCATATACCCACGTGGCATACTAGGTATTTACCACTTGTATTCCATTTCCAGGCTAATGTACAGTCATTGTGAAAGTACAAGTTTGCTGCCAAAATGATTAAAAAAAATCATCTCACTGCACTGATAAAAGTGTCTGGCTAGCTGCCTCTTCAGAAAGATGTTTTGAAGCTATCAATTTTCCTCTGCAGAGACTTCTAGAGCTGTAGACAAAACATTTATTTGCACTTGCTGAGTTAATTGGAATTGAGCGAGGACGAAGAAGACTGTTCAGCAAGCAACTGAGTTAAATATTTCTATTCTTACCAATGAGCAGAACCTAAGTAGGAAAATTCTTCAAGAATAGAAAAATTCAAGTAGTAAAATTACTCAAGAAACCTGACTGCCACAGCAAATTACAAAGATGTTCTTACATGTTCATTCAAATTATTGAGTAAATATGGAAACCTTACTGTGCCTTGAGAAACAGAAGCACTTGCCCCATCAACTTATTTGCATGATCTTTATTTTGGTGCCATATACTGAAACTCTGCACATTTTCTGTGCATCCAAATGCTCATGCTCAATTTCAGAACACTGTGTGAAGTAACTCATCTGCAAACATGGTTTGCCCATCACAGAAAATCACATGTAAAAATGTGCAGGCTTGGAAAATCTGGCTCCAAGTATTTATTGTTCAAGAAAATAGTCTTTTGCTTTTCAAAGCTCATGCTCGAAATGCTGTTTGTGATAATTGAGTAGATACTAGATGATATATGTAGCAAGACTCTCATCCAGCAAGGTGCTACATATGTTCGTAATTTTAAGTAGATACAGAAACTCACTGCAGTGGAAAACCTTGTTTAACATCAGCACCATATTAACTACCTTGCCACACAATTTGCTTATCTGTTACATATAATTTTAATAAAATTCCACTTTAGAACAAGCCATTTCGTCCAGCCTCAAAAAATTAAATGCCTTTTAAATCTCATATGTTTTGCTATCTGAATTAGTAGAGGCCCTTCAAAATCAGTAACAGTATGCTACTTATTCACTAGTTTAAAGAGTACATCAAAGTAAATGTAATAAGCTAATTTAAAATGTGATCTCAGATGAACTACTGTCTGAATAGGCCGAGAAAAATCTCAGACTGACCTTTTAATAAAATCACTTAAAGTTCGATAAATCTAATATTTACTTCATTTTTATTTATGTTTGCTTATTTCTCATGTTTCCATAGATAGAAGATCTTTCCCTCATGGCCTTCTGGGCAATATTTCTTACAGTTTAGTCAGTGAAACCTGTCACTGATAAAGTATGAATCAGCAGCTGCTAAAGCAAGAAGGATATGCTAAAGCCAGGCTAGTTATCCCTCAAAAGCAACAGCAGCACCAGGTACTACCTGGTTTGTTGTATTGGAGAACATTGTTAAGACAAAAGATGTAGGAGAGAACACTGTAGACTGTCCAAACACCTGCTGGAGTAAAACCTCTGTCCACCAGCAAATCAGAAATGATTGAGTTGGCCAGTCCCTGACCTAACACATAGGGGTTGTTTCTCTAAGACAAAAACAAACAAACAAACAAAAAAAAAACAGCGAAGTGTTCCCTCTGCAAAGTGGGTGTAGAGGGAGAGGGAGAAGGGAAGAAACAAATGTGCCCTGATTTGACTGTGTTTATTGACACCATGAAGATTGTGGGAGAAGAGTATTCCTGTAACCGCTTATTTAGAGACTATGTTGCTGGCAGATGCATTTCTTTTTCTCTTTGTGTTGGAGGAGGCAAGTTTGTGATTAACCATGTATTAAATCACAAAGGAGTGGTGGAAGACTGCCTACAGTTTTGAGTGAAAATAGGCTGGCTGATATTGTTGGTCTGATACTTGTGCAGTGAATCTAGATATTAAGACTCTTGTATATCAGATAAATGTATGAAACTGTCATTCATGTCTATATTGGATTGCTGGAAGCTCCCTTTACTACAAATGGGTCAAATACAGGAGAGATCTGACTGTAGCAAAACTTGTATTGGCTTCATAGGTTGTGTTTGGCTGAACAACAGTCTGGTTTAGACTGGACACTTTCTGATGCCTTTCTAGACAGTATTTTTCATTAATTAAAAGTGGTTTTGAAATGGAATATATGAATTTTCCAACAGCTTCTTTTTATTAATAGGCTTGTGGTTTTCATCTGATGTCAGCACTTTGGGACCTCCATTGTTGGTTGGCTGTCATTTCCTCTCTCTCCCGCCCAATTAGTTCAGATCTGTTGGAGATGCTGCAGGGATTGTGTTACCTTCGTCTGTTCTGGGGAGCAGTAATTTGAGTGTGACAGGAATGGAGGCTTTTGGGGAAGAGGAGGTATTATATATATACCAGTAGCGTCATTATTTTGCTCCAGCTCAGGTTCGAATGAAGACAGGCTGGTGGATTGAGGATCCAAACATTCATTTCTATACGTTTTCAAATGACAGTTAAGTATTTAACAGGAAAATGAATGACATCACTGACAAAGCTGCTTGACTGAATTGCTGTCCATTATTTAATTCTATCCTCTGCTTATATGTCTTTTCCAGCAGCTGCAGTATTTTTCCTTAGTCTCCAGAATTCTTCTCTGGGGCAGATTCAAGACTGCCACCTTTGAGGCCATCTGCAGATTTCCCAAGGCTGCTATTGTATGAATAATCAGCTGTCTCACTTAAGAAATTCTCTTTGTTCTACATCATTAAATGCTGACTCCTGCTGTTGCTATGACAGATCACTTTACAGGAATCTATAAGGGGAGCTGTGTCTCATATTAACGGTGGGTCTTTACCGTGGAACAAATGAATATGCTGGGGCAAGAATGAGAGAGTTTGCAATTTATAATATTTTAGCATTGGCAAATTAAAAAAAAAAAAAAGACTGAAAATGCAATATACTCATTTTGAGGTCCATATTTCCAGAAAGTGAATTAGGGTCTTTAAAATAGAGTTGAGTAATTTGGTGCCCAGAAATATAATTCATCACTCCCATCAAGGCAGTGGTCACTTGGGGAGCACCAACAGTAGGTCTCTGCCCCTCCTGTGGCTACGGTAGTTTGGGAGGGAATTCAAAAGAAGACTGGCTTGTTATAGACAAACTGTGTAAGAAAGGAAAATGCTTCCATCAAAAGCATGAGTGATAGCCTCTAGTGGAGGCAGAGTAATGGCCTAAACAACCTGACATTTCGTTCCTGTACCATGGCCTTTTTGTTCTGAAGTCCTTTCTCAGGTATCTCCCTGATCCCTGCAGCTCTCTACTAAATCTTTGTACCAGTTACTCAAGAGCATCAATTCTAACAGACGCCTTTGTGAAATGTCAGGTTTTGCTGTCACTCTAAAAACTGGCCATATGCCCAGTAGGTCTTTCTTTGTCTCTAGCTGCATCGAAGCACCCCAGAGCCAGGAGTTTAAGCCCCTATGCCCAGTATCTTTTCCTGTCTGCTCTTGACATTTTTTATTTTTTTTAAACATGGAAAGAGTGTTTTTTGAAAACTTCCTAGTTTCTTCGTTCACGTTGAAAGAACCCTGATTCTTGAGAGAGGTGCAAATCTTGTGCCTATTTACATGGGCATTGAAGCTGTCATCCCCGGCCTATGTTTTTTATGTTCTGTTATGCTTTTAAGCCAACATCATGGCATTCAGACTGACACCTTTACATGTCACTGTGACCTCCTTCGGCAGGACTGCAGTACTGGAGTGCTTCCTAGACCATAGCACACCACCATGTCATGTGAGACCATATGGTGTCCCGTGGCTGAAACATGTTGTCCATGCTCTTTTTATCCTAATGGTTGCTTCCTGTCTTGAGATTTATTTTGTTGTTCATGTGTTAGTGTGTTTTTTATTTTACTACAGCTGTTCCTGTAGTATCGTGTCATTTGTAAGAACACCTCTTGTCTGTTTTTGTATTTTGGAGTTAGTTTTCTGGATGGTATGGTGAGGGGATGCTCATGGCATGGTGGCATACGTTCTTCTGAATGAGCAGCACACCAATGGTGACTCTGCATCATTGCTGATAGCAGGAAATGTTGTTTCTTTCTATTTAGCTTTAAATCAGTCCTGGCTATATTGAAAGCTGCTTGAAGAAAAATTGTTTCTGCTGTAGGAAAAAAAAAATAGGTAGTATTATCCAATGTGTGTGTTCCCTCACCTGAAAGCCCCTTGGCTGGATTTTCTACTGCACTGTCACAAACCCCATCAATCTCTTCAATTTCTTCAGAAGGAACAGAGGATTTGCAGGTTAACCAGTTGGAAACGCAAATATGGATAAAACCAGACGTACAGACGACAGATGTGGACTTTTCAGAAATTCTTAATGCAATGCAAGAAAGTAAGTTATTACTTGGATGTAAAATCAAGTATACAGTCAAAGAATCAATTGTGATGCATTGAAATTATAACTGAAGGAACATACAAAGTAAAAAACTGAATGATAAGTATGTGTAACTAAAATTAGTGAGAAATTTCAATAGGCTATTGGAGGACAGTAAGAAATCTTAATATCAGAGAAGTCATAGTAAGATTTGGATTACTATGTACCTAAGGAATCCAGCAGTATATATTTCCTATGCAGAAGTAATGAGATATATTGATTCATGTTACTTTAATCCATTCTTGAATGCCTGTGTGAATTAATATTAACATATACATGCTTCTGTCTGGGATCTAAGAGTAGATTTGAAGTTTTATCTGTTACAGAGTATTGTGGTATATTCACATTTTTGCATCCAGCAACTTTGGGGACCAGAAATGATAAGCTTAACATGATAAACAAATGCCTGCATATCTCAGATAGTGTGTGGAACCCTCTCTTTTCACATGTGGTCTGAGAAGTGATTAGTCCACCCTTCTCAAATTTAACTGCATAATAATCTCAAGACTTATGCTAGAAAAAAAATACTAGTCTTATTAACAAAGGCTGAAGACACCCCACCCCAAAGACTGATGCAAATCTGGAATCCAAATGAATCTGGAATTTCAGTGAGAATTTTACATAATAAGTTGAAAAAACAAAATGCATGGCATGATGACATTGGTAGCTAGCTTCCTACTTTCCCTTTTTTCCAGTTTTATTTTAAATTGGGGGTTTTATGTAACAATTTTCTAAAGCAAGAAATAGCAACTTACATTCTTGAGTGCTAAAAGGCGTATAAGAATGTCTAAAACTCTGCACTCCTTCTGATTTTTATAATGAGAATCAGTACTCATGCACTGCTAGAATCAAGGCATTTGGTGATGGTATTAGTTTGGGTATGGTAGGGAAACTCTCAGGTTAGTTAACGACAGAGGTAATCATTTGAAAATGTATCACCTGGTTCTTGAAGTTGTATGTTTAGGATGAACTCTGTTTTTTCTACCTTAGAAAGCTTTTCGCATCTGGAAATGTTAATATGAAATTTTGCTTTCTCCCTTCTTCTCCTCACCCCATTAATATGTCACAGCCCAAATACAAGCCTGGGGCAAGTTGTGGGTGTGTACTGGAAAGGCTGAAAAGACACTATAATCTTTCAGAGGCTGAATAGACAAGACAGATGAAAAAGGATAAGCAGATTCTGTTTGGAAAGAGACTACGTCTGAATACAAGAAGCTATTATCTTCTCCATTTCAAGCATGTGGTGGAGTAGAATAAAAATGCATGATTTGGTTAAAACAATTAGATGCCAAGATTAGATTTATTAACAATGCTTTTCAAAAACAGATTCTTATTTAAATGGCCAGACCTCATCTTCCCTTGGTGCTATGCCATACTTCAATAGCATACTCTCTGGTTATATCCCTGTGCTGAATAACCTGAAATTTCTATTCAACAGGGAACAGATTTATTTAAAACCTCAAATGTTTAACTTCTAGAAAAAACTCCTAGTTCCTTTTAAAAGTATGCCATTTTTCTGTGGTTATAAAAAGGGGATTAATCTGACTCAATCTCAAGGGTTTGCAATGAAGATATAAACATCTGCATTCATTGCCTAAGATCCTTTGACATTCAATAGAAAGTAAAAAAGGTGTGTATATCCAGTTTGTCTCATTTTAAAGTAGGTGGCTAATATAGATTACATGACCTGAAACTTGAAAGTGGTTATTTCTCTCTGTTGTCTGAAGATGGAATTTAAGGAGATAAGCTACTTTAAATCAGACCCATAGCTTAGGCACAAATTTCTTCACCATGGATATGTGCATCTAGTTGAAACCTACCTTATATAAAGCAAATATTTGAAAGTGATTATTGGATATAAACTGAATAGAAATAGGCTCTAAATTGTTTTAGCAATTTGAATATAATTTCAAAACTAAATGGCATTACACAAAGAGTCTTAACATTCTTAAAAAAAAAAAAAAGAGAATTAGCATTTTGATTTAAAGATTATTTTAGAGCCATTTGGAAAGGATGCCACTTTTACAGGCTTGATACAGTGTTTTTCATTTATCCAGAACAGACACATTTGCTGTTGGGAAGTTAACCTCTGTAACCCTCAGATACATTCTGTTGTGAAAAGATGAAAGCATCACTATGGCTGTACAACCCCATTTGCAAAGGCTTGCTACATGTCGAAGGGAGTATCTTGTCACTTGCAGTCTGTTGTGAATAGCAAATAATTAGGATAAAACAGGCCTAAATATTCTTTCCAGAGTAGTTGCTCCAAATAGTCATTGTTACTTTTATTCCCAGTGGTTGTTAGTACTGAATGAAAATTTTAAAAGGCTAGTGATGCTTTTAAAGATCACATTTTTTTCTTCCTAACATGAGTTTTCTGAGCATTTCACTTTTCAGGAGCTGTGTTCTGTAAATTTAGCCAGCTGGTATATCTTTCTGTTTGGTATACTGCCAAGAGTGATCATTTAATAGCAGAGATTTTTTTTATTTTTTTATTACCTAAAACAGTTTGGTCAAAAGCTATTTTTTTAATTTCTGTCCTGAATCTCTCTTAGACTGCAAATGAAGATAAAAAATTACCATTATATTATTTACTTTTATGTGAATATAATATTATAAAAGAATTAATAGTCATTTCTACTGCTTCCGAGCTAAATTTTACACTTGACTACCATAGTTTGTGTTAGACTCTTACATACATTTTTCCCAAGATTTCTGCTAAGTCTTTATAAGTTTCTTCTTGACCACAGTATACTCAGAAATTACCAGTAGCCTATCAGAGAGAGTCTGGAAACCATAATTACTAATCTGAAAATGGCTATAAACATGCACTGTAAAATATAGGATTGCACTGGGTGTAAAACTGCCAAACAGGGTGATGCATCTGGCCTCACCTCGGCTAAGGACGAGCCAAGGCCTGGCAGGGCAGGGCTGTGGGGATCTGGAGCCGAGCCCTGCTGCAGCCTCGATGGTGCAGGGGTTGACAGGCCCAGAGGTGACGTGGGGTTCTGGGCCTGGGACAGGGTGGAGGGAGTCCTGGGAGTCTGGCCAAGGGCCATCATGGCTGAGGGTGCCCTCAGCACCCTGACAAAAGCTGGCAAAGGCTTTCATGGCTGTTTCCTAGTTATTATCCTGAGAAGATAGACTTCATAATGTCATGGAATCATAGAATCAAAGAATCGTAGAATGGTTTGGGTTGGAAGGGAAAACCACTTTTCGTATGGATAAGTGGTAAACAACTGTGTTAATGAAAAGACAACTCTGATTTCAAAGCTTTTTTCATGAATCCCCATAATTTGCTTCAACGTATGAAACTTCTTTCCACTGCCATTGCAGTAAAGTCAAAACTAAGAAATTTCTGGCTTTTCAGAATATTTCTCAGCATCCAGTTTACACTGACTCCCACAGTGTTTAATAAAAATAAATAAATAATTTTGTTATGTCATTTTTCCTCTCCTAGTCTGGAAGTCAGAAATCAATGAATTTCCTGAGACAGGGTAATTTATCACTGCATAGTTACTGAATTTAAGACTTAACATGAGAAAAAGTTCTGGGCTGTGGTCACTCTAGGATGCCCACCTTGCAAAAATATTTTTGTCTTGTACCTGGCAGGCTACTGAGTTAAGGAAAATGTTTGTATACAAAAAATCCACCATAATGAAGTAAAAACATAGCATGTAGCACAACAAGATGCAGAAGGAGTCTTGGTTTTTCATACTCAAACTTTTCTGCTTCCCAAGTCTCTGAAAACCAGGTATTTTTTACTCAGGGTTTTTATTAAGGAGTATTCTCCAGTACTAGTGGTTTTAAACTCAATGATTTTCACCACCATCTACACATAGAAATGCTCTCCACTTATAAACATTGCAAATATTAAGTTTTAAAGAAATTCATTCTTCAATGTTACTGGTAGGCCTAAAAGTCTCCCAAGGGCAGCTTCTGCAATATTGATCTACAACTTGCATTATCCAAAACTAGAATGTACTCTGTGGCATGGTGTGACAATTGATAATAGAAGAGATGTTAATTAACAGAAACATAATACTTCCATCTTGTCAAGTATTATTCAGGTCCTATTATTGAATGAATGTTCTTATTTTGGGTTTTGAGTGTCCATCCTCAGAAGGTAACGGTATTATCTTACCTTGCTTTTGAGCACTACCTAAATCAGCCTCCTGGTCCAAAGAGGTTTTTAGAACCACTGAGATTTCTCACAGGGACTCTTGCTCATAATTTCCTAGTGTTCGCTTTTCAGAATATGTGATTCTGCTACATTTGGTTTAAAAATATTTATATACACTAATTTTTTTAACTCCTCAAGGTATTCTGGATTATAAAGTCATTTTGATTTTTTTTCCTCCCATGAGAGAGAGAAATGAACTTACATAACGAAGCTGATCTAAAGTTGTATGTGGGGTTCTTGATTTCTCCTGTAGTAACATACATGCTGCTGTGTATTGCTGTTAAATTTCATTGCCTAAAAAGTTATGACTGGATACTAGCAGCAGTCTGTCTCCCAAATGATAGGTCAAAAGCATATATATAATAAAATTATTACATATCATTCTGTTAAGATCATTTGGGGATATCTATGTATTTATATTGCGGTCTGAGGGGAACGGAAAAAGTGGAGCCCTGATTTTGACTTTAGCAGCGGTGTTAGACTATTCATGTTCATTGGAGGGGAGTGGCTGAGAAAGGTACAGCCAGCAGAAGGGTCGGATTTGAAGTACCATCACCGTTATTAAAGTGATGCAACTAGAATTTGCTTTTTTAATTATTTATTTGGTTTTGTGGAACAATATTTTTTTAAACAATATATTTAACTGTCCAATGAGATTTGGGGTAGAAAGATGTTCTCAGCAAATGTTTCAGCCCCATGTTTAGGGCCCATGACTGAAATACTAGGAGTTTATCTTGGAGAAGCAGCAAGGGAAGTGCATTGTACAGATCTCCACATTCTCACCAGTAGCATAGCTTTACCATGACTGGAAGAGAGTCATAGACACCTTTAGTTCTGATAAGGTAGTTCAGCACATCTCTATCATAGAATCATAGAATCATTATGGTTGGAAAAGATCTCCAAGATCATCTGGGCCAACCATCCCCCTAACACTCTCCACTATCCTGTTTACTGAAGCTACCAACCTGCATGCCAATTATCTGTGTACTTTTGATATAAGCAGTTTTCTACTACAGGCTGTCTGGACAGATCCCGGTAGCTAATTTCACTAGCCAGCTGGGATTCACTGCTTCCACAACTTCTACTCTCTGCTGAGATGGGCTGGTTTTTAAAATGACCTTGAAATAAGATTTTGCGTTCCTCACAAGACCTCATATTAATCCAGTAATTCTCTGCTTGAAACCCCCAAACATATTCACTCTCTTACACACCAACTTGTGTATCTCAAACACCCACTTAAAAACATCTGTTTTGCAAGCCAAAGCATTACTGGCACTTCAGGAAGCAGCAAATTTAGTATCTCAAATGTCTCATCAGTTATACCAGGGCAGTCTTCACAGCAGGAAGAGCATATAGTTCAAATTCCCTGGAGGACAGCGTACAGGCAAAACTTCTTTCATTTCTACATCTTTCATTGCCTCTGTCTGCAACAGATATAGGTCTCTCATAATCTTCAGAGAGTTTCACTGTTTAATTATTTTTGTGGGTTCTTTTTCTTACAATTCTTTTCAGACTGTGCTGAGGTGTTGATCATATACAGGTTAATGCATCTCTTTTTTTGGAGGCGCTCTTCTGGGTTTCAGTTCACTGAAGTTTCAAATTAATTCAAAATTTCTTCTATTCCAGTAGTTCTTTATGTTGAGCATTGAGATGAATTCTTCTCATATGAACATGTGTGCAAAAGCTGGTCATCATCTACATCCAGATTATTATTTTACAGGGTGAAATGTTCAAATCCAAAATTGTTAAACTTGAGTAGTATGTTATCCTAAAAACAGTTAAACGGGCACAGAATTTCTTATTGTTATGATGCCTAGATGGAAAAAAAATGCTGTTAAAAGTATTAAAAATTCTAACTTCCAAATTATACTGCTCAGGTTGGTTCATTAGCCTAGTATATAGGGTGGATTAATTTGGATATGAATACTTTTCTGTTGCTGCTGAAAATATTAGTGGCCTCACAAGCTAATGCACTGCAATCTAAAATGCAGGGTATGTTCTTGACACTGTCTTCATTATGTGCATAAAAATGAAGAAGAATTCTTGAATTTTTAAATAGAGTTTTCTTTTCTATCTACCTAAAGCTGTAATAACAGACTTTAGATACTGTACAAGGCTGGTGGAAAAAGGGAGCAATGTTTGTGATTGACAGGAAAAGAATAGTATATATAAATTGCAGCATATGTTCATATCCAGGACATCCAGGACAAATATTATGAAGAAAACTTTCTCTGGCTTGTGATAGTGAAGAGCAGGTTACCTGCAGATACTGTGGAGTCTGTAGCACTGGAGATTCTTTTAAAAAGATTTCTTAAACTAGGCTGTAACCCCATGAAGAAGGGAAGGGTGAAAAGGAGGCCACAAAGTGCTCATGATGTCTGGGTAACAGTTAATGGCCTTTAATTTCTGGCAGCTCTTCAGTCTCTCCGCAGTGAAGGAATGGGAATTTACACCTGCAGCCACTAGATAGAAATGGAGCTAAATTGCCATCAGCAATTAGGAGATTTTTGGCTGTTCCCTGTTAATATAAATTCACATCAACAGGAATTACAACTGCCTGTCACCTACTTAGGGGAGCTGCAGAAAAGCAAAAGGACCAGGAGGATATTGCACAACAGAAAGAGTCCAAAAGTCAGTCAGGTTTGTAAAACAATGAGGAATAGTGGGCTAGACAAATTTCTGCCAGGAATCATGATTATTGGATACTGCCTTAGTCAGGGAAAGAGGCTCAGCAGCTGACCTTGCAGGTTCCCTCCAACAGTTGTGACTATACTGTCATAATTCTGAATTTTGCCTATGAAACATGAGGCTGGAGAGGTGAAGTCTGCACAGCTAAGTCTTGGTCCTCAGCAGAGACATCTTTCTTCTCCCCACACGCATCTTTTCAGCATCCTTTCACCCCAGATCTGCAGCCTCCGGGGTGCAGCAGTGGACCATTCTGACTGCAGCCTGTTTGCCCCGTGTCTCCCATCCAACAGCTACTCAGTCTTTGAAGCCATGACCCTATGTAGTACTACAGATGTGCACAGCCACTCTGCCCACAGCTTCACATCACCTCCTTACTCAGCAGAGCAGGGAATGTCACCCTAAAGCTAAATCTGCTCTGATCTTGAGTATAGTGCCAGCACCTAACACATTCCTAGCCTTCCATTGTTTGTTTGTTTGTTTTTGTTTTTGTTCGGGGGGTTGTTTGTTTTGTTTGTTTGTTTGCTTGTTTTATTTGGCTGGTTGGTTTTAATTAAAATAGTGTCCTAGAGACTTAAGCTATTGTTTCACGCATGTCTGAGGGTTGTGCAGTAGGTAGATCTGAATGTGCTAGCATTACATGTACCAAAAGATACCAGATTGTACAAAGGCAATCATCTCCTCAGGCTCATTTATTCAGTGTCTTTCAAGTAGTAGTACTTATCTGAGGTCTTCTGCCACAGATCTGTACAAGTTCTAACTGGATACTTTTTGTAGTAGGTTAAAAACATCTTCCTTATAGAAATAAATTTTCAGAGGCCATAATAATCCAGAAAGCAATCATTTAGCTACTTATCCCAAGAGAGAAGCCAAGCAAATAGCTACTGTATGTTTTACTGTGACAGATGATTACTTATTTGACATCAGAGAGGTACTATGGTATCCTAAATCTCCATCAATGTGCATCAGGAGATTTTAAGCTTAACATAGATACTTAGAGCAGAACTAAAAAGTGGGGTTGTTGATGTGTTACACTCAGTGTCTTCATTTGGCTCAAATGTGATTCGAACATGTTTTTATTTTTGTTTTTAGTAGCTAAGGATGTCAACATTTTTTTTGATGAGTTAGAAGGTGTGAACAGCCCTTCCAAAGATGATGACTCCCTGCTTCACCATGGTAACTTGACCAGTACTTCTGATGATGCCAGCAGGTTGGAAGTAGTGGGAGAGGTAAGAACACAGAAAATTATTAATATGATGGTCATTATAAAAAGGGAATAAATGTAGTTTCATTTAAAATCTCATTCTCTGCAAGACATCTTTTATCTGACCTTTGGTAGGGGGATTGTTTTTCCAGTCTAAGATTATAAACTTTGTTTATAATTTTAATATTACAATCTTAATTTGAGACAAAATATCTCAAGCTCAAAATAGATTTTACTGGCTTCATGCATACCCACTGAAATGTCTATACAGACCTTTGTTGTCTACTTGTTTTCTGAACCAGCGAAGTCTAATGTTTTACTGCTTCTGAAAACACTGGAAAATATTTGCCTATATTAATCCCTTAGGCGAAAGGAAGGAAGAGAAATTATCATAAATCTCTTGTGAGAGGTACTTAGTGTCAAATACGTAGCACATTCCCATCCAATAAAGAACAGAAGAGATTTGATGGTGCATAATGGTGATGCAGAGAACATACTGGGCAGGTATGTTCATCGCATAGTCCCTTTTAAATAAAGTCTTAATGGAGGCAAAACATTATAGCCTAAATATGAAAATTTGGGCTGAAACTCTATTTTGTGTCCTTCATGCAGAAAAAAACATGGTACCCTTTAACTTTACGTTGACTGCCCTACAGCTCATGGACACTAGGTCTATCTCCTCAGGAAGTGAAAAGTCAAGGGACTCACCTCTGGCCCTGAGGCCTCCTTTCCCCTGCCTCAGGAGTGTGGCTGTATCCAGACTACTTACTTGGAGTGGTCTGTTGTTACCTCCAAGCTGTGCCTGAGGATTTTTTGGCAGAGCACTGACTGGCGCAGACCAGAACTGTCAGAAAACATAACTAACAATTAAGAAGCATGGAAGACCATAAGATATTGTTGTAGCCCCGGCCCTGACCCTCTTTTATTTACTGGTTTAGATACAATTTAGGAGATATAATGACAGACAGTGTCTTCTTCAGGAGCTAAAGTATTTTGTGGTGCAAGCTACTTTGTAAAACACTGCTTAGAAGAGTCAGAGATTTTCCTTGTGCTAGAATTTCAGCGTTCAGAGAGCTGTGCTCCTGGAATGTTTAGACAGATAATTAAAGCAACTAAATTCAGGCCATCCAGAGATATGTTTGACCTTGCTCACAATTTCATCTTCCCCTTCTCTCACTGCTCTTCCCCAGCTTCCCATGCAATTTACAAAGGGCCCTCTTCACCTGCTTGCATTATAATAGGGTAACCTGACATAATATTCCTGTGTAGCATTTTGTGATCATGTACCATATGGTGTCTAAGTAAAGGATGGAGTGAAAGGTATGTGGTCTTTGCATGTTGAGGAGGAAAGCTAAACAGAAGATGATCAAGAGGACAAGTGATGACAGAGAGCAATATATGCTGCTGTTAATTTAGCAATGCTGCTAAACCACTTTTCAACTGTTTGATGTATTATTTGTTATTTTTTAAAGGGAAAGTGAAAATGTCTGAGAAATTTCCTAGTTGAACGGATTTATTTTTTTGTGTACCCATAACCGTAGAAAAGAGTAATGTATATGTATAAGAGGAAAAATAAAAAGGGGGGGGGGGGGGGGGGCGGGGAGGAGAGAAAAAAAATACCAGAAAATTGAAAGTCTTAGTTGGAGCTGAGGGATGCTGTAGCCTATGAAAAATATTTCAAAGTCCATGTAGGCCCTTGATTAACTGCAGAATGAAATGATACTGTTTAGCTGTTGCTGTTTCAATCCATTAAAATGAATTTATATTACAAAAACTTTGGAGAAAAAAAATACAAAGGTTTCTTTTCAGTTTGTTTAGCTGACAAGATAAAATATTGTTCGCTTCAGTTGTTAATGCTTGACCAGAAGATCCCAGGAACAGTTTATGGATGGAGCTTTATCAACAGTTCCTTCACAGATACAGAGCCAGATAAGGATTTGGCTTGCCCTTTGGCCAAAGATACATCATTTCTTAGTTTTATGTTTCATTCAGACACAGCTGAATTAAAAATTACACGTTCCCATGTTAGCATTGATTAAAAAACATAAGGTATTAGGTATACATTTTAAAACCTAAATCCTAGGACGTATTGTCAAAATGCAGCAGAAAGAAGGTAAAAATTAAAGGTAAAAATGGTTTAGGAGCTGTACTCCAGGTATGCATGAATTCAGCTTTTTGTTCTATGGAGTATTAAATTACCCTTCCGTACTTAAGGAATGCAGAATAATGGAACTGGTATAAAATCTGTCTTCAAGTTAAATTAGTGTATATGCCCCATTCTTGAGATTCCAGCTAATTTAAGTAGTTTTGATATTTAAATTGTAGAAGTCACCCCTACAGTCTTCACTCTAAACTCAAAATTCTGATGATATTTGGGTGTAGTGTTATTAACATAGTGCAAAATAATGTTAGTTTTAACAATTTTTGTTATAAATTGGAAATTGCACTAGAGAATATGGCCAAAAAACTGTTATTCATATTGCAGATAAGAATTCTGATGTTCTTTATGGCACTTCTGATACCCAGTTTCAGCTCAGTTTTCTTGTGTCTATTTACCAGAATATATGCTAACTACATCAGTTTTCCATCAAATCCCTGTCTTCTTCAGTGATGAGGATGGCTATAGAAAAACACTATTTAAGCTTTCACAGAAAACTACAAATCTGTTACTTTTTAACTTTTAGGCACTTGATTTTGCAGCATAGATAATTTCATTATTTAAAAAGCTCCATGTAATTAAATATATTATGATGTCAAGAAGAATATACTGACCAGTGAAGATATATGAAAAAATACAGTTGCAGTATCCACAAAATTATAATCTAAATGGGTAGAATGACATTACAAAAAAAAGAAAACATGGGGAAAATATACTTCTATTTTGATTAGAACTGTGCTGTAAAAACTGAGTAGTTCTGGCTTCTTCTATTTCCGCATAAGTCACCACAAGTATTAACCACCTCTACCCATTGTGAAGTTGCATGCAGGGCACTGTAATTTCAAGTAGCCACAAACAACAGGAAAAGATGATCTCTTTAAAATTCAAGGATCTAATCTTAATTGAACACTCATATTGATAATGACTAAGTACCAAAATAACTAGCAATGAAGAAAAAATATAATCTGTCATTAAATTAGCGAACACTGGAGTCCATTCTGATTTATCTTTTAGAAGACCTGCAGATAAAACTTTGAATTTCCTTATTTTCTTAACTACACTTTTGTTTAAAAAGTTTCATTTTATGTCTCTATAGCTGTCAGGATTACAAATTCTCTGATTTGGGGTACTGAAATATTTGGAGTAAACCTTTAGTCTAAAGACCTCCAAGCATGTATGTGTGTATGAGTCATATGCCTATGAATATTAACAGCTGCCAGTTGAGGGTCTGAGGATATGGGAACTAGTGTGTTCCTGAAAAAGAGTTCTGAATCACACAACTTTGGATATGCGTACTGCATTAAACCTGCAGATAGCCAGAAATACTAAACTTATTGCTTAGGTGAAGTCTTCCGTGTTCTGCCACTATCTTTTGGCATACTTCAGGTGAAGGAATGGAGATTTGACATACATAAATAGATTACAAAAGTGGGACTATAAAAGCTGCAGTCAAACCCAGCTCTAGATTTTATTTATTTGTTTTTTTAATCAGTGCAGGAAAAGTGAATTTTGAAGTCATGACAGAGGTAAAGAAGAGGCAATGTCTGGAAAGGGTGAATTCCAAGATGGCAGAAAAGTCTCTAGAATAGTGGAAGCCAGGAATACTGTGGACACTGCAAAAGCCCTGCAACTGCTATTTCCTAATGCTGCAAAGCCAGCTTAAGTGTCTCCATATCATATAAGATCTCTGCATCCTCAGAGTATTTATAAGTACAAGTTCAGTCTATAAATCCTCTTTACAGGCTAGAACAGCTATAAGAGGGCAACAGCAAGGGTTTCTTCTCAGAGTCCACACCAGTCAAATAGAGTCAAATCACTCTGGATTTGGCATACTATATTCTTAAAATAAAAAGGACTTCCAAGTGCAGACAAGGGTGAGATGTAATCCACCTGATAATGGCCAGTGTGTCTCATGAACCAAATTAGAATTGACCAAAAGTAAGCCCTCAAGCCTATATGGTGTGGACAGCAGGCCCTCTGCCCAGATTATTTTACTCTACTCTATGAGCCCATTCCTATGGCACTGCTTTACTTGATAAAATACACATAGTGTCTGTGGGACTTACAGAACAGGAAGAATGGCTCAGTAGAAGGCTTAGCAATCAGAGCAGGACCACCAAGCTGCCCCCAACTCTAAATCTCCTGCCGTACCCTTTTGTTTAAATACCCTTTTGGGTTTTTCATGTCTCCCCAACATAGATAGCTTACAGAAAAGAAAAAAAATGACTGTGCTTCCTAAGCTGTTTTCATATTTAATGCTCTGTGAAAAATACTTCTGATATCCTGATAATAACATTTGTCAGCATGATATGCAGTATAGATATAAATGGTTTGTTACTGTTATTTCCGTAGGGCTTAAATCTTTTTTCTTGCCTTCATTTTCAGCCCAAAGAACTGTTCCCACTATATCAAGTCTGTATTAAGCTGTGTCAGGAGTCAGGCACTGTAATAAAAGAATCTTAGAAAAATTTGCCTTTCTGTCTTCAGTAAACAGGGTGTACCAAAGGGATGGGATATTTAGGATGCTTTCATTTGTGTTTGTTTGTTTGTTTTTAAAAGAAAATGCACACTGAGAATCAGGAAAGCAGTTTACACTGAACTCCTTGAATGGGAATATTCTTTTTTTTCATTTTTCAGTAAGAACACGACCTATTATTATTATGGTAAATATGTTCATGTTTTGTGATTTAAATCAGAAAGCAATTCTCCTAAGAGAAAGTATTTTGAAAATTTCCTACTTTTCCTACAAGTGAAAGGTGAATTTTATTTTTTTTTCAGAGATAAGATCCTACATTTTTGGGCATGGCTTTTTATGGCAGGAATGACTTAGCAAATTGTAGGAAAAGAAAGAGGAATTAGCCTAATCCTCCCTTCAGCTTGGAGTTCAACTCATCTTAAGATTCCTGGAGGCCCTGCCCATTATCCTCCTCTGAGGGAGAGCTGTTTGTTTCTGTGTATATCAAGTGCCATGTATTCCATTCACTGTGTAAATTTCTTATATGAAAAAGTCCGAATTCACAAACAGACACACAATTTCAACTTGTTTGAAAGCAAAAGCTTAACCCCTGAGTAAGATTTGTATTATGTGGAAGTAGTGTTAAATTGCGAGGAGAAGCTGTAGAGAATTTCATTTCATGAATTTCTAAAAAAGACCAGCAGTTTGCCTCTCAGATCTCAGGAGAGGGACCCGCCTGACCTCTTCTTAACAGTGAAATCATCTTGCTTCCTTCTCTCAGAGCAAACTTTTGAACAGACACATTCTTTGCTGGAAATAGCCAAGAAATAATATTTAATTTATGTACTGTTAGACCAAACACTGGGAATTATTTTCAAATAAATTCAGTGGGTTTTCTCAGCTTTTTCATAAACCAATAAAATTCTGTAGTTAGTTTGATGAGGTATGGTGAGGTAGGTACAAGACTCATCTCCTTTTCTGTGTCCTGTGAGGCAGAGGAACTACTGTTATCACAAAGCAACGAGAATCTCTGCGCCAGGTTTTAGTGTTTCTCAGCACAGTGAATGTTCAAGCCATTGTTTATTTTTCTCATGCGTATTCTACCATACTAAGTTCTTTCAAATTTAAATTTCAATTATGTGATTCTCTGCTTTGAAGAGAACTTCTCTGTAAGAAGTTATTACTCATTTTCTGGAAAGTGACAGGGGAGGAAGGTTGACTTGCATTCTCTGTTCTTTCCTATCCCTGTCTCAGCAAATATCTACCTAAGAAGACCTCCTGATTTTGAACTGGGGAAGTCTGTAGTCCTTTCAGACAACTTCAGACAACTGTATGCAAAACACCGAACGATTTTGAACGACTTGTTCTGATTCCTTATCTTTCCTTTTGAGTATTACTGAAAATTGTTGATGCAAATGGTGATACAGCAATTACCAAAGCTAATTAACTTTACTGAAATATTTAACTTTCTCTTTACAGGAAGTACCTGACAAAAACAAAGCCAATGGACTATATTTTAGAGATGGGAAATGTCGGATTGACTACATCCTGGTATATCGAAAATCCAATCCACAGACAGAAAAGAGGGAAGTATTTGAGAGAAATATCAGGGCAGAAGGACTTCAGATGGAAAAAGAGGTAAGAGAGTTTCCCTGAAAAAAAAATAAAAATCAACATTTAAAGCTGGGCAGTATATGGTTTGTATTTACTCTGAAACTCCTTTGTTCTGTTGTAGTAGTGGAAAAGTGCTTTTAAACATGCCTAAATATAGGCTACTTATTGCCAGAGCAGCAGGAAAGCATAGCTTGAAGGAAAATGAGACACATGGACTGAAGGCCAAAACAGGCCATTACAGTCATCTTTTTCAACCTGATGCACAAGTAGGCCATAGAATTTCATCCACCGAGTTGTGCTATAGAGAAAACAAGTGCTGGGTTTGGATGGCCTACATTCTGTGGAGTGCAATCTGCACTTCTTCACATCATTTTCCTTTTAGCCACCTTCCTGCTCCACTCCTTGCTGAGGTTCTTGGGATTTTTTCCAAAGACCCCTGCATTCCTTTTCCTGTCAGCTTAGGCACAGGAACTTAGGTGGTATTTTGGTAGCTTGAAAACAGACTAAAATCTCTCCTACTTTCATAATCCTAAACATCAAAATAATTGAACAGTACATATGAATCTTTTATGTCAATGCTATTTCTAGCACAATGACCTAAAAAAGTGAATCTTTTCTGGACAGGAGTATAAAATGAATGTAATCTGTCTAAAAGTGTATTGACAAGATAGGTAGCAGGAACAGGGCTCAAAGAGACTCTTTTTTGCTGATGTTCTTTCTTAAACTTTCTTGTGCATGTTTAAACAGGACCTAAGTCTCACTTCCATGTAGAACAGATATTCTGAATACTTAGCTTTACTAGTGCTTGACCATCTTACACTGATATTGATATGCATTGTTGTGCTGTCACTGATGCAAATGGTACGGGAATTTTCAGGTTACAGGCTTTGGTCAACTATGTAAGTGCTGTACATTTTCTCCCCTTCTGTCACTGAATACTTGGTATATGTATAGATATTCTGCCTGTGTGCTTGAAAGGCACACTCCTTCGCAGAATACCAGGGGAAGGAATGATGGAAGGGAAGCTGTTTCTCTCCAGTATAATGACAATGTTTCCTTTCTTCTTTTCCTTGTTTTTTTTTTTTTTTTTTTTTTTTTTAAGTGAATGAATGAACAGTTACTGGTAGATATAACTGTATAAATACATGTCACTGTTTACATCAGTTACCATACCATACAGTTACATTCCTTGAAATAACCTGGAAGTTAGCATCTTGGATGCTGCAGTAGTTGCTAGATGCTTTAAATGGCAGCCATCGTTCCCTTATTACTTTTGCTTCCTGTAAAAGTACCATTGTCTGTAAGAGTTGTAACCTGAGACCTAAGAACATGGGAGCATTTCTGTGGTTGTTCAGCTTCACATCCTAGAATTGTGCTCTACTTCCACCAGGAGAGACACTGAAAATGTCTCTGAAGTTTGGACAGAAAGTGAACATGGAATGAATTTTCCTAATTGATAAATCTGTCCAACAGTTTTTTTCATTCTTTTGCTACTTTGTGATTTTTGCAGATCTTGCCATTTACTACTGTGCTAAGCTCAGCAGTGAAAGTTATGAAATCATTTTATAATTTAAGTATTATGAAACTTATTGCAGCATTCTGTACAGAGAGCTTTTTCAACTTAATGATTTAAGTGCTTACTATAGACTTTTCCTGTGGCTTTCAAGCCCATTTACTTGGAGTTTGCTGCCTTGGCTGCATGAATGTTCTGCCTATTTGATTATTCATTTCAGTTTCTATTATGCTACTGACATGCAGTTTTATTTCTTATTAATCTCATTTGGCCTTGGTGTGACTTCTTGCCAGCATCAGTAATTGTACATTTCCTAAACTCAGAACGATCAAAATGAGGCTGTGCTACATGACTCAGGCTAGGATACCAATCTTTTTAAACGTATGACTCTGACCTAAAAATTAAAACCTAACATGTATATTTTATGACCATTTTAGTTTCCAAATTGAATTATAATCCTGAAGGAAATAAGTACATTCATTGTACACTCTCTTTCCCTTTCTGTAGAGTAAAAACGGTGCTGAATAACATTTAGATTTAAACTAAGTGGTGTGATTTGTTAATGCCTAGATTATTTCTCATGATTTCTACTTTTCTTTTTTGGTGAGATTACTGACATGAATTTCAGTTCTGGAATATTTTAACAGCAGGTCTGTTTTCTAATTGTTGTTCATATGAAACATATTGCTTCCACTGGGAAAAGTTTGCTTACAGATAAAATGAGAGAATTTTCTGTCTCTTTGGCCAGACAACTTATACAGAGGCAACAGGTTGTAATTGCTGGACTGAAAGAAAGAAACTTTTAATATTCCATGAATTTTGTGTGGTGCTGGGTTCATTCTCCTTTGGCTTCTGGCTGCCTATATATTGACATTCAAACACGCTAGTCCTATTTTTTTTTTTTTTAAAGTGAAATCAGTGGCAGAGAGGAAAACCTAAAGAGCAATTCACACAGCTGTTTTGTAACCACATTCCTCAGTAACAATGCCGTGACTCACTGAGAAGCATAACACAGCAAAATACCTAGGAAATGTTGGGTGAAGGGAGTGAAATATTTACTTACCTGTATGAAATGAAAAAGTAAATCTGAAATGAATTCATGACTGTTGAGATAACTTGAGGCAAAATAATAGGAACATGTAGCTAAGAAAGACCTGAACAGGTATATGTTTCTGATGGTAGAAAATGGTGATAACTTTTTGGAGGTATTGCCCAATGAATTCACACTCAAATTTTTTTGTCTGTACCACAGCATTGTCCTATGCAAGTTCTTCCAGTTTTTGTGCTCTGTATAACCAGTGGTAAACAACAAGGGGATCTCAAAGCAAGGAATAGATCACTGAATTAGTGAAAGTATGGAAAACAGAGGTCTAAGAATGAATGCTAATGTAGTGGAACAGCATAGATTTTTTTGTGACCCTTCTCCTTGCTTTTCTGTGTATATTGAGTCCATTCGTATAGGACTTACTGTGCTGTCCCAGCCCAGTATGGATCACATCCAACACATGTGATGATGTACACAGAAGCTCTAAGAAAGTTAATGCAAAATATAGGTCACTCTGGGAAGAGAGACTGTGTTTTCTTTTCAGTGAGATATAAAATTTATTATCTTTATTTGTCCTTTTTACAGCCTCTCACAAGAGAGGTAACTAAGTATGATATCCTGGCTCTGGGATTCCTGACGACCTCACTGTTTTGATTTTTTAATACTCTGAAACAGGCTTGTGTATTGGGCAGAATGGAGAGAACAGTCTTCAAATGAAGCAAGTTCTTACCAAAGATTATAAGATTGCAAACAGGAATTGGTACTTTCTGTAAATATTATGTAGGACTCGTGCCTGCCAGAGTTAACCGGCAAATGGTTATCAGGAGACAGAGAATGAATGTCCACATTCTGAGGGTATGTTTCATATTCATCCAAGTCCAGGATTACCCTGAGACTAAGATCAGCCTATTGACTCTAAGAAAAAGAAAAACATTTACTTTTCTCTTTTATGTAAAGAGAAAATGCAGATTGTCTCTGTCATTCAAAATACAGCATTCATCCCTCTGAGACAATAAAAACCCAGCTTTTTTTTGTGGAAAGCCCATATTTGCAAGAGAAAATGAAGAGTCAGGATTA
Source organism: Anser brachyrhynchus (assembly GCF_964034855.1). Taxonomy (NCBI): domain Eukaryota; kingdom Metazoa; phylum Chordata; class Aves; order Anseriformes; family Anatidae; genus Anser; species Anser brachyrhynchus. Next base: position 45,691,645 of record NC_137694.1, on the reverse strand, counting down.
CATTGGGCACATGGATATTTCATAGGAATAAGGATTTATAAATTCAACCTCTCGGTCCAAATCCAGCTTAGTTCCCCTAACCTAAATTATTGCTGCAGCTTCAACTAATATATTTTAGTTCCTATCCTAAATGGTGAAGTAGAAGTAAGTTGTAAACAGTAACTATGCTGTGCTGGTGTGTGGATACAGTTTTTAATAAGGTACCTTAAATCATACTACACTAATAGATCATGCACAGAGGTAGCCATCATGGAACAGTTAACAGGCATTGCTTGTTCACCTGCAACGTATTTACACTGGACTACAATGCAATTCAAATGCAGGACAGAGGTAAGGTACTGCAAAGAAATCTACCTAGGTTGAACAAAAACAAACTACCCTTGGATTTGTAATTCTTGAAAGAGAAAAAAAGAGGGTCATTTTAGATTTAAGTAATTACTGTGTATAGAAAAAGAATTGATGCTGGGTAGGATCTAGCCGTGTAGCCCTAGGAATAGACTACTTTTAAGTTGAGCTTGGCATGATCTCTTTTATTTTATTTTTGCTTCTCACTAAACTACTTAATATAGAGCAGTTGTACCACTAAATGTACTAAATAAATTTTCCTTAATAATTGTGTCTCAAATTTTTACTTTATGATTTGTAAGTTGATTTGATACAGACTTTATTTGAAAAGGCATTTGACACCCCAGTAGAAACTGATAAATAGAAATTTAGTAAAGGGAAACTATTCACTTAAGTAGCGAAAGTAGTATTCAGGCCCTGTATTTTATATATTTCATATATTTTGCATATTTATGTATACTCATATTTCAATATAAAACCAATGAACTGCTTTAAAGCAATAGCATTGCTTACCACCCTAAAAAGCAAGTCTTGTCACGGTTATTGTACGTGGAATATGTTTCAGGAAGTAGTTTATGATATTTTACAGAAAGCAGTCAATCTATTTGGGGTTCTGCCTCTACATTCATCTTTGTGTCTCCCACATGAAAGATGTTACTTTAGTGTGCTGGTCCAGTTTTCAGGAACTATCCAAACAATATGTTTTTTGTGTTGCGTGCCTGATTAAAAATTTAAACATTGCTACCAGAAGTGTCAAGCTGTCACCAGGGCGTCCCTAATTGCATTCACTCCATGCCTCAAGCAGGAGCTGACATTTCTGGGGCAACATCTGGCAGCAGATATGCAGCTGGTGTATACAATAGGTGTTCTCTGAAGAAAAAGAATAAAATAGAAAGAAAGAAAGAAAGGGGAAAAAAGCTCAATATAAGCTTCACTTTTGTTGTATGAACAAATATCTGCTATCAGGCATAAGCTGTACCTGAATGTTTGTTTTAAGATCTTTTCCAGTAGTTGATGCAGTATAATTAGAGGATACTGTTATTTTATGACTTTTCAAGTTTGGAGACAGATATAGATTACTTCATGGTGAGGTAGCAGTAGTTCTATAAAGCAGTTTCTCTTAATGTGGCTGTAATTTTGCGCTAATGGGGCAGGACTTTAGGGGCTAGAAACATGTATTCAGTAAGAGACATATATTTAGCAGCAACTTGAAGACTGGTTTAAAATGATGAATGTTGTGAGAAATTACAGATGACAGAAAGAGCACACTATATAGTGTCTCTGTGACTCTTGGCTTGTCCCTGAGTGTAAAACCAAAATAGACTTATGACCATGTCAAAGTGAGGTAAAAGTTAGAAATAACAAGTATGAAAAAAAACAGGAACTTCAAAGACTGAAACTTTAAATATAGTTATGCTCAGAAAGTGATGATGTGAATATGAGATGTCACAATCAAAAGCTGTTCCTCTTGAGCACAGTCAAATATTATCATCTTTCTTTCTGGCAAAAAATGACATCTACTACTTTTCTTCTTGTTGCTGGTAGTACTGCAGAGCTAGAACAATTATGTCAGACTGATCCACTTTTTTCTAGCTTGTGCGTCATCACTGCAATTGTTCATGAGGGTCCTGTTACATAAATGTTGCTGCTGGTTGTGGTTCATGGGCAGAAAAGAATTAAGTTGACTCCCAGTCCCCAAGTGGCTGAGTGAGAAAAGGTGTTTTATAAACTTAGCTTACGTAATTTGTCTCTCCCTGAGAAGCAGTGCACAATAAAGTATCAGTGCCTTCTGAGTGACTATAAGTTTCTTTTTCAGTTATGACTTCAGTTTATTCATTTACTGAAAGGACGATGGTTTGTACGTAATTTATTGCTGCTATAGATGTTAATTTAGTCAAGGCATACAGTTTATAAGAGTGCTCAGCCTCTGGCCTAGTAACTATCTGCAGCTTGCGAGGATAGTTTATGTGATGGGCAGGAGCAGGGTGTAGGTCAGGTGAATCATTCTGCCAGGTAATCCTTTTTCCTAGCTGTTCTTTTCCTTTGGTCTTCATATCTCTCCCCTGTCATGTTGAACTTACTCTTACAAACACACTATCCACTAGAGAAAAGGGTGTCTAGGGAAAGTTTCCACCACGAATGTTGTGTCTGCTGTTGTCTGAGCCTTTTTTTTAGAGAGGAAGATATCTGTGTGCATGCACAGTGTGATGCTTGTGCAGTATATACCCTGCCACTAGGAAGCACCAGAACAACTGTGTGGGTGATAATCACCCATACTGCACAGCCATGGTAGGTCAGGCCACATGGAGGATGTCACTCACGGCTACCAGGATTCCTTTTAGGAAAAACTATATAGCTCCAGCTAGGAAAAAAGTTAAATAAATAAATAAAAATAATTTTAAAAGGGTTGCTGACCTAATGAGTCTCTTATTTCTGATACAGTTCATATCTTCCTTTTCTGTTCTATAATAATGTGTGACTTCTTTGATTGCAATGGGGCAGATTGCTGGCAGTCACCTTATCATTTAAGTCAACAGCTCTGCAACTATTTGTCAGCTGAGGGATCTTTTCATGTTAATGCACTTTAAATTACATGGTTTTGTATGTATTACAGTTTATACATTCTTTCTTTCCATGCTGATTTAATTTTAAAACATACTCGAGGATATTTTCAAGAAGAAATAAAATCAAGTTATTTCCCATTCTTTTCTCTTTTTAATAAGGATGGAAGACCCTCCTTTTTCTAATTACTCTCAGTGCCTCCAGTTGTCCATAATTACCCATATACATCCTTGGGCACACAAACATGTGCTCTCAAGTATAGGCACATTGAAAACAAGGATAGCTAGTATCAATCTGAAGATAATGAAAAATACTATGTAGATGTTCCAGTCACTTGACATATGGGAGAGAATTTTGTTTTTGTGCTAGAGCTACAATGAGTGTAACAGTAAGCTGTGAGTAACAGTGGCATGGATATCCTCCAGTATGAATAACTTGCATTTGGGCAACATTAGGACTTTTTGGTCTTTGGAGAAGATCAGGAGAAGTTCAATGTTGATCTACTACTGTAACTAATACCAACCATTCATGCACTCTACTGCATGGTGCTTTCATGCACTCTAGTAAGTTATTTCAGTCTCTCACTTTCCTGATCTTATTATTCCATATGCAAATAACTACAGCTAATGAACTTACAGTACAAATTACACAGCCTGCAGGAGCTCAGTTTCACAAACAGCATAATATCCCATCATTAGCAGGTGCAGTTTGTTATTTAATGTTTAAGCACTGTGTCTGATTGCATCCACAAATCATGGATGGAGACATCAAAGTGACATAAACTATTCCTGCAAAAAGGGTAACAGGCTGAAATACAAGCCCACCACAAGCATTACGAGTAAAGTGCTTCCAGCTATTTAATTTAAACATAAGGCTGTTCATTTCATCCAAGTTCAGTCAGAACAAGTTAGAAGCAGACTAGTCTCCCAAAGATTTATTGTGAGTTAATTATCTGGTGCAAGTAGCAAGTGGAGTCTCTTTTAGCAGTGTTCTACAGAAAAATGTGTAGGTATGAATAAACAGATGTATTTTTCCAGAGAGTGCTCTGTACCAAAAAACATTGGCACTGAACAGTGGAGGTGTTTCCAGCTACCTGGGCCTCTGAGGGAAATGATTTTAACTTTCAGATACTATGTCCACTGAATAGCACAGTGACAATCTTGAATAGAAATTTAAGGAGTTTCATAGAAGTCTGGATGGAGAGAGTCTGAACTCAAATTTCAGTGAACAGTTTTTAAAAATTACCTTTTTGAATGATTGACGGAGCCCTGAAATACATGTTTTGAGTTGACAAACTCCTTAACAGGACTGTGTAAAGCTAGTAGACTAAGAAATTAGATGTAACTGTTGCTGAAAATTTGTTTTACATTTGTAAAAAACCTATAGCTTTTGCATGAAGTGCAGAGGTAATATAGAAAATATGTTGGTAACTGGAAAAGGATATAAAGGCCCTTGAGATACTTCTTTTCCTTCAGAAATGCTGAGTAGGCTTTTTTGTCAAAGAGTTTCTTGTCATCAATCTTTAGAAATCAGGATGTCAAAAAACTTTTGAAGGACACCAGGCTCAAGGGAAAAAACAGACAGGAGATAGATTAAAAAACACAGTACATGTTTCATATGAGATGTCCCCTATATGTCAAAAGTCACCTTTCCCTTTACAGTAATTGCTCTTAAACGGCAATTATTTTTGAGATGTTATTTGCATGCCAGTGGCATCAGGACCAAGTTTAATCCACAAGGCTGCAATCACTTAATGCACAGTGAGAGTTTTTATTGCCCAAAGGTGACATGACTGGCTTGCTGCAACTCTCCCTGACTGTGCTGTCTTAATGAGCAGAAATCTAGAGCTGTCTGTAGGGAGCAGAAAGACAGAGTATATGGAAATGCCAGGAGTGTGTTTCAGGTTCTCATATTGTGTTGGTGATTTTGGCATTGAGCTTGTTTTGAAAAGATGTTATTGTATCTACTGCATTATGTTTCTGAACAAATAGTGATGATTTCAAATATCTGTAGTACCCTCATGGTTAGGGATTGTTTGAGTCTTCCCCTGCAGCACGAAGTGGTGTAGGGCTGCACCCCTTGCAAGCAGTCCCAGGAGGGCAGCATGATTCTGGAGAGGAAAATTCCCTTCCTCATGGTCTCTTGGCACAGGGGCTCCAAGTCCTCTCATCGGCCACTTTCTTTCTTTGGTATGCCAGGTTAGCTCAGTCATGGAGTGAGCGGAGTACTGGTGCTGCGCGCCTTGGATTAACTGTATTTGAATTGCAGTAGCAGCCTCACAAATAGAGCTAGTCAAATGACCTCAGTGCTCAGTCTTTATTGACAAAGATGTTTCAGTTTATGGCTCTCTGGACCCAAATTAAAACCAACATTATTCACTGCGTATATATGTATTCATTTCTTGCCGTTTCAGACTGGTAATGAAGTGATGTTGTAAATTCAGTTTAATAAAGCTGAGGAAATAACATTTCTGAGATAGCCCATTGACTGAAACCTCTGTCCTAATTAGTCATGTCCTTCTGTTTACAGTCCTATCTAATTTACAAAACTCTCTTCTGTGTACAGACAACTTGTATTTATACATGAAAGCTTTTGAAAGAATCTATAAAAGTGCCTTGTAGGTGGAACAATTTAGAAACCCATTTCTTTCCTCTTGAAAAGTTTCATGGTGCAGTACTTACTACTTTTCTTAGGTGTAGCTTGTTGTTTCTGTTAATAGACTCAAGTAGATATTTCCTTTTATAAGAAATAAGATTGATTCTCCTTTCTGAAGTCTCCATTGTCAAGCACTAATATAAGACCTTTGAGGTTACTTTTGTAACAACCATTTCTTTAATCTGTTTAAAATTCAAAACTATTCAAAAAGAAGAAAACCTCCACACTGAAAATGAATGAAGACAGAAGAAAACAATAGAGACATGTACATTTGGAATTTCAAAAATATAACTCCATCTTGTAAAATGCAAAATTACCATTATTTTTAATGACTGGTAGATTTGGGGAAATTTTCTCTTTGTTTTCTGTGTTGTTTTTTTTTTGATGGTAGTGGTGTGGGTGTTTTTTTGTTTGTTTTTTTGTTTGTTGTTGTTTTGTTTGTTATTGTTTGTTTGTGGGTTTTTTGGTTTTTTTTACCTTCTTTCAGGTTGGTTTATAAATATCATATTTTGAAAAAATGCCATTATATGCTGGTTATAAGGGTTCAATAATCAAGGACTTTCACATACTTTTATACATAAGAAGTAGAAGTATATAGTTTTCCTACATCTTTCTGTGTTTCTGAAGTGACATACCTACCATTGAATATAAACCTTTTCATTATGTAGAAAATGTAAGAGTTTGAATTTAGGTTTTAAAATTAAATTGGTTGGAAAATTATCTTTCATAATGAGCTGTTACAACCCATTCATCTGATTTTAGTGTATTCTTTTCACATTTTTAGTTTAATTGGCTTAGTTTCAGAAGGAAAAATGCTTTTTGAAAGCAGTATATCAGCTAGTTTATTTGCTTGACTGGTAGTGACCGGCAGTTCCTAAATTCTAATGAATATATTGTGACTTTCATCTCTTTTCTTATTATTTGTGCATGTGTGAGAGAGGAAAATTACATGAAGTCTTTTTAATCGGTCTAATACTACCTTTTTTAATTCAGGCCATTCCCTTTAAAATATAAATTTAAATGAGACACTTAAGACATTCTTATGATTCCAATAATTGTTCACGTCTGATTTTCTCAATTACCAAACATCAATAAAACACATTACTGTAATGCATTTTTTTATTTATTTAAAATAGAAGCTGTCCACATTCAGGAGAAAGCTATGCAGGCATGTTTACATGCATCACTTTTTCTGATCTGTTGTAATGCAGGCATATGAAACTGTTTTGAAACAGACCTTAATTTGATGGCCTTATGGGGATTTAACAGCTCTAGAGTTATTCTACTATTCTACAGATTAGGCTTGTAAATCCCTTCACCAAGTAACCCGAAGCATGCTCCAGTTAAGAACCCTGCACACTATTTTGACCAGGGAGTGAAAAGCAGAAGGAAGTTTTTTCTCCCTTTGTTGCAATCCTGTTTGTTGAAAAGAAATGTATAAAGTTTCCTTAGAGTCTGGTGGAATCACTTGGAAGATGCTTTATTTGCTCATAATACTGAACACTTGTCAGCCAGCTCTGAGGCAAAAAGTTCTCTCTCTAAAGATTTTTCTTAGGATCATTTTCTTTACCAGCTCTGTTTCTTTAAAATTGTGATTTTTTCCTCCTCCCAGTGTATGCACATCTACCTCTTCTGACTAGGTGAGCAGTGACTTGTGTCTCTCAAGTTTGTTTGCATATCACAAAGCACTCATGCCTAGTCCAGAGGACTGGCTCTTTCCCTGCCCTTTCATAGAATTATAGGATAATTTGGTTTGGAAAAGACCTCAGGAGGTGCGTAGTCCAACCTCCTGCTTATTTTGCTCATTTTTTCCTTTTTTTTTTTCTCATTTGTTTTTATATATATCCATTCCAAACAGGATCCCAAATACTTTTTACATTTGTCTTAAGTGAAAGGCAGCTATTGACCCAGTTTTAGTATATGTTAGCCTAACTTCCAGAAATTCCCAAAACCATACACTTCTTTTTATATGTTTTTCTCCACTTAGGAACTTGTCTTTCCATTCCTAAACTTCTGTGCCTATGCCCTTCACAAATTAATAATCAGATCTGTGACCACTCTTCCTGGGTAATCTGGAGAAGCTCAAGCACTCTTACTGCCACAGAAGAGCTGGCTGGAAGTTGTTTTTGTTGTTGTTGTTGTTGTTGTTGCTGTTGTTGTTTGTCTGTATATGTAGCTCAATGCAGAATACAACCTGGCCCTTCATGTTCTTGATTTTGTACTATGAGTGCCACTGCTATTGGAAACTGTGGCTTTCTGAGACAGCACTGGGATAAACAAATGTCCTGAAACAGCAATTGTCTGGAGGGAAGCTTGTACTCTACTCTATATAGAGTACCTAGGGTCAATAACCCAGTGCAAGTTTATGGATTTTATCATTAGTTTCAGAAATTCATAGGAGAGTGAATTAGAGCCACCCATGAAGGTGGAGTTATAGGAACTAGCGTATCTACACTACTGCAGAAGTTGGGGTGGATGATGAGGAAGGAGGGTAATGGGGACCCAGTGAAAATAAGGTACAGAGACCCAAAAGAGGAAGAAAAAAAAAATCTTCTTGACTATGGCTGTTTGCAAAATAGATATCTGGCTGGGAAGTAACAGGTCCTTCTGGGCAGCAATTCATTTCAATCTAGGATGGAAGGCTAAAATAGAACAAGTGAATTGTACCCTGAAGGTGCCTGTTCCTCTCCAGTGCAGACTTCTAAACATAGTTGCCTTGAATCACACCTGTGATGTCTGCTCTTCGGGACTAAGCCTTCAGGCAACTTCTCAGGATTAGTGGGTTTAGAGCCATGATAGAACCAGAGTTTTGATGCAAATATATCAGCTTGCCAGTGTCCAGCAGGGGAAACTGGGTCAGATATATGGCACACAACATAGCTTTAAACTGCTAAAGATACACATTTTTGTTCTTCTTGTCCCCAGGTGATATCTGCAGCTTTACATGAGTAGATCTATGGATTGTAGGGTCACCCCCATACTGGTAGAGTGTAAAACAAACAGCAAACAGAATTGTGAGACAACTGTAACATTCAATTCTACATCCATCCCCCCAAACTATGCTTCTACAGATTTTCCAGTCTTTGACATCTCCTATTCTATGCTTTTTTGACTGTGAACTGATGAGTGCTTTCTATGTCAATTTACATTTAAATATTGGACTTTTTTTGTCCATGTTGCAAAAGGAAACAGAATCCATGTGTGTTTCTAATGCATTACACCAGCCAAAAGGCACAAAGTGAAAATGATATGGGGAAGATGAACATATTGGAGTTTTGGAGTAGAGGGGGAAAAAGATAACGGTTATTAAGCATTAAGAAGCTAGTGTCAAGATATGGAGGTATATCTTCATTAAATCAGGGCAGACAAGTAAGAAAAGACATCTTCTCACTGTACAGCTCCCATATAAAAAATCTGGGTATAAAATACATTTAGAAATACTGCACAAGCCCTTACCATCTTAAGACAAATCGTATATATATATGAAGTATGACATAACTGAAGATAGTGAAGGAGAGAGGGAATGAAAGTCCATTTCCAAATCTACTGTTTGCAAGATGGCCCTCAAAGCACTTACAGAACATCTGTTCAGGGTCTACACATCACAACTGTGGGGAAGAAAGTGTCATTCCCATTTCAGTGCTGAAGAAAAACTGCACAGAGAAAACATCCGCTTGCCCAAGAAATCACTAGCAAAACCAGAGATGAAACATATATAACCATAACACTGAACATCACTGGATATGTAATATCACAGCGTTAAAACTCAGGAGTGATGCCCCAGGCTGGGATTGCATTCTTCTCCTGGACATGAGCTAAAGAAGTTGATGTTTCTTTACAGCAATACACTATAATGTGATGCAGGTAGGACAGCCCCACTGTAAAGACAAATCTGTTAGTAGTAAAATCAGGGGGCAACCAGTTTTAGCTGAGAAAAAAAAATGTGAAAACTTTTTTGAATTTTTAAAATTAGGTGTTTGATAGTTTGATGCCATGATAGTTGTTTAGAAAGATTTAGCTTTGTGAAAGAGAAAATGGGGGGAAAAAGACAACAGAATGTTTAAAAGTGCTTATATAATCCAGAAACACATGAAAACATGTTATTTCATGTGGACTATGACTTTTGAAGTTAAATCAAATTGAAGTTTTTCATGTGTTTAACTATACATTTTTAAAAATAGTGTTCAATTTTCTTCATTTTCATATAATTTGTTCAGTTCTGTGTTGAAATAAAATGCAGTTCTCTTAAATGTCATCACAGCTGATCACTGAAAGGTTCCTGTAGGACTAACTATGTATACCTAGCAAAAATATTTATTTACTGATTTTATTCTGAATTTATTTCATAGATTACCTGTAAGGACATTTTCCATCAGATACTGTTTAATATAAAAGAAAACCAGATTTTCTAAAGCCCTGACTAGAACCCTGGTGCAGAAAAGAACTGACAGCAGCCTTTGTAGTCAGGTTCACTGCACTGCCATTTTACTTCCTGTGACTACAGGAAAGTACAATTAGATAAGTAGTCTGAGGTACAGTGCCAGACCCACAGTTTGGTACAGATCTCATCGGAGTATACTTGGAAGTGAATGAACTACTTGCACATCCATCTCTCATTCCATGTTCAGAGATTGTCACATTCACATCCTAAAAACTTGCAATGGAAGCATGAATATGTTTCAGGTTTTCTTGAATACTTACAATTTGTATTTTCTAAAAAGTGCATATACACCTCTCTGAAGGCTGGAAAAAACATTCTCACTAACTGTCCATAAAGCCCTAGAGCACTGTCAACAAGCTATATCCAGGTAATATCCAAAAGCACTGATCTGTTACATTGTGTTACTCTTGAGGTCCCAGCCTCTTGTAAATTGAATTGTTCTCAGTCAAGTGTATGTCTTTAACAAAGGGAAGATATGCTTCTAATGACCTTAACCTCTTAATTTTGATCTTGAAGCTTATAAAATGATATCTTTCTAATGCCCTTAACCTCTTAATTTTGATCTTGATGCCTACAGAACCTGGAGATCTCAGAAATTCATTTTGATTGTAAGTAAAATAATGCTGTATTCCACAGAAAGTACTGCAGACAAATAATGTTCAAAAATTACATTTTAGAATGGTGAAAGCAAAACAATGGGGTGGATGGGTGACAGTTTTAATTTCTCCAGAGTCAAGAGTTCTCTTTACTTCTGCCGTCTTTCCAGGACATATTATGTTAACAGCCCCATGGGAGCATGATATAGGATTTTTTCCCCACATTTAACACTCACAAGCACCCTATGATCCTTCCAGCCCCACATCCCAACTCTTGGAAATCCCAGACTGGTACTAGATGGGACATGTGGACCCATTTTAGTTGCATCTGTTGCCTTTGGGAAGGTGCTATGCCTTGGTCTTTTCAGATTCACCTGAGGTTACTAAAAATACCAAATAATAATAATAAAAATAGCAAACACATCCTACTTTAGCAAAGGATTAGGTACTGAAACTTAAGCAGAAAATATGGCAAACAATACTTTTAGCTCATACTTAACACTTAAAGGTCTTCCTGCTTGAGCCATTGTTTCAGCCACACCGGGGGAACTAAGTAATTCTTTTTGTCCTGCTTCTCCCACTCTGGGTCTCCCAGCACTTGTCCTGTGGAGCGCTTTGAGTTTGCTTCTTAGCCCTGCCTTTTTCCCAAGGCTGAATCTCTCATCCTCTTTCAAACATTCCCACATTTCTTCTACATCCTGTTCCTGATAGGAATGTCAGGGATTTATACCAAATATACCAGTGATGTCTCAGTCCCCAGCACTGCTCTTTATTGTTCTGACTCCATTTACAAAATTCTTTGTTTCCCTTGCCAATGGAAATCCTACTTATTAACTCAGCCCTAACAACACTTCAGGGCTTCACAGCTTTTTGGCACAGCTAAATCCAAGAGGTAGTTGTGCTGAGCATAGAACCTCCCTTTCAGATCTGTGGCTTTGAAAAGGAAATTTAACCACTATTTGCTCTCTGAATTGCCTTTTCTTTTTTTTCCTAGTACTTGGTTCATGCTATGTTCATGTTTCCTAGTGTATTATTTCTTGTGATGACATACTCTGTTTCATTGACCTTGTATTATCACATCTTCCAGGGCAGAATGAAGATGAACAATGCCAAATAAGAGAGGTTTGATTTTATAATGTTTTAAAAACTACTTGATCCTCTAGCAAATTGCAGTAGAGGAGACTGGAGGGCTCCCACAGCTCCAAGGGCAGGACAGTGACACACTGCCAAGAGTTTGTCTAACCTCTGCCTTAACGTCAGAAGCCTTCCCTTACAAATCACTCTAATGTTTCAGCACTGTTCAGCCTGATTTTTTTTTTTTTCTGTATCTGACCTAAATCTTATTTGCTACAATTTAATCCTGTTATTTCTTGCCTCATTCAGAAGGTGGAGAGCAGTTCATTCTCTTCCTAGTCACAACTACTTGTTGCATATTTTATAAATAAAAATAAATAAATAAATAAATAGATAGATAAACATACTGTTATGTGCTTAGCATTTTCTTCTGTATTTTGAATCATCCCAGTTCTTTACATTTTTTCCTCTAGGTCAAGTTTCCCAAAACTCATGATTATTCTTATTGTCCTTCTCTGATCCTTCTTTAATTAGTCCATATCTTGGTAGTCTGTGAAATTTTACATAAGTTCATTTAATACAATTTTCCTCCAGCTCAAAAAATAATAATAATAATAATAATTTATTACACTCTGGAGGTTGTAATTATGTAATTAGAAGAGGTCTGATGTTGGAACTGCCTCCTTCGTACATCTGTTAGAGTTATGGTGCAGTCAGAGAGTGATCGGCAGGAGAAGTAGCCTTCTGTGGTGGTGTTAAGGAACCTGGTGAGAGAAAAGTGACACAGACTGATGAGGAGGAGACAAGCAAGACAGAGAGATGGGATTCTGAAAGAGGAAACAAATATATCAGTGGGAAACATTTGTCAGTTGTTGTGTGTGTGTAAGACAGAAAGGTGGGAGAGGAGCTGCTTTAAAATGTTACACTGCAGAAATCACTTTTGTTTGTTGTTTTTTTTTATTATTTTATTTTTCTTTGAAAAGCAATATGGCAATTGTGGAGAGTAGGGCAAGGAGATTATTTTAGGAAGGAAATTCATCAGTTTTATTACTGAGATGATAACAATTCAGTCATACACCTTTCAGTAACTACTAACAAGAACAGAGAAAAGTATCTGCCATACAATTTTAATACCATTTCTTTCTTAACAAATTCACTACTATATTGTCATGTGTGGAAGTTATCATGCCTGAGGGTATAGGTGTTTCTACAGCAGAAGTATAGTGTCTCTATAAAGTTGAATCAAAAATGGTTCAAAATACAACATTTCTACATTGCATTTCTTGGACATACTAAAATTTCTGTATTTTAAATATGTGGAAGGACAGCCTGCAGTGTATTAACAATTATAATTCCTTAAGTGGTGATATATTGAGAAAGTTTTCTGTAGTTTGGATAATTTCTTCCCATTGTCTACTACTGTAGCACTAATGGAATTTTCCCCCATTTTTAAAATATATTTTCCAATATTCATTAAGCCCAGCTTTGGTTTTAAACAAATTCCTTTCAACAAAATGATTGAATTATAAGTTACAGGGCCCTTGGTGTATGAGTCATATTGACTCTTTTCAGAGATCTAATCTAATGGAATTGTAATTTTTCAGTCAGGAAATCTTTGCTATAGAAGAAAAAGTCTAATTATATTGCATTTACAAAGTGTATAGAAAGACTGGGATTATTAATTGAAGTGGGATTTTATCTTAGTTTCCTTTTCAATTTGCATTTTTACACTTCCCCATACAAGAGAATAAAACAGATTGCTGTAAGTATACCAAATCTATTAGTTTTAGAGGTATGATAGGTGGTAATTTCAATTCTACTCCAAAGTTCTACTCTGAATAAAAGTATCCAAATAGTACTACAGAGATAAAAAGCACTTTGATGTCTTCTGTTCCACCTTTGGGCTGTGATTTCTCTGCTGCAGCCCTTAGTGACACAGCCCCTCTATGTAAAGTGGGCAAAATAAAAGATTCTAGAAAACTTTACACATAATGTTAATTCTCTCAATAGATAAAAAAGATCTCAATAGATAACAAAGATGTTTGCACTTTCCTAATCTGAACAGTCTGCCTTTTGCTAGCTGAAGACTTCTTAAACAGAATGAATATTTCTTCATCTGTAGAAAAAGATGATACTGTCTATTAAGCAAAGATATTTTTATAGTGGTTTCAATGGAGCAAGAGAATTTGGAGGGGGGATTCTTTGCCAGTGTATGTATTACTTGAAGACTTAGTTTCACTGTGTTATCGTAATAACTGTGTATCGATAAGGATCTTAAATTTCAGCATTATTCAGCAAACAATTTTAGGGTTAGTTTCATCACATTGAAACATATGCAAGCAGATCAAAACTAACATTACCTCATTTGATGATGATGTTGGCCTTCAGGCAAAAAAAAAAAAAAAAAAAAAAGACTTGTTTGTTTTCTACACCTCTTGCTATATCTTCATGTAAGAGCTCTGAACTAGGAGAGCAAATCATCCTTGTCCTCTATCCCATTTAGCCAAACCATTAAAATACTGGGCTCCATATGGTGCTGCTTTGCTTTTCTGTGTCATATGGGAGGTGTTTTCATCAAGCACCTTATGCCAACAGGCATATTACGAATGGCAATAATTGTTTAGAACTGGAGCTACTGTTTAGGTGTCTGCCTTGTCAGTACCTTGTGCCATGAAGGGATGTTGCCTTACTACGACAAATTAGAACACAGGAAAACCATAATTTGTCCTTATCACATATTTACCCTGTTTCATTTAAAGTACATCTAGCAAATGAAGGGATTTGTACAGAAATGCACAAAGGATCCAGTATACTCCCTTCTAGGTTTAGAGATCCTATTACGTATTTCAATTTCATCTTCTGTCTCCAGTTAAGTTCTAATTATGCTATGTTTGCTTAAGAAACTTTTATTTTTCTTCTGTTTCCAATGTATGCATTTTTAACATCAGATGATTTAATTAAATATGGAAGTCAAACTACTATGAACCTAGAGGAGCAGAGACAGATGAAAAATCATGTAGACTATCAATTATTAGGAACTTCCTCTCTGCACTAGACTGTAAAATTTCATTTTCATGATCAACATGAAACTGTGATGTGGTGAAGCCAGAACATTAGGATGGATTAGCCTTTAATTCTTGTTGTTTTATATGTATTTTTATTTTTTGGTAGGAAGTCTTGCACAGTCTGAGCATGGTTTGGGACTTGGATAAAAAGGTAAATCTACCTAAGTGCAGTAATCTGAACTGGGAGCTGAACAGCAGTAATCAAGCCTATTCTCACCATCATATTTTGCTTTGGAAAGCACTTTCCTTTCATGTAGTAATGGTGTTGTATCTGGAGAGTCAGCTGTTCTGCGATATGCTTTTGCAAGTTTCCAAAACAACTTCCCTTGTAAAATTGTTGTTTACACCCTGTCATTGTATCAGATAACTTGAGTACCTTTAGTAAGACTACAGAGTGCAGTTGCTCAGAAATTCACTATAGCCATCTTATTAAAGGATATTCTAACTATTTGCATAATGGCAGAGAGGAATGGGAAAGTGGTTCACTCAGTGTCTGCCCACAAATGAGCCAGACAGAATAGTTTTGCATCATTGAGTTAAACAATGCAAAATGACTTATCAAAAGACGGTTCCTCAAACTCTTCCCAGTTCTAATAATACTAGCAGTAATATAAAGCACAGAAAACTGGGATATAGGTTGGGGGAACAAGCATCTGAGCTGCCCAAACTCTCAGAGTTTACGGACAACTATAACTGGTAATTATTCATGTTCTTCATGGGCATCATTCCCCTTCATTTAACTGGATCATGTGTTTTGTTTGGTGCTTTTCCTTTGTCTGGCAGAATGGGGACCTGTGTTATGTCTGAGAAGGAACTGTCAGAGTGGTCTTCTGAGACTTCCCCTTTCTTGCAGAGCAGAGGCAGGCAGCAGTCTCAGAGCACGTGTGCCCTGCACAACCAGGTGCATGC
The DNA here is from genome assembly GCF_964034855.1 of Anser brachyrhynchus. Taxonomy (NCBI): domain Eukaryota; kingdom Metazoa; phylum Chordata; class Aves; order Anseriformes; family Anatidae; genus Anser; species Anser brachyrhynchus. The sequence continues at coordinate 45,675,998 of NC_137694.1, read as the reverse complement.
ACTGACTCTGCTACTCCCTCGATGTGAGGAATATCATATCACTTTGTGAGTGTGCAGCTGACCTGAGTAACTTGGGGCTACATTATGGCATGTGGTCTGCACTAAAGCCTCTCTCCTAACAGTGTAATCTGGACTAGGATCTTCCTCAGCTGTGGTCTTGCTAAGTTCACTGGCATCTCTCTTGAGAAAGAATTTTGCACTACACTGGCAAATACAAAGGTGTACAGACTGCAATTGAGAACTACAGAGAAAGCATTGACACCAAAAAGACTTTGGTGTCCTGGTTGGCAGTCATATAAGTAATTCTTATCTTCCTTGAATGTGTGAACTAAGAGAGCCTGAAAAGGAAGTTGAAAAAACAAATGCCTTCATCTTGCTGGAGCATGAGCAGGTGCTCAGAACCTGTGCTGCTGCAAACACTTCTGCAACCATGTGGAAGGCCAGTAATGGTCCTTACACCCAGAGTGGCTGTGATGCCCAGAGAGGTTGTGAGGTGTCCACCCATGGAGATATTCAACCACAGTTGTGGTTGTGGCTGTCCCTGCCTTGAGCAGGGTTTTGACTAGATGACCTCCAGAGGTCCCTTCCAACCTCATTTATTCTATGATTATGTGATAAGCATCTTGTTCAGTTCCTCTAGGTTATTTGTATGCAAAAACTATAATAAGCCTGCCTGCACATTTTGTGTGTTTGACTGATTGTTAAGTTTGTGAAATTAACTGTTTGACAAAAAATAAATTGCCTTTTCTGTGTCAAAGCAATGTTTCTCCAACAAGCCTCTAAAAGAAAATATGAATATTTAATAGACAATTCATTAAATGTAAGCATTTTAAACTTCAAAAAACGATTAATACGACATATATCTATATTGTGAAAATATTGTTTTTTTATTTTACACTTGGGATAAATCACTGTGGAAGTGCCTGATAAAATGTAATTCAGTTTTACGATATATTTTTCACAGCCTGTGGTGCTAAAAGTAAAATATTGTACTTAAGGGACCTTTCTTGGTCCGTAATACAATCAAAAGGTTTGATGATCTCAACTATCACTATATAAAATATTAACATTTTAAATCTAAAATTGCAATGTATAACTGATCTCTCATGTAAAGAGTCAATATGAAATAACATGTACATAAGTAAAAATATATTCTTCTACTCAGACGTTTCACCTATTTGAATTTTTAACCCTGCAAATAATTTCACATGTTTGTACTATCTTCCAGTCCAGAAGAATTAAAAGATGCATCCCATCAACTGTCAGATGAAATCCATGTGATTAGCTATTTTGTCACAGGAATCTTATCCACACACGTCAAACCTGTACTCAGTATTTACTAATGGGATTATCAAGAAATGTTTTATCATTGCCTCACAGACAGTTCAACCTCTTCCATTAAGATGGTCATGCTGCAGGTATTTTTAATCCTTTCTCTAGGAAGTGGAGTCCAAGTCAGAATATTGTTTCCATGGTAGATTTACTACATCTATGTTACGTTACTGGGACATTCACACTCTCCACTCTAAGTGAATGCAGATGACATGAGATAGGATTAAAGGCATCCTTTCTCACACTGTTTCTTAACTCTAAGCAATTTGTATTTCTTTCTTGCAGACTCTAAGCTCATTGTTGCACAGTAAACTTGAGCAATGAGATAATATTTGCATTTTGCTTCTACTCAGGTAACCTACCCTGTTCTTTAAGTTCCCTCTCCACTCACACTTCTGTCTACATGAAAGGATATTTGCAAACATTTCCCCTTGTTACTAACTCTGTTCTGTTCCAGCAGTGAGATTCTGTCAGATGATGCCAGAAATTAAGCACTGTAACAATGACACCTGCTCTGAGCTGGATTAGATGACACATTGCCTGAATGCTGGCAATAGCCAGCCACCTGCTTGCATTACTAACTCCAGTGAAGCTGAACCTCTGGAAGTATTTTGCTAAGTAAAGATAAAGCTTTACCCTATCATCAAATTTTCATATCAAAATCATATTAAATTGTAATCACTTACCTCTGTCTCCTTATACCAAGTCATTCTGTATTTTATACATGTTCTTTTATGCAAAAATTATTTTATTAACAGCTTTCTATTGATTAGTTAGGACTTCCTTTTTCTTTCTTTCTTTCTTTCTTTCTTTCTTTCTTTCTTTCTTTCTTTCTTTCTTTCTTTCTTTCTTTCTTTCTTTCTTTCTTTCTTTCTTTCTTTCTTATCTAATTTTCATCCTTACTGCTTTGCCCTATGGTTTCTTGTAAGCCAAAAGCTTCTTAAAATCTTGGTTTAAATGTGAGCTGTATATTCTACTTTTCAAACAAGCCTGTGCTGTGATTGAAAGGATGTATTTGAAAGATATTGGCACTATTATTTACTACTTTCCTTTGATCCATGAACATAGAAGTTAATGCATTTGAATGTGTAATATTTTCCCTCAAACTGGACATATATTAATAGTATGTAAGTACTTACCTAGGGGTAATGTGTGCACTTTTGAAAAGTATTGGCAGAACATCACTGCTGCTTGTCCAGTTCTATGGAATTACCTTTGTGAATTTACATTTACTTTGTTTTTGCAGAGGAAGAATGATTTAATCAGCTATAATTTGGTGGGGTTTGGTTTTTTTCCACCTAATTCACTTGACATGGCAAATCAATCTGTGCCATTAACATAACAGAGTAATTTTCAAAAAGTGGGACTTATGGAAGTTACTATTTAATACTCTGCACTGAGACATCATATGGAGCTTGATATAGAGAAGACTGTTATCAGGGGAAGGACATTGATTTTCTCTTATTTTCTGGATTTTTCTGCATGTTGTTCCTAACAAGAATAAGCTGTTTGCCAGTAATTATGGCACTATTCCCATTCTGGCTTTTTAAGTTGCCTTGCTGGGTCTTCCTAATGTAGGTAAGATTTAAGTCTGGTTGCTGGGTCTGTTACAAAATCTCTTCCTCTTCTTTTACTTTGATAAGGAAGACTAAAATGTGGGAGGAGTCCCAATCTTGAGTATTTGGTTTCCTTAAATTATGTTAAGGAAAACACATTAATGGTAAATCCTGGTTTGTTTTCCTTTCACATCTTTTCCCTGTTGATGTACATACATAAATTAGAGCATTGATATTTGCAGTTGTCTGCCTAGTAGCCTCAAGGCAAATAAACAATTACGCTCACCCAAACGTGAGTCCTACAGTTGTTTTTGTCATAAAATGACTTGACAATATTATTGATAATGAACAAAAATATCTTTGTTGTTGGAGGAGAGTGTTCAAGAGTATATTTGACAAAGGACACAAATCTCCAGCCTTGATCCTGAGAAACAGCCTGCAAATACTGCAAAACGTGGGCTTTTCAAGAGATGTTCAATGTCAGCATAACTTTGCTTCCATTCAGACTAACAATGATAACTTCAGAAAGAGAAGAGTCAGGTCAATAGTGAATATATATTTTTAAGTCTTGGACCTAGAATGCTTGTGGGAATACATGTGACTTTGATGGCCAGGACTTAAATTAAACAGCAGTTAACACCACTCTGTTTCTAGACATGAAAGCCTCTTTTCAGAAGAAGAAAAACCTGCCCTTTCTTTACAAATTTTCCTTGGCCTATCTGATGACTGTAACTCGCCAAAGATGTTTATACTTTTGGAGTTATGTAAATGGCCCCAACATTAGTTTCTTCCACTCCTTACATAGTGATACCCGAGAAATATGGTACTTACTTTTTAAGCACATCTGTGTTAGATTTGTTTTCTTTGGGAACACAGTACCTGTACAAACTTAGTGGTATAAGAGAAAGATAATCTTGCTAGTCGGGCAAGTCTATTATACAGGTGCCTATGGCACTACCTGTATTCTGAGATTAGCTGCAATGATAAAGTGCTAGAAGTGATTTGTCAGTGAAGCCGGAAAGGTTGGGAATTAAGGAATATGTCTGATACCGAAGTATGGGCTACTAAAACATCTACTTGCGATTATTCAATACTGATACAGTATTTTCAGGAATTACATAATATGATTGTTTCAGATCAACTGAAAAAGGAAGTAGGTGAGCAGGAAGAAGGAGAGAAAAATTACAGCTTGTAAAAAATAGTAGATGGATGAAACTGAGGACTGAAACTCATTGTATATTGTACATCTGTAAGCCAGACTGTGGTGCTTTTAATTCAAGACATTCTATCATGTTTAGTAGTGGACTTGTCTGTACTAGGTTAAAGGTTGGACCAGGTGATCTTAGAGATCTTTTCCAACCTGCATGATTCTATGATTCTAGGTTTTGAAGATCAGGTTTCAATTAAACTAAATACGCCTTGCTAGTGTGTTTAACAAGAATTTTAAAAATACATTCCTGTAAGAAATTGTTTTATTAAGAATGCCTTCTTTGCACTGAATATTCTGAACCTTATCTTTGAGAGTAGTTTGCTGTAAAATTTTAGAGTAGCAGAACTTAGTCTTGTTTTTGTGGTATCTACTTGCTAAAGTCTTGTGGGCAAATTAAAGATAATTTGCAAAATGTACTTATAAAGAAAAACATCATTAAGGATCTGATTTGGAATCCATAGAAGTCAATGGAAAGATTACAGCTGAATTCATTTTCTCTGATGCAACTCTCTTGAGGGCATTTTTTTGCTGTTCTATCATATCTTGTTGAAATATTTTGCAGGAAGTTACCAATAGAACAGTAAGATATTTTTTCTGAAGTTTTTAATACCAGAAATTCACTTGTTCTACTATGCACTACATCTATTTTTTTCTTGCAGCTTAATAATAATTTGGCAACAAAAATTTCTGTGTCCTTTTTTGAGGATTCAAAAAAATCTACTTGTTTTAAAAAATGTTATCTTTGTAATGACTCTTTTGTTTTGTTTTGTTTTCCTGTTTCGTTGTTATTGGTTTGTTTTGTATTGGTCTGTTGTTTTTGTCTGTGCTGAGAAAAGTCATATATATGTATCTTAACTGCTGGAGTTTTAATTCCTGTCACCCTTCACAGACTAGTAATAATGTTCTGGCTACTTTAAGGATATGAACATGCTATGACAATTCCAATGATTTCTACATCTATCAGAGTAGTGGAGGGAAGAATCAAAAGACATCAAAAATACAAACGTCAGCCTTCAACCCTTATAGTCACTGCAACTTCCAAATAAGTGACACCAGATTTAAGAACCCCCAGTATGTTGTAATAGCTAAGAATTAATGTGAGAAATATTTAATATACTACAATGTATAAAAGACTAGGATATCATCCCTAAAGCCTAACTAATCTCTAAACTAACAAATTTCTTGCCTAGTTTCTCAGTCCTCACACTTTCCTTTTCTTATAACCTGTACACCTTCACCCATTTCCTCGATATTCCTTGAATTCAGCCAGTGGTAGTTGTCCCTCTTAATGTGATCCATTTAGTTGTTGCAAGCTGTATTAAGTGCAGATTTATGAGAATATCATTGATTTTCATTAGAATTTGAAAAATTCATCTTTCAGTATTAACATTTGACTGTCAGTGTTCTCAATAAATACAGCTTCAGCTGACCCTGCTGTAGCTTTCTTGAAAAGTACTATTAAAAAAGTACTAGATATTCTGATGTGAATATCCTGCATAAAAATCTCTATACGCTACATATAACCCATAGGAAAGAAGACAGTGTCAGTGAATGTGTGTACAGGCCAGACGGGAGTCACAGGGAAAACCAGAAGGAAACCAGAAGGAAAATAAGTTGGTAAAATCCAGATAGAGCTCCACGTGCTTGAGGAAGAATCAGGAAATGGGAGGGGTGACACAAGACAAGACTAAATACTGACCACCGCCGGTGATTTCTCTCTTTCTTGCCTGAAAAAGTAAGCTGTGGTGGCTGTTTTCTTCTTCTCTTGCAGTCATCTCTAACAAACAGTGACATCATCTTTGTGAAGCTGCATGCCCCTTGGGAGGTCCTGGGCAAATACGCTGAACTAATGAATGTAAGAATGCCTTTCAGGTAGGTGTAGCTGTATTTTGTCTTCACACTTTACTGTAAAGCTAAAGTAAAAATAACTCCGAAATGCACATGGAAAGCTCATCTGTAAGATACCACACATCCTGTGAAAGTATAAATGGAGTGCCATAGATACCATAGTCATTGTTCTTTCTTGTTAATGCCTGCAATTTCAGTAGAGTATTGGTTTGAAATTAAGGTGAGCTGTAGCAGTGCAGCTGTTTTCATGGGGTATTCTATCCTTAGGCCCTTTAACCCCTTCACTGCTGGAGCCCCCTGCATACTTGTGCGCTGCTGTTTTTTAAATGGACATTTCATTGAAATCAATGGGAGGTCAAGAAGATCCAGGTACGTAAGGCAGCACAGAAAGTGCATGTCTGTTGGACGTATCTGGTATGTTCAGCACCTGTAAATTTTCTGCTTGTATAGTGCATAATTATGGAAATGCAGGTTATAAATAAGTATCACATCTAATAAGAGAACAATTCAGACTGTAAGTGCTTTTGCCTGTGGAGAAAATAAAGAAATTGTATAAAATGTCACTGACAACCAAATTAATTTCACATAATCATTCAGATTATTTTTATCATTTATTTAATATTATTTGCATGTTGAGCTATGAAATTTTCTCTGTAAAATATCTATTTTACTCTGCTGGTTACCAGAAGATTTAAAATAGCATGAAGATTTCCACTCAAACTGACCAAAACCCATGAACTGAGAGGTCTTGATTCTTCTTTCAATTAGCAGGGTTTATAGATGCATAACTCCATTGATTTTAATGGAATTACTCCTGAGCAAGAAAAGGATCAGACCCAGAATATGCAACTAGTGAGTTTGTGTCCTTTGCAGGATTTCTATTCCTGTTTTCTTCTTACTTAAGGATGACAAATGCCTCTGGTATGAGACAAGCTGTAATATTACAGAACTTCCTAGGAATAATGGATATGAATTAAGGACAAGATTGCAGGCTTATTTTCTATGTCTGTATGCTTAGTTTTGTTTTGTTTTGTTTTCATTTACACAGCAAATCTTCAATTGCTTATCTGGGCTTCTAGTGCTAGAGAAAAACATAAACGCTATCATGGATCATTACAAAACATTCATATTCTTTTAAAAAAAGTGTTCTAGCCACAGAAAAGATGGACTGGGTCAAAAGTGTACCTCCTTTATATTCCCTGGCATTCCTTGAGATGAACCTGGCCCAGTAGAAGGATAAGGTCCCATGATTAAGAAGTACACCAGGAACTCAGATTTTAGTCACTGTGATCAGTTTGTTCTTTCCTGATCTGAAGTCCCTGCTTTGAGATCTATTTCTCAGCAGTTAGCAAATCAGGTGCCATACAGAAAGATGTGCTTCATGTCCACAGCTTCATTCTTATCTACAGTGTTGCTAAGAGGAAATTGTGGGTTTTTTGGTTTTGTTTTGTTTTTTTTTTTTTTTGTCTGACAGGCAGGCTCTTAATTTTTATTTTAAGGGCAACAATGTTGTTTACCATTTAAAGACAAGAATCAGAATTTTTAAAAATGTACACTATTCTAGACTGCCTGTTTCCAGGCACACTTGTCTGACCCTTGTTTTAAGGGTTGCTGATTGCTTACAGCTCCCAGTAAGTTTAGGTGGAAATTGTCCAAGGTCCACACATCACTGAATAAAAAACTTGCTGTTTCAAAGCAGGGGTCCCTAAGCAATGGATACCTCTGAATATTTGAAGCAAATCAAGGGGTGGATGTCATCTTCAGTAACACTTATCTTTGACTCATCTCTGCTCCTGCTGAGTAGGGCAAGAGATACAACACTATCTTATGGAGGATTTGACCAAAGGATGCTGACCAGCATGAATTTCTCTTCAAATTTTCACTTCATCAGCACAATATGGGCACTAGTAACAACAATAATGTCAAAATATTGTGTTAAATCTAAGTTCTGAAAATTAACATGGAAACTAACCACTTTTTTTTCTATAGTTTATAGAGCATCGGGGTTGTCTTATTCTAGAATGCTCTCAACCATGATTGCTTCCAAGGCACCAGCAGCGTTACTACACTGTATTTAATATTCACAAATATTCAGAATGAAATGTGTGGTGTGGCCCTTCCTTTTCCAGAAGTGATACAGTTCAGTGTTACATGATGGCACCTCTCAGAATACACCACCTTCATTTAGCAATGACCTCCAGTGGTTAGAGGAAAGTCAGAGGGAGATACTGACGTTCAGGCAGGCACACAAATCTTGCTGTAAGGAGTATCAGTCTCAAAGCCACACCTAAAGCCCTCAGATTTTCTTACCTCTCATCACGATGTGATCTCTGCTGAAGGTGATGGGTCAAATCCTGACAGCTGTGGTGCTAGAGGCACGTAAGAAGAGAGCAAGAGCAGCAGAGTGGGACAGGAGGTGGACAGCCCATTCTGGAGCTACACAGAATGGCTTGGGGCCACTCCACCTGCCCTGGGTGATGTGAGCCCTACAGGGCGCATCGGAAAGCCAGCCAAGAGAGTGTGGTCAGCATGCATCTGCTTGTGCACCCTTGTCTGCTCACTGGCTCCCCACAGGCACTCCCACACAGCTTATTGCACTGACAACAAAAATCAGCAATGCCTGTTTGAGGGGCAGAGGGGGCGGCTGTATCCTGGGGTGGGTGTTGAGTACATACTAATTTGTTTGTGTAGCCTATATTCTGTTTCTGGGGTTGATACTCCAGCAGCAAACACTGGTCCTGGTTGTCACTGCATGTGTTATTGGCATATTGCAACATCAGGCACTACTTCCCTGGCTTTTCTAAATGATTTCCCTTGCATTTTATCAAATGCAGTTTTAGTAATTCACTAGTGGATAAGAGATGCATAGAGGATAATTTATCCATATTAGTATTGGTCCTATAAAATTCCTGCAACTTTTTATGGACGTCTTGGAAATAGAAACATCTTTGGGTCCCTGTCTTTCACACATGACAAGTAGCAGAAAAAGAGAAGACAGTACGAAAACGATGACCTTCTTGCAATTCAAATGCCACCAGAGTCTGTGTGGCTTTCCTGTGACAGTTCTGTTAATCTCTCTTTTAGTCTCTTCCTCCACCTCTTACAGGCTTCTGTCTTCAATCTCCTTTCCTTCCTTGCTAGTTCATACTGTAACTGACGATGGGTTTTCTTCTCGACTGGCTTCATTTTTGCTGTTCTTCCAGGAGAAAAATCTATTACCTGCACCGCCGATACAAGTTCATGAATAGGTGAGTACAGTTCTCATGTTAGTTCAGCTTATGTTAATTTGAACCTGGTAACTAAAATAATTGTGAAGGTCAAGCTAGAAGTAAAAGGTTATTAGCTGCATTTGTAGGAAGGTTGGAGGGAGTGATCACACACTAGGACATATGCAAAAACAAATACAGCAGTTATATTTTTAAGGCATTTGCTATGTGAAATTCATTTTACCAGTGTTGCCTTTTTTAGGAATAAGGAAATGTTTTCCAGCTGATGGAGTCATTTTTTTTAAGGAAGAATAAGTGAGTTAGTGCAAACACTATCTTTTCACATAGCTCATTAGGGAGTTTCTTAGGGTTAAAATACCACAGGTACTGCTTTTTTTGCATTTCCATACACCTTGCCTACTTCTTACAGTGATGGCATTATTTATTTATTGCTTCCTCTGTGGGGATGCTTAGTACTTTGTTGGTAGATAGGAAGGCAATGAACCAAATTCATCTCTGGTGTGAGCTTGAGAGATGAGTACTTTTGAAGAGTCTTTGAAGTTCTTTCACTCAATTATTAAATATCTTAACGTTGGGTTTGATGTGGTTTGTGCCTGACTTTATGGAATAAAAAACTTCCAGTGCCACAGTTTGCATTTTCGATATCTCAGACAATTAAATGAAAATGTCTCCAAAAAGACTAAAATATATATAAAAGCTTTGCAAAGACCAGCTCATACATTGACATTTAATGCCACAGTGCTGTTGATGCAGTTTTCAAAAGGCTCTAATGTTTGATTTACTGTCTCACTCTTAAGTCAGTGGAGAAACTCCCCTGAACTTCTGAGAGAGAAGAATTAGATTTGAAAAATCTGCATATTGGAGTAAACAGCTGTATCACTCTGCAGATAATATCACTAAATGAACATCCATGGGAAAATAAATGATGTATTATCACTCTGCTGCATAAGCATATTAAAAAGCATTTCATATATTAAATCCCATCACACTGTGCTGGTGACTTGAGAGTACCAACAATGACCTCACATTATGGTATATGCTTTTTTACACTGGCAAACACCAAATGGGCTCTTTATGAGAGCTAAGAAACACACGCTGTTCTTCTGAAGTTTGTCAATGTTCCCCCACTTGCCATCCCCACCTTACGATGAATACATAACACCTGTCAATTTCAGAGTTTGTCATGATTTTAGTTAAGACATGGCTGCTTTCACTACAGCAATAGATTAAAAGGAAGGAGTAGGTAAAGATTTTAACATCTATATGTGGCATATGAAATTTTGCCTTACGTTCATTTTCTCTTGAGTCAGCATATGATTTGAAGTCAGAAATAGTGCGATCTTTTTCTGTGGGTTTGTGGTTTTTCTTGCTCCTGAGTGATGACAACACTTGACTAAATTCAATTTTTATGTTCAGGTCTATGAATAGCTACTTGAGGCAGAAAATCTATAACTGAATAGTTCCAGTGGGAAAAAAGGAAAACATATTCAGCTCTATTTTCATTTATGTAAAATTCAGATTTACAGCTTCAATAAAACTGTCTATTTCCTCTACCCTTAGTTCAGTGAAGAACAGAAGCAAGTGAAGCTTTGATCCATTTTTTTGCGCTAAGCTAAAATTAAATTGGCATTTAGGCAAAATTTATTTTAAGGAGGACTTTTGTTACAGGGCAAAGTCCAGAGCAGATCTCTTGCAACTTGTCAGTCACACTTGAATTTTCTTTCTGAAAAATTCTAGTGATCCCAAAGTTTTAAATAACAAAACTCCCCTAGTATAGTCTAGAGGAAAGTATGGGTATCAGGTGCATACACAGTATCTAGAACTGTACCTGGGCTGTGGTTAAAAAATAAACTAAGACAATATCTAGCACTACAATATGCATAAAGCTCTTTCAAAGTTGAGCGAAAAATAAAATCAATCTCAATTCAAAGAAATTGTTTTTATTTTCCCAATTTCCTCTTTCTTTCGGAGAAAAATTAAAAATAGAAATAAAAATAAAATAAAAAAGAAAGAAAGAAAAAGAAAAATATTCTCTCTCTACCCTACTTTCTAGCAAGTAAAGTGTTTATTTGAAATTCTTTGAGAAACCCTTTGTGTGATTTAAGTAAAACACCTGTTTTCACAAAGAGGATACTGAGTAAAGGCTAGACCTGGAGAGCAGAGGCCAGGTCAGGACTGAAGTGGAACAGACATGTCTTTGAGACACCATGTGAATTAAGACAGTGCATTTTGGGCATGTGAGGCTAACAAGTATTTTAAAATGGAATTTAGGAAGGAAATGTTTCCATTCTCCTCATTCATTCTGGCTGACTACAGTGCCTCCTCACTCCATGCACTATACTGCTCTTGTGTAGGTTGTTCTGCTTTCCAAACACCATCCCCCTATACAGCTGAGTATATTAGCACCTGGTGCTTCTCCATAAAGGAAAGTGAGGCCTGGATTAGCCTTGAAGAAACAATTAAGCACAATACATTTTTAAAACTGTGCTTCTTTTCTTAAGAGAGAGGCTCGGGTAGAATGCAAAGCCTGCACTGCTTGCTCATGGCACTGTTGAAGTGGCCTGGATGTATTTTAAGTTTGGTCATTTTTCTTTTCCAAGGAAAAAAGTACATTTTTTTCCTAGGGATGGCTTTGCTGTATTCTAGGATGCAAGCTTTGCAGAAAGGCCTTGCAACCTTTCCAGACCTGGTTGCCAGCAGGGAAGGAGCACGCTCCCTGAGCGTGCCAAGTAATCTGAACCTTGCAAGTGGCAAACCAGTCAAATTCTGGGTATGCTCGATGAGAAGCTGACATGAATAATGTAGTTTTCTCAAGTGGAGAAAGCACTTTGTGCGTGCCTGCATGTGCTGTGATAAACCTGCAGTATGCATATCTCAAATGTGCACATTGACTTGCAGGGTGAATGGGAAAGGATTGCAGATTGGCAAGGGTGTTAATCGCTTAGAGAATTCAAACAATTTTAGTCAACAAATAAGCATGGACCGGGATATTTAGAGATTCCCTGATTCCTCTTCCCTTTTCCACACCCAGGGTCACTAAGCCTGCTGAACATATTGTAATGCAGGGCTTGTAACCTTTACAGAGGAAGAACTGAAGGCCGAGAAAGAGGGAATTCCCCAGGAGATAACTTACTTTTCCCTTGTCATTCCTATCAGTCTCTGCACAGACTGGCTCAAGGCTGGCAGTCTTGAAAGGACAAGTGGAGACTTATAAAAGGTCTGACCCTTTGCAGTGCTGGGATCTGACAACGTCTCACCTGCATTCAGGCACAGACACTTGCAAGCTACCTCCACCTGCACTCTGAACTGCTGGGTTGGTGTGAACAATGCCCATTAAGAGTTTTTATTAAATTTTGTGTAAGCCTTATGTCATGCTCACATACACATTGCCATTCTTCTGAACAGTCCCAATGGTAAGTTGGAGTGCCTGCTCCCATGCTACTCACAGACAGGGAATACACAAATAGTACCAAAACGGGTAGAGCTCATGGGGTTACAATTTTGAATGCCCATATTTAAAAATTAGCATTAGCTTTCCTATCGAAGATAACCTGAGTGGAGAAGGTTGTATATTCAAGGAAATATTATATGTATTTTAAATGGAACTATATCATAATTTCATGTCACTGTCCCACACACTCAGTTGCGTGTATATGAATTACCCTCCTTCAAAGTGACTGCGCAGGACTTACAGCATTTGTTGGAGTCAAGGAAGAACGTGCATGTCCATAATTTGTTGTCTGATTTTTGGAGGCAGAGATCACTGGTTAGGAACTGAAGATGTGAGGGAGGGTAGGTTTCATTTTGACGGACCCAGCTCATCTTTGTTATGTTTTTTCATTATAATGTTTTAGTTTGGATGTGAATTTGTTTTAGATTATCTTCTCCTGTCAGCTCTAATTCTTCCCTTTACCATAATTTCAGTGCGCATCTTGGCATGAGTGCCCTTGTGATTAAATCAACACTTTCTCCAACTTAATCTTAGTTTGCTTTCACCTTCTAAATGTAAGGATCTGTGCAGCTGTCACCTATTAATCTATACACTGAGTATTTTGTTTTTGTGGAGGCAGTAGTATTGCAAGACACAGTTAAACCAAATGAACAAAGTAGCCTATTTTGTATACCGTCAGCTGCAAGGTAAGAACATGTAGAGAGCAGAAGAAGGATGCGGTTTGCTGGGGTTTAGGTTCCAAAGTTCTCTGTCACGATCTGGGTTATTCTAAGGTTTATATGTCCAAAGTCTACTGTGTAGTTAAGCCTGAAATTTAAAGTAACTGAAAAGCTGAGAATAAAGGTTTAGAGAGTAGCCAAGAGCTTAATGAGTATGGATTTTTAGGAGTGTGTAACATTGGCATTGCTTTTCTGTTGAGACAAAATAAGATGTTTCTCCACTAAAAGCTTGTTATTAATAATCAAGTTCAGCATGTATAATTCAGTCTGCCTCAAAAATGTCAGACATTGCTTCTTTTGTAGTTGTAAATATTAAGTGGTCTAGTTTGCCAACAGATGTTCTTTGTAAGAGTTCTGCAATGTAATGAAAAAGTAAGATATATCTCATTCACTGTCTCAAATGCTCACACTTTTCGTGTTCTGCAGGATCGAGAAACAAATAAGCAGGTTTCGAGGATGGTTACCTAGAAAGCCAATGAAACTGGATAAGGAGACACTGCCGGATCTGGAGGAGAATGACTGCTATACTGCACCATTCAGCCAACAAAGGATCCATCAGTGAGTACTTTATTATATCATAGCATCATAACTTAATTACAAGATTAAATTTTTTCCTTCTGGATTCACCTTGGAAAAAATCAATTTCTTAGTTCACGTCTTAAAGACTAGTGTCTTCAGATTAGTTCTTTGTCACACAAAGGGAGAGAGTCTTGAGAGAGCATAAAGTCTGCCTACGTTTGTAGTAATTAAAGGTCCAGCTCAAAGCTAAAAGAAATCAATGGAAAAGTTCCTTTTGATTCACTGGAATTTCAATTATATACTTAAAGTAGTCAACTGGCTAATTCTCTCTTGGGTCAGAACTACAGTTTTTCTTTGTATATTTAAGATGTGATTAAAACTTATTCAGCATTTCTGTCTTTTATATAATCAATATTAGTCTTTCTAACACTGATGGTCAAAATAAACTGATACTGCATTTCATTCCTAGTTATGTCTGTAAACCAAACAGAAGTCTAAAAACAGGACAGTGTTATTTTATTTGAATTTCTCTGCCTTTTACTTCAACAGAAGCAATGCTGCTTGCATAATGCCAGTGTTAAGGTCTATCAGTTGCCCTTGTCCAAGAATACCAGTGGTATCAGTATTGCACCAATGTTACAAAAGAAATCATTTGACTAGTAGAAGCCTTTACTCTCTTGCAAAATGCAAAACAGAAAAAGGCTTAGCATTGTTTTCAGATCCCATGTTGAATTTTTAAGGCTGGCAAACTTTGGAGAAAGAGTGTGTCTTATGGTTAGTTACTGGGCCTGTGATATTGGGAGCAATCACTGACTACCTCAAAACAAAACCACAAAGAATAGGCAGCAGTGACCAAGGTACTAACAGAAAACTCATGTGATGTGGAATGAGTCACATGTAGATCAAAGACTAAAAATATGAAATATGTGATTTTATTTAGGGAGAAGACAAGTATAGTTACTGCTCTTTGAATAAACATTTCATTCAAATGCCTCACTTTGAATGAACAGTTTTTCAGGGAGTGGATTTATTTACTGCAATAGGAGTGAATAAAATAGATGTCCTCTGCTGCAAGTAGTGTCTTTTCAAATACAGCAGAAAAACAAAAACAGGTGCAAATCTCCAGGGAAATTTCAGTAGAAGTGTGCTCTTAGCACCAGTCACCAGCCAGAGTTATCTCCACTAAACGTCTGTGCCCTGAATAGACATTGGATTCAGGCTAGAGAGTCTTCTGAGATTTAAGCAAAAAGATGTTTCCGTTATTTCGCCCTGCAATAGGAAGAGTATGTGCAGACCAGTGGTAATTTAAAAAAAAAAAAAAAAAAGTCTGGACTTATGTTTTTATTAATATTAACTGTTAACTGTCCTTAAAATTATGGCATGTGACTTTGTGTGTATGTGTGTGGCTGGAAGGAGAATTGGCATATATGAACCAGAGTATTTTTTATATTGTTCTGCCTTGCTTATATTTGAATTGGTAAACTAGCAAGCTTTTTAGTAAATGCTGATCATTTGCATTCCCGCTGTTGTTTGGTGCTTCTTTTATATCATTACAGACTTTATAGCTCCACCCCACAGCAGGTCGGATATTTTCGGTTTGCTTTCTGTTTAGTCTACCATTCCTGCTGTGTGGGGACTGATATAATGCTGGCTGAGCTGCCCTCCTGCCCCACAGAGGTGCTGGCTCTGGCAGGTTTCTTGTACTCCCCTTATGCTCCAGCCTGTTGCCTGTATCTATCTTATTATTCTTCACCAGAATTTTGAAATCTAATGACTTGTTCAATATTTGTCAAGTGAATTGCATGCAAGCTTTTTAATTGTTCCAAGAATTTCAGGGGACGTTGGTAAGCAGAGCATTTCAGGAACATCTTTGGTCTATACTTCTAATCTTTGGTGGTAGAGTGTGAGTATCTAATATTTGGAAATGTAGATATAAAATGATTTTAGAATTCTTTTTAGAATTATTTTATTAGTATCAGTTACCAGTCCAAAAGTGTATTATGTTGAGGTTCACTTACTTTATATAAGTTGCTGCTTACTTTACGTAAATTTCTGTTTCTTCCAAGATATAGATAAACATTCTGTTGGAAAACCTGTATACAACCAGCCAGAACATCAAACATGGCGAACATACGAGTAGAAATTGTTGGTTTATGTATTAATGTTGATGTGTATCTCAACACATATTAACTGATGTAACAAATACTGCGACTGGCACCTTCATTTGTGTGGGTCAGTTTTGACAGATGGGGTTTGATCAGTAAGAAAATAATTTCTCTTTCACATCTACCCCCTGCTATGTATTGTAACCTTCACAAAGACTGCACTGTTAATTGTCCCCTACTGAGAAGAGTAACAGAAACCCTCCAAAGTTGATAAACGTCATGCCTCCGTATTAAATTGAAGCTTCAGTTATCAGTTGTCACTGATGTGTTACATAAACTTTCACTTGCTTTTTAATAACAAAAAAAGCTGCTGATTGAATTTAATGCGATTTTTTGAAACCCATCAGGTCTTTTATTTAAATTTATATCCCAGAGACCCACAATGCTCTTTTAGGAATGTGAAGATACATAGTGAAATTCTTGAGAAATGAAAATTGCCATCTGCAATAAAGTTATGATAATTTAGCTTACAGATGGTTGATGATAGGAAAAGTCTATGCATTTTCATATTTGGTGTAGTTAAAGTTTTGCTAGAGTGCTGTTACATACCATATTGCCATTACAACTAAATTATTAGCTAGCATTATAATGGGGCCTACATTATTGTCATGGGCAGTGACACGTGGAATTCACATTCTCTTCTGCAGGTACATTATCCTGTAGTCTAGAGTATCAGTGACAGTCTCTTCCTTACGCTTGGGCTTTTAGATACAGCTCTGCTTCTGTTTCTGTCACACACGTCCCAAAACTGATTCACACAGAACATGCAGAGGACATGGTGGATCCCAATACCATACAGATGCTCAGCTGGCTGACCTCAGGTTTAAGACCTTTCAGCCAATGCAGGGCCATTTTTTGAAGTTCTTTAAGTCCTCAGAAAATGGAGAATAAATGCAAGTCTTGTGCATTGTGTTTAGGTTGTAGCTAAATAATGTCATTAGTGTCTGCTTTTCCTTTTTATCATATCTTGCATACAGATTTTCAGTTTTAAGTTTATAGTAAAAAAGATGAAATTCTCTTGCAAATCTGGAATCCTAAGTGAAAAGTATATTAAACCTTTCTTTAAGAAATATCTACAGGAGCTTAAAATATATGATCAGTCTTTTAATTACACTAAGGAGGATTTTGCTGGCTCTTGTACAAGTATTTCTGGAGAGCAAGCTATGTTCTTTTGCCAGTTGAATATGTCTAGGAATTCTGTGTTATCATTAATCAATGTTTGTCCAAGACATTCTGAACTCTTAATAATCACATAGTAAAACATTCACAAATGCTACTGTCCCGGAAGTATAAATCTGCATATCCTGAGTTTGCTGACAAGATGTCCATGTCCTCACTGTAGGTTTGGCCACATACTATAGCTGGAGGTTGCAGAGTTCTTCCTTCTAAACTTGTCTCATGTGCTTTAAATTTTCTGAGGTATCATTCCTTAAATATTCACATGAGCTTGTTCATATTTGATGTTCGTCTTGAATTCCTAATTTCTTCCTTTCTTCACAGTCTCAGATGTTTTTCATCTCAGCAAAAAAAATACAACGTTTATCCTTTTTTAGATCTAGACACAGTTTTCATATCCAGGTCTCTGGTCTGATACAGATGATGCTTGAAACATGGTATGAGTACAGTCTTCATTTGTGATAGTCACCGTTAAAAGCATGGAATGACAAGTTTCCTCCAGGGAAGGAAAACAGTTAAAATAAACATAAAATAAAAATAAAAACTAAAACTAAAAATAAAAATAAAAATTAAAATTAAAATTAAAATTTAAAAAAAAAAAAAAAAAGGCCTGATTTGGCCTTGTTTCAATAGGAATTAATACTTTTGAGGTACTGAAGTACAGTGAGCAACTTTAAAGGTTGTTTTCTAGCCTTGTTCCTTCTTGAATATTTCGTTCCCGTTCAGATGGAAAAAGGCTAATTTGAAAAAAAAAATTAGATGTGTTTTCAGAGACATAGCAAACCCTTTGCAGTACCTCCAAAACAGGCAAAGAAAACTGTAAGAATCATATTTGTAAGATGTGCCTATAATTTTTGCAGCATGGGTTCAGGTTTTCTTTTAAAGAGATTATTATTATACTTTACAGGATATATCGTAGAATTGTCAGTACAAGAGAAGACCAAAATTCATCATATTTCCTAGGCAATAGGAAATCATTTTTTTTGGAGGAAAGAAGCTCTGTCTGGCTGAGGCAAGCATTTTGTTGGAATTTTGTGGAATACAAAATCATAATTTGCAAGATAGTCTTCTGAGCAGTATCTCTCTTCTTCAGCCACAGATAGGGAAGGGGGTTTTTTTATGCCAAACCATTTTTTCTGAAAATTATCAGTTACAAGAATGCACAGTTCACAATATCTAAAAAATGTTTTCCCTCAGACATTATGACAATTAATTATTTTTCTACTACATCTTAGTTATTTTATGTAGTGAGCTGCTAGTCAGCTGGGAATAGTAACAGTGGTAATTATCTGAAATTTCTTTGATAGTTGTATAGTAGCTAGGAAAATGCTTTTAATTGCTGCTTAGAGATTTCAGACTTTATCAGGAGCTATTTTCCTTTTTTTTTTTTTCTTCCAAAGGCGATAAACGCTCTGGTTAAATATTAATATAATATATAATTGAATAAGCCTCTTTAAATAAATATTTATTACTTCAGTGAAAATTAGATAAAAACTTTACACAATTTGGAGACTGGGAAAGTACCTGTATTAATTAAAAATCAATTAAAAAGTAAAATTAAAATATATACCAGAGATTAATGCAGTTGTTTTCATTTCTACCAAATCCCCTTGTACATATTGTCCTGTATTTTTCTCAGATTTCCAAGATATCTGTCTGTCAGGGTGGAGTTACATTTTACATTTTTTCTGATGCTCAGATTGGCTCTGATAAATGCTGTCCTCACCAAGATGACCTGTGACTATGTCCCACCAAGCTGCTTCACACAGAGTTCATGGATGGGTCAGGAAGGAACTGCATGGACACTTACGTGGTTTAAACCAGGATGGTCGTTCTTGTGTTTGTATAAATCTACAGTGTAATAACTACACATTTGCAAATAGCTTCTTATAAGCAGGGGATCATATATCCGTAAGATTCATGCTCCTAAACAAATCTTTGCCTGACCAAACTTGTAAGCACCTTGCAATGGGTTTCTTAAATTCTCTTTGATTCTGAAAGTTCTAATTGCCTGGCAAACTGAATAAAACAGGGCTAAATTTAAATAAATTTAAAAACTATTTAATTTTTAAAATAAATTTTAAGATTATTTTTACTAAAAAATAAATAAATAAAGCTCATTCTATCTCTGTTTAATATTCCCGAGTGAACTAATTTAAATTAAGAAGTGATTTAGGGAGCAGGGTGATTTGGGAGAGGAAGGTGGAGGAGAGGTTCAGCACTTTCAAGGCTCTATTTTCCTTTAGCAGTTTTGAGGCTGTGATGTGCCAGATCTGAGACAGACAAAGCCACTAATACATTCTTCATCCCAAAGTGAAAAGTGGTCCTGGTGTAGGCACATGATGGGAAAAATCACTGATAACCACTAATAAACATTTTATTTCAGATAAACAAAAAAGTCTCTCACAGCCTTGTAAGTCACGCAAAATGAAAATAAACAGCAAGTAATCATCATACACCCATTTTCAAACAAATAAACTACAGGGATGTGTGGTAATATTCTCACTGCAATACTGCAGCCTCATCTTGTTGCTGATGACTTTCTTTCTCTGTTGTCAAATGAGGTAATGACCTGCCATTGCCTCAGCCAACAACAGCTAGCTAGCTCCAGTGTTTTACCTAGCAGTGCAGAGAGGTGGGCATTTTTTTCTGTACAGAGGAATACGCTTCTCGTGTAGTGATTCCTAAGTTCAGACAGCATCTGTGCTTCCAGTGTGTACTGCTTCCAGCACCAGATTTGCTTAGATCATACATTTTAATATGGTGAGTGTCAGACATTAAACTTTTCAGTGTCTGGGGATACCATGGAGCAAAGATACGCATTGGGTATGCACCCATGCTCAACTGTAGTTTTGTAACCAGACCATGGGTGTTCAGCTTTCAGCATGTATATCTCACCAGTACAGCAGAAAATAGCATTTTCAAGCCTTTTGCTTCTCCAATATAAACTGAAGAGTAAGCACAGATTTTTCAAATTATTAGACACATATTCAAGACTTAATTTTACCCCCAGTGGGTTTGTACAACCTGCAGAATGAACAAGGAGAATGTAAGAACAGGAATTCATTGGCAGTTTGTTGAATTCACATTCATTTGAGGGCCTTCTCTAGACGATGGTTGGCTTTGCTGTGCTTTATCCATGGAAAGACAGTTTGAAATCTCCAGTTCAGAGTCTAATTAAGAAAGCTACAAATATAATTTCAAAGCAATTAACCTTCAGTGACTTGTCACATCGCTTACAGTAGGAATTTAAGAGCAATATTTCCACAACAACATTTTTAAAAGGCACTTTAATTAAGGATCAGCTCTGGAACCTTTACTGCCAGAAGTGCTCTCATTATCTTCATTGGGATTCTCCTTTTGAGTAAGGACAGCTCACAGAAATATGGTTTACAGGACCAGGTTAATGGGTATAACTGTTGTGGAACAAATCACTGGTTTTATTATCTACCTATGCATTACCTTCACAAGGAATAAAAATATTAGTGTATTAATTCTTACTTATTTTTTTTTGTCCTACAGAAGAGGTGACAAAGTGACCAAAACCTTCAACTGAACTGTCTCCTAAATAATGCCTGAACCCTCACTGATCCTGAAAACAAGCTGCATTACTCATGAATATTCAAACCTTTGTGTGTATTGAAATTCTAACAAGGGCAGTAGAAATAGAACAGCTGAGGAAACTGTTCCATCTGGAAGTAGCAAGGGTTAAAAAGTTCCTTACAAAGCCTCTATTTTGTGTATTTTGTAGCTCAGTAATGTCTGATGAATGTTTTTCTACACCTAGTTTGGAAATATTTTCAGCTCTGACCCCTGTGCAGTGAAATTTGAAGGGTGAGATTCTACATAGACTGAAAAAGACTTTCTCCTCTGAATTTGGATGCTGTAGACCTTGAAAGAGCCCTGATGACTATTCTGTGAATATGGATTTATCACTCACGTTCAGAAAGGAGACAACCTAGAGCACAAAAACCTTGGAGGAAGGAAGGCCCAGAAAGTGCAGGAGAGAAGGGTGTTGATAGAAAAGGATAGATCCTGCACTGAAATGCGTGATTCTCAGCAGACAACGGAAACCCCTGTGATTTTGGAGACAAATTTGAACCTCCCCCAACATGGTCCTAATATATGTCAACCTCTAACGGAGATGTTGCAACACATGGTTAAAACTACTTCAGATAGTTTCAGTCTTTCAGTGCCTCCCAGTCATTTTTATTCCCTATTTTTATTCCCTGTACCAGAGCCCACTGCCCCTTTGGCTGTGCTGATACTGCTCTGTCTGGGGCTGTTCTATATACGATTATGCATAAATTATCAAAATGGCCAAATAACCAAAAAGAAAAAAAAATGGTTTTTCTATTAAAAAATAGGCAAGGATTTATTTTAACCTTTGCCATGTGCAATTACTCCCCAAAACTGTGACACAGGAATAGTCCAGTACATCCAGAGGACTCATGTTTGGCACTCCTCTCTCACCTTTGGTGAACTCTAGTATTTCCTCCGCACCCATGTCTCTGTGAGTAATGCTGGAAAACACTGAAGGACATGTTCTTGGCCTGCTCCAGCTGGGGTGACTTCTCCCTCTCCTCTCCCCATCTTGTTGACAGGTGCAGTTTAATGGCACAAAGGATGGGCAGGGCAGAACCTCTACAGCTGTCATATTCACATATGTTTTAGGACTGTTTCAGATAGTGCTGGAATTGGCAGTGTTCTTCATGGTAGTTATCATACTGAAGTGTTGACATCTGCTTCACAGACACATCTGCTTGTTCCTTTGTGGCCAAGTGAGATCAACAGATACAATACTGTTGCTAAGTTTACAAATGAATGCAAATATCTAAAGTGCTCTTTAAAACAAATAGTTCTTATTGCCTTTCAAGATTGAACAGTGTTTGGTTTTAGCCTTTTTTTTCCCTACTCATGACTCACAAAGATAGAAGCAACTAAATGTAGAAAGACTATTAACCTACTTGTCCAGAAAAGTGGTTGAAAGAATTACCTGTAGTTGCAGAATGTCATAGTCATGATAACAAATAGGTAAAATAACATTATATTGCAAAAATAATAGATAAATATTATTTTTTTACCATTACCTGAGTCAATGTTGCTAGTTTCCCAAATGAGTCTATTCCATTTGCAATTGAATCCTGCAAGAACTCGTAGCTAATGAAAATTACTGTGCTGTTTTGATTTCAAAAGTTATTTTCATAGACCTTTAACATTCGGTGCTACCTGGAAGGTGAGATCTTAGAGATGGAAGTCAGACATTACAAGAAAATGAAATAAAGTGGGAAAATTCATAGCTATTCATTTCTGTTTCACCACTGTCTTTTAATTTGTTTCTGCTGCTACGAAAACAGCCTAATACAGAGCTCCAGCTTGGAGTTTAGGCTTTTTTTAATCTGTTCTGATTTAATCCTTAAACACTAGGCATTCTGTGATGGCAGTGTTTCCTCTTTTTTTGTCAGAATCCTTCTACTAACTCTTGTTTTGCATATTGGTTGTTTTCAACTACATTTGGTAAAGGTGTAGCTGTCTCAAAGATAAGCAGAGTCTTATTTACTTTATGAGTATCAGCTGATAGAAACGAGACAGTGGCCTACAATTTGTGCCTATGCAGAAAAGGCAGCTGGTGCACACCAACTGTACATGGTGTTTGGTACCAGCCCACTAGTAAATGATCACACACATGGTAGTCAGCCAATATGCATAAATCATGGTAGGTACTCTAGGGCACGTGTAGGACCCTGGGATGTGAGAGGAAGCCAGAAGTGCAGTAGTGAATATATGGCGGACAAATAAATGACCTGCGAGTATTTGGAGTGGAGAGGGAAAGAAGCCATGAGACAGTAATCTCTAGAAAACCAGGTTCCATTAATTAAGCTGCTCTTGGAGCAACTTGTCTTTTATTTTTTGTCTTTACTTTTGAATTATGTCTTTACTTTTGAATTTTTTTACTATGTACCTTTGAGGCTGAACATAATGAATTTACAGGCCGTCTTGTTTGGAAAATTCCACAGAGATTTTTGGATAATAAGGAAGGAAGGAGTGCGTGGAGTCCTTGAAGTCCATAATTTGGACTCCTCACCTGGCTTTCCAAATGAATGTGGAGGTGCAAAGCCATATCTCATTTCCCATGGGTAAAGATTCACTCTGAAAAACAGGGTTTTCATTTGGGAAAATCACCTGAGGGGAAAACTGAGCAGTGAATCC
This sequence comes from Anser brachyrhynchus, assembly GCF_964034855.1. Classification (NCBI taxonomy): domain Eukaryota; kingdom Metazoa; phylum Chordata; class Aves; order Anseriformes; family Anatidae; genus Anser; species Anser brachyrhynchus. Next base: position 45,652,585 of record NC_137694.1, on the reverse strand, counting down.
CACGTTGTGCAGAAGAGAAGGTAGCATAAATATATGCCAAGCTCCCTATTAAGATTTTCTCTTTTTATGTCACATCTGTTCAGCACACAGGCTGGCCTCTTTATAACATCTCTATGATTTTACCATTTTATTTATCACTTTATTCAATTCTCTAGAGCTCTTCACGAATACTGAGGAAGAAAACAATCTTACATCCTATCCACAGTATTTTTAAGAATATGAACCTTTCCATTCAATCAGTTACTAAGGACTACATTTTCAAAAATATTTAATTTTTTTAAATATATGCAGAGGCCTACTTCATCAGAAACTCCAACCACTTATATGCTTATTGAAGTATCTAAATTACTTCCAGAGTGTATTCTGAAGCCCCTACATGACTCAAGCAAACATAAGAGTTCTTTAGCAGTTATTAGCTGACATATTGAACCAGTATTTCTAAACTAAAACACTTATATTGTTTACATTTTTCCAGTGACTATGGTGATACGTTAAAATATGTTGTTTTCTGCAAGTACGTATGTTGTAACTAAAAAATCTATATAAAATATATTATAGCAGAAAATCTAATAAATATAATATATTTTGTGGCTATTTTTTTTAATACCCTAGACTCCTCACAATTCTGTCTAAACTATTGAAACTGCATTCATACGTAATGCCATGAACACCTTCTGAAAGCTAATTTTCTACTCTATTTTAGCTTCCAGCACTAAACATAGGAATATCTAATATTTTCAGTTTCTACCAGTATTTTGATTTTCATTAAGCATGGTTAACAGTCATTTTTTACCAAGTGGATGCTTCCATCCAACTTTTAGTGGTAAAGCATAATAAAGAAGCCTGAAATAGAAATCAAATGTGATTTCTACAGCTGCACTTATAAATCTTTTGCTTTTGCAAATTTTTGTGCAACTATTTGGTAGTTTTCAATGACTTATCTAAATGTGATGCTTATCATAGCGAATGCATAAATATCTTTGATCTTTCTCCAGACTCGTTCATGTCATTCTTTGCTAGGAAATGAATGCTGTTACTGAGATCATCTCATCTGGTGAATCATCTCACTTAATCTGATGTCCTTTAATCTTTCTTGCACTTGCTCTCAAACTGTAGATTTTTAATGTGCTACAGAAATTAATGGAATTTAATATTTGCTTTAAACATGATACTATAATTCCTGAAATGGCCTTGTTTGTGTTTTTATATAGCTTCATCATACACAACAAAGACACTTTCTTCAATAATGCTACCAGAAGTAGAATTGTACACCACATCTTACAAAGAGTGAAATATGAAGAAGGGAAAAACAAAATTGGTAAGTGATTTTAATGTGGATGCTAAATTCCATCAGAAAAATAGGAGGAGTCTGGTGGGGCTGATTACACTCTCTTACTTCATTTTCAGTGGCCTCAGTTTTGAACTGTGTACACCTCACCCATTGCTGTGGTAGGGACTTGTCCTAGCAAAATCATCACGCTTATGGAGAAAAGCATTTACTCCTTCATAAAAATGTATTTGGAAGGAAGGCAAGATTTATGCTGTTGTACATCCCTGGATATCTGTTCCTCCCTAAGGGAGATGTGAGGTCCTGTAACTCCGTAGCTGCCATAGGTCAAAGGGGAGTTCACCAAGACGTCCTCAGTGCAAAGGATGCCGTGCATAGCTATGGCATCTCTTTCAAACAGTGAGTGGAGTGGGCCTTTGGAGTAGCACATATGTGGATCCAGGAAAGCAGACAGTGATGGATGAGGGCTGGAGCACAAAAGAGTGGACCTTTTCTGTCTTGTGATACAGAGCATTTACTGCTTCTGTACCATATAGAGACTTGGTCATCACACACAGAGATGCAATCCCCATAAAAGTCTACAGCACATTTCATTTCCCTGCTGTTTAAACCCCATGCATCTTCAAGAGGTAAAGAAGTATACCAGAATTTAACTTGTCTCTTCCCCAGATCCTGGAATGAGGGCAGTGATAGCTCTGAGTAATGGCGGTGTGCAGAGAGGAGAAAAGAAAGGGGACAATTCATGCAGTGCATCCAGCCATTGCATGTAGCACATACATCTGCAGTCCTTGCCTGCCTCAAGATCCCAAGTTCCCTCACATATCTACTTGTCTGGTACCCACCATGAACAAAAAATTGCACAGATCACTGGGCTGAGTAAAGCCCAGCTCAGCTGTACAGGTTTTGCTTTTCTGCCAAAGATACTTCAGGAGAAAGCGTATTCTGCTAAGCAGATACTAATGCTATCACTGAAAGTGCTGTTTATGTTGAATTAATACTTCTCATTGCTGTGTTGTCACTGCTATCATTCCTCTGTGAATTAGGAATGGAATCATGATCCTTTTCCTTTACATCAGTGGGGTTCAACTACCTTCAGGCTGTTAGTGCCAGTATTTAATTTTGCATTGCCATATAGTCGTTCAGTCCTATTTTGGTGACTTTCCAAGTGAAAAGGGCCCACATCTCAGAATCATTCATTATTTCTGTCCTAGTTCTCATTAAAGAGAGTCAAGACCTGACTGAGTGGGTCATATGATTACTTTTTCATGACATTTTGATTCAGGTTCAAATATATTTCCTGGTTTTCTGTTACTGCGGTCTGTCTTGTTCCTGTTCTGTCTGTTAGTCCAGCAGCTTTCATAAGACATAAATTGAACATATTTTACAACATTGTCATCAAATGGAAATTAAAAGCTTCTGTTGTTTTACTGGCCTGGAATTCAGAAATGGAAAGGTCTTCCCTGAAGTTTTCATCTCCCAAGAAATACTGCCCTTCCTCTGTATAGCTTCTTTAGAACAAAATACATGGCATCAAACTGCAGTCTTGATGTGAGGTCCCTAATTTCACTGAAGTTACACTAAAAAATGGATTTGGCAAATGAATCTTTAAACATCAGGCATAATAAATGATAGGTTGTTGTTAATATTAGAACAAATCTTTGCTTGTGTTATATCTTAGTTCCTCAAAACCTATTAAAGATGAATTTTTTACTTGTCTCTCTTACTGTCAATGAGCTTCAAACTTCACTTAGCAGTATATCATGAAAATGTACTTTGCTTTTTACTTAGCAGTTTTACTGGCCTTATTGGTAAATAACTGGATACTTTTGGTTCTTAGGTCTGAATCGATTGCTCAGTAATGGCTCCTATGAAGCTGCATTTCCTCTTCATGAGGTATTTTTCTCTTTTTCTTTCTTTTTTGAAGAGATGCTTCCCACAAAATGAATACTTAATTGTGTAAATATTCTCAGTCTTACTAATGTTATTATTCTCTTTTACATTCTACAGCTGCCTCTGGCATCTCACCATTTAGTAATGCTTTTTTTTCCTGAAAAAAATGCTTTTTTTCTTATAAAAAGGGGAGTAAGAAAAGTTGTTCTGGATTTGTTTCGGAAAAAGTATTTGGATGTGATAAATCAGTATGTTCTCAGAAGGGAAAAATATGTTGTGGTTTTCTCTTTGAAATTCTCCAGTTTATACCTTTTGACTAGAACACCAGTTATCATAACACCAGTTTCTTAGGAAGAACAATCTCAAATCTCACTGTGGGCAGAGGAAATATTCCTTCTAATGTCCTGTTTAGCTTTTGATGCACAGGTATGGAATTTGCATAAATTGTGTTATCCATACCACTAGTGAAAGAGATTTCTTAGGTATTCTTTGTTGTTGTTGTTGTTCATTAATGTCCAGATCTATATTTTAGGGAAGTTACAGAAGCAAGAATTCAATAAAAACCCATGGGGCAGAAAACCACAGACACCTGCTCTATGAGTGCTGGGCTTCCTGGGGAGTCTGGTATAAATACCAGCCACTGGATCTTGTGAGGTAAAACTTCCCTGCTTTTAATATGCTGAATTATAGGTCATGTGGGCATAGATTATCTTCTCACAACACCATGCATGTTTGTTTTTGATTTCCATGTATACAATAAGATATCAATGTCACAGTATAAACAACTTCTCTTTACAATGTTTTTTAATTATTTGCCCATGGTTGTCAAGTCTACTGTTCTTCATCAGCATTTCTTGTTTGTGAAAGTGCTGTCGAGCCATATCAGGGTTTTAGTTTAATTTGGTTTGTGAGTGTGGTCCGTCAGCCATCTGGAAGATTTTCTAAGTGTGAGAATAAACAAGGTTGGACACACAATTGTACTGGGCTTTGGTAGCAGCCTACTTAAGTAGTCCAAGTGTGATGTTTAACATTTTGTAAGATCCTCCAGCTTTTCATCAGACAGTAACATGCAAAGGTTTTTCCAGAACTGTCTTACAAGAGAAAATAAGCAAAGTAGCAGACTCCTTAGCTATGGTCATGGGTGTCCTGTGGTGGTTCAGAGTAGTTGCCGATCCAAGGAGGAGAGGGGCAAGGAGAGCTGCAGGGCTCTGACTGTTCACAGCAGCATGAGTCTCAGCAGCCATCAAGCTCAGCAGGGTTCGAAGCTGCAGCCCCAACCCAGTCTTGCCATTAGCTTCCTAGAGTGCATTGTTGGCTGCAATGAATTCGCTGAAGGAGGAGTGATAGAAAAGAGGAGGAATGCCTTTTTTGTCTCACTTCATGGATACTAGATCCCTCACATTTCTCTAGCTCCTGCCACATCTTTCCTCTCTACTGCCTCAGGAACTCACGTGTCTAGTGATATGGAGATTTTTACTTGAAGAGCTGACAACACCAGCAAGACCTGTTGTTAATTTCACTTGGAAGTATCTCAGCAAGCATAGATTAAACAAAAGCTTTTTTAGTACCAGTTGTGCAGCAGAGGCAATTTTGTATGGTTCTGTTTGCTTTTTTCCCCCCAAAACAACTATGTTGGGTGTGCTTGAAGGGCATAGTGTTGTCATCTGTACAAAAGGAGTGAATGGCTGTTAATTCTTCACAGACATCTGGCCAGAACTCACTGCTTTTAGCTGATATTCCCCTTTACTATATGTTTTAGAAAAGCTAAGGAGTAGGTTAGGTGTAGATGATAAAACAACATAAAATCTCATTAACAGACATGATATTTCCACCTTAAAGTCAAGCGCCACAATGGTAAGTGAAAATGTCCATACATACATTGATACTATTTTGTTTTCCTTAGCTGTTAAAATGAAGGCTCACATCTCTGTTGTTGTTAATTTGGTGCCTTCCAGATTTCATTTGTTCTCATCAGCTGGCTGTTATTGGAGATGCTAGTCACTAGAAATGAATGAGAAAAAGTCATTTGAGGGTAATTGCACGATTCTGCTTTCACTCTGCTTTGAAACACACAGCAATATGAAGGTGCAGACTCAGCACAATTGCAGAGGCACCATTATGAATCAGGATGTAGCAGTGTGATTTTAATTACACTTCTGTTGGAGTTTAGTATCAGTAGTTACTTAACAAGAATAATTTAAGATCCTTAGAACTGATAGCAATTGGAAAAAGGCAGGACTTTTTATATTTATATGCTCAAGAATGACATACATCAATGGAAACAGTTGCAGTAATTCCTAAGGGCATTGGATCGTTTCCTTCACACTTCTTTGCATAACTGCTGTCCCCTAGACTTTTCACAGATGATTCCTGCTGCTGCTTGTGCATGCCATTTACAGGACAAGAAAGGGTGGGAAAAAACTATATTTATAAATTGATTATAAAGCAACCTAAATGAATCTGAAAGCAAAAATAATGCCTGAATAACGTGCATTATCACTTAGTACATTAAATGATTTGATTGCAACCTAACTTCTTTTCAAACCCTCATCACACCTTCCTCCCCACCACATTGTTCTAGATATTACAGAGAGCATTATGTATCCAAAACATGTTAGAAAACTCTAGCTCCTTCACAACTTGTTTCAGTGGTGTAAAAATTTCTGTATCAGATTTCATTCTGACCTGCAAAAAGATTAATGAAGATATATTTTTAGCTTGAGACCAGACTTGTCTATATTCTAGCTCCATGACTTTCTTCTAGGCATCTTGAAACAAACAAAAAAACTATATAATGAAGGTCAGTAAACATAGAAGAATCCAATACACATTTTGTGGGTTTGAAATCAGATTTTGTAGTTTGCTAAATTTCAAAAATGTACTTTAATGATAAATACTGAAATTGAAATCTTGGCCCAATCTGTGGCAGTTCTTCCACTGAAATGGGGTAAAGAGAGAGACAATTTGATGCTAAGATAGGTTGTATTGGAGAGCTCATGAACATCGGCATAAAACCAAGAAACTGAGATTTCTTTTTTTTTTCTTTTTTTTAATTCCAGTGATACAGTATATATGAGCATAGGAGCAATGGGTTATTCTATTAGGTGCTTGGGAGTGATTTTATTTCTCTGCTTTTAAGGTTTTATGTAGAGGAAAATTTCTGTGGGAGAACCATAAAAGATACAGAACTTTTTTTTTCTATTATGATTAACAGCCTGAAAAATTGAATGCTAATGAGACAGCAAAATTAACAAACATGCAAATGTCATCAAGGCTGGAAAAATGCAAAGAGGCCTACAGTGAGCAGGGTGATAACAGGTGAAATTCAGGTATAAATAATGCACACTGGTACACCCTAAAAAAGAGAAGAAAAAAAAATCCCTGGAAGTCTTTATATACATTGCTGAGTTTTATGTGAAGTGCCAGCATCCAGATAAGAGAACTGCCATCACTTCGGAGAGGTCTATGAAATTTATTTTCAGTATATACTTACCGAAAAGATACAAAGACCTTGCTCACTATATGTGATACAAAATGAGTGGCAAAGGATTTTCTAAGCCACCTCCTCCTGAGGATGTTAAGTGTGCAGGTGAACCCAGTTATGGGTTGGAATACATGTGGAACTGCTCTAAAAGTGGTACCTGGGGAGGTCTCCAAAGACCGTGTTATTGTCATAGTTTGTTTCTACAACACTCAACCTAGTAGCATCTAAGAAGAGACTTACAGAAAAAAATATATATCTATGCTATCTACAGGTTCAGAGGAAATGAAATAAATACTACCTTGATCCTGACATTGGTTATAGTAGTACAGCCTGTGGAATACCTGTTGTGAAGCAAAGGGTGATGGTGAAATATTGAAGCTGTTCATAATTAAGCCAATAGGCACAAAAGTAAAAGTCTGCATACAGCACTTATTTTTAAAACCAGGTTCACAAGTGGCCTCACAAAAGGGAAATGTGCCTTTTCCTTTCATTGCAGACATTAGGGGCAACATTCATCCCTGAATGCAGGGAATGAAACAAAAAGATAAATCTTGATGAATGTTAGGTTTACTTTGAACTATGTACATGGGGAAAATAAGTCCATAAATATTAATTGGAAGAAAGCTTAAAATATGAACTTTCTTTTTCAGTGGAGCAGACACAGCTTTATATCCTGTGTGTCAGACAAAGAATAAGGCCAAAAGGTTCACTAACTCTCCTAAGTCAGGGCTCAAAAAGCAGTTTCCAGTGTGTCTTTTTATAACCAGACCTGCTGCCCTTGTCAGAACTGAGTATGTTATTGTTAGCTTACCACCTCTTTAGCCCCAAAATTTGTTTCTCTGTTGAATGACAGAAGAATAAAAACAACATGACAGTATTTGGCCTCTGATGCAATGTTGGTAAACTCAACTGATAATAAACAGTGTAGGTCAGTTTTCTTCCTATCATCCAGCAAAGTGTGAGCTGGGCTCTGACAGATATTTCTAATGCTGGAAAATCTTGACATTCATTTGAAAACTGATGATTTTGTCTATTCCAGACCAAGTGTTTCTTTCTCTTCCCCACTGCCTCCAGCCCCAAAGCCCATTGTGGGGCTCTTCCTGACTTTGAAAGTTCTACCAAAAAAAATGTGTTCTGGTAGCATAAAGGAGCCAGCAATGCTAGCTCACTTCACTTTTTTTCCGGAGAGATCAGAAGTTTCATCATTAGTGTAAATGTGGGTTTTCATCAGCCGCTGTTCTCAAATTCACTTGACATGCACTTTTAAGTTGTCCATGAAGTCTCTGAAGTGCAAGAATATCATTTTACCTATTTTACCTCCTTCTTTAAAACTATTCTTGCAAATAATCTCTTAAAAATTCCATCGTATTCATGCTCATTACATACTAATTTGTAAAGCATTCTAATGTGATCAGAGCATACGGTACACATAATACCCAAACACAGGACAACGCATGCAGACTGCTCCTATGCTGATACGTCCAGAAGATTTTTTACGTGCTGGACGTGTTCATTGATACATAAAGTGTGATTGTGTTTGGGAAGAGGAAAAATACCAATGAATATGTCACAAATAGGAAGTTCCTGATCACATTGCTGTTAGTTTTTAAACAATATAGCTAACAGATTAGTGTTGATTCAGACTATTTTCCTCAAATCAGTGTAAAATGAAACATAATTTCTTTACATCGCTTGCACTCTACTCTACACCTGTGTTACAGTCATGAGATTAATTTTCCAGGAACTGAGATAAGAAAAGAAATAAGCAAATGAAAATAAACTTGATTGGAGAATAACCTCTAGTTAATTAATTTCTTAGAAATAATTTGGGCTCAAGTCTTTTTTTTTTCCGTTATACCATTTTTAGTGATGAAACTGATTTCAATGAAATTACTTGGGAAATACAGTTACTCAGCTCAAATTCATCAGTTTCCCAGACATAAAGAACTATTTTTTTAATGTTCTCAGTGTTTCCTCTCCAGTGTCTCCAGTAATTTCATTATGAACTGTGTTTAGTGAATATTTAAATTCATTTTAGAAATGGGCAGATTCCTCAGTGTGGATTGAGAAGCCTAATTGCAGTCTTTTTCTTTAGGAAGGTCTGGCTCTGCTCTTCAGGTATAATAGAAATATTTATTTTCTATTAACAAGAATGATTAAGCAGATTTATTCTAATTGACAGGTAATTTCTCTGTGTTGTATTTTAAAACAGACGATACTTTGGTGAGAAAATTGGGCTGTACTTTGCCTGGTTAGGCTGGTACACAGGGATGCTCTTCCCAGCTGCCTTCATTGGATTGTTTGTGTTTTTGTATGGAGTCACCACTTTGAACCACTGCCAAGTCAGGTAATGTGGACACTTTCATAATAGAAATTACAGCTTTGGGATATTATGAATAATGTAAGAGATCTTAGTACATATAGTCAATTATTTAATTTTGAACTGTTGAATGAATACTCAGGAAAAGACTCTTTGGTACTTGTAAGATACCCAGTTTTGAGCTTCCCTTGTTTTGTGTTCCTAAACTGGAATGGGAGGCAATGTTTCTAGCCCAGTTCCAGTTCCTGATGGTGTTGGCCTCTCAGCATGAAGTAGGAAAAGTAGAGCTTGGGCTCCTTCACTGCAGTCATAACAGACCAGGTGAAGAGTGGGGAATTTTCACTCTCTTCAAGGCCTTTTCCAAAGGTCCACCTCAGTGAGGCATTTTTCAGACAAAGAACCCCCTCAGTCTTCTGCTGAGTGCCCCACCTCTGTTTTCTTGCCCACTTAAAACAATCCTTGAGAGAATCCTTGAGTCAAGCTTACCTGTGCTCATTCTCACCCTTGTCCAGCTGAAGGTCACTTCTGACTCAAAGAGAAGCTGGAAATGGTAAAGAGCTACTGTTGAGTTGGCCTTGAAGAACTGTTCCTTGCAGCTAGGACTACAAATGCTGAAGTCTTGGATAGTGAACAAATCTTAATTAGGCACATACAGTTGTGTACATCTTGGCTTCAGTTACAGAAAGAACCAATATTGTTCAATAAGTAACTGACTTTTATTAGTGAAACCTATCAATCTATTCTATGACTGATTGTTGTGCATCAAACTATTAACTTTTATCTTCTTGATTTTTCCAGTAAAGAAGTCTGTCAAGCTACAGATATCATAATGTGTCCTATATGTGATAAATACTGTCCCTTCATGAGGTTGTCAGACAGCTGTGTTTATGCCAAGGTACATTTTAAACTATTCAAGTAGAAATGTTTTCCTGGTAATAGAATTCCTTTCACCTTTTGCATTTGTCTTTAGTGAGCTTGGGTAGATAAAATCTTCAAAGGACAGATCAAATTCAGCCAATGTTAACATCCATTGTCTTTTACGAGGACACAGTTTGGGCTGTAAAACACTTGAATGCAATTTGCACTTACAGATTCAGCAGTCCCAGAGGTCACATCCTAGATGCATGTGCTACGGTGTCCTTGGCATCAACTATTATCTTATGATCCATCCTTTGTAAGTGGCTCCATAAAATGAATGCTTTGGGTCTGAAATTATGCTCATGCTTACTGTTGGCAGGGGTGAGTCCCAGGCCAGGCTGGTGACTAGTCAGTTGATATGGAGTTCATTGACAGGTGCATGTCATACAACAAGGGAAGGGTTTCAGTCCTCAGGATTGTCAGGCCAGCTGCACTCATGATTGTGCTAATTTTATTAGGGGAAAATAGAAAATAAAGCCATATTATCATAAATTGATCAGATTATTAATATCCCCATCAGGTAACACACCTTTTTGACAATGGAGCTACTGTCTTTTTTGCTGTTTTCATGGCAGTGTGGGGTAAGTTTTTGTTTTAATATGAGTGACTGCAGAATGCTTTTCATAAACCTTGTGATGCAACATAGGTCTTTGTAATTTCCAGCACACTTTTTTTTTAGACACTGAGGAAAACAATATAGGCTTGCTTATTTTCTATTTCTGCAGAAGGAATATGGAAATGATTTAAATCATTTTTTTATGTGATAATCATTTTAATTTTTTTAAAAAAAAAGTATGCAACATACAGTGTCTGTGTGTGCAGGTAGTTATATTCTGGTTTTGTGTGTGTTTTTGAGGCCTGCTAATACTTAGGGCTTCTCTTAGCTTAGGGAAGCCCAGTTTTCTGTCTTCACTAAAATGTATTAATGCATTGTTTTACCTTCCCTGCAGAAAGGCAGTAAAGCTTAAATACATGTGAGCTGTTTGTAATCAAAGCAAGAATCTGATGAAATAAATTGAAAATTATTTGAATGACAAACTGATCCGAAATTGGTCTAACCGTTGCCATGGAGGCTGAATTTTGCCCATAGGACAGTTCTATTTTTGGCTCAACTATTTTGCCTACTGTAGTCTTGTAGGCAGAATTCAAGACAAGAAACAGTCATTTCTAGCAACACATAAAGTCTTTCAAACATGCCCTGAGCATGCCAAGATGTTTTGCTGCTACTACACTGTCTTGAGAGAAGGTTAACACCTTTAGAAAATGGCTTAATGAGGTGCCTCAGAAATGGCTTCCATCTCACAACTCCAGGTACTTGAGCTATCCTGACCTAGTCATTGTTTTCCAGTTCTTATTCACATCTTAAACTGCTTGGGAAAGATGTCAAATTAATTTTTATAATCTCCATTTTTATCTGTGAATCTCTTTACTGAACTGCAAGAGAGATCCAAAAGACAGTGCCAGAGCCATCAGGAGAAGATAAATTATCTTAGTGGTCTGCCTTAGTTCCTTCCTCCAAAACTATGCTTTTGTCTAAGTCGACTAATTAAATTAAGTCATATTCTAATCAAGCCTATTCATGACATTTCATGTAATATTGATGCTATTAAAATATCACAAGTTATATTAAGGGAAAAACCCACAGAATGTACAGATTTTTTGTTTCTCCTTTGTATTTCCAGCTTTGTTTTAGAGCTTCACTAGAGCTGAGCATCACCAAAAATTTCTAAGTCAAGCCTTAAAGAAATTTTGAGGGGCATACCTAGCTTTTCCAACCTCTTTTCCATATGCTTACGGAAGATGAGAATTTCCAAGACAGGGACTTTCATCTCAGATAGGAAAATTGACAGGTTAGCAGAATGTGTGTACCACTGTTTCTAATTGTTGGTGAGTGTGTCTTTGGAGTGAAGCTTTTTGCACCAGTGTTTTTGTTCTTCCTTAGTAGTAAAACTGCTTCCTGGAAACAACTGTGCACCTATGTCTTAGCACTGCCCATAAACAGGGAAAAAGCAGCTCTAGGGAAGGGAAGTCCCTTACTCACATAGCCATGCCTGCTGTCTCCCATGTCTGGGAGAAGGCTGGGCCAGCTGAGCGTGCCTAGTTGAGTAGGCTTTCTCTCTCTCCTAGCTCTAGTTGATAGAAGCTGCACCCCACTTGGGTCAGCTTCTCCTTCTTCTCTCTTCTTAGGTATCACTGTCAGACTACAAGCCCCAGTGCCCTCGGGGGTTGTCTTCGCACCAGCCTGTCAGGTCTGGGGATTGCACTGCCCATCCGTGCATCTCCAGCACCTAAGCACACAGGGAAGAAAGTAAAAAATACAATAAAAGTTGTCCTCTGTGTATTTTTGGCTAGTGGAAAGCGACTATAGGACAGTAGCTAGGGCAAGGACTTTCTCCCCCACTTCTGTTTGATTACACTGTGCCTGTGAGCTTGCCACCCAGAGGGATGTAGAGGCAGCAACGGGAAGGAGGGTGTGAGTATAGGGTGATGGTTTGGGGAATGGGCCAGTGCTATGACTCCACCCAAAATCTAGTCCCTTGAGTAACACTTGGCTGAGACAACAGTGAGATTATGGAGATATTCTCAATACAGTTAGGGCTAAATCTGCATTAGCATAAGGAAAACCACACTTCTCAGTGATTTTATGGTCCTGTGTTTATGAGTTGGCTTACCTCCTGTCTTAAATAGATTCTCAGTCTGCAGTAAGCCTACTGGCAGCTGCAGGTGTTACCTTCATTTCAGTAAATCGTAGGAGAAGAGAAGAAGCAATGATAGCATTTTGATCATGGAAATGATTTTTCTGTCAGAGTGAAACAAATGGCAAGCAGGTGACAAATTGGCTAAGAAAAATTCAGCCTTCTAGATTCACAGATTCACAGATTCACAGATTTTTCTAGGTTGGAAGAGACCTCAAGATCATCGAGTCCAACCTCCGACCTAACACTAAGTACTCCACTAAACCATATCCCTAAGCTCTACATCTAAACGTCTTTTAAAGACCTCCAGGGATGGTGACTCCACCACCTCCCTGGGCAGCCCATTCCAATGCTTAATAACCCTTTAGGTAAAGAAGTACTTCCTAACATCCAACCTAAAACTCCCCTGTCGCAACTTTAGCCCATTCCCCCTCGTCCTGTCACCAGGCACGTGGGAGAATAGACCAACCCCCACCTCTCTACAGCCTCCTTTCAGGTAACTGTAGAGAGCGATGAGGTCGCCCCTGAGCCTCCTCTTCTCCAGGCTGAACAAGCCCAGCTCCCTCAGCCGCTCCTCGTAAGACTTGTTCTCCAGACCCCTCACAAGCTTGGTCGCCCTTCTCTGGACTCGCTCGAGCACGTCCATGTCCTTCCTGTAGCGAGGGGCCCAAAACTGAACACAGTACTCGAGGTGCGGCCTCACCAGAGCCGAGTACAGGGGCACAATCACTTCCCTCGACCTGCTGGCCACACTGCTTCTTATACAGGCCAGGATGCCGTTGGCCTTCTTGGCCACCTGGGCACACTGCTGGCTCATATTCAGCCGACTATCCACCAATACTCCCAGGTCCTTCTCGGCCAGGCAGCTTTCCAGCCACTCATCTCCCAGCCTGTAGCTCTGCTTGGGGTTGTTGCAGCCCAGGTGCAGGACCCGGCACTTGGCCTTGTTGAACTTCATGCAGTTGACCTCAGCCCATCGCTCCAGCCTATGCAGATCCTCCTGCAGAGCCTTCCTGCCCTCGAGCAGATCGACACACGCACTTAGCTTGGTGTCATCTGCAAACTTACTGAGGGTGCACTGGACGCCCTCATCCAGATCATCAATAAAGATATTAAAGAGGACCGGCCCCAGTACCGAGCCCTGGGGGACTCCACTAGTGACCGGCCTCCAACCAGATTTGACTCCATTCACCACAACTCTCTGGGCCCGGCCATCCAGCCAGTTTCTAACCCAGCGAAGCGTACGCCAGTCCAAGCCCCGAGCAGCCAGTTTCTTGAGGAGAATGTTGTGGGGAACGGTGTCAAAAGCCTTACTGAGGTCAAGGTAGACCACGTCCACAGCCTTTCCCTCATCCACCAAGCGCGTCACTTGGTCATAGAAGGAGATCAGGTTCGTCAAGCAGGACCTGCCTTTCATAAACCCATGCTGACTGGGCCTGATCGCCTGCTTGCCCTGCAAGTGCTGCGTGATGACCCTCAAGATAATCTGCTCCATGAGCTTCGCCGGCACTGAGGTCAAACTGACAGGCCTATAGTTCCCCGGGTCTGCCCTGCGGCCCTTCTTATAGATAGGCGTCACATTGGCTAGCCGCCAGTCAACCGGGACCTCCCCCGATAGCCAGGACTGCCGATAAATGATGGAAAGCGGCTCGGCCAGCTCCTCCGCCAGTTCTCTCAGTACCCTCGGGTGGATCCCATCCGGCCCCATCGACTTGCGCACATCCAAGCTCCGTAGCAGGTCGCCAACCATTTCCTCATGGATAGTGAAGGCCACATCCAGCTCCCCATCCCCTTCCACCAGCTCAGGGCACTGGGTGTCCGGAGAACAACCGGTATTGCCGCTAAAGACTGAGGCAAAGGCGGCATTAAGCACCTCAGCCTTTTCCTCATCCTTAGTAACTAGGTTTCCCCTCGCATCCAGTAAAGGATGGAAATTCTCCCTAGTCCTCCGTTTCGCGTTGATGTATTTGTAAAAGGATTTTTTGTTGTCTTTAACGGCAGTAGCCAGGTTGAGCTCCAGATGAGCTTTGGCCTTTCTAATTTTCTCCCTGCACAGCCTCGCTACATCCTTGTAGTCCTCCTCAGTGGCCCGCCCTTTTTTCCAAAGATTATAAACCCTCTTTTTTCTGCTAAGCTCCAGCCGCAACTCTCTGTTGAGCCAGGCCGGTCTTCTTCCACGCCAGCTCATCTTTGGGCACGTGGGGGGTGATCCAGTTTGACAGAGAGTGACATACAAAATGATGATGGCAGTGCCACTGCCTTATTATCCAAAGAACCTTTTTCAGCGTCTTTAAATACATTGGTAAATTCCCATCCTGAGGGAGAAGTCTCAGCCATTTTTGTGGGGGTTTCAGAAACCAGGCGTGGTTGGGCTTTCTTTGAAGAAAAAGGTTGTTTTCTTCCTTTTATTCTAAAGTCATCTTTAGTTGATGGACAAAGCAGGCTACCTGCTTGCTTTATAAATAGAAATAAAATGCATCTCCAGATGATGAAAAAACTGCTGTGGCTACCCTAGGGAGAGAAATCACCACCACAAACATCACACCCCACAAGTGGGCTGCTTGAGCAGTGGAGAAGCAAAGAGCCTGGCTGTAGTACTCTGAAGCACAGGTACCCATCTTTTATAATGCTTCATTGTGAAGGAAGTGGGTCCCATCAGAGTAAGGGTGGAATTGCCAAGTGCACCAGGAAATACTGGATGAGAAACACACTTATCATCAAAAAAATATTTTGACCCACCACTTCACTTGTTGTATTTCTGCCTTATTTAAGCAAAGTACTACATAAGAAGTGAAAGTAAATCATATAATAGGAAAAAAATACACTAACTAAAGTATATACAAAAGACAAAAGACTTAAGGTAATTTTTATTTTAAATTGATGGAGCAAAGAACAAAATTCTTCCTTTAGTACACTGAAGGAATTTCCTGGTAGTTTTTCTAAACTTTTGTGTATTGGAGCTTCTGTTGAAAGAAAAAATCCTTCCAAAATGGTCAAAGCTATAACTCTCTGCTGTTTATAGGAAACAATAAGTTCCTAGAATCACTAATACTCTTTTTTTTGGTGGACAGACTGTCATTGATGCTCAGTTTCGCCTCAGAAACTGCAGAATAATTTTCCTTTTGAGAATCTGTAGTCTTAATAATGTTTTTCAGATGATCAAAGCTTTCAAAAAGAGGGAAGCAATAGTAGTTTTTGTGTTTCTGTGCTAGAGGGAACCACCTACACTTTACCCTTTATGTATGCCTTGAGATATGTCAAGCTTGACAAAATCATAGGTCCAGTTTCTGGGAAAGACTCATTCTCTGTTTTTTCTATCCGAACTGGATTCATAGCAAAGACAGAATATGAGAGAAACATGTTCATTCCAAATAAATGTTGTCATTTAAAGTGCAGAAAGAAGTAATTCTCAGAAAAGAAAAAAAAAAATAGGTAAATCATTTGACTTCCACTATACTGTTGTAAGCCAGACAAAAAGTAGTTTTTGCTTTTCCAGTTGGAGGAAACTTTTGCTTTTCCAGTACTGGAGAAAGCCAGTGCAAAAATGTCACTGTCTAGACATTGCCTGAAGCTCAACAGCAAAGTTCAACTAGAAAGTCCAACTATTTATCATTTCTAATGCTTTGCTAGAGACACAGTGGACTGATGTTGGTTCATTCCTCTGCATATCTTTGGGGGACTATGGGATGCAAGAAAAGTCCTTTTTATAATCTCTTCTTGTCTATCTACAAGCATGTTTCCTTTGATAAAGGAGATAGCATTAGAACACTTGCTGAAAGACAAAGTCGGGAGAGGAAAAAAAGGCCTTACATGAAAATCTTAACACTTTTTTTCCAAGCAATAAGAAATGCCAACATAAAACATTTTTCTAAATATATCATGTGGTCTAATAAAAGATACTATATTCCTAAAAACCCTGCCACTAGCATAAAACATTCACGTTGATGTGCTCTCTGAGGAGACAGAATTTAAGGAGGTCCTTTAGCAGTAGTAGTGGCATGTAGAACATATTCTAAAGGTGAGAATAGATATATTAAAAGGTGTTCTTAAATACAGTAGGGAGAGAATTTCTGAGAGAAAGTCAGGACTAAGCTGTTTGCTGCAAAAGGCCATTTGCATTACTAGACAAGATCATAACTTGGTTCAAAAGTATCAGAGGAGGTGATATTAAGAGAGCTGTTTATTCGAGTGGAAGCTGAAGTTTGAGTTGCAAGGCTGATCTCTAAAGCAGGGCAAAAATAATATACAATATATATATATATATATATATATATCAAAAGACCTGGGAGTTAAGGCCAATGAGAAATTCAAAATTCCAAGCAGGGTTTTTGGAGAATTATTAGCATCTGGTTTAAATATACCAGTTGGAAAATAGG
This sequence comes from Anser brachyrhynchus, assembly GCF_964034855.1. Classification (NCBI taxonomy): domain Eukaryota; kingdom Metazoa; phylum Chordata; class Aves; order Anseriformes; family Anatidae; genus Anser; species Anser brachyrhynchus. Next base: position 45,635,613 of record NC_137694.1, on the reverse strand, counting down.
AGGACAGTAAGTACAACTGTGTCATGTTACGCTGTCAAAGTCAGAAAAGAATGCTGAACTGTGATATAGGCTATTAGTGGTTACTTCAAAAGGAGCAGAGAAATTTCAAAATGCAATACTTTTGAGAAGACATCAGTAGTACAGTGAATCAATCAAAGACGATTATTTATAGCACATTTTATAATATCTAGCAAGGGACAACTGCATATGACCTGGATAGAGGGGAGTGTGGTACAGTAAAAGCTAGAACAGAGTTGTAGAGCTCATCCTAGTTTATACTTAATGATTTGAAAATAGCTTTCAAAAGAAGCTTCAGAAACTGCACCTACTAACTCTGACAGGTGCTAAATATTCTAAATATAGTGTGAGTAGAGTCCTCACTACAGGTGAGTGAAAAACAAGAAAGAAAGTAAGTACAATTTGTCATAGATGTATCTGAGAGGTTCAGGCCTGTGTACTCATACACCCACTTAAGTTCTGCTTCCAGCTGCTTTTTGGTATGGAAGCAGAGTGGCAGTAGTCAATCAGACTTGTTTCTCCCAGAACTCCAAAAAGGGCAGGGCTACTTGCTTAGCCTGTACAAAATAAATCAGCATGAGCTGATAGGAGAGAATCAGCTCCACCAGAAGACAAGTCAAGGAATGAACCAATGTGGTAGTTCAGCAGCAGCAGCAGCAGAGCCTCATTAGCACTTAGTAGTTTTGTTGATCCCAACCAATCACACTGCAATTATTGTAAAAAGTCATAGACATTAGGATCAGGAGATTAACTGACTTCCTTAATTATATTAAAGTAGCTGGTTACCTGCTGTAACAGGACTACAGCTTTCAGAATGAGGATGGCATGATATATGAAAATGCCTTCAAACAGAAAAACTACCTCCTTAAACATGCTTTTTGATATCTTTCCTGATCTGCTTGCAGTGTTCATTTTCTAAGCATATCTTAGCTGCACTGACTGATGCATTAAACTATAATAATTCTTCCTGGCTAAAAAATTCACCAAACTTACTCCAGTGCTTAGTATGATAGCATGTCATTATCAATATGCTGCAGTAAGGCAGATGGTCCATTAAGGAGATCCTTTTAGAACTGGATGTGGGACATATTGCCAGGCTATCATGACGCTGTTACAGCAGATACTGTCCTAGTTCATGAACAAAAAGGTTTATGTTCTTCATGGTTTTCAGTCAGATGCTTTTCACTGAGCAGTAAATGCAAGATCTAAACCTCACAGTGGGAGCTCACATATTCTTTTAACAAAATAAATTTTTAAAAGTCTAACCATAAATAGTCATTCAGTATTAATCTCCAGAATATGAATGTATGATTGGATGACTGAGAGCTTCCTTGGTTGTTCTTTCCATCACAAAGTGGAAGCACAGTCATGTACAAGAACATTACAGCATCTTGAACTCTGTCATTAAATGCTATTCAGCACAGAATGTTTAATTGTCAGCTGTGTGACACACTATATATACACAATCATGTAGGGTAAAAGACATCATCTGGATTAGAAAAGTGTAAGACAAATATTCCATTTTCTTCAGTAGTAGTCAGCAGATTTGCACATTCACCTGAATAGGCTTCCCCTGGATTCCATTTCCTGTGTATTTTAAATCATCTTCAAAGAAGGAAAGTTACTTCGTTATCTACAGTAGCCTCAGTAAACTTAGCTTCATCAGAAGTCTGCTGTGTTTAGTAATGATGACTCATAGGAACAATTTTATTTTTTGAGAGTCCTCCCTTGGTTGGTTAGAAATTAAACATTTTCATTAAGCACTAAGTGAAATCTCTAAAGCCTCAATCATACTTGACACAAGCAGAGTAATCCTTAGAAAGCAATACGTTTTAAAAGCAGTTTTGATCATCAGCCTGATTTCTTGTTCAAAAGAACCCTTTTATGCAAAGAGATGAAAATAACGCAACAGCTTCATTCAACAGCTCTGTGATAGTACTTAACATTTTCTAGTCTTAATAACAATTCCGTGTGGTTTTGTTTTTGTTTTTGTTTTTCTGTTTGCTTCAGCTACTGTTTTTCTGGAGTTTTGGAAAAGAAGGCGAGCAGTAATTGCTTATGACTGGGACTTGATAGACTGGGAAGAAGAAGAGGTTTGTATTAAAAAAAATGTACTCTAATCATCAATACAAAAAGATTTGGTTAAAAATGTAAGAACATTTTTCTTTCGGATTTATTTTTAATTCATTCTTCAAAACTTCATAAACTAGAAAATAAGCATTTTTTTCCTTAGATGTTTCCTCTGGAATGTGAAGAAACTTTCCCCAGGGCAAACCAGCCTCTCTTTTACACCTTTGCAAATCCAAACTGAAGGAGTTAAACCAACCCAATGCACTTAATTCATTCCCTGCTGGCAGAAGAAGTCCCTTAAAGTAGCAAACAGTGAAAAGCGGTCTTAATCATTTCCCGTGGTGGTTACTAGAAAGGAACACCGTGCTCTTGGGACTGAGAACTGATGTCTAAGGAGAACTAGCAGGTTTTATTGTGCGGGAGAAAAGCAAGATTCTGTGGGTGTGGCAGGAAAATTGTTCCTTGAGTGGGATTTGGATGTACAGGTGTCCACAGTTTGCTTTCCTTACTCTCCAGAGACTGTACTGAAGTTCATGGAGGGACTGTAAGAGACTGCTGGAGTGGTATGAATACAGCTGAACTTCTATATTGCTGCCTCCATGGAAAAAAAAATCTTTTTCACTAGTCTTGCCAGCAGAGAAGCAGACTTCTGAGTTATGGGCTTTTTGTCCATGAGGCAAAGTAGTTCATTGAGGCCATGACATGATACAATTGCTCATTTGCTGGTAGGATGGTTTTTGTGTCTGTGTGTTTTTGTTTTGATTTGGTTTGTCTGTTTGTTTTTGTTGGTTTTTTCATTTGTTCATTTGTTTGTTTGTTTTTTGAAATGCTTAATGACTAGGAAAATAAGCCAAGAACCTGAAGTGAAATAACTTACACAACTAGATACTGGTTTCTTTATATCAACAGGATTATCAGTATTCGTGCACATAGGCTGCCAAGTCTTCATCACTTCAGGACTTTTCTGGTATATTTAGAGAACACTGATACTGATTTACCTCTCCTGAGATTAGCAGCCTGCTCTTGCCAATGCTGATGAGTAACAGAGAGAGGACACTGAGACAGTCCTGCCTGAGCTTCAGATATTGATCACCATTGAATTGCAGTGATCTTGTCCCTCTTGGCTAGTTGCAAAAAGGCCACTGCTGCTGCTGGCAGGTAGGGCAGAATACAGATATATCAAACTTTAAGTCAGGACAGGATTCCAGTTCAGTGTTCCACAAGGAGAAGAAACCTTTGGACTGAAAAAATACACCACCAAGTCTTCTTTTTTTTTTTTTTCCCCCAGGAAGACGGGTCTGGCAGACATTCATGGAATGGGATATGTCTGCACCTTTTGCCATTTAAGCTTCCTGGAATTGGGATTTATGCAGATTTATAAAGCCATCCACCCATTTTTTTCTTTTTTATAGTCAATTTATTTACAAATACTGGATTCCCTGGTAAAGTTATCTTTAGGTGATGCCTTGCTTTTCCTTTTCTTTTTCTTTTCTCCTTTTCTTTTTTCTTTTCAACTTTTCTTTTTTCTTTTTTCCTTTTCCTCTTTTCTTTTTTTCTTTTCCTCTTTTCTTTTTTCTTTTTTCGTTTTTCTTTTTTCTTTTTTCTTTTTTCTTTTTTTCTTTTTTCTTTTTTCTTTTTTCTTGTTTCTTTTTTTTTTCTTTTTTCTTTTTTCTTTTTTCTTTTTTCTCTTTCCTTTTTCCTTTTTTTCATTTTTCTTTTTTTTATTCTTTCCTGTAATAATAGTACTAAGCAATATCTGTCTGCTGTGGTAAGGTTCAGAAGAGCCTTTCTCTTAGGAGTGAGAACCACAGGTCCAAGCCCATTCAGGACCAGTCCTTATTCTGTTTCCTCTTCATGCACATGCCCACAACTCTACTTGCAACCTTGCTGCTTCCACTGAAGGTTCTTGTCCTCTTGCAGAGGCTGGAGGAAAGATTTCCTATGTAAGATTTGCTCTCTGATTTCTAAAAGCAGTACCATGTCTATGTCTTAGGAAAAAATAAATAAATAAATAAATAAATAAATAAATAAATAAAAAGGCAGCCATCCCATCAGCTGGAATAACTGAAAAGACAGAAGGCACGCAACAGAGTTTGATTTTTTCTCATCCAGTCATAAAGACTGTCTGAGCTTCTGGTAGTTGAAACTATCCTCATAGAAATGTGATGCATTTATTTTATGATGTTTGTCAAATAACATTACGTTTTATAAGAGACGTTTATGTCCCACTGGCATATTATTTCAGTCTGGCCTGCAGAATAGCATATGCATATCAGTGATTTTCAGAGGACACCTGCTCCCTGGTCAGCTGGTCCTTTTTTCTCACACCAGGCTTTTACCAGTGAGGTCTGTCAACAAGGCTGTAATCTTGTATCCTGGGGCAGTGTTGAGTGTACCTGCTCCACAGCTATTCACTGAGCCATTCTGGAGGGAGTTTTGTCGGTCTCTACCTCAGGAAGCAGAAGCCTTTCAGAAGCAGTGTGCCAGATGGTACTTTTCCCTCCTGAATTAGAGGTTAAACATGCCAATAAGAACTCAATTGGCTGCTTCTCAAAGATTTATGTGACCAGACATCAGACCATCAGTATTCAATTGTCATTTGAGACATCACCTCCTCCCTTCTACTTTGTTCAGTGTGCAGTGGGGTCCCAGAGGTGGGAGCTGCTTGCCTCCCAGAGGTGTCTTCTCTGGAGATGCTACAGCTGCCAGTGCCCAACCCTGCTGCACTCAAAAATGTTCTTGCTTTAAGGTCAGCTCTACTGATCGCTGACTTCTCTCCTAAAAGTATCAGATAACGCACTTTTCCTTTGCCACCGGGCTCTTTGCTGGACATTGACACCAAGACAGTCACAGATTTGGAAGCATGTGTCCCAAGGTGAAGAAGTATTGAGATTATTTCCCTGTTCTGTGGTTCGAAGTCCACCTTCACTTTGCAATTGCCTTCAGCTGCAAGCAGGATGACATGCGAATCATGGCCTTCACAAAGGAGACTTAGTTCCATGGGTGGCTCTGCTCTCATTGTCCCAGTGATCAAGATTCAGACTTTGGTAGTTTTTTTGGTTAATTCCCTTTCTACATCTGGGATAAACAGGACAATATATACTTGGATTAGGAAAGACTGGATTCCTACAAGAATTCACTTGTTGAAGAACTCAGAAACCTCCTGAAAGAAAAGGATATATTGCAGAAAGAAATTTAGAGTAGATCTTCTAGTGCAGAAAGGTCTGGGCTAAGGCAGTACACATTAATCTGTATTTGATATTCCAGAAACCAGAAAGGTTTCTTCTGTGGGGAAAAAAAAAAAAAAAAAGAGAGAGAGAATTTGGATGATGCATGTTTGAGAAGGAGGGAAGGAGAACAGCCTGTTTTATTGAGAAATGTCTGTAGATTGAAAAAGTCACATCTTGTGGAGTTGATCATGATGTACATGTCAGTGAAACTTTGTCTCCATAAGGTGAAACGTTACTCCTAAAAATCCTGCTTTCTAATAAAATCTCTGACAATTAGATTTCATCTCTCATTTCCATTCAGTTAGCACTGGACAAACCCAGCCAACTTCTTTTATTAGCTATTTCACAGAAATCAATTAAACAGTTCTAATTACCATTCTAAGTCACAAGCTTCTATTAATGAAAATTGTTGTTTTTATTAGCATTAGCTGCCATGTCTAGCCTTTGCTTCTTTCAATTTTTGTTGTCAAATTGAAAAATGTTCTGCTACAAAGGGAAATTTGCTAATTCCTACCAACAATAGATTGAAATTAAAAAAAAAAAAAAAAAAAGATTTATAGGGCTTCCTATCACGTTACTGTCACTTTTCTGTTCTAAATGAAGAGACAAAGAAATGAAGCAATTAAGACAACAGGAAGGAGAATTCAAACTATTCACATACATGACCTTGTGAATTCCTGACCACTACAGCTTTTCACTAAAGGAAGGCATGCCACAGCCCCTGGAGTGTCTGGGTCCCCCAGCCTGGGGACATGGGCACAAGGTGTACTGCCTCCTTCAGCCCTGCATATCTGTATTTTCTTTCCTTGCAAATGAGATGCAAGGTGAGAAACATGGACAGTAACAGGGTCTTGCCTGGGGTGTGCAACAAGAAACCAACTGCACCGTGTTCCTGGGACTCCGAGCTGAGATATGGCTTCTGTCACTATTTGCAGTGCACTTTTCCTTTTCTTCAGTGTCACTTTCTGTATATTGTTAATGTGAGGCAGATACAGGACTGTCCGCTTCCTTCCCAAAGGTGTGCTCAGCATTGCTGAGTGTCATTAAACAGGTATGAAGGTTCATGCCAGAGTTTCAGTTCTGTGTGGAGATTTATCTATAAAAATAGCATTTGCATTTGCATTATCTGAATTGACTGGAGATTGTAGAAGATACCTAGATTTATGGACAGGTGTGTACAGTAAGAAAACTTCCTTATAGTGCAGATCGTAAAATGTAATCAAGCTTTGGCTTAGAAAGGGCTGCAGAAAAGAAAGGGTTTCTTGCATATTGCTCAGTGGGTCAGCTGGCAGAGCCCTTCCACAATCTGCAGAGCTCAGTTCTCGAGTGCCCTGCTTCAATGCCATCACACTCTGTCCTTTTGGATGTCCCTGGGCACATGGTAATATTACTTGTATTGTTTCTCTTGCTAGATTCTCGTCTTCTCAACAGCCTTCTGCCCTGATATGGCAGAAACAATGTGAGCAGGGCAGAATAAGAGCGAGGTAGTACCCCGCCTCCACAGAAACATGCTTTGCCTTTGTGTATACCCCAAATAAGTTTTGCTCTGCCAAGATTCAGAAGCTTATTTCCTGTATGTCATGTTGCATTCTCACTTTCTCTAATTTTTTTTTACACATGCAGATTTTTGTCTGTGTTTAATCATAGGGATAGGCAGAGAAAAGAGATATTAGCTTGTCTAGCTTAGCCACTAGCTAATGCAGTGCTGGTTCCCTCAAGCACATACTTAGACAAACATTGCAGCCAAGCATACATGACTCTCATCTTTATTTAAATAGCATGTTACCAAGTTGCTGTTTGAATTTGGAAATTAAGTGTATTGAGAAAGTGCCTTCAAAATTCTTCAAAAAACTGAGTGCCTTTTTGAAAGTGCCTTCAAAATTCTTCAAAAAACTGAGAATGAGACTTTTTTTCTTTCCCCAGAGGAATTTTATTAAAAGAATGTAGGATTTTAGGATATCTTATTTTTATTCACGTTTTAAAGGCTTGCATGAGCAACTAACATTCACCAGTTTCAATGTAGCCATTTAAGGTCTGCTTATTTCTAAGCTATTAGAATGATTAACCTATAGCCATAATCAATAACTTTCAGTCAGGCAAAGTTCAATTAAGAGCAGCTGAAGTGTTGGAAGTGAACGAAATCGGTGCATTGGGCTCTTAACTATTACAACAAAATGCAAAGCAGAGGCCTGGCAGAAAAGCTGCAAAGGCAGTCGAAAGGTGCCTCTGTGCTTCCTCATAGCCAGCTGTATGATGAGCCAGTTCTCCAGCATGCACCAGAGCACTGTAACACTCGATCCGACGTATATGGTCTGCCAGCAGCTGCCAGAGTGCATCCCCGCAGCCTGGTGCTTGCCCTTGTCTCTGGCAGTATCCCTGATGTCAGACTTGGGAGAGGTGGCCCAGGACAAGCCAGGACAGGCTGGCGGTGAACCTGCTGGATGGCAGGGCAGCAGGGGGGAGCTGTACTGCAGCTGAAAACCACACAGTCTCAGCTGAACCCTGTCTTCTAACACAGCTGTGAAGAGATGTAACCAAGTTGCAGTCTAAGAAATCCCCAGGTTTCATTTCAGAAGAGAGTATTACAGCAAAGCAAGACTTGAAATGTCTGCTGCTGAAAGCTGCTCCTGCTATTAGTATTGTCCAAGCTAGAAAGGAATTGAGCAATACTGGCTGGCATGGCCTCTCTAAATAATGAGAGTCTTTTGCTGCTGTTACCTAACTACCAAGCAAACAGCAATTGGGTTTGGAAAAAGGAGTATCCTCCCATCATTGTTGTAAAGTTACAGTATAAATAGGATAATACCAGTCTGGAAAACCCTGTGATAATGATGTTGAAATGACATGGCTTGCAGTCATACAGTTTGAAAAAGCATTGTTTAGATAAGTAGCCAACTGGGGAGTTCACTAAATGGTTCCAATATGGTTTTATGGGTATAGTGATGTATTTGAGTCCTCATGACGGATACCTGATTTCCCACCTCAGCTTTTATAGTAGCTGTGCCAGCTGCTGAATTCCAAGGTGTAATTCTCATTAACGGTGATCTGAAAAAATGATCTGAAGTTTCCTACAGAGTCTTTCCTAGCTGTACTGTACATGAACATTGTCTGTCTGTTCTCTAGGAGGAAATACGCCCGCAGTTTGAAGCCAAGTACTCCAAGAAAGAACGAATGAACCCCATATCCGGAAAGCCAGAGCCTTATCAAGCATTTGCAGATAAATGCAGCAGACTCATTGTTTCTGCATCTGGAATATTTTTTATGGTTTGAGAACTTTTATTTCTTTTCCTGTTTAAAGTAATACAAAGTAACTTTATCTCTGATGAGAGAGTATGGAGATACTGGATATGACTGCTTGAAAGTACCATAAGCTCTATCATGTTTACTGCTGACTGAAAATCTGCACAGAGCAAATATCCTGAGTTTCTGTGAAGTCCCACACTAGTTTACTCTTCACTGACTCTCACAGTTAGTTAAGTCTTTCTTTCGAGGTCCAGATTCCGGAGTATTACTAAGGCTATATGCATAGGGCTATGTGTAACTATACAAGTGCTGGAATAGTGATATTATCACATTTAGGCACCAACTTCAGCTGAATGAATTTCCTTACCCTCCCCATGTAGATAAGGCAGAGTGATGAAGAGGTGCCACGGGGGAGTCTGTTGTTCTTTGTATACTCTACAGAGAACTTAGCTTAGGTGACTAAAGTGATTAGAGATATTTGTATCTCCTATTTTTTCAGTGTACCACAGGGGTAAGAAAAGAGGGCTTATATTCCTAGTGCAATTGAAACAGAGAAACTGATGTTCCTTCTCTAAAATGAGGCATCCCTCCCCCTTCCAAAGCACAAAGCTACATGCACCAGGGAAGTCTCTCTTAACAGAGCAGCATGCATTTCTGCTAAAATGCTCCCTATCCCCTAACTCTACTGAATCTGTTATTGAGTATTATTCACATGACAGCAGTAGCAGTAGGATTGTCTTGAAAACACAGTTGTCATCAACTTGGACCCCAGTGGAATTTACTAGTGCTTTTCCAGGTGTGTTTCTGTATTTTGCCTATATATATATATATATTATATTATTTTTTTCTTGAAGGGGACAATTTTCACTCTCTACCCTTTGAAAAGGCATTCATTTATCTTCTTGGCCTAGTGGTAGATTTTGCTCAAAGTGCCAGAGAGAGTAGCCTTGCCCTGAATTTCATGAAATGCTCTACAAATTGTCTCCATAATAGTCCTTGAAACAAGACAAGGATTGTTTTCATTGAAGATACTTTTTAATGTTGGCATAACATGGGTTTCCAATGAGGTAGAAAAACAACGATTTTTCCCCTTTTAGGTAAAAAATATCCCTTAAAAAGAATAGTTTTAAGCACAGGAGATATGCTTACCAAAACTTCAAGTTAGAGCTTTTCTCAAAATCTCACAGCACTGACTCACAGTGCAGTTATAAATACAGCTGCAACTGGATCGGTGGTTCTTTGTTACCAAAGGAAAGGGGTCCTTCCTCTTGGCACTATGCAGGGAATCCAGAGGCAATCCTCTAACTCAGTAACTCTGCAATGTTTCTGTGTGCTGCCAGTGTGGTAGCAGAGAATCTAATAAACTGCCCCTTCACATTCACACACACCTAACTTTTTTTGTTCTTCTGCACTGTGATTGTGTCAGACAGTGTTGTCACTAATAACATATGAAAGCAGCTTGATTAGCACTTAATGTTTTCAGAATCATTTTTCCCATTCAATTACCTTAGATATGCTTTGGTTTTGACAGGTTTCAGTTGTTTTTGCATAACTTCAGTATACATCTAGCTTTTGGAAGTATTATCTGTCTTTTACTGAAGAAACTCTCCCTATCTAATTAGATAGCTAACGGGTACTGTGTCAGCATTTGTATGAGATGAGTCACCCATACTAATTCCCAACTGTTTGTCCTTTAGGTGGTTTGCTAAACTGTGACATAAATTGGTCACGATGGAAAACAGTTGTCATTTAGTGCTCAACTGTTGCATATGGAACATCAAGCAATTTAGCAGGCTGGCTCAGCTGCATGGCTCTCACATTATAACTGTCACATTTGCTGAAAGACTCATCAGAGAAGACATTACCAGGGCAATTGAATTTGTTACCTTCCCCAGATAGAATCTTTACAGAACTGTAGCAAGAAACAGCTTGCAAGGGGAGCTTGCCATGGTTGTTGCTGAGGCAGTGCTTACAAATGGAGACTTTTTCCTGCAAGCGTGAAGCACAAATTCCACCCCAGATGCAACACCATCACACTGGGACATCAGTTTGAGAATAGCTTTTGTACATTGTCAAACATGTGTGTAAGAAAAATTCCCAATTCCCAGAACTGGCAATACTGTTTTCCACATTAATGCTGTGGAGCAGGTACATTGGCCAAGAAAATACTTAAAATGAAAAATTATTTTATTATGACTTTATAGGTATTTTGCATTATGGAAATAAAAAGGAATTCAGAATAAGAGGAATGTTCATGTTGAAGCTTTTCTCTAGAACCAAAGTTGATGTTTATTTCAAGCCTTTCTTTACGTTGGTATAGTTTTCAGTTTCAGAAAAAAGTTAACCCCTGTTCTATCTCTCTTTTTTTGTTTTGTTTTGTTTTGTTTTCCTCCTTCAGATATGTGTGGTGATTGCTGCTGTTTTTGGCATTGTTATTTACCGTGTTGTGACTGTCAGCACTTTTGCTGCCTTTAAGTGGGCTTTAATCAGGAATAACTCTCAGGTTGCAACTACAGGGACTGCAGTGTGCATCAACTTTTGCATTATCATGCTACTGAATGTGGTGAGTAAAACTCATATATCCAAAGTGAGTCACCAGATTGGTAGATATCTCAGCCTGCAGAGTACTGAATACTTTCAAATCCTGACTTCAGCAGAAACAGAGGTTACACGGTGCCTTGCTAAGCTGGACATGACATTTTTGTTTATGGACATGTCACCACTTATGTAAAGTACAATTCTAAAACCAATACATTAAGTAAAGCATGTTTGATTGTTCTAAAAATGTTTTAGGAAGACACGTCCATGCTTCTGTTTTATCCTTTGCCTCTTTTTTTTTTTTCCTTTTTCATGTTTGCAGGTTTCAGTCTGTTTCATTAATATCCTTGTTTTTAATAAGTGTTTGGTTGTTCTTTTTTAAATACAGTGGCCAAGCTTAGCTCTTATTTAAACTAATTTCTGTTATTTCAGCTTCAGTTTTCATGGTAGCACCAGTCAGGATATGCATGTACAGATACAATGCCCATATGCAGAAAGGGGAAAGCTTCACAAGGCTTGAGCAGACATGATTTGTTCCATGAGCTGCTTATGGCCTTTTCAAGCTGACAGCAGCAGAGATGTGATCTAGGTGCATTTGGGGGGAAGGGGTTGCTGGCTGGCTGAGGTTAGCCTACTGTGCACATGTGAGATGGTTTGGAACTGGGCTTGGACATTTCCAGATAGCAACAGCCCCAGTAAGAGAATTTACCATAGACTAAACAGGGGAAGAGTTTCATCCTCCCATCAAGATGCAGATACTGCTGTGGTAGCAATGTGCCTTCTGTTAATTGATCTTGGCAAGAAATGTATGGCCTTTTACTCTCAGATAATTGTGTTTTGTCAATTGTCATTATAAGAATGCATTTTAAGGGAGAGGAGGAATCAGCCTACGAATCATCCAGGTACTGGAGCCAGGGCCGAGTATCTCTGCCCACTCAATGGCTAGAGTCTTCTGTCAAAAGCATGTTAGGCTTTGCTTCAGAATATATGCTGATTTACCTGGGCAACTTATAGAGGAATTATAAGGTGTTATTTCAGGCCTGCATACTTACAAGGGCTGGCTTGGAGATTATTTTCTTACCTATGCAATACCCAAGCATCTCCATCATCTAAAAAAATAATTCTAACAGCCCATCTTTTATACAGCAGTAGGTTCCAAGAAGTGTTGTGGCAGGACTTCACTTCTCCCTTGTCATAGGCAAGACTGGATTGGTGATTAGAACAGTCTATCAAGAACTATTGACTATGTTTCCCCTAGGGTGGGACAATAGGCTGAGAAAGGGCAGAAAGAGGTGGAAGCTATTAATTCTCTTTGAATTTGTACTGAGGGCTCCCTTCTTCTATGCTATTTTTCATTTATTGTTTGTTATCTGCAGCTTTGGGGGATTTTCTTTAATCTACCTAGAGCACACAATAAGCATAGAAGAAATAAAAAGAAAACTATATATATATCTATGTCAGTACAGCATCTGTTTCCAAGTCCTTAGTATAAGCCATTGTATATACAGTGAAGCAGCAACAAAGCAATATTGCACAAACAAAAATATTTGGTTCTCAAAGAGTTCTACAGCTTAGAGAAATTTTTAAAATAATGAAGGATGGCTTGAGGTTGCCTTTTGAGAGACTTTATTTCCCAAAATATATCAAATTAATAGAGCACTGCAAAGATGGATTCCTTAAGCCTTGTGCACATTGCCATGCAATAGGCACCATATCCTTAGAACTGGATATCACTCATGGAAACAAAAGATCCCCAAAATATGAAACTGCATTAGCTGCATTAGTAAGAGGAGTTACAAACATAAAACCTCACTTCCTATGATGGATGAATGTAGTTTACTGAAGGACAGTAGTGCGGTTTCTTTTGAAAAAAAAAATCTTTTTTTCCCATCAGCAATCAGGTAGTTGAATCGTGTACAAACTGTGACTCAAGAAAAACAGCAGTAGAGAAAGCTTAGACAGCATAATAAAACCAGAATGGACCAAGACATATATAACAGTAGGGAATTCACTGCTAGGAAGCCTGGAAAACAGCCAGTGATTCTAATACAAGTTAACAACCTCTCTAATCATCAGAGGAAAGGTACAGACCACAAGTAAGTTCTAGACTGGATGCTCTGAGAGCTAGGTAAATACACTGACGCATCCATCATGACAGAATGATCTGACCTTCAAGCATAAAATCACCCAGACTGTCATGCTGCCTGACCTGGGAACAATCATTGGCTTTACTTAGGTTAATAAAAGCTGTTAATTTCAGTGATGCTGTCCACAGAAAATAAGAACAACTGTATAATCCTAAAGGAGGTCCCTTGGGATGAGTAGTGATAAATTGCAGTAGCAGGTAATGTGGTCCAAATGCTGTTAAGAGAATCTCTAGTGCAGTCTTACTGTTCCACGAGGAACAGCAACAACATACAGGTTTGATACCCACATCCACAGAGCAATGTACATTTATAAAATAGTGTACTCCCTGCTGGGATCGAGATATAAACCTTCCAGACACTTAGCACTTTTACAGTTGCCCTTAGGAGATGCTTTTAAACCTAGTAGAAACCATCTTTTTCATTACTTGAATCAAAACCTTTTACACCAAAGGCAGCAAAAAGCTGTTCATAGCAAGAAGTGGTTGTTAACACAGATGAGATAATTCAGGATAACTTCAGATTTTAAACAGTCAGTTTAATCTATAAATTGTACTTACTTCAATTTAAGTAACAACAGTTTATAGGGATAACTGCAAATAAAAAGAAACATTGCTTATATGAACTTCAGAAATAACTAAGTACTTGAGCCTGAAATATGAGGAGTTTTTTACCCCTGTATGCATCAGTGAGAATTAAGGACATTTAGCATTTTGTGGGAGCAGGCCCTAGCCTCATTTGAAGCAAATGGAAATGGTTGTATTAATTTACATGAATAATGATGGTGGTGTGCTTTACAGGTTCAAAAGCTCTTTGCAAACAGTAACTGTGGAAACACTCCAAGTTAGTTTTCGTAAGCTTTATTAAGTTAGCAGTTTCACAGAGAATTTGAGATCTTGGTACATGCTAACCTCAGCAAGTGCCACTTAGGATTTAGAACAGCGTCACTGACGCAGGGTAAGATATGTGTCTGGAGGTAGGGATTATGAAAGGCTTTCTCTGAAGAACCCTGACTCCCCAGTGACTTTCATTCTTTTCAGCACCAGAGAGAAAGAGAAAAAGAAAACAAAAGGAAAAAGAAAAAGGGGGAAAAAAAGAAAGAAAAACAAAAAAGCACCAGAAAACTGCATCCCAGAGCACAGAGTGGTTTTCTTTGTGAGAAAAATGTTCCATAAGTAATTAAAACAAAAATCCCAATCTACAATTCTGCTTTGTGTTTTGGAAAAGTTGTCAAACACTTTTTCACTGTGTACATAAAATAGGGACAGTGATAGCTTTTTTTCCACATGTATTGGGGATGAAAAGCGCTATGTACAAGCTTTACAAATATTATTATTCTTTGATTGTTTCTCTGATTATTGTATTATTACTATATAGTTTTATTATCCTCATTGCCAGAGCATCACAGGGATCATTTGAATGTCAGATTTAACATGGAAAAGCGATTACTTAGAAACAGTATGATAGTTTTTGAATTGGCCATGTTCTAAGAGGCTGTTTCTTCTCTGTTACAGCTGTATGAAAAGGTAGCTCTTTTCCTGACAAATTTAGGTAAGTGGAGTTAAATACACAGTTGAATGATATTGTGCTGATTTTTTGTCCCTATATTGTGACAGCATTCAAACTGTCTGTATAGATATGAAAAGTCCTGATTAATTTTATGTCTATAAGAATGAATGTTTTTCTTAAGTTTAATAAAGAAGTGTATCAACTAAGCTATAGTGCGATTGAATCAGCAGTAACAAGAAACCCACCTGCAGTCCTTGGTTCCTGTTCCAACCCCTCACCTTGTAAAAAGTTAAACAAATTGTTACCATGGGGGCAGAAGCATAAGTTTTCAGAGAGACTGAATGTTCAAAACTCCCAGATTTTGCAGAAACCTGGAAACAAGGGAATCACTTTTGGAAGCCAGATCTGTAGCTTGAAACTGAAGTTCTTACTGACTCTCAAACATATCTGTGTAGGAGGGTCAGTATTTGGGAGGGAAAATAAGAAGGTGACTTGTCAGCTTTGCCAACACCTGAACTCTAGTGGTGCTCTAAGTTTAAGTAATTTTTCAGGTCAGCCTTAAAGGTGATCTTTATGCTAGGGTAAGGTTGACATATTTCTTTGGTTTTACAGGCAGCTTGTACTAGAGTAGCAAATCACTCATCTACCTTCAGCTCAGGCAGTCTCTGGAGATCTTGATCACACTGGAAGATTGCAGTGGTTGGTGGCAGTTGGCAAGGGCTCCTTGATGTCAAGAAGCCTGAAATGAAATGCTGCTAAATCAACCTAAATCCTGCTAAATCAACCATATCATTGAATGTGCATGAGAAGTTGTTTTAGGAGATTATTCAGAGTTTGTGGATTATCTGTGTACGTTGCTGATGTTCAGTAATATATTTTGGACCAGGACTACAGATTTCCACCTCTGCTTAGAGGAACAGCTAATGTTAGCTAATGTCAGGGCTTTTCTACATCTGGAAAGTCCTAGGTGATGTGTTCAAAGTGTGTCGGTGTGAGGTAGTATTTTGTTCTGTTGTTTCTTAGATTAAGATACCTCATTTTTATGTCTTAAATTTAAAATATTATTGCCATTCTGCATCCATGGAAAAGACACCTACTAGTTACAGTTAAGAAATACAACTTTCAAGTATGTGGTTTGTGTAGGCTATGCACTTTTTTCCCTTTGACATCTTGGGGACAGTAAGACGTGGTCTAGAGACCTTGAAGTTTGATTACTTTCTGCCAGGTTATCATCGAGGTAGGTCTGCTTCTTGTAGCCTCTGCAGATAGCACTTGTGTTGAGGACTCAGTGGGTCAAGCTGTTCTGACCATGTTCAGCCTTTATTGTGCTATTTACTCTGGTGGCCTAAGTAGCTGATTTAATTTGAATGATCTTTATCAGTGTAATAAGCTCAGAGTGGATTTGGCAGCAAAGCTACATTCAGGATGTCCTTCTTCGTATTTTACATGACCTTTTTGGAGCTCATGTCTGTGTTACTCAAGAGTTTTGCCATTCACTCTGATAGAAATATGAGCAAAGCTTCAGCTGTAGCAGCCCTATAAAAGTCAAGCTTATCCTTTCCACAGACTGACATCAAAAATCCACTATGCTTCATTTCTTTCTGCTTAGCTGAATATATATGTAGTGGCATGCACAGACTTGGCTTTCTTGACAAGTTACTTCCAAATTTATAGAGCAGTTGTTAATTAATAGTCTATTTTACAGTTTTGTTGAGTCATCTGTTTGAAATTTCCTCATGGGTAGTGTGGCTCCAATTAAAGAGAATCTAGTTTATCATTTTTGTGATTGTACACCCTTTGAAGTACATATACGAGTACTACCAGTATGATGCCCAGAACTCATAGTAGTAGTCATAACTACCTCTACTTCTCTGATTACTCCTGTTCATAGCAATGTATTACTAACAAACAGGCTCATGACTACTGGAAAGCGGTTGCAGGACATGGTAGTGGTGTGTTGGTGTAGTAGTAATTTTGTTAACTCCTGCCTTGATTACTCTGTAGATTAAGGGCCAAGCTGAAGTGAAGGCATATGTCCTCCCCTTTCCCATTTGCCTACCCATCTATTGCAAAGTATTTTTTCTCTATCTTCTGTGAGGAGCTCCCTGGGACAAGGAAAGTGGCACTCTGCTGATACCTGTATAAAGTCCTTAGGTGCCAGCAAGGTAGGCACATCCATGAAACAGAACCAGAAGGAGGATTTACTTCGGTTCAGTGTGACATTTGTAACAAAAAGGCACAGCTTATAGTGACATGCTTTGCATCTGTGTCATCATGGTAGGCTGCAGAGCGGGAAATGAGAGAAAAACCTGAGTCTGTAAGAATATACATGTTATCTTGCAGTCTCCTGGAAATATACGTATCCAGATACCTAAACAGGTTTCTGAGACTTTACAAGCTAGCTTGCTGTGTGCTTCTTTTGGATACAATTTCTACTGTCAGCTTATATATTGAAATCAGCAGGCTATTTACAAACACATTGCCAGCTCAGATAGGTGCCTGCAGCCTTTGTGCCAAGTGAAATTGTTAATCTGATTAAGCCTCTCAGACTCTGCTCTCTTTCTTCACAGAACAGCCTCGTACCGAATCTGAGTGGGAGAACAGCTTCACTCTGAAAATGTTTCTTTTTCAGTTTGTCAACCTGAACAGCTCTACCTTTTATATAGCGTTCTTCCTTGGAAGGTAGGATTGATATCTTCAACCTCATATTCACGAAATAAGTAGAGAGGAGAAATAAGATTGTCAGTAATGAAAAAAAATAGGACCATACTATCTCACATCTTAAAATGCAAATTTCTTACTAGCAAAGTGGGCAAATTACAGTTTTATTTTCTTTTCAAAGGCCCAGAAACAGACATGTAGTTTTCATTTCCTAGCATCGTATTGACTTAATGCTAACTCTTAGCAATTTCACAACTGGGAGCTGATGCCACCCCCAATAATACACATGCAGGCCACTTAGCTCTCTCTTCATGTGTGTAATTTGTATGGTAAGTAAATAATTCAACATTGTGTCTTTTTTTTTCTTTCTGAGTATTGAATACTTTGCTGCTTTTATTATGAGATTTGAACTGTTAACAATGAATTAGGAGCCATCAGATTTTTTTTCCTAGGGAAAACTAACATTTACACTGTTTTCATGGAAAGGCAGATACCACAGCCTGAATAAGAAAATGGACTGGCAGTTGAAAACCATTTTTGACTGACATAAGCAGTTTTATTTATATTTCCTCTCTGCTCTGCATATGCTGAACATCAAACAGCACAGTACTTGGTATTCACATAAAACTTGAAGTAAAAATATATTTAGCCCTTCGTGTGAATTATTCCAGGAATCCCCAAATCGTTTTTGCTGCACAACATCTTTTATAGTTAGTCATGCTAAGGTGACATTAGATTAAAACAACAGTGTGAGCTTTCTTCCACTGCTGTGAACAGACTGCTCATACAACATCGTTGATGTATATTTGTGTGTTAAAGATTTACAGGACACCCTGGTGCCTACCTAAGGCTGATAAACCGGTGGAGACTGGAAGAGGTGGGTGCTTGCTAACTCTTATGATGCTGAAACAAGCTACACGGTGATTTATTTGCTGCCCATAGATGCAGTAAATGCAAGCAGAGGCAGACACATAACTCTGTCTAAGTATTTTTGAGTGTGCTATTGGGTTTTGAGATGCTTTCTAACTCCATACTGCTGACACTCTACCATCTGCTACAAAACCATCCTTATATTGATATATGCCCTTTCAGTGCTAGCAGTTTCAGTCAGTGCATCACATTTGTATAGTTTAGCCTTTTCTTACATTTTTGTGTTGGAAGGCTTTCATCCTTAAAATGAATCAAAGTCAGATATGAATCTGACAAATTTTTGCTTCTGAAAAATTCCTTCCTCTCAGCTTTTCTAGCCTTGCTGACCAGGGAGCTATATTAATAAAATAACAATTTAAAACATAGATACATAAAATGTACTTAAAAATTGACCAAAACACCTGAACAAACTTCCCAAAAGAGTGATTGACATAATGTTGGATGTCTACAAAGTCGTATGAAATTCGAGAGAAGTGAGGGATTGCTTTTGCAAGTCAAGTAACAACCCCATTTTTTTTTTGGCAAATACATTCAGAATTCAAAAACCAGTTATTGAAGGTGAAGAGCAGCAGTTTCTGTATTGGTCCTGTAGCATTCAGTGCTGCTGTTTGTACAGTCAAATCCTGTGGTTTCTTTCCTGCTTTGCAGATGAATAATGGAAACAGCTTTGCAAATACATGACAAAGGGCAAGTGGAAAATGCAGGTCTTTACACTGCCAACATGAATTTACAAACACTTCCAGATGTCTAAATATTTTTATTTACAGAGGTCATCCAAACGTTAGCAAAAAATGAATAATTTGAAAAGGCTGTCCTAATTTTGAAGTAGTGAATTCTGTACATTCAAGGAAAAAGTAATAAATGGACAGATAGACTGAACAACCCTCCAAAGTCTGAGGGGGACCAAGTTGACCTAAGCTGCTGCAAAAAGAACATGATATAGCCTAGGCCGGTGTCCCTGGTTATATTCAGACCCCAGTGTACATAGCACATTAGTGGTGTTATGGCTGTAACATCACTGCTACTTCATTAGTACTTCATCTACCTCTCTTAGGCTATATTTGCTTGTGTGATGATTCCTAAAAATAGAAGGATGATGATTTAATAATAATGCTAGTGAAGTTAATTAAAAAGTGTTTGTGCTACCCTGTTAATCTAAAAAGAAACTCAATGAGGTCAACAGAAACCTCAGCAGGGACCCTGATTATGAGGACTGTATAATGCAGTATGTATTAGAAATTCATATTACGTTTTGTTACAGGTCATAACTAATTTCAGTTTTTTTCTCCCTAAAAAATAAAGAGAAATAGTTCCAGTTACGTGACAGTAACCTGCTTCACTTACCCATAATACCCAGGATTTAATGATACATCTTGGACTCCACTGTTTGGATCTGCAAAGTCAATTGTAAAAAATGCTGTTTGAGGGCAGAAAGTTTTGGGCACTTTCTGTTTCTTCTTTATGGCATTGCCTAAATTTTTATTAGCTGAGCATCTCTCCCCAGACCAACACCATTTCTTCAAGGCCTGGACCTATGGCTAAAACAAGTAAGCACTCAGAAAGAGACACTGAGAACTGGTGTTTGACAGTTAGGGACTTTCAGTTCTTCAAGAAGAGAATACTTTCAGGAATCTACTAAGTCGTATACATTATAAGTACTCAATAAACAGTATTAGGATTATCCTCTAGGCATAAACTCTTTGCATGTGCAGCTAGGAGAAATTTTTTCTTCATTTTTTGACTTGAGGCATAATCAGACTCCTTAAAAGCTATTGTAATCCTTGAAGGAATTTGGTAACCTTTACCTCTATCCTACCCACAATTCCATAATATACTGTCCTGGTTTCAGCGAGGATAGAGTTATTTGAGTAGCTGGTGTGGTGCTTAGCTGCTGTCCAGGTTAAACCACAGCACATATTAGCAGTATTAGTGTGAAAACCATATTTGTTTCAGCTGATTCTGTCCCCTGCAGAGAATTAGATGATAGGCTTACAGGGGTCATGGTATGATACAGTTTTGTATGCTCCCGTGAGTTTATATTATAAAAAACATTAAACAGAACAGCATTAAATTTCCTTTAAGTAAATTGTCTAATATAGGTGTTTGCTCTTTAAAAAATGCTTAAACTGAGCATTATTTCTACTTAACCTTTTGTTTCTTTTTTTCTGTAGTGCCACCCTAGTGGATGCCTTATTGATCTCTGTATGCAAATGGGTATTATAATGGTGCTAAAGCAGACATGGAATAATTTCATGGAACTGGGCTACCCGTAAGTAAACATAATGTCTATGCTTTTGTAGGTCACAGAAGGATACTAAGTTTATTGGTTTTTTATGAACAGTTACATAAAAGCAAGGTACAGTAGCCATTAATATAGAAAATTTCCCTTAAGATAGACAGCTCTTAAGCTAGATTTCCAGACTTGTAGAGATAGTTGTTGTAGCTTTTTTATGTTGGATACGGTTTGAAAAAAGGAAAGTGTAATATAGATATTAACAAATAAATAATATGTGAGAAGTACTTGATTCCATTAAATCATATTCCCTGTTTCAAAACTCCTTAAAAATAACTGTAGGACCACTGTATTCCTTGCATAGGCAATATTATATGTATCATTTTTTATCTATACCAGGAAATTCTAAATTGGATTTCTCCTTGCTGGGTGATAAAAGATGCCTGAAAGGGCAGGTATGAGCTGGAAAAAATGCATTGCTGGCATATTCGCTCTCAGAGATAGAAAAATGTACTGACTGGTATGTAGACAAATTCCCTGGTGATCTTCTGGGTATTGTGGAGCTGTGCCCTAGCTACAAAGGTTGACAGTTATTCATTTTCTATTGGTTCATTTCTTATTGATTAGTATTTAATAAGCATGATTAATAGAGACAGTTGATGCTAGAGACTGTGGCAGATCATCAAGTGAAATTAGCAAGTGTGAAAACATTAGAGAGAGTTGACATTGTCAGAAAGTTTGCCCTTGCAAAGTTCTGCAGTTCGGAGGGATTTGCATCGCTGCAGGATCCACAGCAGAGCTAGTGCAGAGGTCGGTGCCTGAACTGCAGAACGTGTCGCAGCAGTGATTTCAGGCAGCCTCTGCGGTGATCACATCCAGCCGTAAGGAGAATGGAGTAAATGATTTAAATGCACAGAGTAATGGGCAATCAAGGTACTCAACATTCACCATTCGTCTGTTTTCCCCAGCCAGTGCCTAGCGCGCTTCTCGCCAGGATTTTGCAGCTGTTAGGGCTGGAGGAATTAGCGGGGTGGGGAGGGGGGAACAGCAGCAGCAACATTGATACTTCTTTTTCCGCTCCCAGACTCTTTTGTCAGTTTTCATTAGATCTTTCTGCTACCTACTAATAGGGATTTTGAAACCTAATACTAAACACTGAAGAGAATTAAAGAAGGTAACAGAAGTAGATAAGAGGGGGTTGTTTAAGAACAAGTGCTTTAATAGGAATAAACTATTTTAAGTAAAGTCAGTCCCTTCATTTAGAGTCACAACACAAATCACACAGTCACAGCAATGTGAGAAGCTTAAACCTATTCTACTGGGAGATGTGTTTTCTCTCCAGCCCTTTCACACTACCTCTCTAGCCCTGATATGCTGCAGGCAAGCACATTTCCTTTTTGTATGAAAAAACACAGTTATTTCTGCTAGGAGCATGGTTGGAGCCACATGGATGGCCAGAGGATTTAGAGGCAACCCTGCAGTCTAGAACATCACTGCCCCTCCATGCATACTCTGGCTATTGCCTGCCAAGTCCCAGGCAGTGCCAGCACTGCGCCACTCCAAAGCTGATAGTGGGGAGTACTTCTCCGTAAGACAGTCCTAGGAGAGATGCCACAGCAGCCTGTTTTGGAGAGTGCTATTTTGCATCATTTCAGGGTGGCAGTCCAGCCCTGGTGCTGGTGTGTGCTCCCACAGGGACCATGGGGGCACGCAGCAGGAGTCGGCCATGCTGCCCAGGGCTCCAGGTGTTCTTTAGCAACAGGAACTCCAGTGCCTGCTGTTTCATCTCACACTGATATGTACGGCACTGGCTTGTGTTTTGAAATTTATACCTGAAATTTAAAAACTAGGTTTCAAAGGTATCAAAGAGAGGCCCTAGGTTTGGTGTGCAAGGGCCTTTATTGTTTCATAGTTCCATGTGTTCATACAAATGCTGGCGTGTCAGCGTGGTGCTTCTGCTTCATACAAACACCACCTCAAGACCTTTGAAAGTATTTTACAGTTCTCTCCTGCACTGTATGTACATTTGCAATAACTAGGAAACAAAGTATAAATTATTGCTTCATTTGGAGGTGGAAAACTGCAATTTCAAGTTGATATTATTCCTGGAAGAAGAACACATATCAATATTAAAACCTTATTGCATTACATTGCTCATATTTTGCTCAAATATAAATCAGAAAAAGACATCGCTTCGAATTTTACTGTCAGTCTTCAACATTAATAACACTGGTTATGGGTTTCTGCTCACACAAAGGAGGAAATAACTGGGATACATCTCAGAGTATAGGTCTCCCACCCACCTCATCCTGCATTTTGCCTTTTTTGCAGGAATTCATTTTTCAGCCCTCTCACCTTCTCATAGTCAGAACAAGAGAGGCAAAGCCCCATAATCATCAGTCATAACCACCTTTCATTCACAGGAGTATCCTTTTTAGCCAGTTTTCACACTGATGACTGGCTGAATTATTTGGGTGAGTTAGCACCTTCTAACTTGCTGAGATGAAGGGGCCCACCACAATTTTGGAGAAAAGCTCGTGTTGTTTTGCTTTCTATACTAATTATAGCTCAAGTCCTTTTTGGCCCAGTAAGTGCAATTCCTTGACCTGGAGAGACAAAGGTGTTTACTTCAGATGTGGGCACTCATTTCTATTCTGGCTCAGTCTCTCCCGTGCCCCTACACTTGCATTTCTTCAGGAACAGCATATTTCCTCTGAAGTCCAGTTCAGTCTTCCCCTTCCGTGAGGTGGAGAGCTCTCTTAAGTCCGCTGTTAATCTCTTGGCCACCACATGTTGTCAGTAGTCCACACACTTCTTTCTGCCCCTCATTTCTCTGCACGTTTGGCTGCAGACCCTATAATTACGTTCAATGTATTTCCTTCCCTCCCAGGATAGCTCAGGGACTGCCACCCCCACACAGTGTAGAGCCGTGCAGAGATGCCATCACACACACAGGAAGGGATCAAGCAGCATTAGCACTCTGGTTACTGGTTTCTCATTTAGAGCTTAACTGTCTTCACACAACATTGTGTCCTGCCTTATAAACAGACCCTGAAATGATTTGCCATTTTGTATAGGCAAAAATAAGCTAAATAAGTAATAAAAAGATGTCAAAACCCCTTTTTCATTTTAGTAACATCCTACTAGACTTATCTGTTTTCATACCTATTACACTGTCTCTTCGGCCACATGCATTACTAATGCTCCGTTTTCCTGTGCATTGGAAAATTCATTCTGCAAGGTATGTTGTGCACGCTCAGCCTCTTCCAGTTTATCGATGAATACCCAATAACAGTCTTTACTTGTTCTCTTTAATTTATTTGAAAATGTAGGCTAATTCAAAACTGGTGGACCAGGAGAAAACTACGGCAAGAGTATGGCACACAGAGAAAAACAAGCTTCCCCCAGTGGGAAAAGGACTACAATCTGCAGCCTATGAATGCTTATGGACTCTTTGATGAATACTTAGAAATGAGTATGGCACTGACCTTAGCTCTCTCTTTCACTAGATTTTAATGGTATTGCTTTTTTTTGATGTGGGCTGGTGTACTTTTTAAACTATTGCTGTGTGGAGCTAAAGAGGCTGCAAAACAGTTCTTATTCTTACAAGTCAGGTGAGGAATGGGAGTGGATTTCTAAGAGCCAAACCAAGTCAATGCAGCTAACCACACTGCTGCTGGTTTGTTAATCCTGCATTTATGACATGCTTCTGAATCTGGCTTCGTATGAGGAAGGTTGTTTTCTAAATAGCAGCCCACCTCTTCACCTGTATATGTTTCTGAAGAAGTTTGCTGGGTTTTGCTTAAGGAAGTTCCCTTGGGCTTTTATTTTAAACTGAATGGAACAGACTTGGATGCTTGGTTATGTTTAAAATTCACCATCATCTACTGCCTCATGTTTACAAATTAGCTTGCTGTCAAAAGGCATTGCTTTATCCAGAGGAAAGGGGAGAATAACTGCTGTAACAAATGTTAAAGAACAAAAAACTTTTGCCCTGTGTGACCGAACTGTGTTTATCATGAAAGTTTTTTTCTTTTCTCCCTCACACAATTCTTTTCGAATTAATGGCAAATCTGGGAGTCTGAAGACCTGCCTCAGGAAACTTACATAAGGTTTCAAACTGCTGCCTACTTGTACAGTAAACCCTAATCTTTGCAAATATTGAGAGACCCTAATTGGTGCTGGAATAAAAATGTAAATTTCTAAAAGCATAGATTGTCCACCTCCAAACTCTTCTCCAAATTACAAAATCTAGATGTTGAAGTCCATTCTGGTGATTGATTTCCATTTGATTTGGTCATCCTTGCTCTGAGATTTGGCAAGAAAGTTCTGCATAATTGTCACAAGATTATTGTATAGTACAGCACAATAAGGAATGTTTGTACGTGTTATACTTCAGTATCTCAGAACTTGGAATTAGAGCTCAATAGTTACACCGTGACCTTTCCACTTCTTTCCTAGTTCTTCAATTTGGATTCACAACCATTTTTGTGGCAGCTTTTCCACTGGCACCACTTCTGGCCTTACTTAACAATATTATTGAAATTCGGCTTGATGCATACAAATTTGTCACCCAGTGGAGAAGACCTTTAGCTTCAAGAGCCAAAGATATAGGTGAGTTCTTTGTTACATGTGTGTGCTATTTTTAGGGCAAAATACTGACCACTTCAAGAAATTTTCAGTCTTCTTCCACATTAACAATACACAATTTGACTGTTCCAAAAATCTTTAAACATCTATACAGATACCAGTCTATTTATGCAATTAATAGTCAATATTGGGAAAAAAAAAAAAAAAAAAACTTCCTTTAATGACTTTCTGGGTGACTTAACAGCCAAGATGGTGTAATGAAGTGATCAATGTTCTCTGCAGGTTTCTTCTTGTGGCAGACACACTATCTGAACACATGCCACTGCCACTGCTCAGTTTGAATATAACAACTAGGGAGAGCAGCAGAAACATCAAAGTCAAATTAAAGCAGCCACCATTTGATAAGATTACTGTGTTTTTTCTATTTACCTGACCAAAAATCTCACCTGTGACTCAGTGGCTATGTCCACTAGGTCCACTCGCATGAGACAGGATGGGTCTAAATCCCAAGAGACTACTTGTCCTCAGTGAGGAATGACTACACTGCTAAACACAGGGTTCGCATAACTTTGAGGTCAGTCGTCTATACATTGCTGCAAGGGCTCTGTGGACACATATTGATTATAAATCTCCTCCATCCTTCCAGTGTGCAAAAGCAGAAGGACACAATAAAGCAAACTTATTTGCCCAATGCTGAATCCCTGGTGCACTCCAAAAAAGAGCAGCACTTCCCATGAAATAGCAGAATCCCAGGCTTTCTGCTCTCAGAGAGCTCTACCATGTACCTCAAATCTATGTCTGAGTAAAGCCTTGTGTGTGAACAGTGTCGCTCTATGAGGAGGTCAGCCAGTACACAGCATACACAGAAGAAAATTTCTGAAAAGATGGTTATGTAATTTAAATAATAAAAGCACAGAAAAACAGTTCTTGGGTTTTTGTTTTGTTTTGTTTTGTTTTTCAGGCAGATTCAGGTATTATTTCTCAAAATGAGTTGCACTTGGTCCCTATTCAGAAAAGTTTTTAGGGGTAGCATGATGCCTCATTAAAATCAATGGTACATCTAACCTGCCTTTCATGTATTCCTCACTGGTGGTCCTCATGATCAGAGTTGTTGTGTCTGTACCACAAGATCTGTCAGGCAGTTAAAACTGAGCATACTGGGGGCCATGTACCACTATATAGCTTTAGCATGCCATGAAGATTTTGATGCAGAGGTACGTGCTGACCGGCCATACACAAGTTATATGCAAGGCCTTTGTGGCCTGCAGATCGTAGATTACATATACTCACAGCAGACACACTGTGTGAACATATGCCACTGCAGATTTCCCTCAAAGGCTGGATAGCCGTCATCATAAGCAAGGAGGCTTACCATGTTTAAAACTGTCCACATGGTTATGGGGTTTGCTGGAACCAAGATCTTCATGAGCATTGAGATACTTTGCAGGATAAACAAAATTCCCACCCAGTGGGAACATAAATCTTGTCCACTGAGGTCCTGCTGCTCAATAAGAAAAATAATTTTCAGTCAGTGACTCTAATAGAAACTACATAAAAAGGTTTTGGGTGGTGGGACAGCTGCTTCAGAGCATGCAGTATTTGAAGTATTTTGGACCTTGTTTTTCCCGGAGCTAACATACCCTCCTTATTATACAGGAATCTGGTATGGGATTCTGGAAGGCATTGGAATTCTTTCTGTTATCACAAATGCATTCGTTATAGCTGTGACATCGGATTTCATCCCTCGACTTGTTTATGCTTACAAATATGGACCTTGTGCAGGCCAAGGAGAAGCTGGACAAAAGTAAGCTTTTCCTTAGGAAAACAGTTGTGCATGAAAAATCTCTTACTTCTTGAATAGATGCGACAGTACCGTCTGTGTATATACTGATTACACTAACCCAAATGTATTGTTTGTGCTTAGTTAGCAGATACTAGGCATAGATATTGACACTTTGCATATTCATAGAGTGGCTTGCTGAGTGACTATAATCTGTGACATTAATTCAAGGAAAATATGGCAGAACTATTGCAGAAATTTGGCATGTCTAATAGTATGCTGCACAAGTTGCATTTCCTAGCTGGTGTACATGGATAAAATCCTCTCTTCATTACAAAGCTGTGCAGATATTTATCAGTTATGGATTTGATTTAATCAGCATTTGAAACTTATTCATTAAGCTGTATTTCCTGTATTCAGTATGTGTTGTTCCAAAAACTAGTGTCTAACGAGATGAAGCAGTTCCCAAGTAATAAATCAAGATACACTTACAGAGCAAAGTAATTTGTCTTTCTTCTAAAACTAGAGTCCTTCAATTACATCTTTCAGGAGACATTTGTGAACTGAACCCCTGCTGCCTAAGTAGATGTGGTAAACATCAGTGTTGGTAAACACTGAGATTACTTTAGAGTGTGCACACTGCCAGCAAGTATGAGTATGGCTGCTACATTGCAACTTGTAAAACCCTGGCTGTTGAGCAGAGGGAAGGTCACTGAATCGAGCTGACCACAGATGGACACATTTTGCAAACAATCTGATAGCTCCATTAGTAAGAACCTGCTGTTCAGAGAAACCCAAGCTAAACAGGAGAGCTTACGTTCTGCTGTTGGACTTAAGGCAGATTGATTTTTCTTCCTTGCTATAGGAAGTGGTTTCTCCTGTCGCTGCTTTTTTTGCCATCTTTTGGTTGTCAATACTGTTTAACTGTACTGACAGAAGAAGAGCAGCTGGTGTTGCAGTTCTTGATTAGCAATGCTGCTAACTTGCTGTCCTACAAGGGGTCTGGCATTTTAGTAGGTACCTGGGGAAACGTTCCATTTATTTTCATGAAGAGTTAAAGTCCCTTTGCTGGTAAGGTGTTTGGTCTGGTGCCAGCTGTTGCTGAGCATGTGCCTCTGCTTGTGCTGTGATGAAGATCCATAGGACACTGAGGCACTGTCAGCAATTTTCCTTGCTACTGATTTTCTCAGAGCCACTGCGCAGGACAAAAACAATGCCTTTAGAAATCTGATTTGTGTAAGGAATCAAATGACTCACTGAAACTTGTTTTGAAACTTGTTCTGCATAGGGGAAGTAGCTTGGCTCACAGAGAAAGCTCTTAATTTTTTACAAAACTCTTGTACAGTGTTATCACACCTTTGCTGCTTTTCTGAGTGAATTTCTCAGTTGAAACCATCAGATATTAATCCTGTGGAAGAGCCAACTAACATAAAAACTATATATGTCATCATTCTAGATATTGTTATTCATAACTCTGTTACAAAAGCAGGAAGCTATTAAAAAATACACAGGAATATTGAATTTTCTCAAATTAAGGAGTCAAGAACACCTGCTATTAACTAACCATGAGAGAGGTTCTCCTTTCTTTCCCAAGACATCTGTAGGTATTAGATCTGTATAACACCCAGTGATACTAGAAAAATATTGAGATTAAATTAAGTTCCAAATCCAATCACTATGGAGATTTTGACTCAAAGCTACATGGTACTTAAATGCAATTTCTGAAAGGTTTTAAAATACATAGTTTAAAAAAAAAAAAAAGTCAACTCTAACTGTACAGAAAATGATATAATGGAGAATTTCTTAAAGAATTTTTTTCTTAAAAAAAAAAACAACCAGAAACAATAACTCAAATTTAAGCTTTCTGGTTTCGTAGTGCTGAATTTTGATGATAACAGTATTAGACCAAGTCCACCAGATCACGCCAAAGTGGATTTTTAAACTTCTGTGTAGATCACCCAAGGCTGTTGATACCTGCAGCAGCTCTTGGCAGGACAAAATTGATTTTCAAATATACTTTAAAAGCAGCTTTCACACCTAAGTTGCCTGACCTATCATTCCTCTGTTCAGATACTTGTCTAAATAACTGTAGAATTTTTCTAGAAGTCAAAGCAGTATTATAGCAGATCTGGTTCAATGGATGTGTAAGAATCACTTTCTCTTGCTGTCTTAAAAATCCCTGTGGGTAAGAACTGCCTGGCAAAACTGTACCAACAGGGGTACTTAGAAGCTATCCTTATGGTAGCTAAATTTGTTCATTGATTACAGCTTTTGAGAGAATTAGCTGTGTTTTGTGTGGTAATTATATTCATCTTTTGGGTTCTAATACAGTATTTAAAGACAGTATGCAGTACTGTTTCATGGATGGCTAAGATTGTACCTCTTTCAGTGTTGCAAAATAGGTTTTAAATATCTTTCTGATTTGCTCAGTTCAGCGTATAGGTTAGGCGAATGAAGATAGGTTGATTCAATCCGTCCTTCACCCTCGCTCAAAATCTGGTAACCCTTTATAATTCTGTTGATGGTCTCTAAGTTTAGATTTGTAGATGATTTGGGTCAAGTATATCAAGAACAGTGGGACAGCGCTGAAAACAGATGGCCACAGTGGTGATGTGGCTGCTTATTTCAGGTTTTGCTAGCTGCAATCTTTTCTTAGTTGACCGGAGAATTTAGCACTTTCTCATCCCCACAGCTCTGCAGCATGCTGAGCAGTGTGTGTAGACTTATATGTGCTTGAGCAGTACAGAGTGAAAAGCACAATGCCTGTGCCATATCTCTCCTCAGCCTTATTAATACTAAATTTGAGCCTTCTTGTGACTCCTACAACCCTTTATCAGGCAATGCACATTCTCCTACTCTGTTCTCCAAACTCTGCCTAACCCTCCCAATGCTCAGCCACCCTGGGATCTGTTAACAATGAGTTCCTCTGATTAACTAGACATTTTGTAAAAAAAATCTTAAAAAAAAAGTCATATTTCCCTTAGCTTGTTTTAGGTGTATTGCTATTCCATTTAATTTAATGTCCCTTTGTGCTTGTACCAAGTGGGTGACAGTGGGAGTATTCTAATTATCTTCCAGGTGCCACTCATTATTTTCTAAGCCTCCCTTCTTTTCAAAGGTAACCAGTCCTAGTCTTCACCATTATCTTTGCCAATAAAAATCTGTCATTGCTTCACTTTTATTGTCCATCTGATCTACTTCAGAATTCTTTTATACTGCCTCAGTACCCCTTTCAAATATTAATAAGCATCACAGTTAAACTGCAGATTTCGTGAAACCCAGAGAACATCCTCCTGGGTGCAACAGTTAATGGAAAAACCTTGCTGTGTCTTGTCTAAAGGATTTTTTCCCCTCTAGGTGTATGGTTGGCTATGTTAATGCCAGTTTATCAGTATTTCTGGTGTCTGACTTTGAAAACCGCTCAGAACCTACATCAAATGGAAGTGAATTCTCTGGTTCACCATTAAAATATTGTAGGTAAGTATCTGATCAAAATACCTTTCTGCTTTAAGACATTTTAAAGGGGAAACATCATGGTACATTTTGGGTTGAAACTGCTTTTCAGAACTTAACAAACAAACAACAAAAAAAAACTGTGCTATTCAAAGATGCACGTGGCATACGTCTTGGTTGTTACCCACATGATTCCTTCCTTAGATGCTGGAGAAGTTGAAAAGTGGATATCTGGGAGATGTTCCTAATACAGGATTAGTATAATGTCATGGCTTGAATCAGATGCAACCATCGTGGAGAAATATGGCATCAAAGGGCCAATAATGAGTGACTGATTATATCAGATGAAGTTTTAATCAGATTTTATCATATCCTGTACAAGGAAGTCAACTAAAGATTGCATAGAAGTGACCACATTGAGTTATTTCACGTCTGTCTGGCATAAACAGGGTCTGTCCTAAGCTACCTTTATGAAACATCAAGTCAATCATTTCCTAACAGATGAATAGTTAATATGTTTGTCATTGCTTACAGGTATAATTATTAGTAGTAATCATATGCTTCTGGTTTGAATCAGAATAAAATGAGCAGTTAATCATCTTTGTGTCTTCATCATTAGCCAGTAGATTGGGGAAATAGCAGTCTGAGAGTAGCCTGTGATGAGACTTGCAACTGATTAATTTTAATGGTCCAGAGAATCAAAGTCTTAAATGGAGTCCCAGGCAAAAATAGCAAATGACAAATACTGTTGCCATTTTTCTATGGCAATACTAGTTTGCCAGCAAGAGTCCTGGTAGCTGCAGGTACAGGTAGCCCCAGTATTTTTCACTTTGAAAAATTAATATATGTTTTCATGAGTGCCTCAAGAAAAAGATTCTCTGTGATACACCAAAAGTCACTGATACCTTGTGATATCGTCGCATTTTTATTTGTACTTATAAGATCAAGTGGTGTAGCATAGTGAGCTGTGTGTGAGAGAGAGAGATTAATGCTTTCATTTAAATAACTGATATTTAGGACTCTGTTGAAACTTATTTTTCAGAAAGAACATCCAAATGTTGAATCCACAGGTAATATTTTCTGTGGAGCAGAGCTGCTTTCAGAATACTTCATTCCCCATAGTTTGCCATCACACCTTTTGATAACGTTTTTGGATTCTGATAATTTTCTTCTTTAATTTCTTTCTTCCCCAGCTTCAAGCATGAGGTTGCTGCTACTTAAAGCTAGTGGTAGAAAACCCATCAATAAATGCAAAAGTTGTCGCCTCAATATCCCATATATAGAATGCTATTAAAACTGTTGCCATAAATCTCTAGAAGATAAATCTGTTCTTGGAGGGACACTGAATTGTTATGTATATCTACCCTTGAAAGAAAGTGAACATCTTACTTTCTTTAGCTGCGTTTATCAGCTACTTAGCCCATCTGAATTCTGCTAAAGCATCAGTCATTTTAATTGCATTTTAAGCCAGGTATTGATAGTGAGGTAAGGAAATATGTCCTGCTGTAGTGTAGGCACTTTTCCAGGAAGGCAGTCTGTCTGAACAAGAAACAGTGGTTATATTCTGTTAACTCAGCCAGAACCTAGATGATGCCATGCTATACTGATTGTTTATTAAATGTTTCCCCATTTCTTCACGTGTAGTGTGTGCTTCCTAACATGGAGACACACTCTATTGACTTGGGACTTTTGTCTGGGGGCTTCTGTTTTCAGGATGCTTAGGATATTGTAAAACATCCTAACCTATGAAGTCACAGTGCCATTTGCAGAAGGGCAGATCATCTCAGATTTAAGATTTTGCACTGGAGATAATACAATTTGATAGGGTTTTGTTCCTGACTTAGACATCAAGACATAGTGTATTTCATTTAGTGTAGCACCCTCTGCAATCTAAGGTGAATCTTCAGGGAGAAATGTGCATTATCTCTCATAGAGATGAAATAACCATTTGTTTCTTTTGTTCATCTGTGTTTTCTTTAGTTTCTTAAAACTAACTTATATATGGGATTTGGGGAATTTATAAGTCATTATAAAATGAATTTTCTGTCCCATGTAGAAAACAAATTAAGGAGAATACAATTTTTCCACTACTTTTAAATTGTTTCTGCAATAATATGTTGGAATTATCATGTTGCTAATAGAAATACGTTGCAGCAGGGCAGGTATTTTACTAAATAAAATACTTTGCTTGTCTTTCAGGTACAGAGACTACCGAGACCCTCCTCACTCCCCAGTGCCCTATGGCTACACGCTGCAGTTCTGGCATGTGCTAGCAGCACGGTTGGCTTTCATTATTGTATTTGAGGTCAGTGACCATTCAGGTGACAAGTATTTATAACAAAAACAACAAAGTGAAACAGATTTCCATTTTAAGCTTTTTCATTGGGCTGTTCCATGATGCCACCTCTTGAGCTTCTTGTGTTAGTTTCTGCTATTTGCATTGTGCTTTATATTCTCCTATCTGTTTTCTGAACAGTCACAAGTATTTAGGTTTTAACAAGCAGGGGAATGCAGCAATTTAAAAGCTATAACAGTGACATGCAAAGGAGAAAGAAATGATGCTTTTAATTACTTTTTGAGTTTTGGCATTAGTACCCTAGTTAGGCTGGAAAGCTGTATGTGGGCTAGTGAGTAAGTATGGAACATAATAAGAAAAGATAAAATTTGAATAAGTGAAAAATGAAGATAGTTTAAGTTACAGTGTTTATTCATTTAGCTTTTTTCTCTATTTTAAATACCAGTCATTTCCACAGAATGATTAGCATCACAAAGCTGAAGATGATAAAAAAGATTAAATACCTTTGACAGCGTTCATAATATTAGTACTTACTGTCACTATCTCAAAAATATTTAAAACAAACCAGAGAAAACCCAGCTTCACATGGCTGGTATTCCCATCCTGATTTTGAAAAAGAGAGAGAAGAAGGTAGATAAATAAGCTGTGATCATT
This sequence comes from Anser brachyrhynchus, assembly GCF_964034855.1. Classification (NCBI taxonomy): domain Eukaryota; kingdom Metazoa; phylum Chordata; class Aves; order Anseriformes; family Anatidae; genus Anser; species Anser brachyrhynchus. The sequence goes on along the minus strand of NC_137694.1, from coordinate 45,602,264 downwards.
TACAAAATAAGATGCAACTCATAAGGCCTAAATTTCAGGTGCCTGAATATTTCCTGTCTGAACCCAAGTGCTCAGCACAAGCAGTTTCAGATGCATTTTATACTGTGAAGAAGCCAAACAGGGAACAAAAAAATTTTAACTACTCTTTACTCAATCCTCTTCTCTGAAGTCATAGCAACATGGTTTCCAACACAGATATGGAAGCTGTAATCACCATAAATTATTGGCATACTGTTCATGAATACATACTGCATTTATGACTCACGTTACTGTGTAAATTAATTCTGAACTGAGCTCTCAAAGCACCTCTTTTAGACAGAACATTTGAGCTTCTGAGTTAGAAGAAAAGTGTAGGGGAAACCTTTTCTAGATTATTTCTTGCCTTGGGTTGTCTTGGTGGCTCAGCACAAGTCCAAGTGAATTCCCCTGACTGTAGTTTTCAGCCCTCCCCAAATAAAGGTGGAATACAGCATCACAGGCTGGCATCTCTCCTTGCCCTATGCTGGGCTAACTAATTGGAGACCAGTCCTATGTAGATCAGCTGTTCTGTGACCTCTGCCATGCTCAAGGAAACGTTAGGGCAAAAAAAGATTTCATAGAGGCCTGGTGGGCTTCATCTCTTTGTTTCCTGAGCTGTCCATACTGAGAGCCAGGGTACCGCTTCCCAAAAAGGACTACAAGAATGGCCTTGGCAGGTCAGCCTAAGGAGTTTTAAAATTGAAGAGAGCCTAGTTTTTTGACACAAATAGGCACTTGGTATATAGGTCATTGGAGATCTTCAAAAGCCACCTGGACATGGTCCTGGCTCCATGGGCCTGCTCCAGGTGGCCCTGCCTGAGCAGGGGGGCTGGACAGGATGACCTCCAGAGGCCCCTTTCAACCTGAACCATTCTGTGATGCTGTGTAAAGGCAGCATGGAATAAGGACAAAGGTAACTGCAGCAAGATGGATCAGTCCTGCTGAAGTATCAGTGCCCGGCCAAATGTGCAGCCTGTTGTGGAATAGCTTTTTGGATCTGCCCAATGCTTGCACAAGAGAACTGACTTTGTTTTGCTCCAGCCAAAGCCATAGACTGGCTCATGGCTGTCTCCCTCAGCAAGGACCACTCCATTTCTTGGCACTGCAAACCACTTCCTTAACTATCTCTGTGAAATCATAAACGTAATTGCAGCAGAAATGATGCCTGTCTTTCGCTATGGAAGACACTGATAGATGTATTGTGTTTGCCACAGCAGTTACAGTAGAAGATTGCATTAAGAGGTAAGAGATTCAAGACAGGTTGTTGTTGTGTTTTTTTTCACAAATTAAGTAACTACTTCAGCTCAGACAACCATTTGACACTGACCAAGTGGATGTAATTATTTCTGGCTATCTTGGCCTCCCTCAAAAACAAAAAGTACTTCCTATCACTGTAAGAGGAATTATTTGTCCAGGCTAAACCGAGAGTTCAGTGAAAATGCTATGACTGAAGAAGCATTTTTGTTGTTGTTGTTTTTGTTTTTTTTAGATTTGGAATACAAACAGCAATTAAGGTCTTGCAGGTTTGAGTTTTTGTTTGTTTGTTTGTTTCTCATGAGGGAAGAATATATGGGAAAATATGTTACATTTTCTTTTCAGTGCCTTTCAAAGGAAGAGGTCTGTTTGCAGAAGTACTTTTATTTCTCCAATCTGGAATGAGTGTTCTTGCTGAGATGGAGGATTTTGGTTTCTCAGCACCTCCTCTCAAGTGAAGTGTGTACATCTCCTAGCACCATCTTTGATCAATCAAAAGAGGACTCCTGAGCTGTCCTCCCCCATCACACTCAAGCTTTGCTGTGGCATGCCTAAAACACGAGGGACAAAAGATCACCTTGTGTTTAATTGGGATGTTTAATAAATAGCAATATGCGTTTGGATTAGAGATACAGAGTGTAAGTTAAAAAAAAAAAAAAAGCTTTGTTTTGTATGGGTAACATTGCTTCCAGTACTGATGCAAGAGTTTTCCAGCAACAGGAAAGTATTATATCATTTGATCTTCCTCCTCCTGCAGAGGAATCCACTAATACCAGTCCTTGCCCAGACAACCTTACTGTTTGAACACAGAGGTCATACAACAATTTCAAGGCTTCATTTGGACCCAGCTGCTCTTGACCTTTGCTGAGATCCATAGTCCGTTGACTTTGGCTGGAGTTTTTGTGGGGGAAAATCTTCATGATTTGGTTTCTTCAGATTTAGTAATGCTTTAGTTCTAACACAGCATCTTTGTGTGAATTGGAAGGAAAGGGTTTTCGGGAGTACTTGTAGTACTTGTAGTACTTGTTTTCTTAAGATTTTCATTCTTCAACTTTTTTTTTCTTTTCACAGCACCTCGTCTTTTGCATAAAGCACCTGATTTCCTACTTAATCCCAGATCTCCCGAAAGACCTGAGGGATCGGATGAGGAGAGAAAAATACCTGATTCAGGAAATGATGTACGAAGCAGAATTAGAACGTCTACAGAAAGAACGAAAGGAAAGAAAGAAGAACGGAAAATCTTATCACAATGAGTGGCCATGATGGGGTGAGGAAGAAACTGCTTAAAAGAAGATAGGAATTCAGTTTATAAAAAAATTCCTGGTTTTCTGCAGTGGAGAGTGCAGTGAAAGAGGATTAGTTAATCACTGTTGTGTGCACTTATCACAAGTGTGCCCATGGTTAATATGGTGTATACTGTGGTAAATCTTTCGAAGTTAGGGGTCTTACAAGGCTTAGTCTTCTCCAGAGCTAATGTTGGCATGAGCAGAGCAGACCAATGAGTAAGTCTCTGCACTCTTTCCAGGAAGCTCCCATGCATGACTTAAGTTCAGGGCCCTGAACTTTAAAGCAATTATATATCTTACAGTGCTTTACAGAACCATGGCTCCTGCTCATGACCGAGCTGCTATTTCATAGCCAATGACTGCACATTAACAACATGAGAGTACATGTCCATGTGTGTGGCCAGCACCCGCAGCATATGCACGGCAGTGATGGCTTCTCCCATGGTGGACTAAGATGTGTTAGCTTGCATTTACCATCAGTTAAGGTCACATATGTGAACTGTTTCTATAACCTAGCAGTACCTAAGTATTTTTAGGAGGATATGCTTGATCATGAGTACAATCCGCTGGTCTAACAATTTATGTGTGCAGAAGTGCTGGCAGATAGACAAGCATCCAAATGTGGCCAGAGGTGACTAACTGTAGTGTCACTTATTTGGAAGTATTATTGTGAAAGGTTGGTAACAAGTTTTAAATATTTGAACAGTGCCTATTCAGCTACAGGACTGTCTGCTCTCTGAAGGAAACAAATCAGGATAGGACATCTTGCCCAAAATTGCCAACATAGTTGTATTGCCAGATCACACCTAGGCCCCATCGGGAATTAGGGTGTATGATACACATAACAGCAGACAGTCTGTGTCTTAAAGACCTAAGTGGGAAAAAAAAAAAAAGAAGAAAAAAAAAAACCAGATGAACAAGGTCAGCAGAACAAGAGAACACAGTCATTCAAAATCTCTGCTCTTGTAACTTTTTCTTTATTCCTCTTCGTTATCTAAGGAGGGGAGGAGTGGGAAACAACCAGACTGTGGTAACACAAAATGGCTTGAAATCCTTCATGCACAACAATTCTACACAGGCTGTAGAATTAGATTTGGCTGAAATGGGCCGCTGTCTATATCCTTTTGCAAATCATTTAGCATTAAGAAATTAAAGAATTTGCTGACCATTAGCCCAAAATAGGAGAGTTGTAAGTCTGAAGACTGCTGAAGTGTTGGATGGAGCAACATGAATCAAAATGCTGAGTGTTGTGAAAGCCCTACCACCTCTTGTCTCGAAGTGATAACACTGCAATTCTTGCAGAATGTGCGGAGGCATAGTCAGCCACAACATGAAGAAGGAGGTTCAAAAGCCAAGACTGTAAGAAGACAGGTGGAAGTAAATGTATATCTTGGTGATGATACAGCTAAATACAAAGTCCAGGAGCTGATCAATTCACTTTACCCTTTTCCAAATAACTGGAGCTCCATCAGAAATATCAAGGAATATTGACCTTGTTAGTCTGAAGGTGTTTTAAGAAGGAGGAAAAATCGGCAAATTGTTCCTACAAGTTCCTCTAGAAACCATTTGACAGAAGGGCCAGAATTTGCCCTTCTGGAGTGACCACACAGTGCATGACCCTGTGGATGGATGCCTCGGACTCAACAAGACATCAGGACCACTTGCACATATTGCCAAATTAGATCCACTAACTTTTTTCCACTGCAGGGTAGAACTGTGCTAATTCTATGGGGAAGAAAGTTTTAATAAAAGGTAATATGTCTTAGTGGAAGAAAATGTTTGCACCCTGATCTCTGTAGAGCCACTGCCTGCCTACCCTTTGCTTCCTTGCAATAAGGTACATCCTCCAGTAGTGACCGTCATCCTACTTGAAGAGGATAAATGCCACAGCAGCTCCCATTATCAGGTGCTCCTGGTACAAGCTTGGTGTTCCCATGAGGCAGTGTAGTCACTGAAGGGGTTTCAGGATGAATCTGTTCTGTGTTGACTTGGTGCCAAAATGAATGAGGAAGACCACTAATGGTTATGGGGTATATTTCTGCCTAACAAGCAAGTGAACTTGTTTGTTCATCATCGCTTCAGCAGCTGTGGACACAGCCCATATGGGCAGTACAGAAATGGGGATATTCTGTCTCTGTAAATAGGGGATGGAGGTTAGGCAATGGCATCCTTCGATACACACATGCCAGATGGGATAGTATCTACCATCCACCACCTACGGGTGTCTATTGCACTTGCAATCTGGATGCTCTCAAGCAGGATCACCATGCAAAATCACATTCAGACCAAATTTACATGATCAATCGGATTAGATTGCATACCCTCTGTTTAATATCTAAATTAACAGATGACTAGCTTAGGAACTGTTTGCTAAGTAGTAAAATGAGTTGTGAGTCATGCATAATATCAGTCTCACCCAAATGAGTGCAAAGCTTTGCCAACTCCTGCAGTAAGATAAAGCTTTGTCACTGGAGATCTCAGTAACTTCCCAGAACTGAACTGAAATCTAGTAGAGTATAAGTTGACTTCCACTCCAGAGGAATCACAGCAATATAATGTGTCAAAACAAAGTGCATCAAAAATACAATACATACTAATTGCTTTTGATAGAAGTTTTCAACATAGCTACGTTGTGATAAATTTTCATGACACTACCTTACTAGAGGTTGCGTCCTGTTCTGTTCGAACCGAGAATGTGAGTTGGCTGTTTACCAAGCTCGTGTTGAGCATGATGCTGAAAGGGGCTCTGACCTCCCTGGCAGTTCCTGAGTACATTTCTGTCACTTAATGTTGACCAGTCACCCCACTGATGTTTCAGTGCTGCAGAATAGATTTCCCTTTAGTCCTTCAAAGCTATATAGCGGAACACTCAGGAAAGACTACCTCTTTCTATTTATTTCATTAATTAGGAAAATATAATACAAGCAATAGGGTAATAATAATAAAAGGAATTTTAAATGGTCTCTAGATAGCAAATTTATGTCGTTCCCTTCTTTCTGATCTGCTGATGGGTTTTGTTTAAACCTCCAGGTGATGGTCCTATATGTTGTTTACTTACTCAAGCTCCACGAGAGCGCTACCTTCAAAGGAATGAGAAAAAGTGCAACCTCAATGCATGCCACAGACATTTTCCATAGCAAGCAGGACAGCACACATCAAAGGATTTACTGTGAAATCATCCTGCAATCAGCATAGATTGATCTCAATAGACCACTCTTGACAGCAAGCATGTACTTCATGAGCAGTTACACGCCAGTTTTTAAAACCAAGGAAAAAATTGTATATTGGGACTGTTTTTCAGCCTGTTTGCTACGTTTTTTGCATTCTGTCCCATATTGGTTTTACAAATCTTAGAAGAAATGTAAATGAACAACCTGGATACTTTGACAAAAGAAAAAGCCTAAGTATAGAACATCATCTGTGTTCAGACCACCAAATATTACAACTGAAACCCTGTTTACAAATCAGTTCTTTCTTTATTTAAAGTCTTTCGGATGGAAGTTATGTTATTTACCATATATATATATAATATATATATAAAGTATATAGAGAGATTGTTTATTTGTAAATAGAAAAAAAATCCTATGAAGAAGAACGTCAAGTTTTCACACTTTAAAAAAATCATCAACATAAAGCCATGTATAATGCTTGTATAATGTGACGCAATAAACTTTAAAATAAATTATGCATATGAAATATTTGCTGTTTGGCATTCATGATTTTTTTTTTCTGTTTCCCTTATTTGTTCAGAAAGCAAACAGACCAGTTGAGCAGAAGCAAAAGTAAATGCAAAACAAAAAGGGCCAGGATCCATCACTACTTTCTCTCCGTGAATCCTTTGTGTATTTACATAGTCAATTATTCTTCCTGTTGTGTATTTAGTTCACTTTTTAATGTTCCCACTTGCTTTTTCTCTTGACCCTGCCAGATACTGCATGTAATTTGGACATTGCGGAGTGCTCCCACTCCTGTGGAATTAATGGGCTTGGCTATCCTTCATTTCATTGCTGGGTGAGTTTTTAGCTGGGACAGATGAAGGATCAAGGTGCAGGAGCATGATGGAGACCCTGAGAATTGTCTTGCTACTTTTACACAAGGCCCTGGCTCTGTGTCCAACTAGCTGAGGACAGTATATAATCCCAGAGAAAATATTATTCAAAATTAACTGTTTTAATTAGTGATGTCAATTAAAGTAACAAGCATATAGAGAAAAGCAAAGCAGGAGGAGTCACTTTTGAGCTCTGCAACAATCATGGGAGGTGAACCAACAAGAAAAGAGACAGTTGTAAGGGTCATCTGCAAAGTTTAAAAATGTTTGCCTCTTACAGCAAGGTATTTTCCCCAGTAAAAACTCATCTTGACATGACTGTGGACCCACAGATATCATCTGGCCCAAACTTTCACTTCATACCAAAATTAGAGTTAAACGACTGCTCAGTGCTCAAATAGTAACTTCAAGCAACGACTTGTGCTTTCTCTGTTTTAATAAATTATGTGAATTCAAAGTACTGAGAAAAACTCCATGATACTACATTTTTTTCTTAACTATGATAACTGCAAAGATTAGTCTTCTCTCCATGAACAGAACAGGTAGAAGCCACAGGTCACCCAGGACAGTTTAAGGCAGTATCGACAACAGTGCAAACAGGGATCTCAGCACAGAGTGGTGCAACATAGGCCATACTGATGCTGTTTAATAAAACAGCAATCGGTCACCTTCCTGAGGAACAGGTTCAGATGGGAGTTCAGCATGTGGGTTGGGAGTGCTGTAGCCATACCAGAAGGTACATAAGACAAGGGCTTGCAGTAAGCTTCTCTTTTGTTCATGGCTTACTATGTGCCACTAAGCAGAGACACACAGAGGGACACCAGACCTTTTCACCACATTTTGGTTCTCTGTAGCAGAGTGGAGATACCACTACTTACCCTTGATCAGATCTGTGGGCCGAAAGTACCTGGTAACTACAAATTATTTTACTCCAAGGCTCAAAAACTATTTTGCAGCACAAAATGCAATATCAGTTTCTGTCATGAAGTCAAGGCACAAGGCTGCATGGGCTGCACTTAACCATTTGAGGTTTGGGAAGCATAGCCAGCTCATTCACTCAGTGGGCTAGTTGTCAGGGAGACTAGGACAGTTCCAGAGCAGAGGCCTCTGTCCGGAATCCCAGAATACTTTATTCAGCATGCTATCGATCATCTCACATCAGATCTTAGATACGGGGACACAAGGTGTAACACCTGGGATTTATTATGCTTGCTCACAGCCCTTCTGCACAGTGTTCTGACACTAACCTGATCACAGCACTGCAGCAGAGGAATGAGAGACAAGGGGCTGGCCCTAAACTCTGCACTGGATTGTGCAAACCCATGTTTCAGGAGGCAGAGAGGAAGCCTGCCTTCATCATGTCATTTCGCACTGGGTTAGCTGATGGAGATGTGCTCCTGGTGGCAAGCCATGCAGGGTCTATCTGGTCTGTACTCCTCTAGGAGAGGTCTGCTCCCATTTTTTCTTCCTAATGTTTTCCGATCTTGTCAGCTCATCTTACGCAGGAGATCATCAAACGCCCGCTGTCACTGGGGCATAGAATAGATTAAGAGCTAAAAGGCCCAAATCAGCATAGATAAACCAGCACTGTGTCAAACGCCAAATTATAGCAGCTCAGCACAGGGTACAACTGCAGCATAACTTCTAGAGAGTGTTTAAGACACACAGTCACTGTTTTAAGTCTCAAGCATGACTGCTTTATAAGCTTCACAGCTGGGCTTTCCTGCAATGACTTTTATTACCCAACTTGGTTCCATTGCTGTAGACAAGTTTTGAACACCTACGTATACCCGTAGCAGAAAGTCTGCAGTGCAAAAACAACACAGTGGGTCAAAGAGTCTAGTCCCTGTTGTACCAGAAAGCAGACAGGATAAGGAAGCTATGGTGGTTTTTACCCTTCCAAGCCAGAAGTACCTGGTCAAGGATGGATGTGCTGTTCAGCTCCTCTTGGCAGCCCCGCCAGAGGGTGAGCCATCCAGTGCCCTACAGCCATGGACGAGACTTTACCAAACTACAGCCTATGTAATCCCTTCCCTACCTGGGGACTGCACAGTGGACTCTGCCCACGACAAAACAAACAACGTGCTCTGGCCTGATCTGGCCCAATCTTGCAAGTGAATCCCCAGAATGACAACAGGGACTGCACGAACACAAATGGCTATAGCAGGTTTCAGCTCACAGCCCCACACATAACGGCAGTGGCAACTGCAGGTGCAGCCTTCTCTCTTGCCCAGTACAGCAAAGAGGGCCATCTTCTTCCATTTACATCTTTGCTACAGTACACCCAGCCCAGTACAAGAGTGGTCTTGGGCCAGCAAGTGGTTCTGCTACATGGCACTGAATAAAGAGCCCAGATAGCTCACTTCATCATGAGGGCCAGATCCGTAAGGGGAAGACAAGGCAGAAGAGTGAGGCAGGGAGTAAAGAGCAAGATATTAGTGATGTTTGCTTTCACCCATCTCCAAAGACACTCTTGTAGCTTCCGACAGTGAGCACACAGGAGTAGATGCAGGTAACCAAAGAATGAGTGGCTTAATGAAAGCAAATATATACGACAAAACCAGCAAAATAAATATGCTCTCAGGCTCAGTTCTGCAAAGCAACCAGATGGAGATAAGTACATCTCCTGTGCTGCAAAGAAAGATCCACTGTTTCTTTCAATCTGATGCACCCTGCAATGATCCTACAGTACCTACCTCCTTGTACTTTTAATGACTTAAAAAAAAAAAAAAAAAAAAAAAAGGAGAACAACAAGCATGTCGGGGGGAACAGTGCTCTTCCCAAATAAAAAATTTACCCCAAGAGTGAACTGAAATTCAAAGCAGTTATTTTCCAGGAGGCTCAAGAATATCAGGCAAATATTTCACATTGAACCATCACCTTAAGCCCTGTCACCAAGATCCAGAGTGAGAGAGAGAGCAGCAGGAAAGACCTGATTCCTTTCTTGACTCATGTCAAGGTTGTGCAAGGGTAACAGTACCACGAAGCTCAGCAGACTCCTGCCTGTACCCCCGGCAGGGCTGGTAACTGACCCAGCACAAGAATGTCAGCAGTGCTTCACGTCAACAAAACTGTCCTCGAGGGCTGACAAGGCCCCGTGTCATATGTGGAGGCCATTGACTTTGTTCTTATCGCTTGCTACGTCCATTTCGATGTGGCTGAAAGCAGGGTTGTCGGTTCCTTCAGCTGCATTAGTAGATGTTTTCCAGCTCAACACTACCACTTTCTCTGCCTAAAAAGGAAAAGACAAAAGCCATGCTGTGAAGTGGAAGAAACAGTTTTCCTCTCTTTGACCTGTAGGAAGCAGAGTCAGGCCCGATTTACAGAAGGCCTTGCAGGAAAACGCATGTCAGTTGCTGACAGAGCATAGTTATTCTTTGCAGCAGCTGGTATTTTTCTAGGGGTATGGAAAATTTCTTATTGCATAAGATGCTAGTTGTGTAAAATGTTCTTGTCACATAAAATGTTCTTGTCCTGTAAAGCATCTAAAGCATTTTTGGGTGTGCAAAGTTTTAATTGCTGTTTTCATGTCTGGTGTTCTGTCACCACCACGTCCCTGAGCTATTGGATCCCAACCCTTGGTCCTTGCCCCATCTTTGACACGAAAAGCAAATTAATATGCATCATTGCTTTGACGCTCCATCTTCACTAAACATAATGAGATGTTGAGCGCTTCACGTGCAGAAAGTTGCTTAGTTGCCCCCAATTTATTCTCAGTAATTAACTTTCTGCACTAGTGGTGATGCCAGCCACTTGCTACCCAGGCAGACACTTGTTTCTGACTCCATGCAGAAAACAGTACAGCTGTGAACATTAGCTTCCATATGTTTGGTGTTTTTTCTTTTTGTTTCAAAAGACGTCAGAGATTAAACTCCCAGATGGTGAAAACAGATGCTGGTCCATTTAAGACTGAATGACAACACCTGGATAGCTGGTGTCCAGTTTTGACATGGGCAAATAGAATGGAGTGCTGTAAAAAGTCCCTCATTTCTCTGGTATTCAGCAAAAATAGACGAGATCATACTAAAAGGTGTTATTGTCATAGGGAGAAACATTTTGCAAACTGGTCCATCTTAAAAATATGACCATTGCCCATACTACAGTATTCAAAAAGCACTGAGCAAATCTAAACTTGCATGTTCAGCATCCTGATGGCACTAACTGAGGGGTTATTTCTAGTTTATTTTAAAAACTATATTTCCCCTATGTTAGCGTTTCTAAGGGATGCTATTCTGCTCTTCCCAATAATTTCTCCCCTTTTCTTGTATTATAGGGAGGGAGGGAGGGAGGAAATAGAAACACCGTCTATCTAGAAATGCTTTCTCTCAAACAGTAGCTGATGTTGGAAAAAAAAAAAAAAAAAGAATTTAGAGAACAAGTTTACAAACAAAGGAAGCTTTGCTGAGTCCAACGTGTGCCTTGGATCAGCTTCCAAAAGACTAGTGAGGGAGTATTTTGGCAGAAACCTGGAGAACAACTGTCCCTTTTAATCTCAGCTGCTGCTCTGTTGTTACTGAAGTCAAGCTGTGGCCAAACACAGCTTCCCTGTCTGTTCTAGCTGCTTTTCTCCCACCCTCCTTGTGCTCTGCTCCTGCCTTAAAGCATCAGGTGCTATTCATCCTGGTGGGAAAAGATAAACCAAGGATTGCTTGCCTTTGTCCCCAGGAGGAGAGATTACTTTAAATTAGAGGATGCATAAATAACTACACTTACTGTATCCGATTTAGACCGTGAGAAGTTGGAAAGGAAATCTTCTTTGGTCAGCAGGAATTTACGGTCTGTGTTCTGCTTCAGTCCTCCTACAAAATAGGCACGTTTCAATCAGCCAAGTTTACACATGTGAATGATGTGTCAGAGCCCAGCTATGGGCACCAAGCCAGGTGAGCAGAACAGTCATGCAGGAAAAGCCATCAAGCAGTCACGGGCTGGATGTTACTTTCCTTAGGGATCATTTCTTTACAATGAAGTGTCCCCTGCATCTTTCAAAATATGAAATGATCCTCGGGATCTACTTGAAATGCCTCAACCCCTCTTCAGAGTTTTCTAGGTCCTCCCCAGGTTTCTCTATGAAATATATGTAAAATGCTGTGACAACCATCTGCGGTGGGTAGGGGATTAGTTGGATGCTTGGGCACTTTTAGGGCATGGAAGATGAACTACTCTGTGAGTACGTGTGTGGGAAAGAGAGGAGAGGTGGGTACTGGGAATTATCTCTATCACCTGAGAATTAAATGGCATCTTGTTCCACAAAGACCAGGGTGATGTTGAGTTGGTTCTCTGGAGTTTCTATTTCTTGGGCTGAGGAATTCTCATCTGGATTTACTGAGTTACTCAGATTTTGCACTTTGTTTTATGGTCCAATGGAGAGGCTTTCAGTGGCGTGACTACGGGTGACCCGATCCCAAACTAGTAAGAAGTGAAATATGTCTACAAGCATCACTGCCAGAGCTCAACCTTGCCTTTGCAGAGAGGAGCATGTCAGTGAGGGAACTAAGGACAGAACGGAGGGAAGAAAGGGGAGAAAATCCTCCACAAGTCTGTGAGGAAAAGAAAATGGTAGAAGCATATCTTGTGCACATAGTTACAAGGCACAAGGAATGTACTGGAAGCCAATCTGTCTGCTGAGTTTGGAGTTTTGTAGTCCTGAAGAAAAGAGAATTCATCCCTGAAGTAGTTATAGGTCAGGCTAGCAGGTCTGAATTCTAACAGCACCAAAGTCTGATGAGTGATATAGCAGGCATCTGGCCAGGCATAGTGGGGAAAGCAGTGAGAGCAGCTGATTTTGTGCTATTCCTGCCATGCACAATGCAGATGACAAGTGCAGTTTGTATCTCACTTAGCTGCAAGAGTAGAGAGGCCACAAGCTGGAACTGATGTCCCTGCTCTCATTCGTTGCTTTTATCTCTTCACAAATAGTACAGAGCAACTGAGAAAGGAGCTAACACTGACATGCACACAGTCTGCAACTCTTTGCTACATGCATGGGAAATGTGGTGAAAAGCATGCAGTGCACAGGTGCATGCCTGAGTGCTCTGAACTCACTTAAAGTAAAACTGTTTTTGTCCTCTAGAAGAAGCATGGGTACATCTCCTTGCTTCGAGTTGCTGCCATGTTCGGGGACTACCCTTCAACTTCAGACCCTGCTGGGATCTAACAGAACAGGTAAGATAGATGGAGTTTTTTGACCCTCAGGTTAAAAAACTGCTGAAACTTCTTTCTCCTTAGAAATTTGAAGTTTTCTTTCCTGTGATTAGAGACCAAGCATAGAACGCAGAAGGGCTGAGAAGAGGAAATGAGAGTTAGGATGGGAACCCTTATGCAACAGAACATGCAACAGTTGGAAGGGACCCACAAGAATCAGCAATTCCAACTCCTGGCTTCACACAGGACTACCTAAAAATTAAACTATTTGTTCGAGAGTGTTGTCCAAATGCTTCTTGAACTTCATCAGGCTCGCTGCTGTGACCACTTCCCCGGGTAACCTGTTGCAGTGCCCAACCACCCTCTTGGTGAAGAACCTTTTCTTAATATCCAGTCTTTGCAGTACGGTCACTGGCATTGACTGCGGAAATGACAGTTCTCCATTTGGTCATCTTAGTTTGAAACAGATCTAAGACTTATGTTCAACCTCAGCTGTGGAACTAGTACCTGTTAGGAGGCTGATAATCATTCCCACAACTATCGTGATAAGTGTCCCAAGTGTGCTGAAGTAGAGATAGGACAAGGAATACCAGCGGTCTGCCAGGACAGGCCTGAAAAGGAGCAGAAAAAGAATTAATCTCTGCTTTCTTCTTCCAGGCAACCTGAAAATGTTGTCTGTTTCCAGACAGAGTATAAATAAAGAGTTACTTTCTGAATGAAATGAGCTGGTACTCTTAGTACTGTACCTCCAAACAATAAAAAGTGCATTGAAAATCTGTTACAAAACTTGCAGAAGTGCCCTCACAGGGGAGGAGACTGGTCAGCGCAGTAGGCAACGTGGGACTGAGCAGGTAAAACAGGACAGTCTTGTCTCTGCTCAGAATCTAGTGCAGAGCTGAGCACTCCAGCTATCCAGACGAGGGGATACCATCTTTAGAATGTGCTGCATTATTTAAAGAAAAAAATATGGTAGGACATCAGCCATGTGCTGCTCTAAATAGCCAGAAATAATAGGGCAATTCTCACACCTCACGTTACGTCTTGTTTTGGTCACCTTGAGGATGTGCTCTGCTGCTTCCCTACAGCCACGAATCATGCTGGAGGTCTTGTGTGAGAGGTACAGTCTGTCAGACTGTATGTTGGGCACCTGTGTGTGCACCAGGGTATCCACTGCTGATTATACGATGCTCTGAAGTATAATGATTAAGAATCTCTAGAAGTATGTTTGTTTAGCTCCTGTTCCAGCTGTTCCCTGTACTATCATTTGTAATTTTTATGTTTAATTGTGAGTGCCCAAAGACAGACATACAGCAATTGCAGAGGGGAGAAACCCCCTTATGTTTTTCCCATTACACCAATCATAATCTCTCCTGAAGTAACTCAAATGCTAGGCAGATGTTCATGTTGCTTTATATCAAACACATGCTGCAGATATTGCAGATGAGGAACTCGTCGTATACCTTTCGGGAGCTTGTGTGCTGAAAATTGTTGTTAATGGATTTGCTGTTGATGTAGTCAGATTGCTTGAAATGGATATATTACAGCCTGCAGTTGAGAGGGGCAGTGGCAAAGTCCTCTCTGGGAGTGGAGGATAAATCTGAGAACCAATTCCAACCCAAAGTGAAACAACGAAGCCAGTGACAAGACCCACAAATGCACCCTGCAAAACAGAAAACAAAACTTGGACTTACAAGGAAAGCAAAGGTATATTTAAAACAATATCGACAACAAAAACTAGATAAGTAAGAAACACTTAATCTAAACTGAAAGCTACATAGGAAAAATAAAATATACAGTTGGGGAGAACTGGGAATTTACTTCATTTAACTTTTGGAGAGTACAGTGTTTGCTTGTGGCTCCTGAACATACCGCTTTTTATTTTGCCACTGTGAATTTATAATCAAAGGATAGCTTTGGGTTGTTTAGTATTGGGAAAAAGCTGGTTTATTTGAGGCCCTCCTTAAATGACTACAAAAGCATTTTCCCCTTTTCTTCATGTGATTTGTTTTTGCAAAAGTCTCTTCTGGGTGAGTTTGCTAGCTGACAGCTAGTGATTCTTTTTGCAGCATATACTTAAAATTTGCAACTGTAAAAACGTAAAGGTTAGTGACTAGCAAATCTTACTAAATAACAATCCTCTCAGACTGACCATACTCACAGAGTTGGTCAAATACATTTTTGATGGAGTAGCTTTTTCCTCTGGAAATGCTGATATCATGACACTGAAACACTCTAGCAGAGCACTCCAATTGAGCCTGCCATTTAAAGAGGCTCATCACTTCATTGAGATAAGGTGGAAGGTGAGAAAGGGTAAAGATCCACATGGAAATTATCAAAGACATATCCTTGCTGCCCAACACAAAATTATTAGGGGTGGAGGGGGAAGGACAAACCACAAATTATCAATTAATTTTGGTCCAACAGGGCTTTAAATTTGTACTTACAATTCCATTTGCAAAGGAGCAGAGGATTCCCAAGGCAAAAAGTCCTAAAAGGGGGCCACCGACCATGCCAAAAATGCTGAGTGCTGCCTGTGGAAGGAAGAGAGTCTATTAAGTGCTGTGCAGGAAAAGTTAAAGCTTCCAACAGGGCAAGAAAGGAAGCTGGTAAGAAGGATATTATGGGTTTTTAATTGTCCCTCTCAGCTGGCAGGACTTGGTATAGTGACACGGGTGCTCAGAGTGGAAGCTTAGTCTGTTTGAGGCCAGTACCAAACAAAGAATAAAAGCTAATCTCATAATGGTATCCAGCAATTATTTCCTTACACAACTCATTCTGGATTATTCAATGCAGGCATGAAAAAGCAGCCTGACACTCACCTGCAGCAAGGCTCCCAGGAGAGATGCCAGCGCAGCCATAGCGATGCAGACTCCACCATAAAAAAGGCCTGTGTGGGAAAGGCAGAATGATGTGCATCTGGCAAAATGTCCACAGATGGAGAAATGCTTCCTTCTAACCCAGCAGGGCTCTGACATCCCTAAAACAAACCTGCTAGCATCTTCTTTGTTTTGTTTTGTTTTGTTTTTTCCTAAAAGAGCCCAAATGGCCAGTTTTCTGTTTGTATTAAAAGGAAATGATGCAAACGTGACAAAATCCTATTCCTGTATACTACTAAAGATTACTTAAGCACTTGATCCTAGATGGATTGATCCATACGGATTAGTCATAACGACAATACACCATGCATTGTTCACATTTTTCAGCTTATCTCCTGTGATGTGGTTCTTATTTTGAATGAATAAATTTGCTTTTCTTTTGAGCAAGAAAGTAAATGATGGCAGATTACCGGGAGCTAGCAGTGTGACAAAGAACATCCTGGGCCACCAGGACATAGCCGCTCTTGTCAGCACCCACAACACTGGCTCATTTGTTTTCTCCACCTCCACCCCTGTTGAGTTACACTGCACAAGGGCACAAGCAATGTTAATGTGATAGCTCAGGCAACTCATGACAATATCAGAGCACCAACAATTTTGGCATAAACACTGCTTGCAAAAATGTTTAAGAAACGGCTCTTAGGTGAAAATATTTCATATTTGGCACCTGTCACCAGTCCGCTGTGCTCTGTGGTAGGGGCTATGACACTGTGCTGGGACTGTGTTTTTTCACACCTATTACACACACTGCCTTGGGCCACACCTGCAGCTGGTATCAGGCTGTACAACCAGCAGAGACAGCAAATGTATGTCAGAGATGTAAGCCATCTGCTCAGCACAGTTTTGACCCTCTTCCCTGAGGAAGGTCATTCAACATAGGAGATTATCAGACTGCAAGTCCAAGGGTACATCAGGGAAGACATGAAGTTGCTCATTCTCTGCAGTGCTGTAGTTCACATATCGCTCTGTTCACAAGGTTTGTTACAAAACTGTTTCCTATGCTTCTAGGTTTTGACAGATTAAAGAAAAACAGCACCAATTTTAATCCAAGATATTTGGTTCTGTACTATTATAGATCAATATTGAATACAGAGGCAGTCTGGCTTTACTGCTTAAACATCAAATGATGGATTTTTTTCTTTTTTTCCCTAGAAATAGCTTGTCCCCCATTCTGCATAAAACTTGCACAGCTGATCTCTGCTCCCCCTAGTATTGCACCAATGTAGCCCTACTGGTTTGAATGCACTTACTCTTGCCTTATGCTGCCATAAGTGAGATCTGAATCAAGCCCTCACTTTGTAAAGAAAAAGTGTAAGAGATTTTCCAGACATACTCATCCCCATGGAAATCCATGACAGCTTCTTTTCAGAGAGCGATCTGAAGTATGGCCTAATGAGGTCTTCAACAGTCACAGCAGCCAGAGCATTGATGCTGGAGGACACTGTACTGCAGAACACAAGATTTATACATTTCTTTGTTTATCTTAGATGCTGAAATCACAGATAACAGATGGATTACTGGCAGAGAGAAACCGCTGCTGTCTAGAACGGTGTCAGAGAACAAATGCAACCACTGTATTGGTCGAAATGACTTATTGCTGCAGGTGATGCGGTTAATAGCTTATAAAAATCATTTAAAATAATTGCTCTTAGTGAAGACAAGGCAAATCTTAATGAAAAGATGGGGCTGGAGAAGTCAATGAAAGTATCTGTTACATGTGGTTATGCTATAAACATTACTGTAGCTATGTTGTACAATTACGTGTTTATAATATTTAAGAATTCCTTCAGCAGAGGGGCTTTAAAGCACAGAGAGACAGGGCTTGTTAGCTCTGTACATCGCCTGTGGCTAGCTATTTCTTCATGCTGTTAGTAGGGAACTCCAAACAGCTTTGAGTTTTAGGACCTCAGAGCACTGCTATTGAAAACTATGAATTTGTAAGATGCAACATCAAACAGCTCATAGTGCTTTTCTTAAAGAAAAAGGAAATGAAATGCAGAAGTTTTAGTATAAATGCACCTTTAGTGTTAACAAAAGAAAAAAGAAAAGAAAAAAAGACATTAGAATCCAACTTACCTTAATGTCCCACTGTAGGCACTAGCTACAAAAAGCCCTGGCATTCCTGGAAAATCCTTGAAAATATCCAACACTAGGTAAGGCATTAGCTGAAAAAATTCAGAGTGTAAGAATTACTACTATCTTGCTGTAAGTTTTCTTTTTTTGCTGTATTATTTTTTTATAACCTTCTCACTGGCATTCTGCCTAGCTCTTCTAATTTTGAATGTCCCATTTTGCAGTAGTTATTGGTTTTCTACAAAGAAAACGATTCTTAAAACATCCACTTGAGATACAGACAAGTCTGTTAAGACAACCTAGCAGAGGTGAACATATCCAATGATGACAGTATAGGTAGCTAGCACTGACCAGCAGGTAGTCTGGATTGTACTTCACTCTGTCAGTAGATTCTTATATCTGCTGTTGACACCAAGGAAAGGTTTTAGATACAGTCCAATAACTTTAAGGTACCTTAGAACTATTTCCATATTGGAAGCTGTGTGCCATCTGTTGACCTTTGCAAGATCAGAGTATTGGAAAAAGGTACAGATTTTAAGATTTTCTGCCTGTGAACTGTTTTTTTTTTTTTACCAACAAGTCGGTCTTGTAGTATCTTACTTCTTGAAGTATCTTACTTCTAGGTTCCACCAAAATAATTTGAGTGAAAGGAGGCACCTAAGAGTCTTCAGGTATCCATCTTGGCCTTCCATACCTCATCTTACTCTATCCTTAAGTACTGCCTCCAATACTCCATTATCTCTGCTCCTTTCCTCAACTTCCAGCTATTATCCATGGGGATTTGTCCAGAGCCTGCAATTATCTGAGGCATAAACAAACAAACAAAAAGATCTGCAGATCTGTGAGAGCCAAGGAGATGGTGGGACTGACTGGTCCTGAAGACAGGTCTGCTGCCTTCTCCAGGTATTCCCTCCCACCATGGTCTAAACTTAATCCCTGTATTACAGACTCACACAATGTGGACTTGGCATGTCCTCATTCCCATCCCCCAGCTCTTGAACCCACCGGAATGGTTACGCATGCTCCCTTATCACCCTTCCCAAGGGGAAGGATGCCCCTGCCCCTTGCTACCTGCTGAGATGTGGGGCCATACCTGGTCGAGTGCCGACACCTGCTTTGCAGACCAGGGGTCGCAGTCCTTGTAGATGGAGTACAGGGACAGCCCACAGAGCGTTGCACAGACCAGGATCGCCCAGAGGCCCACCAGGTTGATGTAGAGGGACCTGTGCCAACATGCACGGACACAACATGTTAGAGCTAGACGTCCCCCCATGCTACAATTGAGAGACTGGACCACGAGTCCCCTCCAGAGCCAAGCAAGCAGGTGCCCATGCCTCATGTGGCTGCCCACCTGAAAGGGAATCATGGCATGGCTCCATGTGACATGATATTGTTCTTGGTAGCAGTCTCAGTGCCTGTCCTCTGACAAGGTCTACTCGAGGGATGATGGCAGTGATATGTCAATCCACATATTTCGTCATGTGCACGAGTTTTACTTTACCGGCAGCTGGCAAGAAAACACTCTTTCCCCCTCACCATGCCCCTTGGCAGAGACAAACCCCAGATCGATTTGCAAGGTGGGGTGCCCCAGATCAAAGTGTTGGGTACCTTTAATCAGCACCAGCAATCATTTGCCTCTGGAGCTGCACTACCACACTTACACAATGCTGGAATCATGCTCATAAAGCAACAAAGTCACCGTTTCCTCCCAGGAAAGCCTCCATGGAAGGCAGCAACAAGGCACGTGTTCCCTTCTCCAGGGACCTGCTTTGGAGCCACTTCCAGATTCCACTTCCAGAGATTCAGAGATCAGAGATCAAGATCACCGACCCCAGAACTTCCCCATTACTAATTTACCCCCTTGGAGCCTGACAGAGTCAAAGAATCCTGTTCCCTCCCCATGTCCTGCTGGGAGCTACAGCTGACACAGAGAAGAAATGTGTGGTTGTGATGCATTAATGCTGCTTTTGCCACACACAGCGAGCAACCTCTATGGGTCATGAAAAACAAATCGTTCTCCCAAGCCGTTCCCCCCCCCCCCCGCCCCGTGAAGGTTTTTCCGTTCTACCTAACTATCCCATCTTCTCAGATGTTTCTCAGCTCTTGTTGACTCCTGATTCACAAAGCTCTTCAAGCTGTGGCTCACCTAAGGTGGTCAGTTCAAGCAAACACACTCAGAGGGAGCCTGGCCTTGAAAAACAGCGTTCCTTTCCAGCAGTGGCCTTCTGGTTATCTGCGTATCATTTCCTGATAGAGATTGAACTGCCTGACAGATCACATACACTAGACCTGTGCCAACTAAGACCTCTGCTGGGTGGATCCCTGGAGGACCTTTGGTATCCGTGCAAACATATCCATGCCTGCACTGCTGCAGTGGGCCTTTTAGTGCTTTCAATTTCCAGGAAGGCAAGGAGCATCAGCCTTTGGACTGCTCCAGAGGATCATCAGGATGAATGAAGAAGTAAACATAACTTTATAGACCTTGTTAGGCATTGAAATGTGTATTTTTAGAATGCAGTAGTATAGGTTAACTAGATGAGCCAGCAGTTTTATACCATTGAAAAATTATTGGCAAGCACAATGTAAACTCTTAAAAAGACCTGTGTAAATAAAGGCTGATTGGATAACACAGAAGGGAAAACTCTGCATTTATGCTTCATATTTGCAATTAGTGCTCGTCGAAACACAGCACTAGCAGCACTTTAAATTTCTCTCTAGGCTAAGTACGTAAAAATGAAGTAGTCCCCTTCTGATAGACACTTACATATTGGCTGGATATCTAGCATCGATTTAGCTGAAGCTGTTCCTGCATTGGCATGGCATAATCTACCTTGACATAAGGCAGTCAGAAGCTGATACAGCTCAAAATTTAACCAATGAGTTAAATCAATGTAAAACTTTTCAATAGATGCAATAGCAGTGTTAGCCTAAAGCCTGTAGTAAAGATTAGAAAGTCAAGAGAAACACATGAAAGCAAAAGAAATTGTCTGCATCCAGCAATTCCTGTTTTTAAATTGCGTCAGTGTTTGACAGTGAAAAGAAAACTGCGTTTTTCATCTGATTTACACCTCTAGCTCCTGGTACACCCTATGACTAAGCACTGTAGTATAATAATTGTAGCAGGAAGGAGGTGTTCCCATTAATTCTAGATGAGTAACATGAGGTGGAGTTTGGGTGAAGAAGGTACTGTGACTGTGCAAGGCTTATTTTTGGTTGGTTGTTTCAGTCTGTCTCTAAGATTTTAGCACTGCAACATGACAGCTGATGACCTTGAAAAGAAAGTAGAGGAAAATATGCTAGTAGACTATATTTTTCTGAAAGCATAGCTCTCCTGCTCTGAGTGCCTGATATTGCTCGTATTTAAGCATTATGTTTGATTTGCCTAGTCACTGTTTTAGGATGACAGCACATATTCATACCTACTGGTTTGTTTCTTGAATGGGGTGAGATCCTTTCCCAAAGGCTGAGAACTTTTGTGCCATCATTTAAGGCCTTCCTACAGCCCACAAGTTGGGACACATGGAAGAATTACTTCCTCAGATCTGATTTATTATTAAGTAAAGCCTTACAATAAATTACATGGAGGTGCAAAGCCTTATTATTTTGACCTGATGACACTAGACACTTCTATGTACAGGTTAAATGGCAACAAGAGGTGCAGGCCACCAATGTAACTTGCCAGATGTGTTTAATTATGTTTGCAAATGAACTAGATTATCATCACAGAATGACAGTGTTTACAGCTGTAACAAACTGTAACCATTATACAAAAAGATTTCTCCATGCAAGGGAGGCACAAGCAAGATGCCATGGAGTTCAGCTGCCCACGCCAGCAGGAGAGGACTCCAGCAATTAAGGCTGTGCCAACGCTAATATGGTATGAGCTATAGAGTCATAGCATCATAGAATCATTTAGGTTGAAAAAGACCTTAAAGATCATCAAGTCCAACCAAATAAATGTGGACTTTTATTCGTAACTCTTGAATCCCATCCAAACCCTCCAGAACCAGACAGCCTTCAGTCTTGGTCAAAGCCACTGCAACAGCCCAGAAAATGAGCCCAGAAGCTGCTGTGGTGTCACATTCCCCTTGGCCACGCTGCCTCTGGGACGCCCTGGAGGTGTCCCACCTCACAAAGAGGGCAGGGAGGGTGTAAGACAGGGCCATAGTCCTAAGTGGAGCAGGTGCTTGGGAAGGACAGTCTCACTGGCACACAGATTGCGCACAACGTATGCGGCTGTTCGCCTCTACGCAGTCATGCGAGGGGCTGTGGAGAAGCCACATGGTGTGCTGGGAATGTGGCACTGTACACTGGAGATGTGGCTGCCGATGAGCCATAAATGTCTGCAGCATAAATGACCGGAAAGCAGATTTCCATTATTGCTGAAACCAAAAATATTTCAGTTCTAAATTGTACATGATTTTGCGGGCATTTTGCTGACTTTATGAAGTGAAAACCCTCATAAAACTCCTTCTCTACCACATATCACTGCATTATGGAATTTAGGGACTATAGTTACAATGTGTATTTATATATTTCTCCTATAAATATACTATATAAAGTTGGTAATAATTCTTACATCCAGAGTTGTGAAGTATGGGAATGACACTAAAGATAAAGGTAAGATAATAGAGTTAGTAAATATACTCTGTTCTAGAGTAAAGACTGATCAGAAATTTATAAACTCAAGGAAAACAGAACTCTCTGACAGTGTCCATAATGAATTCCCATTGAAAAAGTCAAGACTATTGTGAAAACAAAATATATGATTCCCCAACAATTTTATCACTGAATAAAACATTCCTACATTTTCTCACGTTTACACCCATTGGTATGGAAAAATCTTTTAGTTTTTACTTAGGTAAAATTCCCCCACACTGGTTTATATTTAGTAGAGTAGCAATTCAAGATGCTGTCTTGATAAGGCTTCAGCACAAGTAAGTACTATATTATTTGGCCTTTAGGTTGCATATAAACTTAATGCAGCTATTTGTATGCAAGAATAGTGGCACAGTGAAACAGTCTGGCAGAAAGCTGAACGTTAGAGTCATTTATACGTAATTCAAATACCAGCATTTATTGTGACTATTTGTATTGTACCTGGTCCACAAAGCAGAAAGCAAAAGTTGTTACCTTTTACAAATAGGTTTTATAGAGGCAAAAAAACATATTTATAAAAAAAAGTCTCCACTACAAAGAACAGTCATTGCTAAATTAAGACATTAAGAATTACTGTAGGCAGACTTACATTTTTGCGTGGAACCTGCTTTTGCATGCAATGTATCTCTGTACTTGGGACTGGTTGACGCCATAAATGCCAGTCCATGTGAAGGTCCCACCTATAACAATTGTCCAGAAGGTATGCCTTTGCAAAGGATTAGGATTAAAGCTACAATGAGAAGGGAAAAAAGAAAAAAAAATTGAAATGGAACTTGGGAAAAAAAATTGATGGAAAACTCATTATCAGAAGACCTTAAAGACTAGGAGAAAAAATTTCCTCTAATTCTAAAATAAACTCTCCTAATTTGGCCAGATGTTGAATATTCCGATATTCCACCTTTACATGAAATCACAGAAAGCAGATTTTAAACTCGGAGCTGAAATCCTGACCTAGCAAAACTCTGATCTATCCAAAGGTGAATTTTAACTAATTTATTTGCCTATAAACTCTAGTTATAAGTAAAGCAGTATGATTTCTGTGACTATTGTGATGAAATGAAGTTCCAGTAGAAAGTCTAATACGCCTGCTTATCTAGAAGGACATGTGTCTAACACCAATACAAAGGTGTGTTTGCATGCCCAGCCTTTGTGGACAGACTGTAAAAAATTTGCTGATTTAGCTCTAAGTGAAGAACAGATTTTAAATGGCATGAATATTTTTAAATGACACTTTATTAGTGTTATTTAAACATTAGAAAGTGCTTAGCTTGGTGAATAATGTAATATTAATTCACCTATTACATGCTTTTATTCCTTTTCTTTTTCCATCTGTGAACTCTATGACTGGGGGAAGAAGCAATGCTGTATAACACTGCAGTTCAGCCAAAAAGGTTGAAAAATCACTGTTCACAAGAAGAAAAAAAATATCTGTAGATAAACTATTATTTACTGACGAACTTGGGGACGAATTTTATAGAATGACCTGATGAATATCCCCATTCACATTTGGTGGAACCCAAAATGAGTCCTTAAGACACCTACTTGACAAAGTAAAAAGATTTTGCTCTTCACAGGATTTTGCATGGTGTAAACCCTAAAATATCTCCCTCAAACTACGTAAATTTGTTTAAAAGTACGTAAAATTTGGGTCCCAACTCTCCTCCCCACCTTCGGTAGGAAATTAATTTCACGGTTTGTCACATGGGCTCTACTTGTCAGAATAAAAAGGCACAACATCTGCAAGTACAAACTCACTCCCAAAAGTTCAGTCTTCCTCCATGGTAGGAATCATTTACAATGCGTCCAATTCCTTCCTGTACCACCACAGCTCGTATAATCACAGACGAGAATCCAGCGACCATAATTCCAACCTGGAAAACGTCTGTCCACACCACTGCCTTCAGACCTCCCTGCATGAGGAACAGCACATATCAGGTACAACGAGGCAGCCGTGCTCTTGCTTCACACTTACATGCAGCTAAGAGAAATGTTACTATACAGATTATGCATGATAGATTAATTCCATTTTACCCCTGAACAGAGATAATTCTGTATTGGGATGTTCAGAAATTGCGTCCTGCAATCTGTTCAAGACATGCTGGCCTTTCTGTGAGGTGCACTAAAAATTACGGTGGCCATACGCATAGGTTAAGCCAGTATTTCCTTCATCATATCCCACTGATTCAGAAGTTTGTTTTTATCAAAAGATTAATGATCAGACTGTACTCATCTTGCTTATATAGTAAGACTACCTCCAGAAGGCATACCATTCACACATGTATTAAAATACACAAAAAAAAATATGTCATGGAGGTTCCATTTACACGTTTCTAGGCATTTGGTCAATTAGCAGTGATCTAAAGGCCTATTGTTTCATAAGGCACTTGCTATTTTCAGTGGTTCTTGTCCATATGAGCATGGACTATTATGGTTGCAGTGAGCATGTGCTTGACAAATTATGTATCTAAACTCTACAAGACTAGCAGAAAAGTCACAGGAGGATCTTAAGGAAGGAAATCTATCTTTTTGCTGTTATTTCAGCAACAACACCATTTTGAATGTATTAAAACAGAAAAGGTTTGAGTCACGTTGTGGCTGCCTATGCATCCAGGGAAGTCCCTGGGTGAAGTCTGGGCCTACAGCTGTGCTGTGAAATGGGGCAACCCAGTTACTAGGTGACTTTTCAGTAAATTCCACATTTGATGTGAATGGTGAGAGGAAAAGACATTTCTCTCAGCTGAAGGGCCAACGTACCAATGTGCAGTAGAAAGTGCAGACCACGCCGGTCGCCACCACGGCACCCCACAAGTCGAAGCCCGTGACTGAAAAAGAGTGAAAGGACATTAGTACGAGGGAGGCACTGGGGACAAAACACTTAAGGTCTATTTTTCACACCAGTCTGGTTACTGAAGACAAATGGAAACAAGTTAAATGCAAAAGCAGAAAGTAATAAAAAATTGCAATGAAAAGATTTGCATGTCTGAACCAGGGGATTCCCATCAGTGCCTGAGCTTGACACACTCACGTGCTGTGCGGCACGGCTCTGTGGGGCTCCCTGACAGACAGCCCCGGCTAACGGGAAGCACAGCAGCAAAGCTCACGGAAAACATTGCTTCTAGCTAGGTCATAGTTTGTTATGGCCTGTAATTACAGGTCAAGTATCAGCATCAAGGACACAAAACATGTGGGACTCGTACACCGGAGGACACCAGTGCAGACAGCGTTGGTTTTTTTTCTTCCTTTTTGTTCAACGAACAAGCCAAAAACAAACAAACAAATGGACAAAAAAAGAATGATTGTGATTTTCATTCTAGCCAAAACAATTAATTTTTCTATTTTCACTTTGTTATTGCCTTTTCTTGCCAAGTACACAAATTAATTGTGCCTAATTAAAAGTTTCATTTGGCTCCCTGTGAAAGCTTTTCCCCCATTTAAAAATAAATGTAGCCCATCTTCAAAGCAATAAGTCATTCTGGAACTAACAATGGCAATATTTCATTTTGTAAATATCACAACCAGTATCTTAAATTCATAATGTCATTGTTCTTGAATTTTTCTTTTTCCAGGCAAAAAGATAGGCTGGATTAACAGTTCCAGGCAGCCCCAAAACAGATTTGTATGGAAAAAAAATGCAGAACATTTCCCTAGCTGTCTCCTTTTGAAGAAATGCACTTAATCAGGGGGATTAAATGTGTCTTATTCTGTCCATTCCTTCAAAATATACTTAATTTTTCGTAAGTTTTCTGAGTGTAGCCATGACCTAAGGACAGCACGAGAGAGCTGGACTAAGTGAGAGCAGATTTTTTTGTTGAGCCACTTCTGTAATTCTTTACAGCCAGGATTAGGGAGCAGAATTACAGCTGGGAGGCTTTCTATCAGTGTTCCCATCAGGATCAACAAATCCTGGAAGACTTCACAGTCAGTCCTTCAGCTGTATCTTTTGGTGAGCATTACAAAAAGAAAAGCACGCCAGTGCTACGTGCAGAATAAAACTATAATTTAGAAAACAGTGCAGTACGGTCATCTTACCTTGATTTAGTGCTAACGCTGGAGCGTAAATGACAATGCCAGTATATAAAATCTAGATGGAGAAAAAAAGATATAAAATGAAAAGAAGAATCATAAATTCCTGGAAAAGGTGACAGGTTTCTGAGATGGTTTCTCTTCAAGCACTTATGCAGCCTATATTTCCTAAATTCTTAACTGCTGAGAAATAATTTAAACTGTTAGAAGACGCATGTCTGATACTAACCAGCACTGCAGTCTCACAACTTAGTCTGCTTAAAACAAATACCACAGTGACTCTTAAATACCCAATCCCTCTTCAGTTTTTCCTGGCTCTTATAATTAACTTGTTTTATTGCTTTAAAACTGCAGTCATATTGCAGAAACAAGAGCAAAAGGAAATTGGTGAGGTTTACACATGGTTTGCCAAGGAATCTATTACAATTTATTTTCTCAGTCTTGGGATCAATATGGCTCTCAGTATGCAACTGCAATGCACATGAACAAGAACAAGAAATACAGCATTAGTTAGGCATTATGGATTGCATTATAAGGGTTTACAGTCCTTGATGTAAGATGAAGCCATGCATGATCAGCTGATTTTCACCCAGTACAGGAAGATACATACAAATCAAAGAGCTACTCTATCCACTTTTAAGAGCACAGCGGGATTCATACACTGGTATCCTCTATAATTTCTTCATGTTTATTTTTAAGTGCCTTTTCACCACTGTTATTACTGCCTTGTACTACCAGGACAAGCTCAGCAGTGGCATGGATCTGAGCAATACAGCTTGCAATGAGCAGATGACTTCTGTGAAGGTCAGCGGTCTTGATTCAAGGGATTGAAATCCAGGCTGAGCTGACTTGCATCAGCTTTTCATGATTGAACTCTTTTGATTCCCTGATTTATACCAGTGGGACCTGGACACGGAAGTGCAGCAGAATCAGAAGTTACCCAGAATTCAGCAAGCCTTTGCCCTTCCTGCAAATATGGAGTCCAGCCCAGCTAATCCAGCACAGGATAGCTAACTGGTGGACCACTTGCTGTGGCTTTTGGGCAGGAAAAACCCAGTCCCCATGACAGAGCTCTGCCACATGGCCAGCAGCTATGCTGGGGCGAGCCAGGAGGTACAGGGAGTGGTCGTGCAGCTGTGAGAAGCAACGAGCATGGAGGGGCAACTGCACCCAGCATTACCACATCACCCTGGCCCCATGCTGCGTGCCTGGTACAAGCACAGGCCAGAAAGGGTGGTGGGACTGCCACAGAAGAAGAGATCAGCATCTGCCCCTGACTGTGGGACCACCGGGGAAGAAGAAATCAGCATCTGCTGATGGTGGGAAAACCAGGGAAATAGTCTACAGCTGCCCGTGTGTGTGCATGTGCTTGTTTCTCTCTGTGCTCTAAGTCCTCTCCAGATTTACACACATAGCTTGTACACCCAGAGAGCTCCCAGCCCTGACAAACCTCCCCTCAGCACCAGCTGCATCACTTCATAACCAACAAGTACTGACACTTGTCAAGCCCCGTGTGTGACTTCTCTCCGTGTGACTTCCGCCCATGACCATCAGCGTGGGCTGCTGAATCCCACTCACTCAGGGTCACCACAAGAAAGGGGTTTTCTTGTATGAATCAGTGCCAGAAGCTTTGAACCATCAGAAATTAATTTTTATGATGCAAATACAATCACATTTTTGTGTCAATTGAAGCAAGAAAGATAAAAAAATCTTTCCATATCTTCAGTGTTTTTTTCAGGTTGTATTACTATTTATCCTTATTATTTGTATTTTAAACACATGCCAATAGTCACAGAACGGTTAAAACTACACCGTTAGGATCTTAGGGAGTTCCCTTTCCTCACTATTCTTTTAATGATTCAGGTTATTTAAGTTGTTATTGCTGGGCACGGAAAGACAGCTATAGATCATTAGTTAATTTCCTTGTACACATATTTAAATTGTATAGAATTATTTTTCTGATCTTTACAAGATTACAGTTGGTTTGTTCCAACTTACTCAACTGTGATGTCTTCATGTCTGCCCATGAAATACCACCATGATTCATGCATGCTACCACTCCACTTTTCCTATGAATTTGTGTATCCACAAAATCCAGCTAAGCAGCACTGTTTACACAAGAAATTAACACTTCAGTGATCACTATCTTAGTGGTGCAACTGTGATTGCCCTAAAACTCCCATAGCGGGTCTTAAAAATACCAAAAAGGTCACCAAGCAGAAGTGTAACTTGAAAAGCCTTCTAATTCTGTATTCATTCTTGCTTTGAATTCCACAAAACATCCACTTCATAACTGTGAACAGAACACATTTTTCTTGCTGGTGTTTCACAGCATCTGGCACACGCTCACTGTACATCTGAAAGCTGTGGTCTCACACTGACTTACCGAACGGGCTGGATACAGCAAACCGCACCAAGAAAAGTTGCAGGGACTGCTTTAGTTTGACATTCCCTAAGGCAGTGATTTGCAACTTTTGTTTGCAGACGCCCAGGTTTTTCCCAGCAGTGGTGCAAACCCTTGTACCGCTAGCGACAGGCTCCTGACAGCTTGTTTTCCTCGTCACCTGTCACAGACCCTTGGGAATTAGTCAGACTCCCAGAATCCACGGACCACAGGATAAAAACTGACGCGGTAGATAATAGGGACATGTACATTTTGAACCTGTTGTGGGTTTCTCATGAGGGCAGGCAAACAACTCCTTTACATGCTGTTTCCCTGCCAGGAAGGCTCATTCGTCTCTTGGCAGGGGCGCTGATGCCAAGTGACTGCTCTGGGTGCTCAGCAGCACCTGGGGAGACCACTGGGGCAGGCAGCCCAGCATCCACTGCATGCTTTGGAGCAGAGATTTCTTTGTCTTGCTCCCAGTCACCTGTGCACTGCGGTGACCTCGTCAGCTGCTCAGAGAAACAGCCAGCTATGCTGAGCTGGACAGTCCTGGTGGCTACAAGGACCAGGGAAGTGCTCTGAGGTTTACTTGCCGTTTGTATAATGAAGAGGACCGTTCCACAGAGCCGCAGGTATTTATTAAATCGAAGCTCTAAATACTGCAAAAGAGAAGAAAAACCAAATGTTTATCAGAACTTGGCATTATCGGTAGGACTACAGTGAGGCAATGAGCAATACAGAAAGGGCATAGTGTTTTTTTAACGTTTTCACGAATGGACAAAACTTAGTATAATTGTGACGGATATCTCTTTCAACTTCATTTGATATTTCTTCAGACCTCACTGCTAGGTAACCACACCTGAGCAGGTGAAATAGACATCAGCTAGTCAGTGACAGAGCCCCCCCAGTGGAAACTGGTGCTACATTGCTGCCTCAGGGCACTCCATAGGCAGGGAGCTGCGCACTGGGACTTGGCAAAGACCAGCACCTGCTATGCACTCTGCAACGCTCACAACGACGTTCCAGCAAACAACAGAACCTGTTTGCATTGTGAAATCAGAGTGAAAAGAAAAACATTACGGTTATGCCTGAGCCTTAGTCGGTTTGGAAACTCCAGCATTATGAACATCCATCTAGACTGCTGAGAGAGGGCAGAAGGTCTTCAGTGGCCAGCGGTTTCTTCCTCCCACAGTAACCTCACCTTGTGCTGCCCAAGGCAGCTTGCCATTTTCTACTAGTAAGTGGAAATTTAGCCTTTCTCAAAAGAGGAACTATCGCTTTTATGTCCAGCCTGGGAGCACACAACCTCTGAATGAGTTTGTCACGCTGTAGGGCAGATTTCGTTCCACCCTCTGTCCTAACAACCCCCTAGGGCATGTGGTGGCACAAAAGGGATCTCCTTTACCTGCCAATCTATTAATTTAACACAGACAAACACTGAAAAATCTAGAGAGCTCACTCGTGAGGTGAGCATTTAAATTGTGATCTGCAAGCATACTCATGCCTGGAAGCAATGCTGAACCCCCAGATGGACGTAAAAGGTTGTCTGATCTCTGAACTCTGTCCACAGATAGAATGTATATCTTTTATAGGTGTGTTACCCTGACTAAACACTGAGATTATCAGTGAGTTTCTAGTCATAATTAACAGCCTTTAATGAGAAGGGACGTATTTTAAATATCACAAGTAACAGGTCCAAAGATTAGTAGTTTAAAATGCACTGGAAGCCACCAGTCATTTCTGTTGGGGAATTCTTATCTAAATCTACCAACAGAAGTCTTGTTTTCAGCCTTCAGTGCTGCAACGCCCCTGCTCAGTGTAATAAAATACAAAAGACCAAAGTAGCTATCCAAGGACTTTCACCTGCACTGACGCCCCTTCCCTAACACCCTCTGTGAGAAAAGCAATTTGCCTCCAAATCTGCAGCTAGGAACCATCTTCCATGCACGATCAAGAGGTTGCATGGACCTTCTGTGTCAGAAGAAAGCCCTGACCAGATGCTTCCTCACCTAAAAAGAGTCAGACTTGACCTGTGATGCATCTCACCACCCCAGATTTCTTTGCACTGCTAGCTATAGCTTAAACTTACATTCTGGGCTGAAGACCAGTTCAGCCATATTTTGGTGAAAGCAAAAAAACCTTTGCAGACACAGAGCACTTGCTGACCTCACCGTTCAAGCAATGGAAATGACATTTACTGCTGCAGCAGGTGTCTCCCCAAAATCTCTAGGAACAGCGCAGACATATACTCTGCCAGAGGGGGACTTTTGTGGCTGCACCTGAGCTTAGAAACCTACCTGGAGGGAGCATGAATCGAGAACTCTGGCTACTACGTTAGATGCTGTTGATGTTGGATGCACTCTGTATGTTAGATGCTCTTGGTATATTAATTACACATCATTAATCACACGTCACCACCCAAGCTGCACAAGGATTAACCCACCACTAAACTGAGCAGCTGAAGTGAGGAAACAGATCTGGCACGGTGCAAAGCTCCTGAGCTGCGACAGCAGGGTGAGCATCTCCTCTCTGCAGAGGCAGTGTGAGCAGATCTGGGGACAGAGCGTGTTACAGCCCATCCTCGGGAGAGACACGAGACACGAGGCGGCACAGAGTGTGGGGAGTTGTTGGGAAAAAGCGTGAGAGAAGTCACAGAGAGAGCAGACGTGAGAAGGCCCCCAGCTCCCTGAAGGCTGCGGAAAGGCTCCTGCTGCTCCACCTTACCTCGTAGGTGCTGGTAATGCCCAGCCTGTAGAAGACAGGCAGGAAGATCTCAGCACTGCACAGCACCACCAGCGCGTAGGTGATGGCGAAGATGCAGAAGATAGCCCCGTAGCGGTAGATCTCGGCGGGGGTGCCCAGCACCGTGACAGCCGACATGAAGCTGGCGGTGAGGGACAGCGCGACGGGGAGGGCGCTCATGCTGCGGCCCCCCATCAGAAAGTCCTTGGACGTCTTCTGCCCCCCTCCCGCGAACGCGTAGTAGATGCCGATGGCAGCCGACACCAGCAGCATGGCCGCGAAGACCACGTAGTCCCACACGCTGAAGCGCCCCATGCCACCTGCCCTAGCGCCCGACGGCCTGACACAGACCCACACGGGGCTTCCCCGGTGTTGTGTCTGTGTCTGCGTGTGTGTGTGTGTGTGTGTGAGGCGAGAGCCGGGGCCGCGCCGCCGGGACGGCCTTATAGGGCCCCGGCGCCCGCTCCTCCCCGCGGCGCTGCGCGCCCCCGCCGAGCGGCAAGGGGTGGCGATCCCGGCGGCCGGGGCACGGCGCGCAGCTCCCGCCCGCCCCGCGGGGCCGTGAGGCGGGGAAGCGCGCCCCCGCCGCCCCGGTGCCCTCCTTCCATCCTTCTTTCCCTCCTTCCCTCCTTCCCTCAGCCCCCGCAGCCTCTGGGTTTCGGAGGGAAGGCAGCTCGCCCCGCGGGGTGGTGTCCCCTAGCTCTCTCCGTTAGGACACGCCACCGTCGCCCCACGCGAAGAAGGCGAGAATACGTTTTATTCCATGCGTTTTCAATGGGTTGAGCAATCTGGAAGGTAAGCTGCTAACTGGGATCTCTCGGCAGGCTCGCCAAGGCTGCGTGGTAGGGAAGCCCCGCTACCTGCGTTCCGCTCACGGAAGCGTTGCTCTCGCTCCTCAGCGAACCGCAGGTTCAAGAGTCAAAGTGCACAGGGGTATCGCAGATGGAGCTCCGTTTATCTGATCCACAGGGTAATGCACCAAAACCATCTGGGGGATTTCAAGGCCAGGGATGTTGTGCGGTGGAGATGTGCGCCTGGCTCCGCGGCCAGCAGCACATCCAGGACTAAACCAGCCGACACTACATCTGGCCACTGTGCCATGTGTCAGCAGCCCCCGAGGGGGGACTGAGATGTAAGGATGCCAAAGGTGGCCAAGGTTGGCCTGGCAGCTGGGCAGCTGCACGCCTTGCAGCAGGGCTCGGCTGCTTTGCACAGAGGCTTTCAGGCTTCCCCTGTGCTTTGGCAAAGTGCTCTGCTGGAGGAGATTTCCTGGCATGAGACGGCACCAATTTGAGGATAAAAATCCCAGAGTTTCCTTTTATGGCTCTTTCCTGCTCAGCCTTGCCCTGCTCTAATCTACAGCTGGGTTCGCTGGAAGTGGTCTTTGACGCAAATTCTCTGGGTTCAGCACAGGGCACGCCCTCCTGCCTGAATCTGACCAATTTGGGACCGTTTTTAGCAGGCTTCTTCCCTATGGCAGACCAATGATTGACCAGACACCCGACGGCCAGCCCAGCTCACGGAGCTCATTTATCTCCTTGGGAGTTCTCCACCTGGCAGGCCATTTGCAGGTATTTCTGAGTGCATGTTGGAAGCAGGGGGTGCAGGTGGAAGGCTGGGCTGGCAGAGCTGTTAGGCTGAACTGTGCTGCTGTGAAATCGTGTGTGAGCTGACCTGGCCTCTTGACACCCATCTGGGAGTGTAAGTGTCCCCGAACATACAGAAGCCAGCCACTGTGGTGCAAGCGGCATGTCCTAATCTCACCGGAGCAGGTTAGGGCGTCTGTCCCTGGCCCAATTCCTCTGTAATTACTTACACAATGAGTAACAGCTTCCAGATGGCCTGCTGGGAGAGAACAAGAGAGAAACTTACCCTGTACCCCTACCAATTAGGCTATTGAGCTATTGATTACCTTAGGTGGTTGCCGTAGTGAGGTGGTTGTCCTCATTTGCTGTCAGCTTTTGACCACACGGAAAATGAGAAGCCTTGCCAGCAAAACCTCAGTGAAACCAGCACCTTCCCACACAGTGCAATGAACTGGTGTTGACCAGCATAAATATGCGATTTCAAAAAACATGAGGCACATTCATGTAGACAGGACAGGAGCAGCCTTCTGCCCAGATCCACGTCTCGTACTGCTCAGCGCTTGGTGTTAGTTGCTTGCACTCTTTCAGGTGTTATGTTGCTCAAACCATTCAAACAATAACATGTATTTAAAGTATTAACTGCACAGGATTAATACAGTTTTGATTCTGCTTCTTTATCATTTTTGACATAGTGTAAACACAGCAAGCAATAACATGTATTGGAAAACAAACCGTGTTTCTTAACTGAAACGCAAGCAGTGCTATAAGGAAATACATCACACTCAGTGGTTTCAGGTGGCATCTTTGATTCTTTTATAGGAGTGTTATGCAAATTGTCTTTCAAATGTCATCATGAACGATACGGCAAGCGAGGCTGGATCCTCCCTTTGGGATGTTTCCATCTTAGGAACCAGCAGCAAAGCTGTATGACACCCATGTCCTAAATCACAGCAAGTGGACCTGGAGAACAACGCTAAATATTTTTCGTCTGGATTTTTTTTCACACAAAATCAAATCAGTTCCATGGAACACAGTGGACTTGTGCTGTGTAGCAGAGAACAGCGTGTGTTTGCTTTTTCTCATGCTACAGTAGATATTTAAATGCCTTCCAAACTCACAGAGTGTATCTCATTGTTTTCTTGTAATGCCTGGCCCCATCTCCATGGGCTCTTATGTGCCCCCTCAGCTCACTGTGACTCCGCTCTTGTGACAGCCACTGACATCAGTGGAATTTTGTGTTTAATATTGGGAAGCATGAGATTCACATCCCTCTGGCATCTTCAATTTAAAAAAGCTGTGAACAAACCCCAAACCTCTCTATTTGGTCCAAGCAATTCCTTCCTTTGAGCTGGGAGGGGCTCATTTCCATCACTGGACATGGCTGTGAGGAGTCACTGGAAGTGTCTGTGATGTTGTGAAGGACAGTCCCTCCCAACTGCTTGTCACGTGGATAGGCATGGGTAGGAGATCAGTGAGATGGGTTTCCCTCTATAGACAAGAGACAAGAATGTCAGGCCCTGCACTTGATATACTGCCCACCTGTCTGAACTGACTTGTGGAAATACACTTTGAGGGATTCTTCTGCTCATAGGCACAGGCAAAAGCTCCTGCAAGTGAGGTAGGAGAGCACCGGAGGCTTGGTGATGCTGCTCAGCAGTGCTGTGAGGCTCTTTGCAATTTGCCCTGATAGCCTGGGAGCCCTCTGACTTCCTGTGGTTCCGTTCTCGAGTATGCAGTTTCAGGCTGTGTAGGGCTCAACTGCACCTACAGCAGCAGAGCTGAGTGCAGATGATGTTCACACCAAGCAACAGTCCGGTGTAGTGCAAGGGCTGGGTTAAGAAGTCTGAGCTCTGTTCTCCTCTGCTTATACAGAGATCTGTTTGGAAACTTTCCCAGAGAATGACTTGGTAAGATAAAAAATCATTTCAAAATGAAAGCTGCAAAAAATAATTTTGATAAGAAAAAAATGTTAAGTTTGGCCTTTTCTGGGAACAATGTGTTGTGATTTATTACTTGGAAAAACTCTGTTTATTTTTGTTTGGATAAGTTGCTTAGGAAATGAAAGGCATGGGATCATGCCCTCTGTGTATATACATACATGTATGTAAATGGAAGGTGTTTGCCCATTCTCCGGTAACCATTGAACACCATGACCAAATTTAACAGAGGGGTGGAGGCCTCAGAGGTAGTAACGTGCTACCAGTTTTTATCAAAGTAGATGGGGAGGAAAGAGACATCCTGTAAATGGACTTGTTGAAAGGAAGACTGCAGCGGGAACTGAGCCTCTGTTAGATAACAGTGAAACCATATGAGAGAAAGACCTTAAAAACACCCAACTGCAGGCAAAGCTCCTCATCTTCTTAAGAATGTGCTCCAACCAACACTGAGAGCTGTGGGGATCCAGGTTCCATTTACTCCTCTGTTCATGGAGCTAACTGCTTAATTTTCCTTTAATCATCATTATTAGCAATAACATATCAAATTAGACAGTTTGATTTTTCTCCCAGTGCTTCTAGTCAAAATCTCTCTACAACTACCTGAAGGGCTCTCCAAACTACCTGAAAGAAGGTTGCAACCAGAAGGGTGTTGGTCTCTTTTCTCGGGTGACAAGTGACAGAACACAAGGAAATGGCCTCAAGTTGCACCCGGGAGGGTTTAGATTGGTATATGATGAGGAATTTCTTCCCGGAGAGGGTGGTCAAGCATTGGAACGGGCTGCCCAGGGGAGTGGTGGAGCCCCCATCCCTGGGAGGTATTTAAGAGGTGTGTGGACATGGCACTAAGGGGCATGGTGTAGTGATGGGACTTGGGAGGGTAAGCTGATGGCTGGACTTGAAGGTCTTTTCCAATCTCAGTGATTCTACGATTCTATGAAAACGCACTTATATTTCTGAAAGATTTTTTCCTAACATATTTAATAAAATGCACAGCATTCATTTATCACTTTGAAAAACCTGTTGGGATTTTGGTGTCATGGAAGTTCATTGCTGATGGTAGTTTTACATATCTGAACACCAGTTAGTGTTTGGCTCCACTCTAATCTCTCCTGTTGCTGTGCTTGTCCATGCTGTTGCTTTGAATGGCTGAGCTCGGTACAGCTAGTTACCTGACTGCCATCATCATTGGCCTTGCTTCCCCTGATTTAATGTGACCCTTAGCAAATTTTTCCATGGTGTTATCAGTGGTGTTCTTAGCTGTCTAACTTTTTTTTTTTTTTGGTCAGTTCTTCTTCTGTTAATAGTGTTTGGACATTAAAGAATGACATTGCAAGTAAGTGTATTCAGAAGAGCAGTATCATCATCCACATTCACTGTGAAATTTGGATGAATTCCTTAGGATCAGATAGAGCCATGTGGCACCCGTATTTTGAGCACTGGGGTTTTCTTGCACAGAGATGTCCTGCAATTGTCACCTACTTATTTCTAATCACTCGAGTACATTTCCAGAAATATTTCTGGAAACTTATATCCAGCTAGCAGGATTTCCAATGGTAAAAGCACAGGTTAGTATGTTTGAAAGTTCCTCTTATGTAGACTGTGCACTGTGTGCAATAGCAAGAATGTGATGCAATTTACAAGTGCCTTATGCCTCAAAACACCACCATAAACAAAATATTAAAGGTTAAATATTTCAAGAAGTATAGTTCCCTAATTCTATTTCTCTAGCATTTCCAAACCTATTCCTAAATTTTCAGAGGCTAGGTTTGCAAAAGGAAGATAAAATTAAGACCCTGATTATTGCTACCTGAGTAACAACTTGATTGCTTGATGTGGTTGTCCTCTCATGTTTAGCTTTAGGACACAGAAGAGAGATGGAGTGACTTTCAGAGAAAGAGAGCAACAGAGGCAGGGCATCCCTGCCCATGGCAGGCGGGTTGGAACTAGATGACCTTTAAGGTCCCTTCCAACCCAAGCCATTCTATGATTCCATTCTCAGAGCCAGAGAGCTGCATTAAAGTTACAGAAATAAATCAAGTTCCTATTGACATTTTGAATGAAACCTCCTTGGCTGTTTGTTTTTTTCTATTTTGCATTCAACAGAAATGCGAACGAATGCAATTTGCAAGCAAAATGATTTAAACGTGAATGCTTAATGGTCCTGAGAAGAAACCTTGAGGTTGTGTAACCCCCTAATACCAACGCACCTTTTAAAATCAATAGGCAGTGCCTCAGGATTGAAGGAAGTAGTTAAGTTACCCATGAATGCTGAGTATTTAAATCTGACTGATTTGGAGCCTATAGTTTATTTGCTAGAGAATTCTGCTCTTTAATTTAAAAGAACACATTTCACAATTTATTTGTGGACTGTTCATGCAGTGAGATGTGACATGCATAATTATTTGCTCAAGAGAATAATTACTTTGGGAATAAAATTTTGGTACAGATGTCCCTTCTTTAACTGAAAAGGATAAATAAGTTACATGCTTGAAC
This sequence comes from Anser brachyrhynchus, assembly GCF_964034855.1. NCBI lineage: Eukaryota > Metazoa > Chordata > Aves > Anseriformes > Anatidae > Anser > Anser brachyrhynchus. Next base: position 45,564,742 of record NC_137694.1, on the reverse strand, counting down.
TTTATTCTCATAGCTTTGGGATCTTTTGTTTATCTAAGGTGTTCAATTTTGCATCAACAGAATTACAATTCAACTAGTTTGCTTACTCGCAGTTAATGTATGAGAAAGGGCTGTCGAAAGTTCACCAGAATGATCAAGGAAAATTGATTTTTTTCTGAGTAGATCTTTTCTGAATTTCCTTGTTTTATTTCTGTTGTTTTCCCTTTTTCCACTACTTGCTATCCAGATGATCTCTGTTCACATGTCCTAGCTGCTGTTATTTTGAGATGTGTTTGCTCTAGGTACACGGTGTAGCTACTGTGGTTGTGCAGCTTGGCTCCCTATGTTTCCTCTCTAACCAGTGCAGAGAGACAGCCTCTTCAGAAAGAAACTGCTTGCTGCTTTGATGTGTTCCCTGGAGGAACTTGTCTCTTCCTCTTATCTGCAGAGGAAGCCTCTGAAAATGAGCCTCCTCACCTTGGCACTTAAGAATACTCTGAAAAATGTTCCCTGCCACTATCCCAATGCCCTGAGTAGCTCTTCTTTTTGATTATTTTGATGTATTCTTCCATTCATACTCAGGAATGTCTTTCACCAGTTCTGGCACGTCCCTTGATATCTACTTCCCATCCTTCTTTGTAATTCCTAGTGCTAAATCCTCGTGCTCCCTCATTCCTTTCATCCCTTCATCTCCTCTCTTTCTCTTAGCCCAAACATTTCTTCTGCCAGAATCCCTTTTTTTTGAACCTCAGTCTTAAGAGGCATTTCCCCCCAAATTGCTGTTTGCTATTCAGTTCATTCCTCCATTTTTAAAGTCTCTCTAAGAGCTGACTGCCTTGCCTCTCTTTAAACCCCTTTTTGATCCTCTCCAGCCCCTCTTCTACTCTCTGTTGAGGCTGCCCATGCAGGAGATCACAGACACATACACTGCTTGCAAATGTTTCAAGGCAGTTACACATATTTGCACCAGCTCTCTATGTTTATCTGATTTGCTTGTCAGACATCCTCAAAGATGTAATCATCACCAAATGCAGATCAGAGAGGAGGTTTTCCCGTGGGTCCAAGGGAAAACAGCTGTCTGCAGCTGTTGGCTTTGATTTAATTCATTTCTTCTGTTTTCCTCCGGAACACGGGACTCATTGCACCTATTTCTGATACTGTCTGGACATTTCAAATAGCAAATCCCTGACATTTTGGAGAGCAGAGATACTGCCAGCATCCTTGGTCTCTCCCAGTATCCTGCTGGGCCACACCATAGTTTTTGTGGTCTCTTGGACTGCAGTCTTAAGGCTGTTGCAGGGTGCTGGTGAGTGAGGTGTGGAGGGCAGAAAGCATGATTTTTGTGGCCAAACTCCATGGGGGTAGGACTTTACCAATCCCAGCACACTGGGACTTTTACAGTGAATGTCTATATTATTGTAGTGTGTTGGTTTTCGGTGTCGGTATGCATTCAAATAGACGATGGGTTTTTTTGAGGAAAATGAGGATTGTGGCCTAAGGCAAGGGGGAAGACACAGTAACTTTAATATCCATTTCTGAAGATGCAAGAAGGAATGGTGCAGATCCAATGCCACAAACCCCACATAGCTTCTGCACATGCAGGTTAATACCCATCGTGTAAATGTCATGTTATAGTGTTAGCAATTCACAAATCATCAAATGCAATGATGTACAAAGAAGCATAGAGGTAGAAAGGGCAGTTTCGGAGGAGCACTTTGGTCGCAGGTGGGTTTAAGGGAATCCATCTTTTCACTCAGCAGGTACTCTGTATCTGTACAGTAGGATTAGCTGATCACCATTTGAAGACAGCTTCTTTCATTTTGCTTCAGAATAGGCACTTGTGGAGCACCTGCAAACTGACCCTATAAGTACTGATGCCATATAATATATGGCACCCTGTAAGTATTGATTGTCTTCCACTGGCTAGGAACACTAGGTCAAATGCAGCTGTCCACACAGCAGAGAGCCGTAGCCGGAGAGATGCACTGCGCCCTTGTGTAAGCAAGCTGCTTACCATTACAAGCAACGAGGACTTAATGTGCCTCAGTGTCATCCTTTTCCTCACTTGGAAGGTGATGCCCATGACAGTTTTCTGTTTCTGAAATGCCAGTCTCCACATGGATATCTTTCACACAGGGATCTATCATTTTAGTGCATGTTACTTGTATCGGTTGCTTTAATGGCTCCTATTTGATTCAGACCTACAAGCAGTATTAGAAGAAGCAGCAGCATCCAAAAGCATATATAAGGTTACTGGAAAAGAAGGGACAGCCCTATTTCTTTCCTTTGAGTTATCAATATGTCTGCAGTCAGAGCATTAATAAAGTTTTGCATTTCTTTCTCCAGAGATGATAATTTTCCAAGCAAAGCAGAGTTGTATCTGCTATATAGTTAAAAGCATACATTTGAGAAGTCTCTGAAAGTCCTACTGCTTTATGATTAGGGATGTTGTCTGGAAGCATAATTGATTATGGTGACAAATCCTTCTTCAGATCATGCGGGATTTTGGAAAACAGGCCAAGAATCTAGCCATGTTTTTTTCTAGCTTGTATAGTCCAATGCTGGAATTTTCTCATGAACATCTATGATTTAGCAGCCAGCACCAATAGCTGATGAAAATCTCCTGACACACTGGAAATGGCAAGAAGGGTTTTGTATCTTGATGTTGTGTAAGTTCTTCCGCTTCTCCAGGCTACTCTCAAATATTTCACCAAGCAATATACACCAAAATCAGAAGGTTTAACTGAGGTACTGCCTTCACTGGTACCTGAGAGCAAAATGAGAGCTGCATGAATATTAGGATAGCTCAAGCTGCAAACAAGAAAAATAAATAAATAAATAAAAATAAATAATTAGCCAAAATGTCAAATCTAAGTACCTAAATTCTGGACTCATCTTGTATGAACCAGGTGTATGCAGAGACATGAAGAATAGCATCATTTGTTTTGTCTGTTATCTTCTATTCAGTGGCAGGAACGTGCTGTTCCTTTCAGTAACAAAATGCTGAGCCTGGCCTTATTTACTCCTGAATGCTATGCACAGCTGACTTTGCAAGTTTGAAGGCAGAAACTATTTGAGAAAGGGTACTTGATCCCATCCTTCTATCAGTTCATGTTTTCCACTCAAGAACACTGGCTTCTCAACATCCTTGTGACATGAGTACTGTTTTCAGCAGGGAAACTGCTGTTCTGGATTATTGATTTATTATTTCTTCAGTGGCCTTTTACAGATAAAGGATCCAATAAAGACATAGCAAAACAAGAGAACAAAAAAAGAGTAAGAAAATTGTATGTGAAAGGTGGCAATTATGTTGAGGGAAGCATTCCCCTGTGTGTACCTGTTTCTAAGAGATCTTTACCATTTTCCATCTTCCCTGGTTTGGAAGGTCAGACTCTACCTTAAAACGTACGGTTGTGATCTCGCCCCACCCAGTTCCTCACCTTACGCTGTAGCTTCAAGCTACCGAACAATGAAGAGGGATGTGGCGTTTGGGGGAAGGAGAAATCTGGCAGCATAGTCAGATTTACTACTAAGCTTTATGCTTTGTTCCTAGACACGCCAAATATCCAGGTTTCAGGTCACTTGTCAGAAATCTGAGCTAGACTGTAATCAGATGTTTAGTACTCCCAGACAGCTAAGACAGCCTGAAATCTAGACTGTCTCTGTCAGATCCAGATGCCCTTCATTCTAGTAGTGAGGGCAAAATACAGGAGACAATTCCCATCCTTTTTGTGAGAAAAGACTCCATCCTCCCTATTCATTTGCCTTTTTGTGTCCCTTGCTTTCTCTGTGGATCCTGCGCCTGTTGTCCGTGTTGCTGTTGCTGTCAACAAGGCTGAAGCCAGTTCTGATGCTGCCATTGTGACAAAGCAGTGGGATAAAGAACAGCAGCACTGTAATCCCTTCCTGTCTCAGGGCCATCTGTATAAATGTTGTCCATGCAGAAATCAGGCCCTTCTTCTTTCCAACACAAATTATACTACACTTTCTTTCCCACCTCAAAAAAATAAAAATAAAATAAAATAAAATAAAATAAATAAAATAAAATAAAATAAAATAAAATAAAATAAAATAAAATAAAAGTGTGACTTCCTACTGAACAGAAATGTTGGAACGGTACTGTTTGGCATGAAACAAAATTGTGCCAGGGATTGTGTTAACGATTAATTGATCTGGATGATCCCTGTGCTCTGGCACTATTCAGTTTACTTCCAGAGAGGGAGCTAGAGCAGCACACCTGCTCCAGATCTGCAGCAGAAACCTGTCTAGCAATAGAGGAGCCACTGACGTAGATGCCTTGAAGGGCTAAGTCATGTTATTGGTGCTCCCTTCCATGAAAGAAGGCTCTAAATTCAGGATATTTCAGGGATGAATGCTTCTCCCCCTACTCAAATAGAAATCTGGGATCTATAGTCCGGCTCCTAGTTCAAAACTCTCTCTGATCTGCAAACCTAAATGTAGGTGAAATTCTCCCCAGGACTCAGCCAGCATTGACCTGGAGTTGCACTATTTACAGGATCTCTGTGCTCCAGGCATATTAGAAAAAATGTGGCCAAACAGTTCCACCAGTTTGCAGAGCAGGATTCCAATATCTTGTCTGCTTTGTTTTTGAAAATGCAAGTGCTTTCGACCATATCCTACATAATCTTGTGGGGTTTTCTTCTGCAAGACAAGGCAAAATGCCAGCTAGAAGCCGAGGAGGAAACTGGCAAAGAAAAAATGTCTTTGTGTTTCAAAGGGCTTTTCATGCTTTCCAGACAAATTAAAAATAAATAAATAAAAATCTGTTTTCATTAGCTGTATAAGTATTCCAAAGACATCATGCACCTGTATAACTTGTAATCAGACCCATGCCAGCCTCCCCCTCACTGAGGATCTCGGAGAGATCCTGTGATGCAGCGGGATTCCAGCCGTGTGGCACACAAACTGTGCACCTCAAGTTGTTCTGTAGGGTGACTCGAAACAAAGAGAAGGACTTCTGGGATCACAAGCAAGGCAGGTAACTCTCACCACTTCAAAACTCCAGTAACTTATTTAGTGTCTTAAATACTGATTGAAGAATCTACCTTTGGGCATTCAAGCTTGGAAGTAGTTTGGCTCAATTCACAGTGTTTCTCTTAATCTGTTTCAACTGAGGGGCATTCAGCAGGGTCAGCTGCAGATACACACATATAATGAGGTCATCTAGACTACACTTCTAAGGCATGATTTGTTTTATTCTAACATGGATTATTTAAACACAAGAATGTGTCTAGATCTCCTCTGAATAAAAAGGAAGCCTAAAGAGACAGACAGGTGCATTGTAAATGTTGCAAACTGTGCAAGAGGAGTTCTGTGAGACCAGCCTGAGTATAAAATACTAATGTATTTTATCCAAATTAGTATTATTAGGCCAAAATGACAGTGCTGATTTAAAAGAACAAACAAACAAACAAACAAACAAAAAAAAACAACCTGGAAAGCATAACACTGACTCAAGGTAAGACACATTTCCAGAGGACAAACATGCTTTTGGGTCTACACAGTGGTTCTTGCACTTGCTGAGTCCAGCAAATAAATTTTGGACAGCAGGACTAAAAAGCCCAGGAATGGAGAAGACAATAGGAATCTTAGACGGGCTCCAGAAGTGCTGATGTATTACTGTCAGGTTGTAGCCCACAGCAAGTGATTGAAGTTAGATCTGCATAGGTGACTACTTTGATAGACACACACGTGCTGTTTTAGAAGTTTCCACTACGTGCCTCTGCAGGTATTACTACCAATAAACCATCACTCTTCAGAAGGCCATCTGCTTGCCGTTAGCATGGCTTTCTGAAGGAGAGACTGTTTGACAGCTGGGCCTGCCATATAATCCCAGGGTGTTGGAGCCGGGGCCTGCCCAAAGGTGGGAGAGTCACATCTCTTCCTGGAAGTGTAAAGGATTAAGGCCTGAGGCACTGCAGTCAGAGAGGAGTTCTTGTAGGCAGGATGTTGTTAATTTAGATGTTGCTCATGCAGAAGCAGACAAGGGATCTTCTGTGTCACTGAACCCTCCCAGCTGAAGTTTCAGCCCTACTGCTGTGGCCACACTGGTTTCGGTACCTGAGCTACTCCCCAGAGGCTCACTCAGATGTCTCTCCAAGCGCTATATTCACAGTGCTGGCTGAACTGCAGTCTATCAGTTCTTCAGGCAGCTCTCACACACATCAGTGGTTGCAGGGCTAGCCAGGCTCATTCTTCTGCAAAGTTGCCAGCCTACAAACATAAAATAACATCTGTAACTTTTTAAAACTTCCCCTACTATCTTTTATTATTGTTGGTGATTTGCCTTTTCTGCAACAGGCAAAGCACACCTGAGCTCTTCCCCCTCATGCTTTCCATGGGTGTTAGAGCTGATTCTTACCCCTGGATGATTTTGGAGCCATCCCAGGAGCATCCCAGGATTATTTTGGAGCATCCCAGGAATTTGCACAACTCTACAAGATGCTATTCGTAACAGAAGAAAGAGATCTTGTGGACTGTTTTTCACAAGCTCACGATATATATATGAGGAGTATATTAGACGAATTTACTAACCATAGCCAGAGAGGTATTTGTACACATAAACAGTGGCATATTGGTGACTAAGCTCTTCTGTGGATCTAGCCCTTTCCACATGCTCACAGCTGCACATTGCCATGGAGGTATTTGGGCTGAAGGCATTAAAGCCAAACTTCTCAAATTCCAGCGCCTAGACATTCTCTTCTGACTCAATGCAAATGCCAGCAGTCCTTATTTATTTGTTTGTTTGTTTGTTTGTTTGTTTATTTATTCCCATAGAATAGCAAGCTCCAAAACCTGTGGTTCTTTGGGAGCAGGTGCTGAAGTGAACACACTCCCCTGCCTGTCCAGATGGCTATCGTGTTGATAGCTTATTGGCTGCCCCTGGGCAGCTTTTCTGGATACACCTGGCAGCGCTTAACCTGTCAGGTCTGTTCAGAGCAGTGGGTCCCCACGTGCACTTCAGCCATGCTCAAGTCCAGCCTGGTGGCTTGCAGAGTAACTGCATGCCTGGCTGGTCAGGGTGGCCTCGAGCTGCCTCTAACAAGCAGGGCAGGCAGGCTAGGGAAAGGCAAACTGCCCAGCCCTGTCAGCTGCCTCACGAGATGACACACACAGCTCGGGGCTGCTCATAACGCATCTGCCCAAACCAAAGCTTCAACCAACTTCCAGTTCACCTCTTATCTTCCTAGCCCACACTCTCTACCTCCGTAATTGCAACCACAGCCAGAAGCTCCCACAGGCCCAGGTACTTCTGTGAGCACAGCAGCATGCAATGATCAGTCCATAGTTATTTGCGAGGCATTAGTTTGCACTTACTTTGCCTGGGATGTTTGTTGGTTTTGTTTTGTTTCTTTGAGCTCTGGACAAAAGTCTACTAAAAGCAGGGCATAGCTGTGCGATGACCAGGTGAGGCCCTGGTCAGGCCTCAGCTGGAGTACTGTGTCCAGTTCTGGGCTCTCGGCTACAAAGACAGGGATCTCCTGGAAAGAGTCCAGCAGAGGGCCACAAAGGTGATACGGGGCCTGGAGCATCTTCCGTATGAGGAAAGGCTGAGAGACCTGGGTCTGTTCGGCCTTGAGAAGAATGAGAGGGGATCTTATCAATGTTTATAAATACCTTAAGTGTGGGAGACAGAGGGATATGGCCAACCTCTTTTCAGTGGTTGTGGGGACAGGATAAGGGGCAATGGCCACAAAATGGATCACAGGAAGTTCTGCACCAACATGCGAACGAACTTCTTCATGGTGAGGGTGACGGAGCACTGGAACAGGCCGCCCAAGGAGGTTGTGGAGTCTCCTTCTCTGGAGACACTCAAGGCCTGTCTGGACGCCTACCTGAGCAACCTGCTGTAGGGAATCTGCTTTGGCAGGGGGGTTGGACGCAATGATCTCTTGAGGTCCCTTCCAACCCCTACAATTCTGTGATTTCATCCCCTGCCATCATTGCTTAGCTGGCAGTTGTGTCCATCTACCTAGAAGCTTCTCCCTGCTTTCATAGAATGGCTTGGGTTAGAAGGGACCTTACAGATCATCTAACCCCAATCCCCCTAAGGACATCTTCCACTGGGTCAGGCTGCCCAAAGCCCCATCCAGCCTGGCCTTGAACACCTCCAGTGATGAGGCATCCACAGCTTCTCTGGGCAACCTGTTCCAGTGCCTCACCACCCTTACAGTGACGAATTTCTTCCTAACATCTAATCTAATCTCCCCTTTTAGTTTAAAACCACTCCCCCTTGCCCTATCGCTGTCTGCCCGTAACAGTCTGCCACTATTTCCCAAAAAAAGACGCGGGCCGGAGGAGGGGAGCTCGGGCCAGACTCCTCCGGGAAACGCAGGTCCCGGCAAAGGCAGCGAGACCCCCTCCGCTGTGGGGCGGGCGGGACGCGGCCAAACCCCGGCCGGAGCCAGCCCCAGCCCCGCCGCCCGCCCCTTCCGCCGGCGGGCCCGCTTCCTCCTCCTCCTCCTCCTCCTCCTCCTCCTCCTCCTCCTCGTTCTCCTCCCCCTGCTCCCGGCAGCCCCGGCCGGCATGGCGGCGCCCAGCGCGTAGTGCTGCACGTGTGGCCGCCGCCACCATGCCGGGCAAGCCCTCGGCCCCCAAGTCGGGGAACACGCACCGGGTGAGCGCCCGCCTCGCCGGGTCGCTAGGGTTTGGTAACGGGGCGGCGGTGCCACCTGCACGGAGCTGGGGGGGACACGGGGGAGCGGCGGCTGAATTTAGCCTTACCCCCTGATGGGCATTTGGGTAGATTTTCCTGCATCCCTTGCGCCGTGTTTTGGGGACACCCGAAGTGCTCCCTGCGCCCTTTGGTGCACAGGAAGCACGCTGTAGCTGTGGGTGTTGTGGGGTGGGCTTTTAATTCCTCTCTTCGGTTACAAACGGCCTCTCCTCCCTTTATTGGTACTGTGAGCTCTTTTTTTGCCTTAAGGTTGGGATTGAGCCATTTACAGATTGATTGGTGCGATCTGATGGTCCACCTCCAGAAGCAGGTTCTTTGTAGTGTGCGTGCTATTAAGAAGGGCTTCCTAATTTTTCAGAACAGAGCATAAATATGTATGTCCTTTTGTTTTACAGTTTCTGACCTTTTCGGAGCGCTTAAGTAATGTTAACATTGATATTATTCATCGGATTGACAGAACTGGAAGTTATGCTGAGGTGAGAAAAGCGACAGCAGTCATGTTCTGCAAGAGGATCTCAGATCACAACACAAGTAGACGCACTCCCTGAAATATTCACTTAAAAACTTCTCTTGGGGGCCGGAAATTAGAAGAAAGCTCATGGAAGAGTTGCCTTTTCTGGAGTCTCGTTTCCTGCTTTGTTCCCCATTTCTTTTTGAAATATTAAACGGTATTGCCATAGAGACTCTTTGACAGCGTCACCCTGATCGCTTCCATGTAGCTCATGGGCCTCTGAGCATGGAAGTCATGGCTCTGACAGCAGTTCTAAGTCCAGCCCTGCAAAGACTTAAGGATGCTGAGTAGTTGCAATAGTCACAGCATGTGCATGTCTTTAAAGATCATCCACATGTCCTGTAGATCATCAGTGAATGGAGTCTTTAGCAGGTTATAGCCTCCTGGCCTGCTGGATTGTTTTTGTGAACTTCCCATTCAATAGCTGTGATGATGCCAAAAGAAGTCCCAGAGCGTTTGTGCAGTGTGGTCTGTGGTTCAGCGTCATAGATTATCAAGGCCAGTCAATGGAAGTCTAAAAAACAATTATGTAAATGAGTCCTATCACTAGAAAATATTTTCAAATGTTTTTTGAATATAGAAACAAAAGTCTTATTTTCAGGCAAATTCCACAGCACCTTTTGAAATGAAGTCATCACATTTTTTTTTAAATATTCTTAAAATATTTGAAGCACTTGATAGTTCTTTTCACTTGAACCTCTCATCTTTACAGGCTGTTTTCACAGGAGTTGACAAACTGTTATTTTGTCTTTATTTTGACAGGAGGTTGAAACCTACTTTTTTGAAGGACTACAGAAATGGAGGGAACTGAACCTTACTCAACATTTTGGTACCTAATTTTTATTTGTCACTGTTTGCCCTAAACTGTAAAAATGCGTTTCTTCTGCATCCAGAGCCACCTGGGAGATTTTCCATTGATTGGGTTTTGTATTGGGCTCTGGAGAGCTATTAACTTTTAGCATCCTTCATGTTCACCAGGAACTGGACTAGAGTTTTCATGGTTTCTTTTTTGTGCTTTGAACAGTGCAATTCTACAAAGAAGTGGCCAACAAATGCCAGTCCTTCAACCAGCTGGTCTATTACCAGAGTACTGTCGTGCAGAGCTTGAAGACACATTTGCAAGTCAAAGGCAGTCTTGCCTATCAACCCTTATTAGAGTAAGTATTTGTTGACAAAATGTAGTCAGAAATCTGAAGGTATTACAAGTAAGTAATTCAAGTTCTGTTGTGAGTGCTATTTTTCTTTATTGTGCATGAGGAAAGAGGTATAGCAATGAGATGTCCAAAATGGGATTAGATAATTGGCATTTATCTTATAGAGCTTCATGGTCCCGAGTCTTTAAAAAAAAAAAAAATATGACAAGGCAAGCAAATTAGCATGAGTGCCTCCTAAGTGTCAGGCAGAAATTAATGTGCTTTGATTGACATTGATCGTCTATATCTTGTTTAATGTTACCTATTTGAAGTATTTTGAATTTTCAAATTTGTCATTCACAGCTGCCTAATAGATGATCCTTAAATGAAAGTGAGAAGCAAGAGTGATGCTGTCTTTTCAAAGAGATTGTGCTAGATTGCAAGCAATGCTTGTCTAGGCTCCTATTGTTTATTTTAAAATAAACTAACACTCTGTTGTCTGAAACGCAGTCTAGTGGTGCAACTGGCTCGAGATCTCCAGGCTGATTTCTATCCACACTTCCATGACTTCTTCCTGGCCATCACCAATCTACTGGATACGCAGGACACAGAGTTGCTGGAATGGGCTTTTACCTCTCTTTCCTATCTCTACAAATACTTGTGGAGATTGATGGTGAAGGACATAAGTAACATATACAGGTAAAGGCTGTGTTTAATGTCTGCCTTGATCAGCAGTTATTAAATGCTATAGGAATGCCAGTTCCAGACAAATATCTGGCTTAGTGCTTCAGTATTTTGTTAGGCTGCTTTCTCTGCTTTCTGAAACAGACTGTGAGCCGTGTTATCGTATGCAGCTCCTTTGAGATCCTCCTGACTTGCACGGGCACTGTATTGGAGGAGCAGTATGGGTTGGTCTGCAGTGTTGAATGTTTGGCCCTCTTTTCTCCTGGTGTGGTGGATGCAAGCGGTGATAGGAGAGGAAGCAGCTACCTCAGCTGGGTAGACAAAACTCAGAAAGACAACAACAGTTAAAACAAGTCTAAATTCAACACAGGTCTCTTGGATGCCTGTCAAGTACCTCAGTCATATTTGTATCATTTCTGTTTTTTCCAGTTACAGACTCCTAGAGTTAATGACGTTAAATGGACTCCTTTGAGTCTTTAGTTGCTCCTGTTGCAGCCCTTTATGTGCTTCCCTTCTTCCTGTCTGTTTAGTGAAAAAGCAGACAAGCAGTGCAGAGTTCTGTATGCTGTGAAACTCCTTGCCGTAGGATGCTGTGCATGTAGAAGGCTGACATAAGCTCAAAGGGAAACTGACCAAGGTTGAGGGAATTTCCAAATGCACAGGAAGCGCTTCTGGCTTGAGAAGTCCTTGAGCTGCAGGTGGCTAAAAGCTGTTTTTGTATGTGCTTGCTCTGTTTTTAAACTTTTCCCAGGCACCTGCTTCTGCCTGCTGCTAGAGACTGAATACTGTGCTGGATGGACCTGTGGTCTGACCCACTATGACTGCTTGTTCAATCTTATGCTACTCTGGTAGCAGTTTTTTTTTTTTTCTTTTTGTCATAGTCGGTGGGTCCATGTTGCTTCCTACTAGAAGCCTTCCATCTTTCAATTTAGAACAGATGGAGCAAAAGATGGGTTACAGATTTCTTCCCCAACCCAGCAAAATTTGTCAGGCATATTGCAAAAACATCTGTTTGGCTGTGAATCTGAGGCACCACTCTCTGCACTTACCATGTGCTGAGCCACCTGTAACCATTACTGATATTTACCAGAGAACTGCAAATACATGTCACCCCTCTAAATTGTATCTTTGGAAAATTTACATGCACAAGAGAGCTTGTTGGTTCAGCTGAAGTAGAAATCTGGTATATCAAATCAACTTTGTTTTCACTTAGTGCTGCTGAGTGTATCTGTTGAAAATCTTGAGGCTGCAATTGGATCTGTGTGGATCCAGAGATGTTTGAGGTATCTAGTCTGCAGCTTAAGGTGCCTGGTGTTATCATTTTATCTTCTTTGCAAGACTGTTCTTTACACTGGGAGGATGGGAAGGAATGGAATTGAGGAAGGTATTTGCCCTCTCTAGGAGGACAGATTCTTGGTGTTTGTAAGACATGACAATGTGAACTGCAAACATATTTTTTTAAAACAATGGATGGCAATTCTTGCACTGCCTTTAAGACAGATTATTATTGTGTGTCTTTGTAGCCTGTACAGCACCCTGCTGGCTCACCACAAACTTCACATCAGAAACTTTGCTGCTGAAAGTTTTGTCTTTCTAATGAGAAAGGTAAGTGAGGTGTTTGTACCTTGCTTCATTCCATGGTGGCTCTTGGCTTCAATATGTGATAAGCGTTCTGTAAAAGAGAGCTTACAAGGCCTGAATTGACATTCTACATGCCTCAAGTTGTGATTTTCAGTGAATGTTTTGCTGAGTATGTCATGCACTTCATATCAGCAGTGGCAAATAGAGGCCTTAGCATTTTCTGTTTTAAAAGTAGTTAAACCAAATGGGCCGTCTTGCAAAAGGGAGGCTTTGGTTTGTAAATGCACATTTTCTCACTGGCTTTTTCAATAATGCTTTAAAGCCTTTGTAGAACAAGTTCTTTTGACAACCTTTTTGCACTCCTGATTAATCAGATAATAATAATATAATAATAATCAGATTATTTAATGTTCACAGGCAGATCAGTTAAGGCCAAACAGCAGCTTTTCATGGAGTAAGGAAAATTAGTAGTAGTTGTTGGCTTGTTGGTTTTTTGTGTTTGTTTTTTGTTTTTTTTTTCAGTGAAAATACACACACAAGCCAGAATTCCTGAGAATGACTAGCAAATCTGGGTATCCCCATTCTTGTCCTAAGTTGAGAGACCTTAATAAAGCACATTTGTTTAGTTGTTTTCCAAAGTTGCTGAACTTTGAGTGAAGTCCTCAGGTACAGAGGGTTTCAGAATCTGAGGCCAGAAATATTTGCAGTATTCCCAGGTGTTTTTATAGTTCTGGATGACTGCATTCTGCTTTCAGCTGATACATGTCTCTTTCCATGCCAGAGCAGTGACCTTTGTTTCAGTTGGGACCAATTTAGTGGTGCATTTATGCACATGCTTAACTCTAAAATCATAAGAGTAATCAAAAGGACGTATTTCATCTGCAATGGCCTTAATAGGCCTATGTTCATTTAGGCAAGGGGACTTGTAACAACTGACTTTTTCTTGCAGTTTCCGTGGTGGTTGCAGAAATAGTGAGTTTGAACTGATGTGGAAAGGCATAGGACTATAGAAGAATAATGTGGTGCTGTGGAGCCATTTATTGCATCTTTTCACCTGGCAACTCTGAATAGGAGATGACTTTTTTTTTATCCTTGTGTTTTGTAGGTTTCTGATAAAAATGCCCTCTTGAATTTGATGTTCCGTGACCTGGGGAAGCACCCCAAGAAGGTGGAAGGTGTAGGACAACTACTTTTTGAGATGTGCAAGGGTGTTCGAAACATGTTCCATTCTTGTGCAGAGACGGTAAAGACAAGAAAAAAAGATAACTGGTGTAAATGTTGCTGTAATGGAGCGCTTTGTGAAACCATTGAGTGTTGCCTTGTTCTCAGTAGATTCCTAGTGATGAACATGCTGTTCATTATTTTACAGGATCTGAAAGCTGCCGTCTAAAAATCTTTTATGAGATGGGAAGGTTGTTTTTTGTCATTCCTATATGATATTTCTATATCTTAAAATGGTACTGCTTGATAACGCTATACATATTTCATACCCCCCAGATGAATCTAAAAACAATTCAGATTTTAAGTGATAGCCTTTTTTTTTTTTCCCCACTAATCGTTCTAGAGAGAATTGAGATCACTAAAATATTTTAATAGTATCTTGCTCTAACAAACTTTAGAATTGCTGGATTTATTTTCTGAGTGTAAGGATATGATATGCTCTTTTATTGTACAGGCTGTGAAGTTAATTCTGGTAAAGCTGGGGCCAGTTACTGAAGAGGAGATTGAATTACCATGGGTAACTGTTGGAGAAGCCTTTGAGCAGATGATCAGATCAGCTGCGGTGCATATCCATAAGGAGCATTTTGATACTGTTTTCAAGTGTCTGGAGGTACATTGATTTACTTTTTTTTCTCCTGTTCATGAGAGACTGAAAAAAAGCTGTGCACACTTACCAAGAAAACTATTTTTGTCCTATTAGACCAGAACTGGGTTTTACGTCCTTTGGAAACATTAACTACAGTGTCATGTGTATGGAAAAAAATCCCGCTCTTCTTTTGCAAGTTCAGAGTGAACCAGGTGGCTGTGCTACCCAGTGATTAATAAGGGAACCACTGTGTGAGACTTGGAGCTCAGTTGCACATCTGGGCAAGGAGGGTTTGTAGGGTCTGCCTTTGCAGAGACAGATATTGCAGGCCCCTTGCTGGGGTTAGAGCTTTTCTTATACTACTGAACTAAACATACTAGTGGTTCCAAACTACTAGTGGTTCCAAACCCACTTTGCGATGGTGAAGGGGAGGCCTCTTTTGCTGCAGCTCTCTTTACATCAAAGACTTGAGCTGAACTTGGAGAGCCACATTTAAGCCTCGGAGCCAAGTGTTGTGAATCACAGGCGTTTTCAGTCTGGGTGTTCCCGTGTTGCTTCTCTGTGGTTACACCCTGAGGTATGAAGGAGTAGAGCTGTGTACCATGGACTGTGCTCTGCTGAGTCAGGGTGATGTTGAACGACGAGCAAGGGCTTAGCAAGTAGTTTTTACTTACCTGATAACCGTTTAGATGTTCTCTTCCTAAGGAGTGGGATTTGCGAAGGGATCTTGAAACTGCTTGCAGTTGACAACATATTTTGTGAGTTTTGCTTCTCAGAAGGGTGAAATGGGATATTGGAAGAAATGGTAGTCATGCAAACCTAATTGAAGGCAGTCCTTCCAATTTTGGTAAATAGTCCAGTTTGTGTGGTACTGGGAACTCTCTACTTGTGACTGTCCATAGTTACCCTGAAAATCCCATCCTGTTCCTCCTACCTCACACAATATGATAGTAGTTGCTGTCTGACTGTTTATTAGACACAGAATTGTTTGTCACTGGATGTTTTGTAATCCTGGAAATCTGTCACCTGCGGTTGTGATGAAATCTTAGGAACTGATGACACAGTTCTCTTTCTATTTAATAAGGCTTGTTTTTTACCTTGGGAGCTAATTAGTTGTGCTCAGTATCGTCCTCAGAGGAAAATGATGACAATATCTATGATAGGTCTCTAAACTGGGTTCAATTTATAGGACCAAGGATAGGATTTTACATTCTCTTGACAGAAAGAGACACGGATGAGAGTGATCCAGGGCAGCTCCATTATCTACGTAATGTAGATTATATGAGTAGCCTCTCAGAATTCATGTCAGCGTAAGGATGCTAAAGTATGAAAGCACTTAAATTCTGGTGATCTCCAGTGGAAGCTGGGTGCTTCCATACCACCGTGGGTTTGGAGATGAGTCATCTTTCTCTTTCTCTTCCTCTTCCCTGTTTGGTTTGTAATTTTTTGACCTTATCTTGGCAGGTATTTGTGTTTCTGTCCAAGGAATCCAGAATGCTTGTTTTTACAAAACGGGAATCCTGTGGTATTTCTGGAAGGTTTAGTTTTTTGGACATGAGTGAGGGAGTCAGCAATAGTTTGTTGGGCTGATGAAATGTTGATAATTTAGAATGGTTTTCAAATAGCAATAATTGAAACAGTGTCTGATCATTTCTCTGAATCATTTTATTTTCTTTTTTTTTTTTTAAACAGGAGTCACTCTTAGACTTGCAAGGCAAAATAACTAAGGCCAACTGCAGTATGGCGTCAGAGCAGATGGAAAGGATTCTGCAAGCATATCTGATCCTATTGGAACACGCAAATGGATCCAAAGTCTCACTGCCTGAAGAGGTCTGTCAGGTAGGTCAAACCATCACTTTGCATGGCTTGCCAAAGAAGTATCAGTTGAAACTGGAAGAGGTATGGTCAGCTGCAGCATCCTGAAACGTTCCTGCTGCATTAATAGTTTCACGATTTGAGTCAAGTGAACAGAGAGATTTACTGGGAGTATTGCTACCTCTCCAGTCCCATGAAAGTTTTCCATTATCGTGTAATGCTTGTGTAGTCCTTCAAATAAGCAAGGGGAAAAGAGAGATGATGAGGTGAGCATAGAGGCTGTGCTGTGCTGTAATTTCTGCTACCGTGGAGGAGAGCGAGACCCGCATCTATGGTGGTGCATTTCCACCAGATTCACCCTGTGGGTTCAAATACAGATTTAATGCCTTCAAATTTTGATAGGACAAGTAGGGTTCATTTCTGTGGGCTGAAGCTTAGAACACCATGTCCTCCTCTTCCAGAGACCACGTAGGTCATTCAGACCAGACAATCACCGTGTCTTAATACACAAATATCAGTTCTCTCTTTTGTTTCAGGTTTTAATAAAAATGTTACAAACATCAGATCTCTTGCCATCTTGCTGCAAGACCCTGCTGAATGCAATTTCTGCGTTACTACTGGCCGAGAATGTTTTCTTGCCTGATTCTTTGACCAAGGAAGCTATTGAGAAGGTAACAAAGATGACTTCTTACAGGAGAAATCCCAGAGTCCAAGTTCCCTACAGCAGCATGATTTCAGGACATTCCACTTCTGGGCAACAGACTATAAGGTTCCCTTTCGGTTTTTTGCACTGATAAGAGGGAAGCTGTAAAATGCCTAAAATAATGCCTGCTGTGGTCTTAGGACTCCTTGAGAGTCTTGCACAGTCTGTCAGCATGCTATAATGCTGCTACTAGGGCAGACATATTTGCAATGAAAAACAGGCCCTGCTTCGAACACCTACAGAATCTGTGGAGAAAGGAGGGAGAACAGAGAGGGAGCATGTTCTCTCCTAGATTTTGAAGCCAGTCAGTGAGTTGGACTTGGTTGAAAAAGTACATTTTCTACTAAGCTGCTGAACACTTAGTGATTTGCAGCGGGAAAATAAGGTTGTTAACAATTCTTTAAAAACGTTTCACGTGGACCTCAGTGTTGGCTTGTGCTGAAGTAAGATCGGTTCCGCCTGTGGCATGAGTCCAGTTTTGCTCAGGAGATGGGATCCTTCAAACATTTGACTATACTTGTGTGGGCTTCTGTTAAGCTGGAGGAGGCTTAAAGCTGTCCTTATAACCTGAAGGGTCTGGGAAAGGAGTTCTGGGTGCATATTTCTATGTTGCACGCCTCAGCCTTGAGAGGCACCAATTCCACGTGCAGTCAGGAACTGTTCCAGTCTTGGTTCTTTCAGAAGCATGAAGGTTGGCTCCCCCCCCCCCCCCCCGAGGTGGTAAACTTTGTGCAGCTGGGTATGGTTGTGTGTGTGTACCAGAACTATGGTCCTGCGTGCTGGGAGGTACACAGGAAGAATGCAGAGCCCAAAGATCTTCTGGGCCTAAGCTTCTTTCTAACAGTGCATGTGTGCTACAGTACTACAACTTTAGTTTACGTTTTCCACATCACTTTAAAGAGATACCTAAACTCTCTTTGCACAGAGCCAGTTTGTATCCCACAGGAGTTGTTGAAAGGGCTGTGCTGTTTCTGTACCTGAGCTGTGACTGGAAACAATACTGCTGTGTGTGGCTGCATAACAAACCGTGGTAGCTGTGAACAGAGAGGCTGGGTGTCTGAGAGTTACAGCATGGTTGGTTGATAAACCAGAAAATACGTCCCATGGGCAATGGAGACTTAAGTATAAAATGTCTCTTGTAAATGTGTTCCTGTCAACCCTTCATTTGCATCTTGCAGGTATTCGCAAGTGAATTTGAATGGCGCTTGCTTTTGGACTTCTCTGAAACAATGTTTACAATGAAGCAATTTGAGAGGGTAGGTGAAAGCTCTTGTGCATTTTGTTTATTTTTATTGCCAACGGGGGTGTGAGATGTCATTGTGGTGAGGACACCTGAGCAGGAAAGTCCTTCTACAATTGGGAAATCTATAGTATATTTATCTGCGTACTATGCTGAATCATTTCAATGTATGGACATAATGTTTATTTAAACTTTTGGTATGATCTGAAAGGAATGAAAGAGGTTGATGATGCCATCGTGTTAGAACTTGGTAGTGATTCTTAGGGTTGGAGAGACTGTTAGTTCACAGAGAGAAGTTTGTCTGCTGAAAAGTAAAGGTGTGGGATTGTTATGGATAGGGTGAGAAGAAGGAGTTTTGGAGGAGGTAAGTGGAGATGAAGAGTAAGGGATGTCTGATAGACCGAGCCCGGAACTGGTGATCTGGGAGGAATCATACGAATAAAAAAGAGTGGGATGTGAAAGCAAAGTCAGGGATCTGGAAAGTCCTGATAAGACTGGATTTTGGGCAGACTGAATTTTTCTGTCAAATCACTGTCCTGGCTGGGGTGACAAGGTGTCTCTGTGTTGGTGACTTAGGGCACCAGAACTGACGAGACATCTGGTGTGTTGGTAGTTCATTTGTGCGTGTTTGGCTTCCTCTGTAGCTTCTTCATGTGTTCCTTGTGGTTTTGATGGCAAAGACTTATTAAACCTTGATTTTTTTTTTTCCCCTTTAGCATTTTCTTCCATGCTTTCTAAAATACATTGAGCATTGCTTCTCTGGTACAGATGCCCTTGTAAAGGATGAGGCAATGGCAATTTTGGCTAAACTCATTCTGGTGAAAGCAGAGCCTCCTACCATTGGTTCAATGGCATTTGAAAAGTATCCTCTCGTTTTCACTGAGTCATCAATCAGGTGAGACTTCTCAAGTTTAGCAAACACTAGATGTGTCTGCATGGCTGCAGGCCTGCAAAGTGATACAGTGGGATCCCATTTTTCTTTCTGAGATGATTTGAGAAGAGATACTGCTCTGGAAAGGTTATCACTTTTATTTAAAAAACAAAACAACCAAACAACAAAAAAGTTAGCGAGTGATGCAGTAGACATGATTTGGATTCATTACACCAAAATGCATGCTACATGTTGGGTAGTTAAACTTTATTGTGAACACTGCAGTCCAGATTCTCATCAAGAGTAACCTCCTGTCTGTGCCTCATCTTTCTTCCATGTATGCATGCATCTTGTCTGGAGCTTGCTGGGAAGTAGTATAGAGCACAGCTAGGTAACAGAGGGTACCCAGTATTAATTACCTGTGGTAATTAATCCAGGCACAGCACTATGCTGGCATAGCTTGACTGCTTCTGGTTGCAAAGCTGGGTTGGCTGCAGCAACGTGTTTGCTTTCCCTCTGAAACCTCTTTGGAAAGATTTGAGTGACCATGGTCAAGCACAGAATGACAGTTGCAAACCTACTGATAGTGATTGTTCCAATCGCTCTAGATCAAAACTTATGCCTGCAGAGAGTGGTGACTGGTACTGTCTTTTATGTAAGATTTTGTCTTTCCTAAAAGCAGTCCACTCTGTGGGTTTCTTTGTATTTCTACTTTAATAGAGTGGAGGTGGCAAGGTTCAAGGTTGTAAGTCAAAAAAAAAAATCCAGTTTGCTTTTATTTTCTTGTTGTATTTGTTGATTTATTTATTTACTTTCAGTGATGTGGAGCATATAGTTTAGACGACATTGCTCCTGCAATGTCAGTGGTAGAATTTAGGGGTGGAAGACATCTCAAGAGTTGCATGACCCAAGATGGAATTAGCAAATCCTGAACCAGTACTGAAAGATGTTTTACCAAATTGTTCTTAAATGCTCCCATCCTGTATATTCCCAAGCTGCCCCTGCAGACCATTTCACTGCTTAGCTGTATTTATAATTAGACTTTTTTTTTTTTGCTGTCTGAGCTAAATTTTCTTTGCTGCAGATTAAATCCATTGCTGTTTATCTTATCTGCAGGGAACACAGAACAGATTACTTCTTCCTTTTTGCATCCAGCTTTTACAAATAACAGACTTTGATTATCAAAAGCATTGAAAGTATTCATTTCATCCTAATTCCTTGATGATTCTCTCATAAATCTTGTTTCTTAAACCTCTACTCATTCTTGATGGTATCTTTCTGTTAGCTTCTTTCTTGAAAGGTGGAGCTTATGGAGCTTTCCAACTTTGGTCTTACAAGTGCTGGGTGTAATAGAAAGAGTGCTGCCCATGGGGTGTAAAGTACTCCTGTTGATATGTTCCAGTATGATGTTAACCCTTTCTGCCTGAAGATAGGACTTTTGATTTGGGCTCAGCCTGTGATTCCATAGATTTTCTAGACTGTTGCCTATCAGGTTATTTTGTGTCATCCATTAGTCTTTGCTAATACTTAGGTTGTTAATAAACAGTAATCATGCTGACAATCACAGAGACAAATCTCAGGTGCTCCTCACTTTCTTAGTTGTGAGGGTGTCCACCTGAGAACTAGAGTCCTTCCATCTAGAAATACTATTTGTAGTTTAAGACCTGACATTTATTACGAGCCATGTTTTGTGCTCCTTCGCCTATATATGTATAGATGATATTTTGTGCTGTGGAGGACATTAAAACGAAAAAAAATCCCTTGGGTTGTCCTAGTCCTTTTTGTTAGAAGTAATCAACACAATTTAGATATCACGCGAGGAAAAGGAATGATCTCTGATATTCAGTGGTGGGTTACTAAAAAGTTTGGTTTTATTTTTAGCTCTAATACAAGACAACAAACAAGCAAAAGACAAGGAGGAAAAGCAAAAGTACCAGTGCTGGATCATGTACTGTCTTTAATCCAGTTACCAGAGAACGAAGACATCACTGACCTTTCACAGCCTTGGGTTGCCTTGGTTATACTGCCACATATTAGGTAAGGGATATTCTAAAGTACTACTGCCATGTGGTTCTGTAGTACTGTCTAGTTCACCATCTGTCAGAAATCAATTTACTAAGGGAAGCACAAGAATTACTAACCCCAGTTTGGGGAAACTGGGGTAAAATGGTGGAAAATATCTGTGTGGAAATACTGTGTCAGTAGTAAAATCAGGAATAGAATATCAGTTTCTTGATTATGTGATCCTTAAATTTTGTATGCTGGCATTTAGAGATGTTCCGGATACATTTTGGTTTCTGTATTTATACACCATCCCTTCTAGACAGTGGTGTTTTCAATAATTACTGTGCTCTTGTATGGTAGAAGGAGTTGGACTTCTGAATTAGAAATAGCAAAAATATTTGCTACTGATTTCAAACTTGGGATGAGCTCTCTGTCATTTAACGTGAGATAATGTTAAAGGAATCCTTCGTGTGTGTCTAGGTGCAAGTGTAACGCAGAGATTAAAGGTTTTTCATTTGTTTTGAACAGACCAATGGACAAAGAAATCATCCTGCCCTCTGTGACAAGCTTTATAGGTTGTCTGTTTGCAGCTATTGACAAAGGAACCCTCTGCAAAGGTCAGTTACTGTTATTTCCTGTTTATTTGCTTTCTGTTGAAACATTTAAAAAAAAGTAGTAGTTTTGCTAATGCCACAAAGTATGAAAGTGAATAGCAATAGCATTGTATCCAAATTTACTGAGCAGTTCAGTAAAAGTTGAAAAGCAAAGCTTTTCAAAGTTGAAAAGCAAAAAACACTCTCCAGGAAACAATTCTGCAGTTGTTGGTGATCATAATGGGGTGGCAGATGTTCCACAATGTCAAGGGCAGCCTGTCCAAATCAAGGCTTGACCAAGATAATTAAGAAGAAAAAGAAGAAAGTGAGATAAAAGAGAATGGAAATCCTGCCAAACCAGATCCAGACTGAAGCAGTCAACTGAAGGAGAGGCTGTTGACTCACAAGCACCAGCTAGACTATTCCAAACCTATAGCGCAAAGTTTGGGATGTTACCATCTCTGACCTAAGTGACAGCACTGGTAATAAAATGATGTATCCTCTCTCCAAGTGTGGGTGGTCACCATGACCGCACTGGTTGTCTTCTGTCTCTGGCCAGAAAATTTTTTTTTTAGCTTACATAGTACAGGGCAGTTGATACTCATAGAGATTTCAAGCATTTGGGTGTGTGACAAAGTATGAGCAAGTGCTGGAATGCCCCAGGTTTAGTGTTCTTTGTTACTTGGGTTGAAAGGGCTTGTCTAGAGCCTGGCCTTTCTCCCCTGTAATCTCTTCAATAACACTCCTAACTGTATCCACCAATTAGTTCTGTTGCTTTTTCCTCTCTAGCGTTTGTCAAGCATGGTCGTTTTTGATTTAGCTCTTTCTTTTATCCTGTTTGTAGGTTTTGCATGCTGCCATGATTACTTGACTTTTACTTGCTGTAAAACAGGAGTACCCAGACCCTCTTTTCTTGAGTCTTATCCTTGATGGCAGCAACTCTGCACCAGCTGTGTGTGTGCACAAGAGGCATCTTGCCATTTTCTCCTTTGTTCCTAAAGAAAAGAAAACAAATGTAATGTCAGTCCTACACTCCTGTCTGCTGTTGCCCTGTACTACACTTCCTTGCTTGATTTTCCTCACCCTCCTCCCAAACTAGTGTTTCTGGACAATTGTTCATCTTTTGCATTCTCTTCAGCTCCATGATCTCTACAACTCCTTCATCTTCTGGTAGGGCTCCAGTATCCTCTCATTGCATGTACAAGGCACACCCCAGCCTGTGCTCCCTGTTCGATCTGCCTGGTCTCTCAAGCCTGAGGCAAAGTGTAAGTCCCAGAGCTGGATGGCTTTCTGCAGTTGCTTGGGAGTGTAGGGAAGTACTGGGAAGTGCAGGTTTGGGAACTGGGACAGAGCAATAGCAATTCCCCCCTGGGAACTGTTTAGTTGTAACTGCCTGTATAGAAGTTATCCTATTGATCGTATAGGTGTGTCCACCGTGAGGTGAGAGCTGCTATCTTTGTTCAGCGCAGGTTTACTACTACCAAATGCGATGCAGATTACAGTTTGGGAACTTCTGCCCTTACACTACACATGTAGAAAGCTTCATCATGGAGAGAAAAACTTGGGGGTTCTGGTGTTCAAAAGGCTCAACATGAGCCAGCAGTGCGCACTTACAACACAGAAGGCCAACTGCATCCTGGGCTACATCAAAAGAGGTGTGACCAGGACTTCATCAAGTCCTTCCAAAGAAAATAGCAAACTCCCAATTTTAGTTCACTACACTGTATCAACCCACACAGTCAAACATAATTTAAAAACTCTGGCTAAAATAAGAGCCTTTTTTACACAGCTGCATGGCTTATCAGCCTGCTGTCATCTCTAAGTATTATAAACATCAGTTGGGAGTGCTGTGTATGGTTTGTAAAGAAATTATATGTCCCCGAACATAAACTCCCTCTGTGGATTTTAAGAGAAGGGACAGCTCCCACTCCTTCTGTTAATAGGCAAGAATAAATGGAGGTGACCACTAAGTTTACGATATGTGGCCGTGTAAATGACAATAAAACTATTTTTGATCAACCTTTCTGGTTCCTTCAACATTAAGATGTTTATAGCAACTTTCACAGTTTAAAAATACTTTGCATACTGTCTTTATCTCTGGGACATCTTCTCTAGTCGCTTGGACACAGTATCTTGAACCTATTTGCCTTCCCTCCGGCACCTAACCTTCTCAGATACCACAACTTTTGTTTGGTAACTTGAGCTGTGCATAAGAGCACGAGAAGGATGTGGACCTGTTAGAGCAAGTCCAGAGGAGGGCCACAAAGATGATCAGAGGGTTGGAGCACCTCTCCTATGAAGAAAGGCTGAGAAAGCTGGGGACGTTCAGCCTGGAGAAGAGAAGGCCCTGAGGAGACCTCATTGTGGTGTTTCAATACTTAAAAGGGGCTTATATAAAAAGGATGGAAAAGGACTCTTTACTTGGGTAGATAATGATAGGACAAGGGGAAATGGTCTTAAACTAAAAGAGGATAGATTTACACTAGACAGTAGGAGGAAGTTCTTCACTGTAAGGGTGGTGAGGCACTGGAACAGATTGCCCAGAGAAGTTGTGGCTGCCCATCCCTGGAGGTGTTTAAGGCCATGTTGGATGAGGCCTTGGCCAACTGATCTAGTGGTGGCATCCCTGTCTGTGGCAGGGGGCCTGGAGTTAGATGATTTTTAAGGTCCCTTCCAACCCAAGCCATTCTGTGATCCTGCCATTACTTGCTGTTTCTCCTCTCTCAGGAGCAGAGGACTAACGGTGAGCAGGATTCTGCGAATACTTGGAGAATTGAGCACCTTGGAAAAGAGAGAGATTTTTCAAAGGAATAAGCAGGAAATGAGTGCTCACTTCCCCTTCTTTTTCATGGCAGCTGTCAGCAAGTAAGAAAGTTGCATCTTTTAAGAACTTCCCTCAATTTGCCTGGCTCAGGAGCAGTGTTTCTCCTGCTAGGGAAGAGACAAAGGAGAGAGTAATTTTTTTAAAAGAACCCACTTGCCAGCTTAAGAATGGCAGGGAAAGGAACAGCCCTTCCCCTTTCTTGCCTGGAAGGGCTTTGGCTGACCTGTGCTGCTTGGAAGCCCTTCATCCCTAAAGGAAACTGGAGGTTTAGGAAGGGGATGCTATTGCTGTAACGATATTCTGCAAACCCACCTTCCATTCACTAACAGGAATTCAGCCTTTAAGTGTATGGGGCAGCTTTGAAGTTCTCATACAGTGCATTGTGAAAGTTTAAAAGTGCCTGAATGGTACCATCAGTATGTATTTTCTTCTTCTGAGTGTTTCATTCATGTTATTTCGCGTAGCTTTTCTTCATTTCTGCATGCCATTATGGTGGTTTCACACTGGTGGCTAGCTACACTCCATCTCACTGCTTTCTTACTCCCCATCCTCAGAAGAATGGGGGAGAAAATGTGATGAAAAAAGGCTTAAGGGTTGAGATGAGGACAGGGAGATCCCTCACCAATTACTGTCATGAGCAAAATAGACTTAGTCTGGGGAGATTAGTCTATTAGCAATAGGCAATAAATTACATTGGAGCAGCGAGAACTGAAAGTAAACTAGAAACACTTTCCCCTGCTCCCATCCACCGTATTCTACCTCTTCTCCTCTGAGCGGCGCAGGGAAACAGGGAATGGGGGCTGCGGTCAGTCCCTAATGCTTTGTCTCTGCTGCTCCTTCATGGTCACTCTCTGCCCCTGCTCCGTGTGGTGCCACATGTCTCCCCACGGGCAGCAGCTCCCCCCAGACCCCTGCTCCTGCGTGGGCTCCTCTCCACGGGCTGCAGCTCCGGCCCGGGGCCTGCTCCTGCGGGGGCTCTCCATGGGCCGCAGCCTCCTCCAGGCCACATCCACCTGCTCCACCGGGGGCTCCTCCACGGGCTGCACGGGAAGTGCTGCTGCGTGCCTGGAGCACCTTCTGCCCTCCTGCTGCACTGACCTTGGGGCCTGCAGGGCTGGTTCTCTCTCACATTTTCTCATTCCTTTCTCTCAGCTGCTTTTGGGTGCATTTTTCCCTTTCTTAAGTCTGCTCTCCCAGAGGCCCAACCAGCATTGTGTCCCTTTTTGGAGCCAGCTGGAGCTGGCTTTTATCTGACAAGGTGGAGCTGATGGGCTCATACAGCCATTTGTAGAATAAAGCTGTCTGAGACTCCTACAACAGTGCTTAGCTCCAGACCTCTGCTTCCTGTGTACGTGGGTGTGACAGAGGCAGATGCAAACTGGGAGATGCTCACAGCTTTCAATGCTGGCTTGCTGGAGTAGACATTTACTTTGATAGCCAGAGGAGCAT
Organism: Anser brachyrhynchus; assembly: GCF_964034855.1. Taxonomy (NCBI): domain Eukaryota; kingdom Metazoa; phylum Chordata; class Aves; order Anseriformes; family Anatidae; genus Anser; species Anser brachyrhynchus. The sequence continues at coordinate 45,538,850 of NC_137694.1, read as the reverse complement.
TTCCTTTATGGGTTATGATAATGGTTAGAAAATACACATACCAGTTCTGGGATCCATGTATTACTCTATTTCTGTGTCTCTAGCCATTTCAAGATGGTCAAGCACCATGCAAACACAAGTCATTGAGACCTGAGTAAATATACAGGCTGTTCGTGTTCTCTTTGCTCCAGGAAGCCTGTTCGTGGCCTGCCAGGCTGTAAGTACTCTTCTCAGTTTGGCAGAGTCTTCTGAAATACTCCATTTGTTACCTGTGGAGCGTGTCAAGAACTTGGTGACGTAAGTAAACTCTGCCTGTTCTGTGGTCCTCAGTGATTTTCATTAGTATGGCAAAGAGCTGACTTGACTTTTATGTAGCGGCACGTTAAATGTCTTTTTGTTGATCGTATGTTCTCTTGTACCAACATTTTGCTTTGGTATTGTGGTTACGTATGGTAGCAATGTCATAGGCATTGTTTGTTTAGAAAACCAAATAAATAGTATGCCAGTTCAGTGGCATTTTCTCTGCAAACCAAAGCTTTCTTAGCCAGCTGAAGAGCAGTGTATCAAATACGTTGCTTTCTAGGTAAGCACAAATATTTAGAACACCACATTTGTGTTTTACACTACACTGCAAATGTAGAGCACTACATTTAGTAACTGTGTGTTACATTATAATAATAAAAGGGACAGTGACATTGTAATCTGAGTTATGTCAAAAGGCTGGGATTTGGCAGTCTGTTGGCAGTGTTGGGATTCTCTTGTGTCCTTACATAATCATGTGTGTGCTTGCTCTGCAATTGGATTAGGTTTTGTATGCTCACTTCAATTTATTACAACTCCCTTCTGCTTAAAATTAGCACGTGTTAACTGAGTGGCTGGAGGGACCAAGGGAGACTGTTGATCTCTCTCCAGCAAATCCTGTTGAACTTGTCATCTCCCATCGCTATTGTGATGGAGCAGCTCCAAGTCTCTGGTAGCTTGAGCTTCAAAACATCCTGTTCAGTTAGGAAAACATGGTGCTCATGTCTGAGGTGTGATGGAGATAAGGCAGCTTGCCCAGATTAAGCAGGAAGTCTTGACAGGGAGCTTCAGTCTAGTGCTTTTCTGCCAGCTTTGGGTTGGGGGTGTGAATCCCACTTGGAGTGACGGTTGTTGGGTAGCAGAAGGAGATTTCCGTGTGGGGAGGCAAGATTCCTGCTAATGGCAGAATTGGTGTCCCACCTAAACCTGAATTATTTTTCCGTTGAAGTTGATCACTAAGTGGTCACCTTGGCAGCAGCAGCTGCACTTGCAGACCTATGCAGATCTGTTTTCAGCGGCTATTTGTGTGTGTGTCCAACTAGCTAGCCCCAGCTCGATAGGCCTGGTGGTGCCAGTAGAGTATGAAGTTGTGGATTTTTCCCATAGTACTGTTACTGTCGCTACTGCCTTGTTTTCAAATGTCTGTATTGTTGCAATAATCTCTGTATGCTATTAAAACACTCTCTTGGTTAAGTGCTTTTCCATCGGACCCCTCTGCGTTGCTGTTGGCTGATCTCTATTACACAAGACTGGCATTGTGTGGCTGCCAGGAACCCCTTTCCCAAGGGAACCTAATGGAGTTGTTTGAGAAGTTGCAGCCTAATATCTCCACTGGTATTTCTAAGGTAATCTGTTTTTTTTTGAGCAAATGCAAGATGATTTGTATTTTAGAATTCAATTTAAGTAGACTGAGTTTGAGAAAGGCTGAAGGGAGAAACGTGAGACTGTAAAGCAATTACTTCTGTAGCATCTGTTTAGGGCTGTGTCCATTTCCAAGAGGCTGCTGTGGGGCATGAGTTTACAGAGGTTAACTTTTAGCCCAGGGACGCTTACCTCTTCCCTAGAATTGACTTGGAGCAAGAGCCTAATGTATTCATTCTGAATTTCCTGCTAGACTAGAGGAGCTCATCTGTTTCTCAGCTCTAGGAGGAACCTAGCAAAATCAGCCTCCTGTGCAAGACATTAACCTCTTTGTAGGTGTGTATGTGTCTGCATATGTAGCCTGCATTCTCCTGCATGTTTCTGACTTATGTTCCCACTTCTTACAGGTCCGACTATTGACTGTCCGAATTCTAAACCATTTTGAGAATCCACCTTCTACAGTGATTGAGGTAGAGCTGAAACTTCTCACTTAACATTTCAAATCAGTCTGGTTTTGATGACTGTGAACTGGTTCCTGCTTTGCAGAAACAGAGCATTTTTCTGCCAAAGGCTGTCCTCTGATTTTGTGCTTTCACGTTCCAGTTTTATCTGATTTTACCCCCTGCTCCCTAAGGTTTTCACATGTGTGAGTTCTGATACCTAAGTGGTGGTGGTAAGCAGAGCAAGCCCCTTGACTTTGTTCTCTGGTTCAAAAAGGCTCAGACTCTGTAGTTTGTTGAAATACCTTTCAATGAGAAAGGATGCTCTAACAAAATGTCTGTAACTTGTTTGTTCAGAGTGATGGCACAGGAGAGCTCCAGTCAGTATTTGCCATATTGCTCCAAGCAGAGCTTGTGCCAGCAACAGTGAATGATTACAGAGAGAAACTTCTCCATTTGAGGAAACTAAGATGTGATATAGTGCAGTCTACAATACCAAGTGGATCTTTGCAGGAGGTGAGTCCTTGTCAACAGGAAGCTGTCACATTCCCATATTCCAAGAGATTGTTCTTGTTCCATCATATCAATTGCAGAGTTTTTAATAAGAATTCAGCTCCCATTGCCCGTGGAACTAATGTGTTTGCTTCAATATTTAGTAGAACAATGGTGGTATCTAGATAAATGTCCCACAGTCAGTTTAATCAGTTTTTGATATCATGCAAAGGAAGGCAAATGATTCCAGGGAGAAGTGAATTGTGAGCAAATTTAAAATTCTGACTTTGACGTACCCTCAGCGTGGTCCAACAGTGGTATATCGGAGAGCTTAGCTTTTGGATCTTTCTAGAGGATGAAAATCTGGTCTAACTGGGTCTGTTGCATCTCCTCCATGGCTGAGCAAATGGAGATGTCAGTTTCTAGATGCTGGAAGGGTCACAGTTCTACTAGCTAGATGTTCATGGATTTGGTGGGAAGTTTTTTTGGGTTGGGTTGGGTTGGGTTGGTTTTTTTTTAATTATTTTTATGTTGCAGTACCTTTATCATTCTTTTTACCTTGACTTGTAAGCTCTAGTGAGGAAGGGTTGTAGGTCAGTTCAACTGCGTGCCGGATTGCTGTGCAGAACTGGTTTTTGCACATTCATGGTATGTAGATACGGTGGATAGATCTCAGTGCAGCATAGAGTTAATGGGGTCTACAAATTTTCTTATGAAACTGAAACAAAAAAGATGATGTGTGTGACTCGCTTCATTATGGGTAGTACTTCTGAGAATTTCTCTGATCAAAGTTTCCTCTTTGAGAGGAAGAAAGGTTAGAGGTGGTTGGTTGGTCTTTAACTGTTGTTTTTAACATCTCAACTTTTTAACATCTCAACAAGGTGGTTTCGTATGCCATTCTAGGTGCCTCTTCGGTATTTACTGGGAATGCTTTATATTAACTTCAGCCCTCTCTGGGATCCTGTAATTGAACTCATAACGTGAGTATGTGCGGTTGGATGCTGCAGTCTGTGGCTGTCTCATAGAATGATTCCTTCCATTGAAGGCTGAGGGGAGGCCTCATGGCGGCCTGCAGCTCCCTCACGAGGGGAGCGGAGGGGCAGGCGCTGAGCTCTGCTCTCTGGGGACAGCGACAGGACCCGAGGGAATGGCATGGAGCTGGGACAGGGGAGGGTCAGGCTGGGTGTTAGGGAAAGGTTCTGCACCCAGAGGGTGGTCGGGCACTGGGACGGGCTCTCCAGGGAAGAGGCCAAGGCAGCAAGCCTGCCAGAGTTCTTTCAGACAATACTCTCAGACATACTATTTGATTTTTGGGTGGTCCGATGGGGAGCCAGGAGTCAGGCTCAGTGATCCTTGTGGGTCCTTTCCAACTCAGGATATTCTTTGATGATTGTTTTGTGAAGAAAAGCTGAGGTAAAAATGTCTGATTTGGAGAGATCTATGCATGAGATCTATGATCTTTGTGTGAAATCTTTCCAAATGGATTTTCTCTCTCAGATGAATTACAGCCTACACAGACTGTTAGTTTTTAACTTAATTTCTGTGATTTCTCACTAATAAAGGGAGCTTGCAACAAATATAGTTAAACAGCATCGGAATTTGAGTCCAGGAGAGCAGTATTTGATTAGTGTTTCACAAATGCTGAAGTGCATTTCAGTTTATCCATCTCTGACTTCTCTGTCCTTACTGAAAAACCTCTAAACCTTAATAACATTGAGTAAGGAAGACTTAGCATGGTGACAACTGAGCTGAATACTGAAGTCAGTGTCTCTGCTTTTAGCATGACTTTATCTCCTTGTTTTTTTTTTCCTTTGTTGTATGATTAGAAAGGATGGGATTTTCACCATCAAACTTATTGAATTAATAAAAAAAAAAAATTAAATCAGCTCTTCAAAAGATATGTCCATGCTAATTCTTCCTTTGGTTCTATGTGATATAACTGTACAGAAGTCAGTGGAAAGCTCAAGAACAGTTTCACTCAACTTGAGTTCATTTGAAGTCATGGGATACAACCAGATTATTTTAATAACAATTGACATTTGGGATCCATGAGTGAAGGCAAGGAAGTGCTACAGCTGTATCCTGCAGATGTCCTGTCTTTGGACACCCACATTAAAGCAGTAATCAAAGCCTCTGATTTTATTAATTATTAACTTCCCTTGACGTATGGCATTCTTTTTTCTTCTAATTTCATGCTTATGTTTTGTTAGTTCTCATGCAAAGGAAATGGAGAATAAACAGTTCTGGAAGGTCTTTTATGAACATTTGGAGAGGGCTGCTGTCTATGCTGGTAAGTCACAGCTCCTACATGGTGTTTTGACAGTAACCCAGCTAATTGTGAATGACATGTGATTATATTTTTTATGTGCCCCAAATTTACGTTTGATGGAGGACTTCCGAACTAGAGCTCTTGACTGCCAGTGTCATGTCCAGGGCAGGAATGGAAAGGCTTGGGAGAGAACTGTTTCCTTTTGTCCTGAACACCAAGAAATAGACAGAAATGGCCCCTGTATTACAGGTGGAAGTTGGAGGTTGTGGAAAGCCATGCATCAGCTTCATCTCTGCTTAAGGCTGGCTTTTCCCAGACTAATGAGGAACAGTAAAGAAATCTGTATAATAAGACAGACCGTCATTCTGCTCTGTAGATTCAGTGGAATTCCTGCAAACACTGTTTTTCTTTGGTGTAGTCTGTTTACACTTGAGGTTTATCTGTGAGCATATGGAATCTATGTCACAATCTCACAACAGAGATGTGAGTATGTGGCCATTTGTTGACTCCTGTTATTCAAAAGAACTGAGCTCAATTAAGGCTGTAAGACATCCTAGATTACTTTCTGAACAATGTTGGTCTTTCAGGTCAGTGTTAAATTCAGTTGTCTGAACAGGTACTTGCCGTCAGGAGTTGTACTTTCATGATGGGGGGCTGATCTCTTGCTACTTACTGACAATTATGAAGTAGCCTAAAAGATACTTAATTCATATCATCTGTTTTATAGAAATGGAGCTGCAAAATGAACTGGATGAACAGGAGGAAAGCATTGCTGAAACGGAAAGCGAGAAGATGCCAGAAGGAGGGGTGGGCACTGTTTTCCTCGAGCAGCTGAGGACTAGAACAGACTGCAGTGAGCGGTTGGACCACACAAACTTCCGTTTTCTACTGTGGAAAGCACTGGACAAGTTTCCAGACAGGGTGGAGCCTCGGTCAAGGGAACTCTCTCCACTTCTGTTGAGGTTCATTAGGTAAGTTAGTTTTATTTTTATTTGAGAGGACGCATTGCATTCAGTTGTTTCTGCTGTTGCTGAGCTTAGTCAATGGTTAGCTCTTCATAGACTTTATTTCTTAAATACATAACTAATATACTATCTGTTTCCCATTACGATAACTTGTTAATTGAAATGTGGATTCTGTTAGAGATGTCAAAAGAGAGGCAGGCTGAAATTAAACTGACAGCATGTTTCTGCCACTCAGTCTCTCGTTTATCACCTTGCCAGTGTCACAGCCTCATCACTGCATTAAGGGGATGGTTTCAGTGGAAGTAAAGTTTCTGCTTTCTAAAATGAAAACACATTTTAATTTGGAATCACAAAAGATTGGGGTAGGGAAAATACTGTGTTTGTTAGCGAGTGATCCAATTCCTCCTGGAAACAGTAAAGATTGTTTAAACAAGTTAGCACTGTATTTATTTCCTTGTGCTTTCTACATAGTAATGATGATTTTCTGTAGTTCTGTGGATTTTCCTATGTAATAGATGAAGACTGTCCAATTGCATTGTGAGCCCTATATATTGTCTACCAGAGCAGTTACTCTGCCAAATAGTTGATTCTGAGCTGTTCAATTTCCTGCCCCTGGAGGGAGAGCAGAGATGTGCTTGCATGCACGCACATTTCAAATAGTATGATGCATGTGGGGTGATCTCATGGCCAAGAAGGGTTTCTGACAGTCCTTTTCTGTAATTAAAAAAAATGTTTTGCTTGCCTTCCTGGAAAAAACTGCAGTCTGGTAGGACATGCACCCCTTGCCCTCCACAAAGCCTCTTTACAGACTTCTCATAATTCAAAAAATAATTCTCAAAAAAAGTTTGCTTCTTTTTTCCCTTTTCTGCCCGGTACCTCCAGTCTCCTTTAGTGTATATGGTTACTACCTTACATCTCTGCAATTTGTAGGCAAAGTAGCTTGTACTTACTGAAGTGGACTCCTTTGTGAATTTTTAGTGTCCCAAGACACAGCACCATTAATTATGAGAATACGAGAACACTAGATTGTTCAGTTTCTGAAACCCTGAACCCTGAAACATGTTTCTTAATTCCTTCTTCGTATTTTCTTTTTTTTTTTTTTTCAACACAGAAATGAGTACTACCCAGCAGATTCATTAGTGGCTCCAACTCAGGATCTTAGAAAGAAGACTAGTGGTGCAGTAGCAGCAAAAGAGTTATCTAATGAAGAAGTAAATGATGTTACTATGGAGGAAGAGGAGGAAGAAAAGGAAGAAGGAGAACCAATTACTGTAGGGCTTCCAAAAAAGAAAACAAGAAGAGCTGCTGCTAAGTAAGTATTTTTAGTTTTCCATTGGTAGTGCTTTTGTGGAAAGGCAGATTGAGTGGCTTGTATCAAGATTAAAAGCTGTGTTTACATATATATATTCCTTTTTCTTCCTTCGCTTGTATTTTTTTTTTGGTTTTTTGTTTTTTTTTTTTTTACAGTGAGTTATAAGCATTTTAGAGTAACAAACTCTGCTTGCACAGCAACAGATATCCGAAGGCCTGGCCTAGGATTTATCGTTATATCATTACCTGCCATCTGACAATTTTGGCTTGTGTTACTTTAAGTAAAACTTATGTTGTATTCTGAAGATGTTTTTAAGTACCTGCTCTATCCTTGCTTTTCTGTTTGTATTTGTTGGTCTTTTAAAACCATGGGCATTGTCAAACACATTGAAAAATTACTTAGGTAGTTTACTACTGGGATTCTGCCATTACCTACCAGTTAAAAATCTTGGTCCCAGTCATTATCTTGTGGACACAGATTTTTGTGCCTTGATATTTTCATTTTTTGATGTTTTAAACTGAAGCTACATGGCATTATAATGTTACTGTTTTACAGTACTGAGTACACGGAGAACTTGGGTCTCTACGAATTCTCCATGATATCTTTAATAAGAGCGTCTTTACCGCGATGACCTCTGCCAAATGTCATTACAATTACTTCACACAGCTTTGTATCTTGCCTTTATTTTAATTTTTTTAATTTTTAATTTTTTTTTTTATTTTTTGCAGCGGGTGGTGCTTGATATGACAGACAAGTGAAATGTCACCTTACATGTTGGCAATATCATGGGTATTTGAGATATAACCTGTATTGTCATTTAATCCCAGGCTTCTTATAGGTGTTTCATTTTGTTCTTAGATTCTGCTTTTTATCTGTAAATTAGCAGCAATTAAAATACAGTGACAGTCCAAGATTTTTTTTTTTAAAACTTCCATCTCAGAATGTCCATGTGCGTAAGTAGAAACATTAGTTCCTGGTAGCAGTAACAAACCCATGAAAGATTTACTGGAGACTTGTTAATGAGTTCTGGTGTAACCTCTCTTCATCCTGGCGGTGAGCAGTTCGTGCTGCTCACTCTGTGCTGCAGGAGGAGAGCTCTGGTGGGGGCTGTGCCCCGGGGTCCTTGCTGAGGGTGGTTTGCTGGAGCCCACCAGGTCTGGCGGAGGCAGCAGAAGGACCCACGCCTGCCCCGTGCTCGGTGTGGGGCTGCCGGCAGGTGTCGTTCTCGCCCTTTGGCTCAGCCCGGCCATGGACCAGCTGAATGTCTGGAGAGTTGAGTGTAAGCCACTGTGGGCAGCTGCTGAATGAGGACCACCTCTGCCAGCCCCACCGTGCACGTGGTAGATGAGATCTTCTGCCTTCCTTATGCTGGTCACCTCTCTTCCCTACTACAAAGTGGAAACAGGGCAGATTTGGGGTGATAGGGCCTCATTTTGGAATTGACTCCCAACTGTGCCTGCAGCCTGAAGTCCAGGCGTCCTCTGTGCCTAAACGCAGCCCTTTGTGCTGGTAGGAGAAAGATGGGCAGCAGCTAAGGAAAAGTAAATAAAGAGGTAAATTCAGCTGTTTGGTGTTCCAGGCTGAGCTGGGAGAAAGAAGAAAGCCACATCCTCACTGTTTGTATTCCTTTCTCACCAAAGACTGAGCCCAGCTGGTGTTACTGAGGAAATGGCCTTCTCTGTACAGTGCAGTGATGCCTGGGAGAAACGGCTTAGGGGAGAGAACAGGATACAGCCTGCTGCGGCTCTGAAATGGAGACCTATGGACTTGGGATCCTGTTATTTTTTCCTTCTTGTTAATCAATTTTATTAAATGTTCCCCATACGTTTGTGATAATGTGGGATTGTTTCTTTTAGACATTTAAAAAAAATAATTGTTTTATTTTGTTTTACAGGCAACTAGTAGCTCACTTACAAGTTTTCTCTAAATTCTCGAATCCTCGTGCATTGTATCTGGAGCAGAAGTTAAATGCATTATATACCCAGGTGATGCTCTTTTCTGGCATTTAGAATTACTGCTAATAAATGCACCCTTTCTTGTCTGCAGTGCCTATGACAGCAAAAGTGTATCATTTTCTGAAGCCATGGCTGGTAGCTGGAAAAGGAGCTGTGCTTGAGAGGGCTTCCTAGCAGTCTTTAGTTGAAGCAAGCCCCCTTAGACATCTCAAGCAGGTTTATGCTGGCTTAGTTTGCCAGGACTGGCTCATGTGAACAGATCTGGCAACAGAAAAGGTAGCAGGCTTTGGCAATGTGGAGGAGTGGCTGTAAGGAGAGTCTGTTCCACTTGCACAGCATCATCTGGAAGAGGATTTTGAACCCAAAGCCTGATGAAGAGCCAAAGAGATTTGTTCTTCACGTACAGTGTTGTATCTGTAGAGAGCATGGCCAGTGTGAACAGTGGATCATTTTGCATCAGCTGTTCTTCCAAAATTGTTACAGTCCTACAGCTTTCAGCGTTCCCCATTGTGACTTGAGATGCAAAATGTGGAAAATTCAGGATCCTCATCCTCTCTGGCATTTAGAGAAGGGAAGTGCAGCCATGCCTGTCACTATGGAAGAACATACTTCTGCAGAAAGGGAGAGGAAATACAAATCTCTCTTGAGTGTCTCTCTTTTTATTTTGTTTGTTTAGTTTTAGTGGCTGATGTTACAAGTCCTTAGCCTGGCATAGGCGTGTGCACTGGTTGTGCATAGTGTATTTACTCACTATCAGTATCAACAAAATTGAAACTAAAGATAAACAGATATTAAGTGAATAAGCAGCAAACAAGGATTAAAGAGCAGAGCCTAGATAATGCCTGTCTCTTCTAACTTTGAATAAGGAAAGCAGGAAAAAAATCTAAGAAATGCGATGGGAGAAACCAGTCTATAAAAAATAACATTAAAAAAAATAATAAATTAATTTTTTCGTGAGGAATGTTCAGTTTGATAAGATTGCTTTTTGAGAGATTTCTCTGAAGGAATTGTTAAAAATATGGTTCTTAAGAGCGTTCCTAAGTCTTAGATCCTTAAAGAGTGCATTTTATTAATTTTATTGTATTTTGTTGGTTCTGGATTTGTTCAGATAATTGGGTTTTGCTCTGGTTGTTCCCAGTTTGTATTCTCTGAGGTTATGGTCAGTGGGCTGTAGAACTGTATTAAGTAGTATGGACTTGCTAGTTCTCTGGGTTTCATCAGGTGCTTGGTGTGGAAGTTGGAAGGTCCATTAGCTCCCAAACCTGAGAATCTCTGGTGACCATCCATTTAATTTCAGTCAACCTCAGAGTTTTGTGTAGGAACAGTTGGTCCACGTGTTTGCTTGCCTGTATACTTAGGAAAACACTGAGCAGATGTGTGCAGGTCAAAGCAGCGTGTGAAGAACAGCCCAATATTTAAAAAAAAAAAAAAAAAAAAAAAAAGAGATTACTTAATCACTTACTGTTTTTCAGTTCTGTGACAGCATATTTATTATCACTTGTGTGTCCATCTGGCGTAGGGACGTCATGGCAAAGTGGCCTTTGATGATTCTAGCCTGTGCTGTTTGGTAGGAGACTGAAGAGCTGATAAGGGTGCAGCATGGGGAAGTGACCTGTATTTCTTAGTGCCTAGGCTATGAGGATTCATCTTCTAGAGAGGGTGAATCTCAGTGAGACTTTGCATATCAGGTCCAGTGAGTGTTTTATGTTTGTCAGAGAAAAGAAAGGCAGGTGTCTTGGGATTGTTTGATTAGCCAGCTTTTTAATTGTCTTAGCAGATATACAACTGAGATTGAAAACTCAAGCTGATGGTGGTTGAAAAGATGATTATGAAAAAACAAGTATTTTTTTTTTTCACAAACTATCCTCCTGGAGAGGGGGGGGGCAGGGGAAAGTATATGTGAACTACCAGCAGCTATGTCTGCTTTTTATGAGTGACGGTTACGTATTTGCACCTTGGCTTTATACTGACAACACACATTCTGTTTCCGTTTTGGTAAGGTAGCCCAAAACCTGCTTGAGCTTGGAAGCTTTGAGTAGTTTCATTATTTTTGTTAAGAACTTGTCTTCTACATAGGGCCTCATTTTGTTTGTTTTATCAACTGCAGTTACTGTCCCATCAAGACCAGAACGTGCAGAGAATAGCTCTTGACTGTATCATGACATACAAACATCCTCATCTACTGCCATACAGGTAAAAACCTTTATATTATTTTAGTACCAGTGAATGAGCCTGCTGTCATAGCAAAAGTTTACTTGGAATCAGTTGCCTCAGAGAGAGAGACAGCCTTGACTGTTTGAAGAAACATGTATAAATTGTAATTTTAACTAGCTATATATTTCCTACCTAAAACAGGAAAAATGGCCAAGATGTGGGTCCGTGTCCCCCCCCTTTTTTTTTTTTTAGTGGAAAAGGGCAATGCTTTCCATTCTGTCATGCAATAGTTTGTTGCATCATTTTCAAAGAGGTGTTTTGTCGTGATGATTTATAACCACCCAGTGAAAATAGCAGCATAAAACTGTCGTTTGTAGTTAAATAATCTCTTCAGAATGTGTCCAGGAGGTACTTGCCTACATAATTAGCTTAAACTTGCTGACTTTTAAGTATTTTTTGTCAAAAGGGTGGGAACATGGTACTTTAATAATTTATCTACAGTATAGATAGAGAAGTTGATAGATAGTTATGTGTGTGTGTGTATGTGTGAGTGTCTGTTTTGACAGCCCCCACCTGCCCACAAACAATATTTATTACTCCCAGGGAGAACTTGCAAAGACTACTGGAGGACAAGAGCTTTAAAGAAGAAATAGTCCATTTCAGTATTTCTGAGGAGAATGCAGTAGTAAAAATGGAGCATCGACCATATCTCATCCCTGTTCTTATGAGGTTTGTTGTGAAGTTCTGGGATAACGGTTTCATATCAAAGTACTGTGAGCAGAGATGTAATGCTGCTGCTTCTCATTTTAAACAGTTGAGATAAACCTAAGGTTAATGGTATAGTTTGACTTCTTAGTTTGTTTTGGTTGTATGGCTTTGTTTTCTTTAAAAACAGCATTTTGGTAAATATTGTTTCTTCTAAGGCTTAGAGAGAACTGTGAGACATTTCAATTCACTGAATATTGTCATATATTGTCATTTATTCTTACTAAGATAGAGTAATGCAGATTGTGCAGATTCCTTCTTCAGCAGTAGCTGTCCTCAAGCTAGCCTGCAGGTAGTCTAATTTTATACCTGAAGTCTCCAGCAAAGCTTCTGTAGGTGAAGCAGAAGCTGGTCTTTCACTGCGATGTTTCTAAGCACTGTGTAGAAATTCAGAGGAGACTTTGGAGGGGGAATTTCTGCTTGTTTTGTTCATGATAGTCAAAATTTTTAAACCAAATCAAGTTTCTCCTGCAGGCTAGGAAACAGAGAGCTTGCTGAAAGCTAATACAACCTCTTTTTGTCTCTTGAAGAATTCTCTATGGCAGGATGAGAAACAAAACGGGCAGTAAAACGCAGGGCAAGTCTTCAGCAGGCACTCGCATGTCAATCGTTCTGCGATTTCTTGCTGGCTCCCTGCCAGAAGAAATACGGATGTTCTTGGATCTGCTCTTCGAAGCTGTGAAGCAATTCAGTAATGGTAGGTACAGGCAGGAGATCGTGAGCATATGGTACATTCTGACCTATAGGAGGATAAATACACTTAGTACTGTTACATGCTTCAGTTTGTCTCAAATGGTTTCCTTGGAAGGATGAAAGGATGAAAGTAGACTTCTGATAAGAACGGGGATTTCCCTGAGGTTTTACTAGTGAAGCACAATTGCTATCTTTTACGGATCTCAGGTCAGAAAAACTGAATGACTTGCCACAGCTGTGCACGTAAGCTATAGCAGACCAGGAATGAGCAATTACTGGTATTGTAGGATACTGGCAGCCTCCGTGCTGTCCTTCTCATGTAACGTGCTGCTGAGCACTAGGCTGCAGTGATGTGATGGCAGCAAACAGAGGTTGTAAAGTGCTCTGATACTGAGGCAGTGAGAGATGGATGGATACCTGGAGCTGTCTTTATTTAAATAGCTGAATTGAGGAACTGTAATTTAGGGCCAGGTGACACGGTTTTTTATTGTAAATTATTTTGTGTCTTTACGGTGCTTCTCTAAGTTGCTGTCCCTTTTTCTGTCACAGGGCCTTGCCAGACTGCAGTGCTTCGAAGCATGTCAGAGCTGGATTTAGCTAAAGTCCTGCCTCTTGGACGTCAGCATAGCCTCTTCAATGGTCTCGAAGTTGTATTGAAAAACATGGGACATCTGATTAGTCAGTACCTACCTGAAATTCTACAGATTCTGCTGTGCATGACAGCAGTGGTATCCTGCATCCTCCACCAAAGGGAGAAGGTATGATATATAGTATATGCATGCATATGTATATGCATACAAACATGTAAATGAAGTTCCTTTCCCTTAGCCTGCAGTTGTACACACACCTTCATCGATTCAGATAAAAATAAGTTCAACGCTTGCATGAAGTGAAGCTTAGCAGTTAAATGTCAGTCAAAATAAAGGCCATTGTTATTTGTCTGAAAGTGATAGAGGGCTCAGACAGTGCAGGCAGAGTTAATGTCTTTAAGAACATGCTTTGGAGTGCGTTCTTGTTTGAGTTAGAGAAGTGAGAGATTTGGAGGTTGCTACCTGTGGAAGGAAGGGCGGGCATGAGGAAAAGGTAAATGATTTGTTGTAAGGACGTAAGAGGATCTTACGGCTGGAGGTTGAAATGGCCTTAAAGATGTAGTTTCTCAGTTGCAAGGATAGACCATTGGAGCAGGGAGAGGAGAGGATTTCAAGTTTCTTGCCTGGAGACTTTAAAGTAAAACTTTGTCTTTGAGGTGCTTTGTTGTGTTGCCAGATGCAAGGAGAGCTCAGCATTGTGGGTGATCACAGTGATTATCCAGAGTGAATGTCTTCTGTCATGGGGCACAGGGAGAACGTGGCTGCCAGCCATGCTTTCAGCACAATAGAAGCACATCCAGCTCTGCATCAGGAGCAGTCATGCCAATCCACTGTCACAGTTTGGGTCTCAGCCAGGTACTGGCAGAGCTCTGGGAATGTTTCTTCCCTTGGTGTGTGGTGGCTGTGCGTGCAGTAAGAAACAGGTGAGGAAACTAATCTGTTAAAGATTGGCTGCATCTAAAGAAGAGACGTGTTGTTTTATTGCTGCCCTGTGCCCAGGAGAGCACCACAGAGAGCACTGAGCTCCTTCCCACACCAGTAAGACTTTAACTGTGTTAGGAGGATACAGAGGCTTGGAGTTGCCTGCTAGCTCTTTAAGCACTGTGCAGCATCTTGTGGAGGCCCTGCTATTGTAGGGGGCTCTGTTGCCAGTTGTTTGGAAGCTATGACATTGAGCCAGGCTTTCATGCCTTCCTAAAACTCGTGTCTTTGCCAGGCTTCAATGCAAATAGCGTTCAATGCTCAAGTCTGGTCCTGCAGAGCCTGATCATATATTAGGTGAGAAACAAGCAAACTGCACAGTCATCATCATCACTGCAGTGTTGAAAGGAATTACAAAAGGATAGACTGAACAAGGGATGTTAGGTAATTAATGTTTTGTCACCATGCACGTGTGTTCTTGCCAGGACCTGTCTGTGAGCATCCAAGAGCATTGCTTGTCTCAAAAACAATCCAGCAAACAAAGCAAGCTGTTGCAGTCAGGTAGCATCCAAGGTCCCATAGCTGCCTGCAAGCTGCACAAAACCTTAACTGGTCTTCAGTATGAAGGGAATGGGTAATTCTGTAGGACAGCAGCATCCTACTTAAAAAACAGGTTGCATGTGCCTACATGTTTTAAACTGGGAAAAGAGTTTTAAGAACTGCTTCATTCATTGCTGGGATACGCACGTTTTGCCTGGGTTACTACAGTAAACCTGTCACCATTTTGTAACTCGAGGAGTGACAGTTTATCATTTAGCTGAACTTAATTTAGCACTTCATTAGTCCATAAGATGTTAAAAGCTCAAGGAAGAGTGTAAGAAATCCGTTTATCTTTGCTAATGATTAGATGACATTCTTGGGGTTTGAGAGTAATTTATTGCAGACTGATAATGCCTCAAGAGTTAAACATCTACTTCGACAGTTTTAAGCTAAGTTATTCATTTCACGTTTCCTACCAATTGTGTTCTGTAATGAGTTTCTTTGTCCTCTCAAAGTCTTCGTCTCAGAGGACTGCTCTTCTGGCAATTGAGCTGTGGGAGGCTCCAAATTACTTTGCTTGGTCACCATTAGCAATAGCAGCCTGGTTTGTGCTTTCTGCATAAAAGTAGATGCAGGTTTCTGCACCTGTTCCTGTAGGTGTTTGGCCCTTGAAAGCAGCTCATGGGCTGTTCGGAAGCTGTTTCCACACCATTACATTACTATACTTCAGCACAGCAGGGGAGGTCCCAGGCAAGGGCATCTTTGGTTCCTTATGCACCGTCTCCTCTTTGTTTTTTGATGTGTGATTTTGGGTGCAGAGGTAGTGTAGCAGTGTATTGCATGGTAGATGGTGGTGTCTTTGGAAACCCATATTCACATCAAATGCAAAAATCCTGGTGTCTTTCAGTGAGGCTTTGACACCAGAGCTGTTTTGCAAAATAAGAGAGATGTATGTTAATTATGTGTGGCGGATACATAATGGAGACCCTGAGGATCCCAAGATGTAGCTCCAGTCTCAGACAATGGCCTTTATTTGCTCTGACGTGGGTCTGTTGTTTCTGAGACAGGAGTCTTGAGTTATCTCGTGTTTGTGCTGTAAGCTGCATTGCACAGTATGGAAGCAATTTAGGTCACTCAAGTCATAATAGACTCTTCTCCCCAAGGAGAAGAGAATGCAGCAGTGCATGAATAACTTAGTGATTAGCTGTATGGCTGATTTCCTAATCTAAACTTTTTCCCCAAGGAAGTGTAGGAATGTGGGTGCTACATGGAACGCGAAGCATCCCCCTGTAACCAAATGCTGTAGTCTGTCCTGCTCTGTTGGAGTGTTTCATATTCTTACCTTCTCTCTTCCTCCTCCTCCTCCTCTCTGTCTGTTGAGTTCTTTTCTTCCTAGCAGATGTCAGTGTGAGAAGTACAACTTCTCTTTTGAGAGCTGATTTAGGTCCTTACCTGTGTAAGTGGAACTATTTAAGTGTCAGGGCTGGAAATGCAGCTGGTTTGTATCTTTCTGCAGTGTGTCCAACAAATGTGCAGATGGTACTTCAAAGCAGTCAATGTGGATTTTCGTTAGCTGAAGGAGTTCTCTGTAACTGACTCATTGCAGGGATAGGCACCTTTTAGAACAATACGTGTCACCTGTGAGTACACAAGTATACTGTTACGGTGCAAAAGTTAGAGGAGAAACCAGAATATTTTGATAGTTCAAGTAAAGGTTGTATCTGTGGCCAATGAATTTCTGTATCTAATTTCAGAGCAAGTGGTTAGTGGTTGTTCTGCAAAGGTCTTACTGTTTTGTTTGTTTTCACAGGTCCAACCTCGGTTGATTAATCCACTGAAGAATTTGAGACGTCTTGGACTCAAGCTTGTGGTGGAGTTTTTTTCTGATTATGAGACCTACAGCTTTAGTGTGGAGGAGATTGATGCAATTTTCCATGCAGTGGTATGGCCTCAGGTAACGTGTTTCTTCTTCTTCCAATCCATTGTATGTAACCTGTACCATTCAGAGAACTCCAGCTCTCATTTGCTGGTATTCTGATGTGTGTGTGGAAAGCCAGCTTTGTGGCTCATGTCTGAATAGTCCTGGAATAATAAAGTCACTGGCTAAAGTACAAACAAATTCATCTGAATAAAATGGATGGATCTGTTCTTTAACCACAGAAGCAAACTTCTTCCCTGGATGCTTCACAGTAGCAAAATAGTACTTCTAGGTCACTGCTAGGTACACTTTGCTGCTTTTCTATCTGAAAGTTATTTCACATAGAACCCCCCCTGTGGCAGGGGGTTGCATAACCAAAAGTAGGTAGACTTTGCTGCTGCAGGAAAGGAAAGACCACAGCATGGTCTGTCAGTGGGTTGTGCATTCTGCCTGCCTGCCAGGAGTCCCAGTATGAGCACAGTGACAGAGCACAGGACTGTGGCCTTCACCAGAGAAATTCAGATCACATCTTGGTTGGGAAAATGCACTATTGGGGGAGAGAGAGAGAGAGAGGGAGAGAGGGAGAGAGAGAGAGAGAGAGAATGCACTGTATTGGTAATGAAATTGTGCTGGTCACGTCAGGCAGTTCATATAGCTCTGTATTCACTGGGCAGAGCAACAGCTGCTTGTATGCTCCTGGTTTGTTCGTGGAGTCCTTTATTACTGTCCACTATCCCAGTGTAGCAAGGCCAGGGTGCCACACAGTTGATTTACTTCTGTCCCAGGGCAGTACAATCATGTGTTTCAGGCTTTGAATCAGCAAAGCACTTAAAGAATTAAGGGAGCGTTGTGTTTGGAAGCGCTGAGTAAATCTGAACAGGAGGTAGAATTGTTGTTACATAGTTAGAATTCCTGTTTTCCTGATAGGTGTCAAAAAGACAGCACTGGTTCTGGAGTTTGGACTGGAGAATGATCCAGAAGCTCCCTCTAGAGGGAATTTTTGCCAGTGAACTCCATGAAGATTTGATTTTGGCAGAAGAATCGTCTGATTTGGGTGCTTTAAGGCTGTAGGGCTGTAGAACTGACGTGTATAGAAACTCGTAGGAAGGACGAGTTTTAAGCCAGCTGTGCTGGAAACTGGAGTTTGCTGTTGTTCATACTGCAGGATTTTGCTGCAGAGGCTCAATATTAGTAGCTGCATAGCAGCAATCCTGCAAGATTGGATTTGCAATTTAAGCTTCTTTGTGCATTGTTCAGAAAAGTTCTGCCTAGTTAGAAGATCCCATTCCCTGGGTGCAGTGCAGTGCATGAGCTTCTCCCAGAGCAAGGAGGGTGATTCCATAGCAGCGAGGCTATGGGGACACAGAATAGATGCTGGAATTGCAGGTGCTGTGGTCAGGGCCCGGGAAGCACGGGAGGAACAAGTCTTGGGTGTCGTGGCTGAGATCTCGTAGGCATAATCAGGAGAGGTGGCCAGGTCTCTGTGGCAAATGTGAGGCTCTATGGGGAGTCACTTTTGAAGGGAGGACAAAAATGGTAGCTGCAGTAGCGTATAAATATGGAGTAAGATAACCTAACAGTGAGACCAGAAATATTGAAAAACAGTGAAAAATGTGCTTTCCAAAAAAGAGAGACTATAGACTGTAGTGGGGTCTTCATTAAAAATTAGGTTTTTAAGTGGCTTTACCTGCTTGGGTTGCACTGGTGTCTGATTTTTGTCTCCTCTAGGTTTGCAGGTTGGCTTCAGAGAGTCAGTATTCTCCGACTTTTCTGCTGAAACTCATTCACACCTGGAGTAAGAATCCCAGGTAAGTACTCTCACAAAGATGCACAAGTACTTTCTTGAGTATACAAAATTATTGTAAAAGCAAACAGAAAACTAAAAAAAAAAAAAAAAAAAAAGCTCTTAACAAGTTCTGAATAATTGTGTCAAAACATATCTTTTCTTTTTCCAGTGAGCTGTTACTCTTTAGATAGCAGTTCTGAAGCTTTGCAATTTATGCCAATTACACTATTTTTAGTGGGCTGCTTTTCTTGTGTATGAACCAAACAGATACATAGTCTAAACTCAGCTCATGGGTGAGGAAGAGGTGACTTCTTAGAATATGTCTGTGTCTTGACCAATGACTCTTATTTGAGTCTTGGGAAGAGGGGTGCATGTGGAGAGAGGAGGGAGCAGTTTTGCAAGATGATTTCATTTGTGTTTTTTCATCCCGTTTCCTTCTGTTTTATGAAAGAATGTAGGCAAGTTCAGCACAGAATCTGTGGCAGATTCTGAGACTAAAAATTGTAAGAGAGCTTTTTTTGAAGTAGACACTGAGAAATTCTGTCTCTGCTGTCTTGAGTGATTTTTACATTTTCCACTGCCTTCCTGCTTTTCCTTTTCTGAAGTATCCAGCATGTGTTTTAAGACCTGTCATTTGTAATGATAAAGAACTTGCACACAAACTTATGTTAAAAAAATAAAAATGTATTGGATTATTGGGATAGGAGCAGACTCTAACAGGAGACTTGGACAAACATCTCTGGAGAAAGGGCTAAGTTTAGTTGATGCTATCTTGAAGCACAAGAAGGGACTTGATGACCTCAAGCTGCATTCTTTCTATTCATGACACTGTTTCTGTGATGTTTATGGTTTTTCCCTGTTTGAAGTAAAACACAGTCATTATCTGTTTTATATGACTTTGACTCTTTGTACAAAATAACTATAAAGCTTGATACTTTAATTTTCAGCAAAACGTTTTTATAATCTTCCTCTCAGATATTTCCCGTTGCTGGCCAAGCAGCATCCAGAACGTCCAGAGTGTGACATACTGTCAAATGTGTTTGCTGTGCTGTCAGCCAAGAATCTGTCTGAGGCAACATCCAATCTTGTGATGGACATAGCTGATAGCCTTCTCAACAGCCCCAATTTTGAACCCACGGAGCAGGTTTCCAGTTTGAATGTGACTGACTGTGTTGTCATGGACACTGGAGAAGTGACGGAAGGTATGCACATATGAGAGTTGTAAGAGGCCTGTTGGATGCTTTGGAAGGAGGTGTTAGATCATGATGAGGTTGTCTTTGCCCCGAGTGAGAATACAGGGAAGGAGAGCGTGGAAAAATCACTGTACAAATTCGTTTTGACATGCTCAAGAAACGTAAAGTTCTACTTGTCTCATGTCAGGTGAGATTCACATTTGAGCATCAGGGTCCTGAGCATGGAGAAAACTGCATCTGTAAGGACCACAGCCGTTTTAGGAGGCAGTTAGTATCTTTGAGGAACCTCCTTGGTACTTTTTTGATAAGCCTGCACCTTCTAGGGCTGTAACTGAAACCTATGAGGAGAGCTTTTATTTTCTCTTATTTGGTCCTAGCTCAGACACAAACTTGTTCTCAGCAAGTATCAGTGCATGTTCCTAGCGGCCCTGGACATTCATAATTCCCACTGATTTTTCTTCCACTGGTGAAACCTCCTTTGTTTGTAGTTCCTCAGTTGTTTGCATAGGGCTGAATATCCTTTCTGTTGCACAGAGCTTGTTTTGTTGCTTGCAACACAAAGGTGAGTGCTGCTAACTGTTGTATCCTTTACAGAGACCCTTAGCCTAGGTTGCCGTTTGGTTCTGCCTCATGTTCCTGCCATACTTCAGTACTTCAGCAAAACGATGTTAAATGTGGAGAAAGTGAAAAAGAAGAAGTACAGAGCTCAAGTCAGCAAAGAGCTGAATATACTTTCCAAGTAAGTGATGTTTTAGAGCTCAAAACACTTGAAGGGTTGGAAAGAAGGAAGAAGAAGGAGGCTTTTTATAATAGGCTGCAAATTAGAAACATTGTCTGAAACTTTAGATTTACAGCATTTGAAAATACCTGCATCTATCATTGACCTTGGAAGTTGCTGATGACCGAATGGAACAGTTTTCAGAAATCGATTCTAGCTGTTTCTGTTGCTGGTACTCAAAACCAGTACCTCTTGGTATAGGAAAAGGTACAGAAGAGACTGCAGTCTGAATACTAGGGCTGATATCATGATTTTTGTAGAGAAGACTGTTAGCCTGGATGCAGATGGATGGGCTGACAAAACCCCATGATAACAACAGCAGTGCTGACTGAGTTTTTTATACTGGTGACTGGACTGATAGAAAACAGTAAATTACATTGTCTTATCATGCAGGATCAGCAAATTTATACAAGAGAAGAGTCAGAATTCAGTGCTTGTGAGCCTCCTCCTCCCTTTCCTTCACCAGAGTAACATGGAACAAGTAAGTATAAATGATTTCCCCCCCTCAACATTGAAAATGCATTTTTGCTTTACTAAAGTAGATTGGTTTAAGGTGTGGTTAAGGCGTATTGGTTACCTGCAATTTCTCATGATTAGCCTGAAATCAAGTCTTCATGTGTTCGTAGTCCACTCAGCACCCTGTCATTGTGTGTTGAAGTGTTCAGGTCACTGGATGCTTGGCAGGAATGCCTATGCCCAGGCTGATTGTTTCCCCTTTTTCTGGGGAAGGTTTGCAGAAGTGTTTATACAATGTTTACTTCCTTTGCTGCTGTAGTCAATTCACCTAATTCCTTGCAATTTTTGAAGTAATCGCTCTTTAACTTGTACTTCATGCACCCCAAATTCTAAGGCACAGCATATGGACAGAATATGAGTATATGTGAATGTAGTGCATGCTGTGTAATGGACAGTGCTTCGTTGGTCTGTTGCAGGATAAAAGGCAAACATTGTACAGCACTATTAATCTGTTGTCATATCTCCTCTTTCCATTCCAATCTCCTTCGACTGTTAAGGAGCCTACCTATGAGTACAGAAGTGTATCTCAAAACTGAAACTTCTATAAAATCCTAAATTCTTCGGGCATGCAGAGCTCTTCATGGTTTAAGCTTTTGCAAACTGTTAATTAAATCAAGCACTGAGGATAGTGGTAGACTCTGTAGCCTGGGGTCCTGTTTTCCTCTCTGCCCAACCTTGTTTTCAAACATACAGTCCCATCTAATAGGAATGAATGTATTGATTTTTTCAGCCTGATTTGCCTGGATCCTTGGATCAAGGTTTGGGTCTTGTTTTTCATTAAATGATAGCGCAGATACTCAACAAGAGGTTTTGGGGTTGTGGAAAGAACTGCTAGGCTGTAGTTTCTGCTTTGCAAGTGGTCATTTAGTTGTTCACAGACAATCTTATAAATTTGTGAATCATTAGGGAACCATATATAATTACCATTCAGGGAGATCATACGAGTAGATGGTACTGTTAATGTTCATTTAACAGATTAAAGAAAGACTGCTTTTTAAGGCTCTGTTAGTTTTTCTGATCTTTGAGTCATCTGAGGAAAGACAAAAAGGAAGTTTTCATTGCGATAGCACTCCTCTCTTACTGTGCTTGATGTGATGATTGCATTGAATATGTTCTCCTAATTTTTTGCTCTCATTCAGTATCTGTGATCTGACTAAAATACAGCAAAGAGGTTCACTCTCTGTCTTGAAATACTTCCCAAAGGAAATATCCCAAGTAATCTCATGAGGTTTTGGTAGTTATTGACAGCTATCCGTCTCTTTCAGGATGCAGAGATTGACATTCTGGAAACAGTGCAGAACTTGCTGAGACATTGCTCAAACCCTGCAAGCTTTCTCAAACCTCTGGCAAAGCTTTTTTCTGTCATCCAGAACAAACTGTCTCGACAGAAGTTGTGCTTGGTATTTCAGGTATTGCATTTTTATATGTCTTTCTGTGCATTTTTTCCTTGTTTTAACAGAGCAAGAACAGAATAAATACCAGGATTTATCCTTATTGTACATGAGCTTAAAAACCTTTTTAGTCTCTATCATCTGTTAAGTGGAAGTGAACTAACAGAGTTGCATATGTTACACACTAACAAACTGTGAGAAGACTTGTAAAACTTTTGGCTTGTAGCCTTGTTGATGTGAGCATTTCCAGGGTTCTGTTGTATACGAGAAGCCAAATAAAGCACACTGGCTTTCAGCAGCCTGAAGCTGATTTTAATTTTTATTCTTCTCTCACATATTTTTATTAGTCAGGCTGTTTTATACTTCTTTGAAGTGACTTATATAACTTTTTTTTTCAGTAGGAAAATCCAGCAAACCCTCAATGTAGATATTTAGAAACTTAGGAAACTAAGACACGCATATTTCCTACTTACAGAATAAAGACAGCGATGGCAAAATGGCTCTTACTAAGCTTGTAACAGGACTGATACTGTCACTTCAACCACTTGAGATTAAAAAAAAAAAAAGTAAAGTCTCAGTCCTCCAAGTTTCTAAAAACTATAACAGTTAAACTATTTTCTTTTATGTTCCTTTTTAGACTTTATCTGATTTGGACAGTGGATTGAAATACATTACTGATGTTGTTAAGGTATGTCCAAGTTTTTTGCTCACTGTTTTCCTCAACATCGTGTTGTAGCGTTTCTAGCCTTTTTCATGAATGACTTGTTTCTCTCTTAGCTAAATGCCTTTGATCAACGGCATCTTGATGATATCAACTTTGATGTACGTCTGTCAGCATTCCAGTCAATCACAGCCCACATCAAAGAAATGCAAGCAGTGGATATCAACTTCCTGATCCCCGTTATGCACAACTGCTTCTATACTATCCAGGTTGGCTAAATGTTCCTTCTTCCTCTTTGTGCATCGCGTTTCCATAATGAATCTAACTTCCAAATTCACTCCATCGACTGTTTATTTGACACTGCAAAACGTTCAGAGAGCATGTGTCTTCTCACAAACACCTGTCTTTAAGTTTCTTCCACTTGCCTTTTCCCGTTTGTCCTAAAGGGCAAATACACTGCAGCAAGAAGGCTAAACCAAATGCAGTGCACCTGTCTATCAACAGGTGGCCTGGAATTGTCTGATCAATTTGTGCTGTACAAAAGGCATATTACAGTCATGACAAGCTGCTTTTGTTTTTGTTGCCATGTGTTCTGGTTGTGTGGGCTTGCTGATGAGTCTAAAAGGATTTTTCCTGTTTGGAAAAGAGGGCATTAGTTCAGAAGTAGAACTTGTACAGGAAGGTTTTTGAGTTGGTAGAATTGTTGAATCACTGCAGGCTTTGTTATGCTGTGTACAGTGGTACAGTTCAGTCCAGTCTTTCGAGGAGAAAAAGGTGTCATCTCCAGACTCATGCTGTACTATTTCTTCATCCACTCAGCTAGGGGATATGGCTCTTAGTGACAACGCAAGCCTTTGCTTGACCAGTTTTATCCACCGCCTGGCAGAAATCAACCATACGGAAGACGACTACAAGGAGCTGATCCAGCACACTCTCCTGGAGTCTGTGAGAAGGGGGCTGAAGAGTAAGACTGAGGTAAGGCACCGTTACCTGATCACAGCTCCAGCTGTCTTCAGGACACCAGGGCATCTGAGACTTTTTATAGATGAGTCTTTATCCTAGCAACAGACACAAAGAAATGCAGGTGCCCACTGTAATCAAAATTACCCTTCATTTGAAATCTTACAAAAATCTTGTAGAACTCTGCTGTTGTGTGTTTCTTTGCTGTTGTTTAGCTTTTCTCAGATATAGCTCATTCTTTGGAGGGGAGACTTTAATTTATGTGCAGTCCAAAATACAGGTGTATTTGCTGATACCAAAGAATAGGATCTGTTGGCCTGAAACGCTTTGTAAGTGATCGTATAGCTGATTTGAGGAGTGTGTAGCTGCCTTGCCAAGGAGTGCTGAACCTTCACTGCTTGCTATTTGCAGAACATCCAGCAGGACTACACGTCATTGCTTTCCTGCCTCATTCAAACATTCCCAGCAAATCCTGAATTCCGGGACTTGGTCCAGCTAACCAACCGCCATGATCCTGACATGGACTTCTTTGAGAATATGAAACATATGCAGGTAAAAGGCAACACACATTCATTCCATAATGCCTCTCTCTCCTTACCAAAGTAAAAGCATTTTACTGTGGAGTAATGTTTTCCAAATCACCTTTGCTGTGTCTCTAAAGAACTGAACCCATATATCATTAGATGTCATTAAAAAATAAAAAGGGTTGTGGTCATTGAGGTCACATGGGTGATTGTGAATCAAAGTCACAATTCCTTAGTATTTCTATCTATAAATATTTTGTTTTCTTAATTTAGCTGCTCTGTTTTTGTCTTCCTACTTTAGCTTTAAAAAGTGCTTTCATTTTAAGTGATTGTTCATCTCATTGAGTAGGCATCTCCACCTTACAACCCATGTGTGATCCAACACACAGACAACAGTAGTGTTCTGAGGATCCTGAAGATGACGTAGCAGAGAGCAGGGGTTTTTTGTGTGTTTTTTTCTTTTTTTTCCTAGCTTGTTCCATGCTATTGTCTGTATGGAGGCTCTGCAGCACTCCTCTATTCCCAGGTCTTTGAAATATAAATGCTACATAAAGTTTGGGTACCTGTTTTTTCTTGTTGTAGAATGAAAATACAGCATTTCCTCTGCTTCCAGAAATCAGAGCATTTGGTGAATTTGTAGTTATATGCTGAATCTAAATTCTCTTCTTGTAACTTGTCAGGCCTTCTCATCTTGTATCAGTTGCCTCTCTTGTCTGATACCTGAAAATACGTCATTCTTATGCCTGTGAATTCACAGTGAAATATCTCACAGAGTTGGAATATTTATTGAAGCAAAAAGCTAGTGAAGACCCAAACATGAATGAAAAGGCCATGTCCTGTCCTTGGAAATGACCGTACTGTGTTTGTCATTACTTCAAATTGAGCCACCTTCATGTATGTGCTTCCTTGTGCTAGCTGTGACTCAAGGGCCACCTCATTCACTGTCTTTTGTGTTTGGCTCAGATCCACAGGAGGGCACGAGCACTGAGGAAACTGGCTAAGCAGCTGACTGAAAAAAAACTTGTGCTGTCTTCCAAATCCCTGCAGAACTACATCATGCCTTATGCTACTACTGCCATTTTTAGTGAAAAAATGCTTAAGGTAGGCTTTTAAATTTGATTTGATGTTAATATTTTCACTTTTCTTGTAGTGTACTGTTAGTGGGTTGGAGTTTTTTGTGTGGGGGTTTTGTGTGTGTGTGTTTGACTTGGGGTTATATTAGTTTGCATTTTTGTAATCAGTTTATTTTTTCCCCTCTGTCTCCAAACTGTTCTCATCATGTTCAATTGTTTGATTAGTCACTGTCTGACAGCAGAATATGTGTGGTAGGGAGCATAGGCTGTACCTAGTAACTGAGGCAGTAATAAATACCTGGAAATCTGCTTTGTGAGCTGTGATTTATTTTTTTTTTTTTTTTTATTTTTAACCTGGGAGGTGACCTAAAAGAGCTGAGTATCTACCATCCCCACTAGACAGAAGTTACTTCTTCTGGCTCTTGTTTCTTTGAGTTGAATATACTTTAGAATGCGTGAATGCTAACAGCAACTCTATTTCTGCTTTTTGGGCAGCATGAAAATATGGTAACAGCCTCTGTTGAAGTTGTTGGAGCTGTCTGTCGACATCTGTCATGGTCAGCGTACTTGTACCACTTAAAGCATTTCATCCATGTCCTGCAAACGGGGCAGATCAATCCGAAGTTGGGAGTCAGGTGGGTACTGTGAACAATGCTGCTCTAGGTTCCTACAAAGACTAAAGCAAAATTCAGCATCTTAAGGAACATCACATGAAATTTAACCTCTTCACAGACATAACAGATTGCCCACCTTGGGGTGTGCTTATGCAAATGAAAGTGGACACAGCTTTGCAATTGAGTGTGACTGAGCTGTAAAGGATTAACAGGTTGTTGCTTTCTCATGCTGTGTCCCACTGTGTGCATGTGAGCATTAGCAGTTTCTGCTCCTGCTTGGTTGTACCTGCTCCTGGGATACCTCCATTGCTCCAGCACCACTGTCTGTGAGGTTTCACAGTGAGCTAGGCCACAGAATGCATCTAGCTGAAAAGCAGCCAGTTTCTATTTCCCAATGAGTTATTTCAGGATAAACCTCTTCAAGCCTCACTGTCACTGAGTCTGAAATTTTTTTAAATGTGTTTTTAAGACTTTCTGTTGTGTAATTCTATGCAGCCTCTCCTTGTGGGGAGAGCTAATCTCTCTGTGTGTGTTTCTTCTGCAGCTTGTTAGAGACAGTTCTGGAAGCCTTTCACTTTGACCATGAAACGCTTGAAAAACAGCTTGTGACCATTGAGAACCACGGTGAGCTTTCTGCTGCTGGTTATAGAAACACTCCCTTTAATTGCTTGAAATGCAGCTAATTGGCATTTTTTTACTTTTGAGGTCAGCTGCTCCCAGCTTTTTTAAATGTGCATGTTGGAAAACTAGTTTTAACTTCGCTTCTCAGGAGCAGTGCAGACTGACCTCCTATGTGCTGACACAGTGAGGAGAGGTGAGGGGAATCACCTCCTCATCACCTCTCTATCCTAGGCCTCCATAAGCCAAACCAGCCCAGACTGGGTTTGTGCTAATCTAGGAGGTTCTCCACGGTCTGCACATACCCATATGGTTGCTGCAACATTTTTGTCCTTGCTCTTGGCCACTCTAATTGTTATTTGCAGCTTGAGCAACATGCTTTGTGGCCCTGCTTACCCTGTGGTTTCATGGGAAGAAATTACATCTTTGACTTGTCCACCATTGTGGTTATCTGTCCTGTGGCCTTTGGCATATTCTGAGCAAGGAGGAGGATATCGCACAGCTGTGCTTGTCAGTACCTCTTCCCTTGTGAAATGACCAAAGGTAAGGGAATGATACTTCCCTAAGGTTCAAGGGCATTGACCTTTGTTAAACTGTTACTGGAGTTCAGCCAAAGAACAACCTACTCTTTGCTTTAAGCCTAGCCCTGAGGGGTGAGTATCAGAAACCAGCATGCCAGAGCTTCTCTACCCAGTAAAACAACTCAATGTTTACTGATTGTTTGCTGTTACTGATGGTAGGTAGAGCTCTGTTCAGGTCAAAGCCATCACAGCAGTCTGCTTTGAGGGCTTGATTTTTGTGGCCTCCTGTATTTACCTGTGATTTTTGACAATTACTTGACAGAAGCTGCTGACATGGATATTGAGCCAGTGGTGGAGGGTGAAGAAGCCATGGAGCTGGAACAGAGTGAAGGGGAAGAGGAGAGGGTTGAGGAAAACAAAGGGGAGAATATCCCTGAGGAGCCAAAAGAACCTGCGCTGGTCCAGCCTGAACAGGCAGCTGAGACAGCTGAAGACACTGAGCAAGTGGCCAAACCCGTTTCTTTCTTACCCCGAAATAAAGAAGAGCTGGAGTGTTTGATCAAACATATTCAAGATACAGTTGTAGTCAACATCTTGCCTAAATTGCACAGGTGTATTGTTGCAAAGGTAAGGAGCTGACATTGGAAAGGCAGTTCGCAGGCCTGAGCTGCTACTGTGAGGGTTGAAGTGGTACTGGAAAGAGCCCTGTTAAAATGCAACACATTAAAAAAAAAAAAAAAAAAAGACAACTGGAGAGAGACTGCCTGAAAGAATGAAAGAGGCTTCATCCTATTTGTCATCAAGATTGCTGACCAACCCTCTGGTCAGTGTGGGCGTGAAACAGCTCATTTAGTGCAGCCTCTTGAACAGTTCTTGGCTACTTGCTAGCACCCAACTTAGCTTCTGTATTGAAAATGCAGGAATTCGTCTTGCCTGTCCTTTAGCTGTCGGTTTTTTTCCTGTAGTTAGCAGTGGACAGCACCTTACCATATCAGCCTCTTCTCAGGGTTTGCTGAGAAAAAGCAGGACTTTTTAAAGCTGGACTGTTTAAATGTCTGTTCATTACACTTTTTTATATTAAAAGTGCATTGTCTCTTGCTTTGTCTTAAAAAGGTTAAAAGAGATGAGGAACACAAGCTTGTGAAATCCAACGTTGTGAACGACGATGAGGTAGTTCGTGTTCCTTTAGCTTTTGCAATGGTCAGGGTGATGCAGTGTCTTCCCCAAGAAGTGATGGAAGCCAACCTGCCAAGGTAGGTCCCAGAGGATCTCCTTGAATACCATTCATTTCGCTGGGATTGAGTGCAGGTACCTTTCTTAAGCTGTCGTTATGCACATGGCTAAATCCAGGAGGGGCCTCCTGACAGGCATTAAATACTTTTTTTTGGAAGCACATTTTCCTAGTTACATTCCCCTTTGCATTTGATTGCTGTAAAGCTAAGTTTGAAAGAGACTTGGTAAATCCTTAAATAAACACAGAGCTATGAAGCAGAGTGTGGAGGTAGGGGTAGCAGAGCTAGTGAAAGAGTCGCATACAGAAGGAAAAGACAGTCTCGAAAGTCTCTTGAAGGACGATGGGTATGTGACTACGAAGCCTGTGGGGTTGGCTTGAAGCATGTCTGTGCTTGTAAAAACATCCCTGAAAGCACCCTCCTTGCCTAGCAATGTAATTAGTTCTGTGTTTGGGAGCAAACTAAACTGTCCATCTGTGTTTCCAGCATCCTGCTGAAGGTCTGCTCGTTTCTGAGGAACAGATTTCAGGAGATCCGGGATGTTGCCCGTAACACCCTCACTAAAATCATGGAAGTGTTAGGAGTGCAGTACTTTATGTACATTTTAAAAGAGATGCAGTCTACTCTTGTCCATGGGTACCAGGTAATGCTGAAATTCTTCGTCTTTTGCTCTTTGTAGGTTTGTTGGTATGTTGTTGTTGTTGTTTGGTTGGTTTTTTCATGTGTTACAAGGAGAAACCAAAGGGAAATTGTTACTGAAATTGTTTTGCACCGGGAGAATAGCTTGGTATTATACTACTAAATACTACTTCTAGTGCCTGCATCAGTCTTTGTTATTCCAAGCAGTATGCAAACACACGTTAACTGAGGGTCTGTACCCAAAGAACTGTTAGTCTATGCAGGGAAGAAAAGAGGATCTCCATTTTCCTAGTGAAGAGTTGAGATACTGAGGTGAAGAATAAATTTCTTGTGCCCATAAAATTATTGGGAATCTTTTCATTAGGGCCAAGCAACGTTTGAGGTGAGTTGCCACAGGGACTATACAGGCAGCATACACTGATTTTAATTGAAGTCTTGCTTCCTAGATCCAGAGCCGAGGCCCTAACTATTAATTCACCTTTCTTCTTTCCATGGTGGTTTGTGGTAAGAATAATTTCTGATATGAATTAACACAGTGGGAGCTTCTAGCTACTGTAACAGTGAAAGCACTGATTATCACAGCCTAAAAATAGCAGTAAGAGCACTGGAGAAAGAGGAGATTCCTGCCCTCTGCCAGCGTGTGGAGGAACAGGGGTCCTTTTCCTGCTGCCTATATGAGGATTCCTATCCTCCCAGTATTTTTTTCCTATAGCAAGAGATCAGTTGTAGTGTGTGAGTTGTGATGTCTTTGCTATGGGAGTCTGCCTATCCAGTAAGAATATAAGAAGAATATAAGTTAAGAAGTCCATGCAGGGGATTGGAAACATGATCTGTTCTCTTTATCTCTAGCTCCACGTGCTGACTTTCACTGTGAACCTGTTACTGAAGGGCCTTACTACCAGGCTGAGTGCTGGCGATTTGGACCCCTGCCTAGATATCCTGATTGAGGTAAAAGCTATTCAAGACTGAAGGAAACATCATCATGAAATGCATGGGGGAGAAGGAGGCAGGAGAAGGTTGTGTTGTAGATTGCCTCAGACTTGGTGGCAAACAGGGCTGATTGTGCTTGTACAGCAAAGGGAAGAGACTCTGGGACTGTTTCCTGAGCCCTGCATCTTGGGAGGGAGGTTGGTTCAAGATTAAGACACTTAACTGTGTTTCCCAGTGGTTTAGGTGGCTGAGCAATAGTAAACATATCTAGTCAGTGCAGTCCATGGATCTCAGCTGGCCACCCAGAAAAGGGTTTATTTGCATGTCTTGGTCTGACTGGAATCCCAGTTCTTGTATCACAGTGCCACAGAAGGGTGTGAAAACAGCTTCCCCATCTGGTGTGCTCAGCCTGGTGCCTCTTGTATTGACAGAGGAAAGATGGGCATGATTCATGGGCAACCTGGAGAACGGGGCTTTCTGAAGTTGGAGAAAAATAGCATGGTTGTGCTGTTACTGGGAAAATCTGGCTCTGTTTTTCTGCTCCTCTCATTGATTTCTCTTGGCTGCTTTCTGAAGATTTTCAACCAGGAGCTGTTTGGGGATGTAGCTGAAGAGAAGGAAGTGAAGGGAATTGTCTCCAAGGTCATGGAAGCACGCAAGAACAAGAGTTATGATTCCTATGAAATTCTTGGAAAGTACATAGGAAAGGGCCAGGTGACAAAATTGATTCTGCCACTGAAAGAGGTAAGAAAAGGCAGCCAGAGTCTTGCTTTCCTTTGAGTACTCTCAGTTCTGTATGGTCTAGAAGAAACTCTAAAGCCTCCAAGTGACTACTGTGACATTACCTACATAATCTCACTATGGCTCCCCGTTTTTCTTGTGAAAGGCAGTATGCACCCAGCTCATAAAATGATGTCTAGGGCATCAGTGGTATTGTGGGAAGCTTTCCCCCACTAGAAGGGGAAACATCCCACTGTGTGTGCTCCCTGTCTTCTTCTGCCAACTTTTGTTAATGCTGTTTACTCTGAGGCTTCAAAGACTTGCAAGGATACTCTGTGACTGGATCCCTTGCACATGAAGGAAATGTCACCAAAATGCGTTAAGACTCTGTGTGGAATAATTGCCTTTACAGAGATGCAATTTTTTGAGTGGGGTGCAAACCCATGCAGAAATGGAGCCCTGTTTGGTCATGAGCTCTGGTGTGTCTCGGGGGTGACAGGTGAACTGTCTGGAGTCTAAGAAGTGGCTGGAAAGAAAAAAGGAGGGATGCTGGGGCAGAGCTGATGCGATAGGAGAGCTTGGGGCTTTAGGCAGCAGGTGGTAGGGGAGTTGCTCTGGCTTTTCCTATTATTTCTGAATACAGGTGGCAGACCACTGCCCCTCCTGACTCTCATGTTGCTGCCTTTGTAGATTCTGGAGAGCACTACAAGCCTGAAGATAGTCCGGAAGGTGCATGAGACACTGCGTCACATCATGGCAGGGCTGATCTTCAACTCAGACATGAATGCAGAATATCTCCTCCTCCTCAGTCATGGTCTCATCAGTGAAAACTTGCCTCTACTTACTGAAAAGGCAAAGTAAGTTCCAGTCTACCCAGCTACTCTGTTAATGGCTTGGAGGTTTGCTTGCAGAAATGACAGCTCTCAAATCCGACAAATCAAATGTGTGAGGGTTTCCTTCTTTTCATGTGCCCTTTGTTTTTGATGTAAGCTAATTATTTGGGCAGCCAGAGGGCAGGGAGAGAGCTTAGAAATGAAAGTTATCACTTCCTGAACTAATGGAAGTCTGTTCTTGCAAGTGCTCATGGTCTTGAGTAAGGTTCTTTTACCACCTGGCAAGAGGATGTAAATGTTTGGATGTAGGTACAGGTGATGGTGTCAGGACGGAGCTACAAACTAGCATATAAAAGGTGATTGAGGCCTCGGACATTTTCATGGTGTCAGGAACAAGAGAAACTCTGGCCTGTCACTTTATCGCTTCAGGCAGTAGAACCATCAGATTTCCTCTCCATTTGGTGGTGTCACTGCTCAAAACAGGTTTGGGCATCTTGCCTTTCCCCTGTGTTAACGTAGGCTGGCTTGCACTAGGATCTGACAGTTGTTTGCAGACTTCCCGTAGCAGTTTTTAAAAGCTATCAGAAAATTCAGTAAATCATTGGTAAATCATGCAGTGAACATATTTGCTTGAAGGAATTACCAAGGTTCTGTCTTGTTGGCTGAGCAGAAAAAACTGGAGAAGTTACACAAATCAATGTGCATCTGTTATCTCTGTAATAGTGACGTTGCTCTCAAGTCTGAGTGTCCCGTCTGTCACGTTGCTCTCAAATTCAGTTCAGTTCACTGTGTTCACAGATCTGCTTTTACTTGCTCTGTGGGTAGCAGCTGAGCACAGTCCAGCTCTTTCTGCTCCCAACAGCAAGCTTGTTGTGGAGAGGGTGGAAATCTGAATTTTCACCTTTGCTGTACGCTGTTTTTCAGAACAAAAGTTGTCCCTCCTCCAGATCCTCGGCTGCAACCAGAAAGCTGCCTGCTGCTCCCACCCACTCCTACGAGAGGAGGGCAGAAAGCACCCATCAGCAGAAGGACAAACATGCTTATCTTGGTTGATTCAGGACTTAGGGTAAGGATTTCCTCAAATACAAAGAGAAAGCTTTGAGATTCAAATTTTTGTTAAGAGTATCCAAAAGAAGGTATTCGATACGTTGTATAAAAACGCAGCCACTTGTCTTAATTTTGTTTTGCGTATGGTAACTCCACTGATGCCTCTTAGAGAGCTATAAAAAGTGCTTAGCCTGTTGCAGATATTTTAATGGGATATGGCCTAAATTCTACTATAACCCAAAGCAATGTGGGACTTTACTTGAGTTATTTGAGTCCCTGTCTGAGATGAATGTCCTGTGTTTTCTGTGCCAGCTGCTACACATGAGCCTGAAGAGGTCCAAAATAAATTCTTCGGACGAGCATGTTTTGGAAATGTTAGACCCCTTTGTTCAGCTGCTCATAAACTGCCTGAAATCCATGGATGTCAAGGTACAGTTCTGGCCGGAGTCTGTCTCTTCTGCTAAGAAGGGTCCTGCCCCCAAACGTCATGTTGCAGTTGATCTGCAAGAGCAGAGAAGGGCATCCCATTTTCAAACCTGATTTCACAGGTGTACAGTTAAACAAGTCAAGGACGATATCCCAACGGGGAGGAGGGATTGTGACTGATGGAGGACTGAATGCTTTGCCCCTAGTGCTGCTAGCTGAAGTGTGGGCAAGTTCTCCTGGAGCATGTTCATACAAGTACTTTGCAGACCATCTGTGAGGAGCTTCATGAGGTCCTGTGGCTGCACAGAACAGTATTGTCACAGCCATGGTTTCCTTTGATCCAACTCTTAAAATCTTTATTCCCAACACCACAGATGGCCTCCTAGGGTTTGAGTAAGCATTAGGAGGGAAAATATTAAAGCCCATGTTTCCTGGGAATGGAAGACATGCATCAGACACCATGAGATACCCGGAGCAGGGCTTTCAGGTGACCTGGGATTTTGCCAGAGCAACTTCTGTGCCTTGAAGGTACCTCTGCTTCAGAAGACTTCCTGCCATCTGCTGTGAATCAGCACTGTGTTAATGCCTTTACCTAGTAAAATCAGTTAGAGAATTAGGGAGTGGCAGATAGCATTCTTAGAACTGAAAACCCCTTTGTTTTTGCATATGAATGTTTTGAAAGATAGCTAATTCCCTTTTACCACAGTTGCAGATTGTTTGTAAGCAAAGAGAGAAGTGACAACATGTGTAAGCAGAGAGAAGTGTTCTTTCAGTGCCATTGTACCCACATGCTGACCTTTGACTCTTTCTTACAGGTGATAACTGGTGCTCTGCAGTCCTTAGTATGGATTTTAAAGTTCCCTTTACCTTCTGTCAATACGAATCTGGAATCACTAATCAAGCAGCTTTTCCTCTTGCTGAAAGAATTTGCCAAGACAGGAGTAGCCAAAGGCCAAAATTTCCACTTGGTTGTGAACTGTTTCAA
This sequence comes from Anser brachyrhynchus, assembly GCF_964034855.1. Taxonomy (NCBI): domain Eukaryota; kingdom Metazoa; phylum Chordata; class Aves; order Anseriformes; family Anatidae; genus Anser; species Anser brachyrhynchus. The sequence goes on along the minus strand of NC_137694.1, from coordinate 45,504,748 downwards.
AGTAAGTCAGAGCCAGGTCTGCTCACTTCTACTTTAGGATTAACTCTGTAGAATGAGACTTTTTCCACTGCAGATCCTTCCTTCAACTGGTCCTGAAAAGTTCGTCTGGAGACTCCAAGGAAGTGGGAAATGTATTCTTGCTCTGATTCTTTCCCAGTTATAGAGTTATAGAAAGTTACCCCTCTGGAGCTGTGCTCCAGTGTTTTATAGAAGCATATTTGCCTTCTTTATTCCCTTTAAGAGTGTCACATTACCACCCTGTCTTCTGAGAGATACCAGTTTTGTGCCTGAGTAGCTTGCTTTTAACATGATTCATTGGACTGAACCCTCATACCTGAAGTGAGACAAGGGAAGAGAGCAGTTAATAGTAGTGATAACTACTGTTACTCTGTGCACTGTCTTCCTTGAGATGTCTTCTAAATGCATTCCTGAATTAATTACAGCTTCATTATCATAGGGGAAACTGAGTAATTCATGCTGAGTCCTAGTGCCAATATGATTTTTTCTCTTCCTGTCTGCGTTCCTGTGTCATGGCTCATGTCTGTGAGCATCCCCACTCATTTCAAGGACTGAATATGTGTATTTCCTTGTATTCATTTTTTGTCTCAAAATTGCCAGCTGAAATCAAAATGATGAGAACAGTGTTGGCTGCATGTTTCAGAGCACCAGTTTGTCCTTTCAAACCCAAGTCTTATAAATAGAGTCAGATTTTGAGGTGGGCGTATATTTTATGGCACTGTGTGTGTACTGACAATGTGCAATTTGATTTTGCAGTCTGTAACAATACTTGTGAAGAATGCAAAGAGCCATATAACAAGCAAACAGCTCCAAGTGTTGCTGGGCTTTGCTGAAGAGGACATCTATGATTCATCACGCCAAGCCACAGCCTTTGGCCTTCTCAAGGTATTTCTGTGGAACAAGTGTACGGGTTTTGTGAGCCACTGGAATGGTAGGGATTTTAGCTTTTGATGGAAGTTTATAAGATCTTGTTAGGAACAGGCCACAGAATGCCATTAAAGTTCTCTGTTATAGAGGAAGAAAAAATGTTTCCTGTTTGAGTTGTAGTGACTGTTTAAAGTTGTTTGGGAGGCTTTTTTATATACGTGGTGTGTATGAGCATGCATTTGGGTGGCAGAATGTTTTTGCTAAAGAATTCACGTCCATAACCATTAGACCAGATATTCTGTGTCCTCCAAAAGAAGCAGATATGGATTTGCAAGCCACCTTTTTTACCTTTTGTGTGTGTGTTTTTATTTTTTATTTTTTTTTTAAAGTCCCTCTGGCTACGTTTGAAGATGTGCAAAAATCAGTGTTGTTGTATCGCCTGATACCAGTGTAGTCCCAGGTTATAATGCTGTATGTCACGCCGTGCAAACAAAATTACGTGACTCCAACTGTGCTGTCACATTTTCAGGCTATTTTATCCAGGAAGCTGATTGTCCCTGAAATCGACGATGTGATGCAGAAGGTTGCCCAGCTGGCCATCACGGGCCAGAGTGAGCCGGTGCGAGTCCAGTGCAGGCAGGTGGGTAGAAAGAGAAGTCTCTCCTGTTACTTTACTTACAGCAGTCTTAACAGGCTAGAGGGTTTAATGTGGCCATTGCAGCTCTCACATAGATGGGCTTTAGCTCGACTGAATCCCCAGCCCTGTTTCTCCATCTTCCTAATCCTTGTCCCCTTGTTATCTGGCTGGTTTTACTGCTTGTGACTGATCCGTAGCAGAACTGCAGACTGCTTGCCTGTAGTGAAACTGCTTGCCATGGGCATACCTTCAGTGAGCTGCTCAACAGCAGTGACACAGTTCCTCCTTCGAAGGCTTTTAGGCCCACGTAACCAAGAATCATGCCTTTACTGTGTCCTAGCAGAAGAAAGTTTGCTACAAACCACAGTTCCTTCCCACCACTACTTCCTTCTTTCTAAGCTGAGAGCAACCAAAAGATGGAATTGGTTGCTTCATTTCAAACATTGAAAAGCAGGAGCTGTGCACAGCCAAGTAGAGCTTTTCCATAGTTATTAGATGGATTTTGAAGGATGCTGAATTTCTATCAGCGGATGCCTGGGCAAGTCACAGTAATACTCTGAAGTCTGATCTGGCAGTTGTCAAACGCCTGTAGAACCTGTTCCAGGATTGGAGCTTGAGAGCAGCTGATCCCTTGTGGAATAAGAACTGGCACGTGCAGAAGGAAGGGTTTATTCTCGTAAACGTACTGCTCCATAACTGGATTTTCCTTGTAACCTCCTTACGTGCTTTTCCAAGTGTTTCTTGGTAACCCCTTTCTGTTGTTTTGTTTTGTTTTCAAGATTTACTTGAAATATATTCTGGACTACCCCCTTGGTGACAAGCTAAAACCCAATTTGGATTTCATGCTCGCGCAGCTGGAGTGAGTTTATATTCCCCACATCTCTTTCTCTCAGTACAGAACCCTGTTGCTTTATATATGACTTCAGTAGCCTTCTTGTGTGCTGTTCATGAGGAGGAGTGGGTGTGGATGCAGTCTTGATTTTCCTACCTATAAAACACTTCCCCTTTTTCAGAGGTGGATGTTTGAGAAATAAAGCAATTATCTCTTCCCTGTTTCACAGCTGGTTTTGTTGCTGTTTATCTATGCAAGCAAAGGTGCTGTTGTTTACTTAGCGTTTAACCAGCTGCACTGCTTGTGAACCAGGTGAACTAGAAAATCCAGAAAGAGTAAGGGAAAGTGCATTTATCTGACTGCTGTCCCTTGGCAATGGTCTCAACTGCAGTTGCAGGCACAGTTGAGGCCTACTGCACCAGTTCAGCTGGAGCAGTGTTCCTGAAACCTCCTTCCAAGCACAACCCCTCCTTTGCTCAAGGTGACAGTGGTTTCCTGTGCCCCCCAGCACCATAGCACAGTGCTGTTGTGCTGACCCAGGTTCACTGGAGCCCTTTTTGCCCTCCCTGCCTCCATGTGCCCAGTCTCTAGCAGATGGAGCTGAGTAGCCTGCTTGCTTCTCTTCTCCTCAGTATCAGACCAGGTTAAGGAGCTGTTGTAAAAAGATCCCTGCCAGTGTGTGTCAGTAGCATTGGCCATTCTTGTAAATTGTTAGCGACTTTATAGAGTGTTAACCCAGCCCTAACTGTTAACCGTTTCCTCACAGTTATGAGTATGAAACTGGAAGGGAGTCTGCGCTGGAGATGATTGCATACCTCCTTGATATGTTCCCACAGGTAATGACCGCCTCTTGGTACCAAGCATCAAGCATTTGATTCTTTTCAGCTGTCTGCAGTAACAGCGTTTTCAGAGCAGTTTATTTTGGGAGCTCTTAGTAGTTCATATTATCTTTTATCATGAGCAGGATGTTCACTTATCTCCAAAAAAGCTGGCTTTGCTCCAGAAGAGAAATGACGTGCTGGAAAGTCTGCAGTACTTCTGTATCTAATGTGCTCAGTCTGCAAGTAAAATAAAGCTCTGTCAGCAAGAGCTTGGATAAACTTAATGGTGATTTATGCCAGGAAAAAACACATCCAGTTAAGGAAATGGGGTATGAATAGAAAGCGAATTCTAGAGCTTTCTTACCATGATTTTTTCTTTTAACATTTATGAGGGATATTGTTGACTGAAGTGGTATGTGATGTACAATATCAGTTTCATTGGCCTGACTGGAGAGGGAGGACCTCTCAGTAGGGTGGATCAAAGTGAAAGCTTGAAGAATAGCTGTGCATCTATGCAGGATAACATACACAAAATGCTAAGCTGCCTTGATGCTTTGCAGCTGGAGTTTCAGCATATAGGAGACTAAGAGAAGTGCAATCAAGCAACAATATCGGAGGAAGGAAGAGAAATTCTGCACAGTAAGCTGTGCCTCTCCACCCCCGATTAGATTTAGTATCTTGTTCCAAGCAACACTATAAGGTAGCAAAGCACTGCTGTCTCTGCAAGAGAAGGGCCTTTGGGCCTGTTTGCTGCAGTGCTTAGAAATTTATGCCCGTTTCAATGTGAGTTAGTTGTGAAAAGGCCCCTTAGTATTTGACACTCAAGTTGCATCCCAGGGACACGTTAGCAAGTTGGCATCAGAGGAAGGATGGGGCTGCTGTGCACTCCCTGCGAGCTCCAACAGCTGGACCATCCTCTCCTTTCCGTTCACCTGCCTTAACGTGGACTCCACTGGGGGCCGGCACTGGTCCTATATGCTGTGCAACAAATACCCCTCTTTTCCCCTTTAAGTGCCAGAAGCTCCTTGGGGACGTACAGCTGACTGGTGGTTGTTTCTTTCTAGGAGCTCCTCCACAAATACTGCGGGCTGTTTTTTCTCTCCCTCTGCATGACGATGATAAACGATGACTCGGCCAAATGCAAAAAGATGGCGGCTCTGACGTGTAAATCTCTGCTCACTAAGATAAACAACAATAAACAAGATCTGATGTTTTCGCTGGTCACAGAGTGGTTTCACAGCAAGAAGGTATTCTTTGGTCTATTCGTCGGCTGGGTCTGTTTGGGGACTGAGTGAGATTAAGGCAAGTGGGATTGCTAATGCCGGGTGTGGTGGATTGGTGGGTTCAGTTATGCCCAATTTAAGAGTTTTAGGAAAGGAGCATGGGCAAGAATCATCTTGGAATAAAAGTTCTTTAAAGCTGTGCTCAACAGCATACTTCTTGCTAGCAAGGAGAAAGGGAGAAATAAGGATTTGGATAGCTACAGAAAGGTAGAGAACAGCCACTGCTGTAGGTCAGCGTACAGAGCTCACAGCTGCATTGCGCTGCATTCCAACAGCCCCACTTGGGACAGGTATTTCACCAGCTGTAGCCTCTGCTCAGGTTAAAGGTTGGAGCAAATTCCTTAAAGCTCTTCTGATCCTAGTAATTGACTGTTCAGGCTCTCTTAGCTCAGATTTGTTTCATTCTGTTCCTAGCAGCTGGACAGCGGCAAACCTAGTCTTACAGACCTCCAATTTTGATCTGGGTGCCTGGCTGCATAGCTATTCTCAAACAGGACTCGGGTGCTGTCTCTCTGCACTAGCGGAGCGAGTGTTCTTTAATATTTCATCCTTTTCATCTCTATTATGTTCAGTTCTTGGTTATAGCTGTGAGCTGCCCATTGGATTGTGAAGAACCAACGAATGCAAAGTAGTCCCCAGAGCTCTGCAGCTGGGAACTGGGCTAGAAACAGCCTTTTGGCATTTAGTTTTAGGGTGCTTTTCCAGGGACAGCATGTCCTGCCAGGTGCTTGTGTCCTTAGCTGGCAGCATCGCCTTTTTCTATAGTACTCTGAAAATGACCTTCTCTTCAGATGCTGTTGCTACAAGCAAAAATAGGAGCTGTTACCAGCTCACAGGAGCTGCAAGATTTGATTACTAAGAAGTGTTATTCTTTCTATTGGCAGAGCTTGCACAGGAGGTTGGCTGCCCAGGCATGTGGTTTGTTTGTGGAAGTGGAGGGAGTCATGTTTGAACGACGCCTTGAAGCTGTCCTCACCTTGATTGAAAAAGAAATCAACCCAGTTCAATTTGAAGATGTAAGTCTTTTTACAATGTGTGAGGATTGGGGAAGTAAAATGTAAGGAGGGAAGAAGTGTAGGAGAGATTTAACCATTGAACCTTCTGATTGGGACTGAGGAAAGATACAAAGCACACACATTTGTCCTGAAGGGCATGTCATTGACCTAGAACCATATTTGTCTGTAAGCCCAAACTTCATGTCGTGTCACAGCACAAGGAGCAAAGGAACTTTGCAAAGCCACCTGGCCTGAGCCTGCAGCCATGCTATGTAGCCTGCAGGCATACTCCTTGCTCCAGCCTCTATCAAGGCTTCCACCTCAGTGGGTGGAAGGGGTTCTTGAGACAACCCTTGAGTCATAGGCTTTTGGTTTTTCAACCTGTTTGACTCGGTAGGTTGACAGCATGTAGCAGGGTGTATGTCCAGGTAGCTTTCCCTGCTCGTGCGGTCTTCGCTGCAGTGGCAGGAGAGAAGGGACTTGTGGTTTTTGTTTAAAGTGAAGTTAAAAACCACCATCAGAAAGAGTGGCAGGATGCATACATAGCACTGGGATGGGTTCGAATCTAGGTAGTCATAAAAGAGCCATGCTGACAACATCTGGTTAACTGGGAAACAGGTCTCATAGGTGCAGAGATCTGTGTAAACACGGAAGGTCAGCAGTGCATCACTTGTGACTGACTGCTTTGTTGAGTGTTATCTACGCTTTAACTTTCAAAGGAATTCCCTTCCTGTACTTCAGACCACGGCTTTGTTTTACTGAATGTCTTTATGTGCACATGATTACCTCAGAACAAGGCTGCCTCAGATTGGCATGGCATGTGATAATCCCAGAGGAATCCCAGTCACTGCACCTGGGGAGCTGCCATGTATGTAACTGATGTGCCTGGGCACCACGCTGAACAAGAGAGGAGCCTGGGGGTGCGCACATTGGCAGGAGATGAGGATATCTGCAGTGATGAGAAATCCTCTGTAATCGCCCCCTGTGCTGCGACGTGTGAGTGAAGCGCTGGCGAGTTGCATGATGCCAGCCAGTGATGGCAAGTGTGGTCAGAACTTGGAGGGAACGAAGTAAAAGAGCGTTGTCCTAGCAGTGCGGGGCCTCCTGGCTGACGGAGGCAAATCTCAGCTCAGCTCAGCTCTAGGAATGAGAATCAAATGTGTGCAAATACGTCTATAGGCATAACTGAAATATGTCGTATGCATAATTCCCTGCGTTTGGAAACCAAAGGGTTTGTTTAGTGATACCTGTATAAAACAGAGAGGAATGACTGTAATAATCTCCTGCAGAGGTTCAGTCTCCAGAGGAAATACTTCAAGGGAGTTTCTTCCCTTCAGTTTATTACAGCAATTGGATACAAGTCAGTCCTCTGTTTCTTTGCGGAGTTGATCTGAAATTTATCTAGTAGGGTAAATAAGCACCATCTTCAAGTCCTTGTAAGCGTATTTCTGGTCTTGTTGATTTTATTAGATAACTGAAGAGGAGGAGGAGAAGGCTGCAGATAGGCTGCTGTTCAGCTTTCTCGTGCTGGTAACAAAGCTAATCTCAGAGTGCAGCTTGATTCAGTTAACCAAGCATGGAGATCTTGTCAGCAATATCTGGGGTAAGTATCAAGAATTATTATGGGTTACAAGGAAGATCGTTGGTGTGCCATGCGTTTCTTTACACCCCAATATAAGCAACTGAACTCTCTCATACACGGTTTGCATGCTGCAAAATGCTGATACATGGCAGCTACTGGGCAGAGAAAGAGCAGATTTTAACAGAGAAAAGTTACATAGTTGATGGAAACAATATGTCCTTTTGTCTCAGTTGCTGGGAAGTATTCCCCGTTATCCCAAGAGCAGGTACTTGTAAAGTATTGCATTTTTGACCATAATTACAGCTTCTTTGATGAAAACTTTCAGCTCTTCTGGGAAGAGATTTCCTTGATGAGATCATACATACCAGCCAGCAAGCGATGACGTGGTAATGGCACTGTAAATACTGTGTGCCTGCCAGGACGTTAAGGCCTGGAGGTCAATGATTCAAGAAGTTTCCATATGAGTGAGATTTTACAATGTCAGGCTGGCTTATTATCATTTTGTTGTCTAGTTTTCAATTGCTGATATCAGAAGGAGTGTTTCTGGCTGGATTATGTCTTCAGAGAGTTCAGCCTGCCAGGTGCCTTTACTGAGATACGAGGTAACCCTTGTAAATCCTGGGTTGCTTACTGAGGTGCAGCTTGCACAAAGGCAAGACAAGAGGGCAGCTCCGTTCTCCTCTCGGAAACATCAGCAGCCTCCTTCCAGGGGTTAGATCTGACCATCTGGTGCAGGGCCAGCCCACCCGAGTCACACAGCAGGAAGTCCTGAGCTGTGATGCTGAGCCCGTGAGGGGATGTAGCTGCTGCAGAAACATGACTGGTCAGCCAGGAGGGAGCAAGTGTCTTTGTGCCATGCCCACCTGTCCTGCATAGTTGTCATCGCTTCCAGCAGTGGCCCCATCTTTAGTGGTGTGGAAGTGCTGTGGTAATGTTCCCAAGAACAATTTGATTATGTTCTGAGCAGATGACATGGCTTGTTTCCTTCACCATTTCATTGTAGCGTGTGCTGTGGTAGCTCTTGGAGGGATGCGGTTCTTTTTCTGCTCTCGCTGGACCTGCTCCTGTGCTGAAAGAGGTTTTCTTTCCTCTAGGCCATGTCCAGTCTCACCTGTGGCATCCTCACAGCTGGGTCTGGCTGACAGCTACTCAGATCTTTGGTTTGTTGTTTGCATCTCACAAGCCAGAAGATCTTGTCAACAAGTGGAAGGAAAGGCAGGCAGGGAAGAAGAAAAAGCCATCAGCAGAGCTGTCTGCGTCCACGCTCTTCTTGACTGCTGAACTGGACAGTAAGGTAATTATGTCTGCAGTGCTCCTCCCCCCGTGCCCACACCCGTTCCCTGGCTGGGAGATAAAAATAGGTTTGGTAGATTGGCACGTTCAGTTCTCTCAGTTGCTTCTGCCTGCTGCCTAGCCGTAGTCACTTAAAGCACTTGAGTAGGTGTCTGCTGCTGGGAGGGAGCTTCCCTGGGTCTAGTTCTCAGCAGCACGAAGGTTCCCTTCTGTATTGCAAGGCGCAGGCAGAACTTGTGCTGAGCCAACTGACTGGCCTCCTGGTGACCACCTCTGGTGACGGCAAAATGCTGCTTGGGCTTCCTGCTACTGGCTCTGTCACAGAACGATTCCCTCCCCCTTTTTGTCTCCCCAGATGAAGGAACTCGTGTTTGCGTTCTGCCATCAGCTGCACTCTAAGTTCTTGGACCAGTCTCTGGGGGAGCAGGTAAGATCAGGAGCCAGTTTGGGGCTCCAGGAGGGCACAGGGCAGGCCCTGGCCCTCGAGGCAGTGTTAACCTCCTACTCAGGACAGCAGTGCTGCTGTCTGGAAATGGCTCAGGGTGAATACGCAGTGCCTAGCTGCTGTGCTGAGGGTGTCTGAGCAGCTGCGTGTCTCGGAGGGGCCCAGAAACGTCCCCCTGGTGGTGTCAGTCTGCTGGAGGGGCTGAGGGGTGGCAGGGACAGACGCGGGAGGCACCACGCAGCGCAGGACTGGGGGCCCTGCTGTCCAGCCCTAACCCTGGCTCTTTCATGCTGTGCTCACTGCTGGTGCTGGCGCTGTAGGAACCTACAGTGACTGACTGCTGTTTCCGTGCTCCAGGTTGTAAAGAATTTGCTGTTTGTCGCCAAAGTTATTTACTTGCTGGCACCTGCCTCAGAGGAAGGTGAAGAGGCTGCAGGAGGACTCGGCTGTGAAGTGGAGGAGCAGGAGCCCTCTGAAGATGAGGGAGAGCAAGATGTTTCTGCTCAAGGAGAGGGAGAAGAAGAGGAGACGGAAGAGAAAGGCCAGCCAGCCACATTGGTATGGCTAATGAAGAAGCTCGCGCTCATGGCAAAACGAGAAGCAGCATATTCCCCTAAAGTCCCTTTAAAGGTAAGAACAGGGTCAGACGAGCTGCTTTTGATGTGGAAAGCACCTGTACAGCAGTGTTGCTCTGGCTCGTTCCTTCCAGGGGACAAGTTGCAGAGGGCATTGGGAGCTGGTGCTGAAGTGAGGATTGTGAGGTTCTGGTGGAGAAATTACTATTTCTCAGGAAAGGCTTGTGCCAGTCTGCTTCTCCTTTGCTGATGCTTCCAGCCCTCTGGTGGGGTGGTGAGATGTGGGAAAGCCAAAGGCACCAAGCTGCAGGGGCCAAGTGCTGCCTCTAAAAGCTCAGCAATGCCAGGCTTACGTGTGGAGGGGAACAGCGGTGTGGAGTTACTCGTCAGAAGGAGGGGGTGTGAGAGTGACAGAAGCAGGGTGGTGGTTCCCTGTGGTGCAGTTGGGGAGGCTGAGCTTTCGTGTCTTCAGCTGCCTCACACAGGGCAGTGAGAACAAGCCTGTGTGTCAGTGTTAAGAAGTGAAGTCGCAGCTCACACGTCTGCAGGTCCCATGGGATTGTGTCTTGTCTGAGGCTGTACGTGGCTGCAGTAAGACCTTATACCCGCAGATGAGTGCCTGAAGCACCTTGTACATGGAACGGTGACACACACGGCTCTTGCAGCAGTTCAGTTAGGCAGTGTCCTTCTTACCTGCCTTACACTGTCCCATACACTTTTTTCAGAGGAGCTGCATCTTTAAGTTCCTGGGAGCGATCTCAGTGGATCTGGGAAAAGACAAAATCAAGCCATACCTTCCGACAATTCTCACCCCGCTGTACAGGGAGCTGAACAGCACCTATGCGGAGCAAGGTAAGCGATATCCCTCACAAGGAGTAGCAGAGGGGAAGGTGTTAGATGTGCGCCTCACCGTGAACACCCTGGTCATTCTTTTCCTCTGTTGAGGCACAGATGCCAAAAACAGTGAATTTCACCTACTCACAGTTTAACCAAAATATCAGGAAAGGAGGAGAATGTAAGACAGCTGGAACAAAAATGTAAATGTTGACAAAGACTGGAATTAAGTTAGGCAGGCTCCTGCATGCAGGTGGGTAATGCTTGAGCATGTGACCTAGTGGAAAAAGTATAGTGGTAAAGGGTGGACTCATGGTGGCAAGGCTGACGCCTTGCTGAGGAGGGGAATGAAGTGCAGGCCTTAGGGAAGCCAGAACAAGGCTGTTGCCAAGTGTTGTTCTTTTGAATTGCCACGTCAAGGGCTGCTGTGAGGATTAGGGGCTCAAAGATCTGTGGCTAAAAGTGTGTTTGTTCTAATGCAAAAGCATGGGGTTTTCTTATGGCCACGTTACTGTGGAGCAAGGGCTTGCACAACTTGGAATTGCTAGCTTGGTGGTAGTCCTTGTTTTCCCCAGAAACAGAGCATCCTGAAAATGAACCTCAGTGTGTGTCGCATGTTTGCAGTGACTGAAAGAGAACAAATTTTGAGGCTAGGGGAGGAGAGGCATCTGGTACAGGAATGCTGCACGCTGTGTGTGCAGGCAGGCGTGCACCTATTGAACTTGTGCCTTCCTCCCGAATGAGTCCAGGTCACTCTGCCCCAGTAGATACTGCCTGAGCAGAAACACTTTTTTTCTCCCTGGAGATCCATGGCTGTTTAAAAGTCTTAAGAAAGCCTGAATGTACGTACCAGGGAAAATGACAGCAAGGATTGCAGAAAGACCTCAGCACTTAATGAGGTCAACTGAGCCGTGAACTAGCAGCAGATACACACTGTGTGACCCATATGAAGTGATGCCTGGTTGGAGGAAGTCAAACTTACTTCCCATCTAACTCGGTGGGCTCTTGACTGAAGAGCAAGCCTGGCAGGTTGTTCATGGAAGTGTTCTAAGTGAAGCAAATCCAATGACAGAATAAGAACAGACAACAAAACAAAAACAGTTACACAAACCATATAGAGTAATATATGCCTTGAAAATATGTCGCGTGGCACTGAGTGCTTACATTTGAGGACAAAAAGGAACTGGGGAAAAAATCGGATGAGGGCAGTAACAGTGCTAGGTAAGGAACAACTCTGCTAAGTTAGTAAGACACGTGGAAAAGGTAAGGTAGAGATTGACAATGTCACAAGTGGATAAAGATTAACTTTTTGCTAGGTCAGCACAGGAATTGGGGGCTTTCAGTATTGCTTTTGGTTTACCTGTGTGAAGCACAATTTGTCATCCTCTGGGAAAGCTGGTGAAGAACCAGCACATTTCACAACCATCTTTGCTCTGGTGTCTGCCGTAATACTGGGCAAGATGAATCAGTACAAACATTTTTAGTAAAAAAGGGGTAATTCCTGATCGGGTTGTTGGCTTTTGCTCCATATGCTGAAAAGATTAAGCAAATTTATTTTGTTTTGTTAGATCCGACACTGAAGAACCTTTCCCAAGAAATTATAGAACTGCTCAAGAAATTAGTTGGACTGGAGGCTTTTTCACTTGCCTTTTCTTCAGTGCAGAAGCAGGCCAATCAGAAAAGAGCAATGAGGAAAAAGCAAAGGGCTTTGCAGGTAAGTGTATTCTACTTTCTTTTCTGGAAAAAGGAATAGAGATTTTCTAAAGGCTTGAGATGTGGCCAGGAAGGCGGGTGTGAAAAATAATTTCATCCTGCATTGGGATAGTTTCATTTCAGAAGATTAATGAGAAGCTAGTGATGGGGTGGTCAGGCTCTGGAACAGGCTCCCTGGGGAAGTGGTCACAGCCCTGAGCCTGCTGGAGTTCAAGAAGCATTTGGACAATGCTCTCAGACACATGGTCTGATTTTGGGGTGGTCCTGTGTGGGGCCAGGAGTTGGACTTGATGATTCTTGTGGGTCCCTTCCAATTCAGGCTATTCTATGATGCTATTTAAGATCAAACTTGTGGGCAGGTTTTGACTGACACCGAGGCCATGCTTTTTGGGTTACCTGGAGAGCAGTGGTAAACCTGGCCAGAGCAGCCAGGATCGCCTCACTTTTGAGAAGCCTTAGAAAACAGGAGCGCTGTCTGTCAGTCACCCATTTCTTGGGAAGTGTTGGATGTTAACAGGGACAGTCAGCTGCAGGCACAACTAAGCAAACGCATGTATTGTTTTCCATTAGACTGTAGCAAACCCTGACATTGCTGCAAGGAGGAAGCTGAAGAGACACAAGACCAAAGCAGAAACCAGGAAGAGAAAAATAGAGTTCCTGCGCCGTGGCTACAAGGCCAAGAAACCTCGAAGCCATGCACTGAAAGACTTAGCAATGGTGGAATGAAAAGGCTTTTCCTTTCTGGAGGATTAATTTGTAAAAACTAATTTCAAACGAGGGAACTTAATTATTGTGAGAAAAAAAAGTATTTACATATTTTAATTGTATTTATTTGTATTTCTTCATGTCCTCTTTTTCATCCAGGATCTTAAAAAAAAAAAAGCCTTTCAGTTTTTTCCAAACCTGTATATTTACTAGAGCATGTACAGTTGAATGGACAACCACCGTGATTTTTTATATTAAATTTTACTTCATTTTTAAAAGATGGGCTAGTGTGACTGCATTCGTGGCCGTGAATATCCTGCCTTTTGGAGAAAACAGTCTGCCTCTTCACCTTGATTTATATTCCACTTTCTGCAGCTACAAGCAAGCTGTCATTGCGAGCTAAGCAGAGAATATAGAAATAACAGCTATGAAAGGTGGAACTTAAATTCACCTTACTACCCTGGCACGCTGGGGCTGGTGGCAGTTACTGAAGAAAGTAAAACTAAGCCACATTAACAGGGAGAGGCACAGTATTATCCCAGGTGCTGTACTTTATTTTAACAGCGTATCTGCACTGAGGGAGCCTGAAGCATAACACCATCAGCTTAAGGAAACCTCTTTGAAGGCTCAGCCACATGACTGGTTTAACTGGCAGCAGCTGGACAAGCAACACACCTTCGAATACAGCTGACCATTGCAGATTTTATTAGTGTTTTAATTACACCAATCTAGTAACCGCTCTAACTTAAAACCACCGGGGGGGGGGGGGGGGGGGGGAGTTGCCAGCTAGTAAAACTTTCATACAAATTATTAAGCACATCTTTAAACACAAAGAAAGAAAGGAAATATCATAATGTACACAGCCAGTCACTTGGTTCAGTTTTGCAAGTGAAGAGAGGCACCCACATTACAGGGGGTCAAACTCAAACCTGTCCTATTTACAAGTATCCGTAGGCTGAAAATACTTGACTGCAGCAGGAGGAATGTTGGATGTAGCTGAAACTTCGTTGCAATGGTCAGCTTCGTATCACTGCCTACTCTTCAAGGCCTCCACCAACCTAGGAAAAAGGGTAGGTCAGTTTACTAAAAAAATCATTTCAAATATGTCAAGACATCTTTAGGCGTAAGCTACTCTTTCTGCTAATGTGGGCTCTGGTTTTATTTTGTTAGGAATATTGCCCAGAGCTACGTGGCCCTAGCTAGGCTGCACAGGCAAGTCCTGAGATGCCTACCCCTCACTTAAATCACGATCTTGCTCATCTGTTTGTTCTCGCTAAAGAAGTGCCAAAGAAGTGCTGCAAACTTGTAATTCATATTACAAAGCTTTTAAGTCAGACAGACTTTCCACAGCTCCAGCTTTCAAAAAAATAAAAGATAGTCTAATTATGCTAGCTTCATTAGTAAATTTTTACTCACCATTCCATTGCTTCATCGAGCCCAGTACCCTTAGTTGCAGAGGTTTTGAAGATCTGCCATTTTCGATCCTTCAGAGCTGGCAAACCAAGGGCGTTTGCCATTTCTGTGGGAGTCATCGCTTGTTCCATGTCCTGCTTATTTGCAAACACCACCAAAATGGCTTTCTTCAACTCTTCTTCCTAAAAAAGGGGAATAATGCAGGTTGCTGCAGGGATTTTTACTAAATCTATTTAGTAAAAGAGGAAAAAATGTGTAGAAAAAAAAAAGATTTCTTCAGTTCGCTGATTTTTGTGCTTTAGGAAATTCTTCAGCAAAAGAATGACACAGTTTGAATTCTGTTTGCTCCCAGCAAGGCAGCACATGGGAGCAATTTCAAAACAGGCAAGGTTACAAAGTACTGTTACATTATGAGATGAGAGATGGATTTAACAAAGTATATTAAAAAGCTTGCAGCAATTTTGAAAAAAAAGTTTTGCTTAACATGTTTTGTTTTTTTTTTTTTTTTTTACTCTTATTACCCTGTTCTAAACCTGCCCTTCCTATTCAGTACCTAGAAGGATATTAATTACTGGTATTCCTTCAGGGCCTGATTTTTGCCACCGCTGAAGCACCGAGTGGCTGTTCTTGAGGACAGGGAAGTTTTCATGTGACCAAAAGCTCAATATAATTTACTGTCCAAACAATTACAGCACAAAGCTATAAAATACCTGCAGCATATTTAGTTCTTTTCAGTCAGAATTGTTGTGTGGGCCTGTTTTGAGAGCTGAAATTTCACAACTGAACTTGATTCACTGAATCAAATTTCACATCAGCTCCAATAAATATTTGGAGTTTCCTGAAATGACCATCATGCTCGTTTCCTTACCTCTAACATAGCAACAAGCTCTGATTTTGAAGTGCCAATTCTGTCTCGATCGCAGCTGTCCACTACATAAATGACTGCATCTGTATTTGAATAGTAGCACCGCCAGTATGGCCTGCAGAAGAAAAACAAATTCCATTCGTAAGATTTGGAGTTTTAGCAGTGTTTTTTAGCCAGACAGTGAAAAACTGCCCAGAAGAAATAAAAACTGCCACTGGGGTGAAAGGCACTAGAGGGCTATAAAAAAAAAAAGCGTGGCACAAATAATCTCAACAGAAAAAAAAAAAGAGAGCTTGAGAAAGGGCAGAAATACAGGACAGATTTATTTGGAAAACAGCCCATGGGACATCAAGTTCATAACAGAAGGACAGGGCAGCAAAGGAAGTTTGTCAACATAAGGTTTTAGCAAACAGTTATCTCCATAGCCGTTGGTGTAGAAGCAGCTGTATGGCGCTGCCTGCCACAGATAATCATTATGGTCACCAAAGGAGGATAAGCTTAAGGATAAACTCAAATTTTTTCAACAACTAATTCATACACACAAGTAATTAACAAGAACCCCAACAAACCATCTTTTTCAGAATTATTTTACTGAAGCTGGAAAAGGCTTTATAACACCCATGTCCAATTTTTTTCAGAACGCTGCCTAATTACATACTGAACAAATGAACTAGGTTTTCAAAGCAGAACTGTATGCCAGTGAAAACATTCACTTGGTTTTTTTCCAATCTGTAGTTCAAAACAGAAGTTATAGCAACTGAATTGTGTCAGATGAAAGTGTTCTCCTGACACGTGAGCTGGTTTTGAACTTAAAGGAACTAATTTTCAGAAGTGCAAACTGAGATGACACGAAGATAATAAAATATTTATTACCTTATGCTTGTCTGTCCTCCCAAATCCCACACTTGAAATTTCAGATTCTTGTATGTCACTGTTTCAACATTGAAGCCAATTGCTGAAAGAAAGTTAAACAATTTCACAGTTGGTGATTCTTTTTTTCCTGAACTACATTTAAAGCACTTAGTTTAAAATTTTTATGCCTGAAAATCCTCATTAGCTACATAATGAAGTTCCTCCAAGAAGCATTTATGGCTTAAAATACTGCAGTACTCTTGGAACAATAAAACCATACTATAAACATATCCTAGAGATCTGCAACAAATGCTAAGGTTGTTAAAAATGAACAGAAACATGCCTGAAAGTACCAAAAGAGACAGAGCAGCAGTTAAACGGATGGCCTGTTTTGATAACAAAGCACCCAACTGACAGCAATAAAACACCGAGGAATGCGTCCTTCGTGTCAACACCAGATCTGTGGCCTCGTAAGACCACAGCAGAGACTACTTCTCAGCAGAAAACTTGACATTGATATCTGGAGGATGGCAATAAAGTTACAGCACATACATATGTCATTCCTTTTCCTGTCAGCACGGAGAAACACAGAACAGGGAAACAGATGACGGATATGGACTGCCTAAAATTTATGGAGGCTGAAATAAGCAAAACCATACAGCAAAAAGGATTATGGCAGAGTAAACTGCTGGCTTCTAAATGTGTTTTGTTTTTTGTTTTGTTTTGTTTTCTTTTTTTTTAAAAAAAAAAAAAAAGAAAAAAACTGACCAAAGTCATTCACAGTCATTCAGGAGGAATCTGAGAGATGTGGCAAGGGTTCAACAGCCAGTATCTCTGTCCTCCACGTTACACTCAGTGATCCTAGCCAGAAAACTTCAGCACACGCACCTTAGCGTTTGCTATATGGGGGTATGACTGTATGAATGCTAAGGCAAATGGTAAAATCAGTTACACTTCTTTTTAAAAAAGCATCTCCTTCCATGAGATCTCACACTGAGTTGTTACGCTTTCTTCACAAAGTAAAAACTCATCTGCATTTCTTCTTTTCTGTGTTAAATAGAAGCATTTATATAACAAACTTAAGACCCTTGCCAAAAATAGGAAATCAAATAGGTGTATGCACAAAATTTTACACATGATGTCATCAGTCAATCACAATAATAGCAAACTCTAAGACTCACATTAGAGCTATGTTTGGAGACAGGAGATTTCAATAGTCAATAGCTACTATTTATTAAACATTTCTCTATCAAGAAAAGCCTGCCAAATCATGGTAACAATCTTGAGGTCAAATACTTTGCGCATTCAGCAGGATAGCATAAAATATTATTTTTTGCACACTGTAAAAAAAGCACACCGTAATAGTGTTACGCGAGAAAGTTCTCAAATACAACAGTGCTGGCTCCAACTCCATCAAGTCTTTTTGTATGTGAAGTATGCACGTGGTGACTTCAGCTGGCAAAGCTCACGTGTTGGCGCTACCAGCAAATCAGATATTTTTACTACAGGATTGATCACTTACTCGGAATGGTGGTAACAACTTCTCCAACTTGTAACCTGTAGAGAATGGTTGTTTTTCCTGCTCCATCCAGCCCCAAGATGAGAATTCTCATCTCTCGAGTTCCAAACAAACTGGAAAAGATGGTGGAGAAAAAGCCCCCTACAAAAAAAATCAGAACAGAAAGCCATTTCAATGTCAGCTAGCGATATGGAAACTGACCTGATTTCTGACTGAACAGCAATATGTTTCCTCTCAGTGAAAAAAGACAAGTTCGGGTTGCTGCCTGGACACCTGTGGGCTGAACTATATCCTTCTTTCCTGGCCTTATGCCGCTACGTTGTTGTAGATCTACCCAACAAAATCAAGTTGCATCGAGCTTCCTCATTGTGGTTAGGAGTTTTTTCCTTTTCTCCCACTTGCCAAAATCTGAGCCAACTACTTCTTTATTTGTATTGGCCTCTATCTTTTCACTGCAAGAGACTATACAGGGACACGGAAGCCTGAAAGATTTTTTCCTGGTATTTACAGCCTCCCTGAGGCCCATCTATTTCTCCCCTAAAATTACGTGTAAATCAGTAGGTACATATTAAATACCAATCCATTGCAAACAATGAAGTTGCAATAAATTTAAGTACATTAGTGCTGCAGAGAAGTCTAGGAGCTTATTTAAAATCATTTTTATTTTGATTTTTTTCAAAAGTGGCTTGTCCCAACACCTTGCTCCTTCTTTAAATGCAGTACCTGGGGCCAGACTAATATCTGATTTACGTTTATTAGATGTATACACGTAAAAACAACACTAATGGTCTAAGCCAGTAACAGTGAAGCTTTTTGTCGATGACTTTACATCTACAGAAGTTAAATAGTAATTTTGTGCATCCACCTACATGAACACTGTAAAAGACGATGAAATACCAAACCAGCTAGGATCATGTTGGATAACAGTGAGGAGAGAAGAGAGAGATTTGCAGCCAAAACCTTATTTAAATAGTAAGAAAAAAGAAAACGATTCCCCGCGTTTGCCTCCCGAGGCAAAGCGCCCTTCGAGGCGGGAGGCTCACGCCTGGGAGGGATTTAAGCCTCCAGGCGGCTGCTGTACGCCCGGGCCGGGGCACCGCGGTCCCCCCAGCCCGGGGACCAGGCCCGGCGCAGGGGCGGCTGCCGGCGGCTGGCCCGGCGCGGCGAGAGGCAAACGGCCCCTGAGGCGCCGGCACGGGCACCGCGGGCTGCGGGCCTCGGGGCCCTGACGGGGCCGCTCCGCCTCACGCCGCTCACCCCCGTCCCCCCCCCCCCCCCCCCCCCCCCCAGCCCCGCTGCGCCGCCCCAAGAAGCCGCCGCCCGCACAGCTCCGAACAGGGCCGCCCGAGCCGCGGGGCCCCGCCTGTCCCCCCCCGGCTCCCCCCGGCCCCCCCGGCCCGCACTGACCCATGTCGAGCCCCCGCCGGGTCCCGTCCCGCGGCCGCCGCCCCCAGGCTCCACGTCGGCCGCCGCCCAGAGTAAAGGAGGCGCCCGCCCCGCCGATTCGGCACGGCGACGGAGGCCGCCCGAGTAGAGGAAGGGAAAGGCCGAGCGTTGGATGAGCCCCTCGCCCTCCCCGCGAAGGGAACGAGAAGGGGAGAAAAAAGTTAAAATTAAAATTAAAAAGCGGGCCGGTGCGGTGTCGTGACGAATCTGCGGATGCGGAAGCGGGCGGGCGGGCGCTGAGGGGAGGTGCTGAGGGGAGGCGGCGCAGCCCGGCCCGGCCTCCCTCACCCGCCCCCTCACCCTGACTAAAAAAGAAAAAAATCCCCCACGTTACCGGCAACCAGTGCTTCGTCGTTGCTGAGGGGCTTCAGAACTAGCCCCCACCACCACCACCAGGCTCTGCGGGAGCCGCAGGGATGCTCAGGGAGAGGGGCGGCGTAGCTCTGGGGCACCGTGCCCAGGAAGCAGCAAAGCGCCCCTTTATATCAATAAAACGCCCTATCTCTGCCCGTATGTATCCATTTGTGCCCATAAAGCTCCCTTTTCTGCCCATAAAGCATTCATTTCTGCAGAGCCGCCCTGGAGCCGTGCAGCTTTCAGTGGCGCAGAAGAGGGGCAAACTAGCACCACAGGCTCCCTTCTGTACAACAGGTTCTGGCTTAAACAGTAAGATGCACGCCTAAGATCGCTACGCTAGGTGTATCAGGACTGAGATGATTGCATCATCAACAGCTGACGTGGCCATATAAGCAGTCAAAGCATCCTCAGGTTTGTTCTTCCCAAGAGCAGAGTGGCTACTGGAGTCACCATCGAAGGACAGAAACTAGCACAGCTTAGTAGTGTGGTAAAAGCATTACCAATCACAAAATACAGTGTCCCGGTACTCTGTGAGGTGTTACAGCATTTCCCTTCTTGTTCATGCTGCTGGGTTGTTGAAACATCTGGAACATGCAGAGGTCCACACGCTCAGGAATGATTTGCAAGAAGTAAATACTGACATCTGTCTAGGCAGAAATCCCACACAAATATCAGTCAGTTATCAGAACGGCATTTTCTGAAATCTAGTAAATTCCTGAGACAGGAGAATTCCAAAATTATGTCCTTGTACGGAGTTGCTTATTAAATACATTGCTTCCTGACTTTCACTAAGATGGTAGAAAAACAAACAAACAAACAAAAAAAGCTGTTGCCAATCAACAGAAAAAATCCAACTGTGTAAACCATTAATAACTAGCTATTCCTAAAGAACAGCGAATAACCATCAGCTGATAGCACGGCTATAATTACCCCTGCTTAAAAGATGGCAAAATTCATCTGCACAAATTAATTATGTGAAGTACAACATCCTTAAGAATGTGAAACACTACATAACGGAAACTCAGGAGAGACAATTTACAAGGCACACGTGGAGAACTGGGCTCTAAGTTCAGACAGTGCAAAAAGAGAAATCCCACAGATCTTACATCAGAAATCGGAGGTTACACTACTCTTTTTTTACATAAGAAACAATGATACAAAAACCTCCTATGAGAATAATCGGTAACTACAGAACCAATCTACCACTCGAGCATGTTGGCTCCCTCTTCATACCTTGTATTCTGTCTTTATACTCCTGTTTCAGGAAAAACAGCATAGAAGTCTTTAGTCCTCTAAGCCGTAAAGAACGAAATGTCCGTGAAGAACGAAACGTAAGGCAGTCACCTTCCATGCCTTTCCCTGTGTGTTTTTGTTTGTTTTTTTACTTCTACCTCATATCTAGAATTGTCTAAAGAGAGGAAGCTTGTATTCCTGTTAGCTTAAAAAAGGCAGGGCAGTGGGGAGCAGAAACAAGCAGTTTACTGTGCAAAAATGATCTCATTTCATAGAGAATCCATACCAAACGGTGTGATCACAGTCTGCAAGTGCTGGCACTTGAAATCTCTCTCTCATTAAATGTGTGTGAAGCAAGAACAGCATAAACAGACGCAGATCTTTTCATTTTCTCTAACAGCATCCACAAGTGTAGTATCATCACAATTGCAGAACAACTTTTTGTTTCCTTTATGTCCTCCATTTGAAATCTTTCTTGCTTGAATTTTTACATTAATCATAACTCACTTAAAAACAATTCTTTATTTTTCCGTTCAAGTTGGGAGCAGTAGGAAAGAATGCACAAAACTTATCCAAAGAGATAATAAAAAAGGTAACATTTTTTCTGACGTTATTTAGAAAATGTATGATCTATAAAATATGATGATCCAGAAGGCCTGCCCAAGTGCACTGCTTCAAGGCACAAGCATCCTTTATCAGTCTTTTAAGTCCTTGATATCCTTAGGAGACCACGGATGCGTCTAACAAGAGCTTGAATAAAGGTGTAGCGTGACCGAACCTTAGAATATAACCCCTCGATGTCCAGAAGCTTCTTCTGCAGAGATTCACCAAAGCTGTTTGTGGCTTCTATCTGAAGCTGAGAAACAGAGATTTGTTGCAGTAAACAATACAAAATCATCTCTAAAACATCCACTTATCCATCGTCTGTCAACCCTTTTACAATGCTTTATTCTCTAAAACCCTTTCAAAAGTAAGGGTTTTGAAACGTCTGAGCATAGCTTTTCTGTGCACAAACACCCGGAGAAATGTCAATGGGATTTATTAATAAAAATGAACTTTTTTTTCCTGCCCCTTCTGCATCCAATTAACACAAACTATTAAATTGCTGTGTAAGTAGAAATCACTTCTGTGTTAGCATTCGTATTTTATAGTCTGCTCAGTTTCTGTTACCCTTTTCAATCTCATTTCTCTACGGCCTAGCCGCTGTCAACCTGTTGCTCCCAACAGTTATAGATTCACAGAAAATCAGGAATCCTGCCCTCATGTTGCAAATCTTTCAAGGATAACTGATGTTTTCAGTGAGCTATTATTAAAAAATACATACCACTTGACTGGTTTATAAAAGGAAAAGAATGATTAATTTTCTCCCTAACAGTCTATCTAGCTCATTTTTCATTTAATTTTGTATATTAAGACTTGAAAATGTGTGTTCAGCAATGCAGCTGCTACCTGCTTCATAATACTTTCTAAAAATTTTTGCAACACTTCATCAGTTTTAAATTATTTACTGCTGGTGCTGATGTAGTGGGTTTATGCGGCAAGGTTTTGGTAGCAGGGGGCTGCAGGGGTGGCTTCTGTGAGAAGAATCCAAAAGCTGCCCCATGTTAGGTAAGGGCCAGTTCCAGCTGGTTCCAGAGGGACCCACCACTGGCAGACAGCCAAGCCAATAAGTGATGTTGTTTGTGCCTCTGTGAGAGCCCATTTAAGAAAAGGAAAAACCCCTGCAGCACAACAGCAGCTGGGGGAGAGGAGTGAGAACCAGCCCTGCAGACCCCAGGGACAGTGCAGCAGGAGGGCAGGAGGTGCTCCAGGCAGGCAGCAGCAGTTCCCCTGCGGCCTGTGGAGAGGCCCCTGGTGGAGCAGGCTGTCCCCCTGCAGCCCATGGGTCCCACACGGAGCAGATCTCCACGCTGCAGCCCGTGGAGGAGCCCACGTGGAGCAGGTGGATGTGGCCTGGAGGAGGCTGCGGCCCATGGAGAGCCCCCGCAGGAGCAGGCCCCGGGCCGGAGCTGCAGCCCGTGGAGAGGAGCCCACGCAGGAGCAGGGGGTCTGGGGGAGCTGCCGCCCGTGGGGGACCCGTGCTGGAGCAGTTTGCTCCTGGGGGATGGACCCCGTGGTACGGAGCCGTGTGGGAGCAGTTCTTGAGCTGCTGCCTGTGGGCAGCCCCTGCAGGATCAGTTCGGGAAGGACGGCATCCCGTGGGAGGGACCCCACGGGGAGCAGGGGCAGAGAGGGACCGTGAAGGAGTGGCGGAGATGAAGAGTCAGGGTCTGACCACAGCCCCCATTCCCAGTTCCCCTGTGCCACTCAGCAGGAGAAGGTGGAAGAGGGTGAGTGGTGGGAAGGTGTTTTTAGTTTGTTTTCCTCGTTTCTCACTTCTCTAGGTTGTTAGTAATAGGCAATGTATTTTTCTAATCTCCCTACACTAAGACTATTTTGCCCGTCACAGTAATTGTTGAGGTATCGCCCTGCCCTTATCTCAACCCTTGAGCCCTTTTCATTCTATTTTCTCCCCCTTTTCCTTTGAGGAGGGGGAGTGAGAGAGCAGTTGTGGTGGAGCTCAGCTGCCGAGCTGGGTAAAACCACCACAGTTACCACAGGTATAGATGGGAAAATTATGATCAGACTGCTCTCAATAGCTGTATGGCAATCACTCGCACCCTGTACTTCTCGGCAGACTGTTAAATCTCACCTGATCTATATCATGCTGGCTCACTCGATTCAGGCCACTGCTGAAATCCAAGTTGGGCTCTGAACCAAAGGAATCTAGTGATAGAAAACAAGAAGTTAAAATTATGTTGGCCACTCAACAACATATTTTTTCCACATCATTATAAAATTATTTTAAAATGCAATACTCAAAATTGGTCACCAAACTCGTATATTAGAAATTAAAGTATTTTTTGTACTTAACATATTTTTCCTAAATCATTGAACAGTCATTAATAATTCTGAGCATACAACATGGCACTTTGCAAAAAGCTCCTCCCCAGACTCCCCAGATCACTTCTCTTTCTGACTTAGTTCCATTCCTTTTTTTTTTTTTTTAATACCAAAATTCAACACACTTAAATTTTTCTGGTGAATCAATAGTGCCTACATTTCTAAAAATATTTCCAAAAACACCAGTCTTCATTTTAATTTTTAATTTAATCTTAGATTATTATATTACATTTTCATATGCATTGTTTTGGACGATGATCTGATTACATTATTTGAACTTTACTTTTTTTAACAGAAATAAATACAAAAATACTTCATTTGGAGATATGCGTAACAAAACGCAAAAGCCTGTGACTCAACAATATTTGTATTGTCAATTCTTCAGAGGAAAAAAGAAACATAAGTCCAAAACTAAACAAAATCTCTTCATTAAATACAAATGGCAAGATATTAATAGTAACGAAATCAGTTTTAAATTTAATCATCAGAGTTACTCAAAGACACCTCAACGTTTCAGAAATTTTACCTTGCAGTCTTCCTCTCTTAAATGATGTCCTGGAAGACAGCAGTGGGTCTTGGGAGTCAGTGGGTATGCAGTTCAGTAGATAGTGTTCCAGGTGACGCCAAAGAATGAAGAGACAGGTTTCTATAATATCTGTAGACACACATCTAAGTGAAGGAGTTTAAATATGTTGTCCTTAGATAGTACATTCACTATATAAGTGTATTTACACAATCACTTTGAAGCAGTTGAAGATGTTACCTCAACCATCTGTAACTTCCTCCAACAGCAGGTTCAACCCCTACTACTGTGGCCTGGTAATGGACCGCATGCTCTCTCCTTACCTGCTTCTGTGCAGTACTGGCTAGGTTAGTGACTGGTTAGGTTAATGACTGCTGTGCTCAACCTGGAGAGGCTTTAAACCAGCACTCTGCACCAGAGCAGACGATCAGTGCTCATGTGATTTGTAATGGTAGTTCAGTTGCAGAAATAGTGAATTAGAGCTGAGGTTGTAAAGCTGGAGGTAGCACTAATATCTTAAGCTACAAGAGGTGCTTCTGCAAGAGTACATCTTTCCTAAGCTAGGTTTCAGAGGAAAATTCCAATCTTCTGCAGACAATTATTTTGTGTGTGATTAGTTATTTCCATAGAATTGCTGGTGTTTATGAGAAAAGGCTTATGCACAGCTCACTATAATGTTGGGAACTCCACTTGCTCAGACACACATCTCAATTATTTTTCAAAGCACTTTTGCCACTGCACCTGTACATATGTGTACATATTTAGTGGTTCTGGATACTAAATTTAAGAGCTGGGCTGTAATAATATTAGCAATACAATATTGTGATAATATTTAAGAGCTGTGCTTTATCATAATATTGAAGAACGTCCTAGCGGGGTCTCCATGATGGGAATTATCACTAACCTCATCTTCCAGCCAGAGTACTAATTTAAAAATACTTACAGCCTGACAGTAGCAGAACAATACACTCTTACTATTTTAAGTTTCATAATTTCAAATTTCCATTTTGCCTAATAATGTGTTCAAAGTGGTCAAAACTCTCAGTAAAAAGAATCTGTTCCTATTTCTCCGCATTTCTGGAACAGCATCTTTAGGGTCATTTCAGTTTTAAAAGGATACAAGAACAGAGAGAAAGTAGTTTGGCTCGGTTGTTTATTAGCTTCACTAGGCGTCGCCTTGCCAAAACGTATTTTTGGGCAGTGGAGATTTTGTCAACCCCAGCTGGCATAACTGACTGACACAGCTGTAACAAGAAGAGGAAAAACAAGGTAGAAAGTCAGAGCAGAATAATGAAAGAAATAAGCAAATAAAATTATTTATCAAATGTTAGCTACTATTTCTTCAGAACTGTGGTCTCTATTTTTAAATTGCATAGCCTCGTTACCAAAAAAATGAATAAACTAAATGTATCCCCAAGCAACTTTTGTATCAAGAAAAATCATCATTTGGGTTATCAGTCAGTTTATTAATTCACTGTGATAGTGACAGTGATTCCTCTTCTATATAAAATCCCCGTTCTCTCTGTAACCCAGTCATCTCAGCAAGAACTGATGCAAAAGTTAGAGCTACTCAACACTACAAAAGTTACATCTATTTGTTCAAGAAGGATACATGATGAGCAATCCCAAAGCGTTAGCAATGTTCTTCCAGTATAATGAAAAAACATGTGCTACTTTTACAGAGCTAAGCCCAATATTTTCCCCCAAATTTTATGCTGCCCATCCTATGGACCCTCCTATCAACAGCAGGAAAGATCATGCAAGAGAACTGGAACTATTTACTTACCTAAGATGCTTCTGAGTCCCTGAGCTATATCTCAGTTACGAGCAAGCACAAAGACTACAGAGTCAGCAGAACTGTTACCTCTTTTATTTCATCTGGTGGGAGTTGCTCCACATTTTGCAGTTTGTTAACACTCTGACGATGACTATCATAATAACTGAAGAAATCATTAGTGCTCTGTTTCAGCAGGTAGATAATAATGCCCAGACCAGGCAAGCGCCAGTACGGAACCACTGGAGCTTGTGTATCTAGAAAAATACGACCAAGTTACAAAAATCAAATTAAATGACGAAAAAAAACAAGAAATCAATAAGGTATCTTCTCTGTCAATAACGTAGTGAAAGACATGAAAAACATGCACTTGCAAGTTTACATTTTATTTCTGTTTTAGAATTTACACAAATTAAAGTCTAGGCAAAAAGTTCTGTGTCTGCAGTACTAGAAGACAGTCAGTACAGTAAGTACTGAGTGTAACACATGAAACTTTAACTAGACCAGAAGACATACTATGTAAATTTTTTAACCACTCAACTACATAATAGCACACCACAACCTGTTGCCACGTGCCATAATGAAGAGTTCCAGTCAGCATCAAAATGCACCTTACATGTCATCAATAACGTCCTAGTTCCACCTAACTTAATCTAGCACAGCTGCTGAAAAAAAAAAATTAAATCTTTACCTTCTCCCGTCTTATACTATTTATTTACATACACATTATTTTACTGATATATGTGTTTCTAAGGCTGTAATGGGAATTGGTTTAAAAAGCATTTTTCGTCACTTTTGTTTTAACTTGTATTAGTTCCCTTATTTGGTGGAGTGCAAGGCCATACATGCATTTATTACAGTATAAGAAAATGAGCAGCTACAGCATTGGCATAAAGAGACTTAAAGTGTAAGATAAACTACAGCCTCTGGTAGGTAATTTCATGCTAGCCCAGATGTTGCTATTCAATCTCAAAAAACAGCATGCCAAAATCTCACCTTGACGAGGCCCATCTCGGTTGGTTGTCTCTGACAGGCTAGGAGTGAACAGACAAACGGTGTGCTGAAAACTGGGGGCACTTTGCAACATAAGTGACTCACAGTACTCCATCACGTTTGCACAGATCTAAAAAAAAAAAGAAAAAAAGACAGCATGCAAGTTACTACATGTATAAATGTCAATTAACAACATTTTGCTTTCTCTCTACTCACTTGAATGTGATGATTCTTTTTTCTGATCAGTTACAGCCTCACTTCTATTTCAAGCCCAGGATTTGCAACCTCACCTCTTTCCCAAACCTACTAGTTGCAATTTCTGGTCACTTTTAACTCTTCTTGTGCATTTTCCATTTAGTGTTCTCCATTATTGTATTGCCCTCTGTATCCAGCCGTTATTTTGAAAATTACCGATCGATTTAAAGTTTTGAACTTGACAGACTTTGTGTCTAAAACAATAATGGTTGCTAATGCAAATTGAAATAACCAAACTTTCAATGTTTATTTTGAATAGACATGAAACATGAGATCCTATACCAAACTAAAGGCAGTGTAGAACATTACCACTAGTCAAAATTATGTGAAAGTACCTCAACTAAAAAAATCTGTACAACGGGTAAAATTTCACAGTTTGAGACTGAAGGCTCTCACAGCTTCTTGTGTCCTCACCTGCTGCATGGCCAACTCAATTTCATCCCTCTTGTTCACTCTGTCTCCTTCTGAGTTATCATCTTGCAGTTTAAACTGACGCAGTTTGTCTGAACCACCAAACCGACTTAGAAGTCCTAAACACTGGCGCTGTCATGAGAAACAAACTTTTTTTAATTAAAACCTTAACAAAGGATGTGCATGATCCTTGACACTTTTAAAAGCTGAAGAATGATACATATACCTTAACATATAAAAGAAAGACAGCAGTTCACATAAAAATTTTAGAACTTTAAAAGCTACATTTATATCTTTAAAAACACAATGCTTTAATTCACCTTTACTTAATTTAAAAGTTAATGGCACCCTAAAACAGTTCCTTGAGAAATGAATTTGATTTAGAAGTTCATAATGATGTCTTACATCTTTTTAGGACTGTTATATTGAATAATATCAATGTCAGTTTAGGTTTACTTATACCCATTTAAAACACCTTCAACTATAAATCAAAACAAAATCTGAAGATAATGAGTTGCGTAGAAGTAGAGGGCAGAAAAGCAATTGAATAGTTTCATAGAATGGAGCAACAATCTATAAATCTCCTTTTAGTTTACATATGGCTGTTAAAATCATCAAAGTGCCTCAGACTGGAAGTCAGTTTTATTTGGAATGCTAAAGAAGATACTGAAGATTAAAGATTTACTGGTAATTACTTTTAGAAAAAAGTAAAACACTTGAATTCTTTAATTACTTGATGAAAATAACATGACATACCAAAGACAAAAGTTACAGGAACAGATGACTGGATTTGTACAGTTTTGCTCAGAACAGCTCAGTTTTCAAATTAACTAATTAAAACTCCTTACAACAAGAAACCTTTCTACTGTTTCCCATGGGAATTTCTTGCTGACATAACATAGCAGAAAAACAACTACCCCAGCATTCCAGCAATCACTTGCAGCTTGCTACTTTGCTTTAGGCTGGTCGATCTAGTAGTTACTATCTAAGTGCCCAGAGAACACATCCTTCTCTTGGCAACCAGAAATATCTGATAGGACAGTTCTGTCTACAGACAGTTTTCAAATAAACACTTCTTTACAAACATCCTTGCTGACATGGATAGCAAAGCTTCAAAAACACTGCTGAATGATGAGCTGTAAAAAGATTTGCAGTTACAGCTTTTGAATAGGACTTACTCTATCCTGGTTTTATTTCTGGTTTCTAAGACAGGGTTATTCTTAAAAGGGAAGCAAAGAAATAAAATATTAGCATGTTAGACGCTGCTAACATCTAACTAGTTCGATGCTCAACACTGTTGAACTGGAGACATGCTTGGGGCAAAAGTTGTAACAATATTCTGCATTATGTTCACATACTATGGTGTTGAGTTCAAACTGCCCTCCTCCACATAAGGTGAATCCTAAATCAGGGAGGGAAACGAAGTCTCTGACCTAACTCTTGTGTTGCCAAATGGTGTCTTTTCTACTTGTTTCAAAACAACAGCAAACACAGAACAAAATCCAATGACAAAAAACAACAACAAAACTAACCACAAAACTACTACTAATAAAAAGCACTGCACATTTTTCTTAATGCTGGAAAACATCCATTTCATAACTGCTATTAGTCAGAGCACAAAACCAGGAAGCAATTCTAATCTACACTCACAATTCCAAAAGGACAAGTGTTAAGCGGGTAACTTTATTACCTGAAATCGACCTATATGTCCTTGTAGCTCCATCTGCGTCCCTTCATTAATATCAACATCCAGCTCATTTAGCACTCCTGATAAAAGATACAGACATTAACTGTTTTGTTTTTTTTTTAAAAGGTAAAAAAAAGATTTATGCAGTATATACATTTAAATATAAGCATTGGTCAGAAAAAAATCAGTGAAACAAATTTTTCTTTGAGGAAGATATTCAGATATAAATGCAGCTAGTATGCATGCTATGTAGCTTACTGTTCTGCTAACTAATTAAAAAAAAGATGGGGGGAGGGAGGCTAGCATGAAAATTGCAGCTGTTATACTGTAAGCAAATGAACATTTGGCCTCAACCTACAACTCTGCGCTCCATCCTACTGTAATCAGACATTCCTCCTGAATGTCCTCCACAGCACTTTTTCTTGGAAGTTTTCTTTTCAAAATAAATACAAATGTAGAAAACAATAACAAATATATGGGTACACAAAAGATTTCTGCCTTCATTTTCTCAGTTGTGGAATTTTCAAATTCCGAATTTCCGAATGAAAGTTCCTTTTGAGGATACCACATGCACTTTGAACACTTCTATTTGCAAATGGTCCCAAAGACAAAAAGTACTTACTGCCAGTTGGCATAATGAAAAGAAAATGGGAAGTCAAATGCACATTAACCTGGACACCGTGTCCACTGCAAATCCACCATACTTACTTCAAGAACAATAGTTTAACATTTCCCTATTTTTTCAAGAGCTGAACATCTCCAGAGAATTCTGTGTGTTGTACGTATTCCCTGATATGCTATTGCTTCATAGAAAACAAAGTGAGATTCATGCAGATGTAGGTAACAGACTTCAAATCCGCAGTTCCTACCAGGCAAAGCTGCCTTGCTGATTATTCCTGTCAGGAAGGCCAGCTCCTGGAGAGATCCAACGCTAACATCTTGACACCTCAGGATTGCCTGAATAGTATCTGAATGAGCAATGAGAAACTGCAAAACCTGTACCACAAGAAGAAAAGAGAAATATGATTGTCTCAAAATTTAGCATCAGGTAAAGAGGACACAATGCTTTTACTCCTGTGAGAATTTTAGAGTGATCTCCCATACCAGTGAAAATGTTTTAGAAAAGCTTACTTCCAAAGCAGGACAACATATAATTTGATTGAGTAAGCAGTAACTAGCATCTTTTGGAACTTACCTGTCGTGCTGCTTGTAGGTGTTGTGCCATGCTGGATGTGAGGATCACTTGACACAGCTGAAGGGCTGGGAGAAGAATCTGGCGATAGCGTTCCACTGGAGCAGGAATGAAGACTGGGGGATCTCTCATTCCATACATGCTTAAGAGGTTTAGTGGGGGGAAAAAAAGTAAAGAAAAAAAGATAAAGAGAAGTAAGGCCCACTAGTGAAGCAGAGCCTTGACTTAAAACTACCCTCAAGAATCTGCAAACATTCATATTTCAATAATAGCCTTGTAGTTGAACTGAGTTTATATTGGAAAATCAACATATTTTTGACACACAGCTACTGCCGCTCCCTGACAGAGAGCCTCTGCCCTGCTTTCCTGTAGGCCCCCTTTAGATACTGGAAGGCTGCTACGAAAGTCTCCCCAGAGCCTCCTCTTCTGCAGGCTGAACAGCCCTTCTTCACAGGAGTGCTGCTCCAGCCCTCCGATCATCCTCATGGCCCTCCTCTGGACTCACTCTGACAGGTCCATGTCCTTCTTATGTTGGGGACCTCAGAGCTGAACGCAGCACTCCAGGTGAGAGTTCTTCTCATGAGAGAAGAATAGAGAGGAAAAATCACCTTCCTTGACCTGCTGGCCATGCTTCTTTTGATGCAGCCCAAAATCCAGTTGGTTTTCTGGGCTGCAAGCACACATTGCTGACTTATATTTAGTTTCTCATCAACCAACACCCCCAACTCCTTCTCCTCAGGGCTGCTCTCAATCCGTTCTCCACCCAGCCTGTATTTGTGCTTGGGATTGACCCAACCCAGGTGCAGGACCTTGCACTTGGCCTTGTTAAACTTCATGCGACTCCCATGGGCCCACCTCTGAAGCCTACCCAGGTCCCTCTGGATGGCATCCCTTCCCTCCAGTGTGTCAACTGCACCACACAGCTTGGTGTCATTGGCAAACTTGCTTACTTGTCTAAGTCTTACTTGTTTCCAAAGTGTTTGAACCAACACTGTGTCACTAAGAACTGTAAATGAAAAGCAAAGACTGAGGTTTGAAATCAGCCACAGTGATTTCCCCTACATACGCGATTTTCTTCTCTGAGATCTCTAAGTCATCTCGCAATAACCAACAATATAGCAACACGCCAAGAATCTTGTCAAGCAATACATAACTGTAATGTTTTTTCAAACGTGAAACTACATTTACTTCACTACTCTACTGCTAGTGCACCTCAGGGGAGGATGAACTTTGTACCTTTTGTTCAGCAATCAATTACAAAATCCCCAAAACACGTATAGTGGGCTGTTTTTCAAACATTACAGTCTAAATTAATAAAAAATTTATTAACAACACATGGACCATTCCTATATAAGTAATCAAACAAATAGGACTTTACATAGTATAAGCAACTGGACACCCAGTTATTTGGAATTTTCCTCTCAATAAAACAGGTTTAAAGTTTTAAACTAAACACACACAGAAAATACACCCACAAATACTTACTCAAAAGACTTATAGCTATAAAAAGATGTCACGTTCTCCCAGGACTGTATTACAGTTTCAAAATCAGCCAGGGAACCAACACTTACCCTTGATGGTCTGTTTCAGGTCGCATGTCATATATTTGACACTGTGCCAGCCTCACAATCACACCAGACCTCAACAGTTCTAAAGCCCCTTGCTGACTTTTAGCTACCCTGGTGAGGAATGCCTAGAGAACAAAGGAAAAACATAAGTACTTACAATTGGAGATGAACATTGACACTTATTAAAATTATGTCTCTATTTTAGCACCATTTCAAATACCATTATTTTAGTACAGTATCTCTGAGTACAATCAATGTAAAGTATAGACAAGCAACTTTTATTTAAAAACAACACAAAATTGTTCCTTAAGTGCTCTTACCATTTTGGACTCATAGGTGTACAGCGCTTTAAGTAGAGGGGGCTGAGGTGTGAGTAAGCTCTGAAGAGTCGCATCATCATCTGCTAGGCTATCCACAAGCACCTTCAGGTAGCCACTATTGGAGAGATACAATAGCCACTGCTGCTGCTTGTCTACTGAAACAATACGATCAAGCAAAGCCAATGCCAACATCTAGGATGGAAAAAAAAAAAAAAAAAAAACAGAATTGAACCAAGGAAAAAAACAAAACAGAATTAAGTCTATTAGATTAATGAGATTACTAACAAACACCTAAAAATAGTAAATGCTAGGGATTTGCTTCTAACAGCTTCTTAAAAGCAGAGTGCATTTCTGCACTACGAGCATAACCCCTTATGTGGAAGATATTCTAAGATTTCTTGACATTTTAGTGTAAAACAAGTCAATTGCCTTTCCTCTATTACTTATCCTCTAACAAAATATTACAGATGCTGTTTGCTAACTATGCCACAATATTTTTAATGAAGTATTGCTACAAGCAGAATTACTAAGTAAAACTATTTTGCACTTTGACTAGATTCTTGCTACCTTTATTGTTAAACAAAGGGACACAAACCTGTTTGAGAAAATAATTAATATGCATGTACGTACCTACTTTTAACAACTTGAAGAATCAGTGGTAGGACAGAAATGTGACATAGAGCAAGTATCTACAGAGAATGTTTTCTAGTTCTACCTCATGAAATTTTCCTTCTCCGCACAGTAGTAAAATGTTCTTTAAAGCAAACAAAACAGTAATTGCAGAGGAATAATTTATTTACCCGGCCTATCTCATGACCATCACAAGCATCACGACAGACGACTTCCATGAGAGCTGCCCCGTAACTCTCAATAATTGCCATGTTTTCTCGTTGCAATTTACTAAACACATCTTCAGGAGCTGTCAGACGTTCCCACATCGTTTTTTTAGCTGTAAAAAAAAAGTATAACAAAAAAGGAAAAATGGAAAGCTGGGCAGCTTAGCATTAGCCTAGCTATAGTACAGCTGAGGCTATATCCTTCAGGGCATTCTTTATCTTGCAACAAAAATACCATAAACAAGGGACAAGGGTGTTTGATTGAAGTGCAGATGTTTTCCTACAAAACCATTTTTTTCTAAATATCACACACACACCAGACAGAACTAAAAAACATTTGTGCCTGTATACTTATGTAAATAACCTGCCTAAAACTATTCTAAGATTCAATACATGTAACTTAGAACATCTATTAAGCCTAAGAACTTTCATTGGGACCCAAAAACACTTGGTTTGAAGGGAAGTAAACGAGGTAAGTTAAGTAGAAAAGTCCTGATTTCAAAGTCAGCAATAAAATACTGAAAGGTCATAACAATTCCATACCTATTTTCACTACCATAGCTCAAAAAGCTGACCAAGTAATAAGCAGCAGAAGTCTTCATGCATAGTTACCAAACCCAAGGTTGTTGTTCCAGCCTCATCCAAACTCTAAGATGAAATAATGATTATAAATGTTGGTAAGTAAAGTATTCAAGCCATTAACAAATCCAACTGGCTTGAAAAACACATTTATTTTTTTGTTGACTCTTCTTGGCTTTGTTTTATGGTTTTGTTTGTCTTCCCCTGGGGTCTTTAACTAAAGGAACAGAAGGAATATCAAATAATCTTTGGGGTCCTGCGTTGGTGAGCACCAGGTCCAATAACACTTCTCCTTTGGTTGGTTTGTCTAACACCTGGACAAGGAAGTTGTCTTAAATAGACTCCAGGAGTCTCCTGGATTGCTTACTTCCTGCCACATGGCTTTCCCAGCAAACAGCCAGGTGGTTGAAATCCCCCAGGAGGATGAGAGCCTGTGAGCGCGATGCTTCCTGTAGCTGGAGCAAGAAAGCCTCACCAACAGGCTCCTCTTGATCGGGCGGTCTGTAGTAGACCCCAACCACAAAATGTCCTTTGTTGATCCGGCCCTTAATTTTTACCCACAGGTTCTCTACCTGCTCTTGGCTGTTTGTTAGAGGGAATTTCTCATAATCTATCCAGTTCTTAACACAGAGGGCAACACCCACACCCTTCTTTCCCTTCCTGTCTCTCCTGTAAAGCCTGTAGCCCTCTGTTCCAATGTTCCAGCTGTGTGATTTGTCCCACCACATTTCCGTGATAGGAATTAGATCATAGCTTTCTAATTGCACCCTGGCTTCCAACTCCTGCTGCTTGTTTCCTATGCTATGCGCATTAGTATACAAGCATTTCAGGGAGCTGAAATGCTTATTTCTCATGCTGTGTGTGTGTGTATAGGAACACATCAGATGCCTTATATTCAACTCAGCCCCACATGGGGCAGACTGAAGGGCCTCACCAGCATGCAGTCCCTTAAAGTCCCCTGAAGTCCCTTTTGATTGCTCTTCGGCTTCTCTTTGCCACCTCATCACTGCCAACTTGAAAAACCAATAAAGGGTAGTAATCAGAGGGGCGTACCAGGCGAATGATTCTACAAGTGACAGCTTTTATCTGTGCCCCACGGACACAGCAGACTTCCCTATGAGTCGGGTCTAGATGGGCTTTCCGTTCCCTTCAGAAGGGAGTCCCCTATGACTATAACCCTTCTTTTTTTCTTGGTGGGGGTTGTTGTGATGCGGGGTATAGGTTGACTTGCCCTGGGCAACTCCCCCACTGTGGATGGACCTTTATCCACATCGTCATTTGCTTGCCCATCAAGCTCCACAGCCTCTTACCTGTTATGTAGAGGTGCCTGGGAAGGTCAGGCATGCAGCACGGGGGTTCGCCTGCTGTGCCAAACAGGAACCTGCTTCCACTCCCCCCTGTCTCTCACATCCCTTACCTCTGTCTGGCAGCAAGAGGGTAGGGGAACCTTTGTTTCTTGTGCAGTGGCTGCTGCTGGCTCAGGAGCCTGCCTCAGGGATGGCAGAGCTCTACCCCACCAGACAACCTCGTTCTCTGACTCCCTGATGTTCCTCAGCCTGCCCACCTCCTAACTCCATCTTGGAGTAAGATGGTTTCTATCTATATAACCTATCTACTTCCAGGAGACAATTCAGCATGCATGAACTATAGTTTAGGGTTTATTAAGTTTTTTTTTTTCTGCTCTTTCCCAAAGTACAATTGGACCATACCGGCTTCTAAAGTGTCTGGTTCATCTGGTCTCTGGGCAATCTGTAAATAATAAAGCAGTGATCCGTAAAGATGTGTCCTCACTCTCTGGAAGCCACCTCCTGTTCACAAGAAACAGTCATAATTAGAACCAAACAGATACAAATTCCGTAACGCTATCTTCCACTGACAATTAATTTATTTTTTTCTGTGGCAGTGCTGGCAGAAATAAAACAAACAGATTTTTTAAATTAGGGTTCTACACTTTGTATAATATTTATGAGTAAATTCAGCAAGTGTATGCTGCTATAAACACTTGAATATGAAACTCCCTTTAAAGTTATGTACACATCTTTCTTCTTCTGCTTGTTCAGATTTCAAAAAAAAATGCTTTTCTTGATTTTTTTCTTGCTGGTTAGCATCACTTATATCAATAGTAATAACGGAAGATCTACCTAATTGACCGTAATAAAAAAAACTTGAGCGGTTCAGTCCTTCTTTGTACTCTTGGTGGTTAGAATTTCCATGAACGTAGGGCAAAGGATATCTCACCTGTTTTCAAAATGAAATCCAGCAGCTTTTTTAAGATGATGTGAAGGGAGGAGTCACCAATGGAAGCAAAACCTATGGATATGCTCTCGGAACCAGGTGATGAGGCAAAAGAACCATCCAGCATCAAGACATATTGGGACTGTCCCGTCATTGGGACTGAAAGTGGCTGTTTCTGCTCTGTTTTCACAGACTGGCTCAGGTGGGCTGTCAGGGTGAACACAGCCCCTGCCACCACTGGCATCAGCTCCTGAGCTGCATCCTCATCCAGGATCTTAACATAGAAGAAAAAAAAAAAAAAAGACACACAGAAAAAAAAAAAGACAAACAAACAAAAGAAGAAAACAAAGAAGTAGGCAAGTGTCTGATTTCATGAGCTATTAAAGCAATTAATTTAGTCTCTCGCAGCTATTTCATTTATGTATTCAAAAGGAATTCATTAATATAACACTATTTAAAACAAATCACAATCAGTAGTGTCAGGTGAAATACATCCAGAAAAAAATATGTTGAACACATTTTAATCGAGAAGACCATAAGCTTTCTGGTTTTTATGTCCACAAATCACAGGCAAGATGATAATTAAATCTGGATAAGAAACGGGAAGGAATGTGCTGTTGTTTGAGTTGCTTTATTAGTAAAATATTTAAACTTAAATTAGAGAAAGAACAACTGACACCTTCTTTGCTTTTTAAAGAACTCAGCTATTTAAAGAAAACTATTTCTGTTAAAAATGTGAAGATATAATTTAGGAAGCTCAAAAGAGTGAGCATCAAAGAAGCATTTAAGACAACGTGGAGAAAAACTAATGGGAAGTTAACATAAGCCACTTTAGTTCACTTCATCATTTGAAAGATAAAGCTGGTATCTTTATCGCTGACACTCAAGCAGCTTTCCTTTTAAGCAATGTGGTTGTTTAATACAGTAGATCAACTATTTTCAAAGAAAAATAAAGATAATTGTTTTCTCAAATTAACAAAATTCTCCACTAAAGTATTACAGGAAATTAGAATCTGAAATTTGTGCTCTGTAAAGATTTTAGGAATTGAAGAAATTCTTTTGACCAGTAAAGACCTCCCTTGTTTCCCATGTTTTAATTTTGTTCATATAAAAAACAAGACCCACATTCTATTAAAAAAATATTTTCCTGAAAGAGTTACATAAAAACTAATGAAAACAACAACAAACCCTAAAAGGTTACTTTTTGTTCAAAAAAAGATGACATTTTCATTTATACACATTCCTCAAAACATAGCTTGTCTACCAAAACTAAATACGGTATGCCTCTCACAATAAAACAGTAACAAGAAATTATTCTCCAGCTGACTAAACAATATGAGGATTTTTCATTACATTTTCTTTGAGAATGGCTGAGTCAGTCATAACTGTCCAGTCTGTCTCAAAAATTATTACTCTATTTCTGCAATAAAAGATCCAGACTTTAAATATTTTAAGACAAAGCAAACGCTCATGTTCCCAGAAGCCCTTCTAATTCTAAAATCTTTACTTTTTCTACTCTGATGTTTCATTCAACTCTTTAATTTTTCAAAAGAAGCAGTGTTAGGATTTAAAGAGTGTCATCTAATTGCAATAAATTAACAAATGCGGTACTGGCTGCTTTCATCACTTCAGTGACATCTTTTATGTTCCTCACCAAACGGGCTGTTACCTTTTCACCCACCCTTTCCAGACCATCATCATACCAGATCACACTAAGATGTCTTCAAAATTCATGAATATATGGCTTGCAGTTCACAGTAGTTATGCAAAAATACAGAGTATCCCCTCTGCCCAATGGCACATTCAAACTTCAGCATAGTAGCAATCAAAAAGATGAAAATAATACTAAAGGCAGACAATTTTTTCTTGATTACGGTCAAAAACGCTACTTGAAGAGTAGTTTCTCTTTCATATAAAAAGACATAGCAAAAAAGTTCAAAGAAAGGATTGGCTTCCAGTAGAGCATTACCTTGTCATGCACATCCTGTAACAGATCACGGATAATCAGTTGTCTGTCTTCAGCCTGTATAAGATCCTGGGGGCAAGCAGTGAGTATAATTTCCACCAGCTGTCTCCACGACTCTAAAGCATGCCTCTTAGCATGGAGGCACTGTAGCAACTTATTCCGCTCCACTACATACTGCAGGATAGTGTTGATCTCCTGAACACCCATGAAAAAGGAACTGAGTTATAAAATGCTAAAAGAGATTTATGACAATAACAGATTTCAATATTACAAGTTTTAATCTATTAGTAATAGTCTTTGGAAAAAAAAATAGGTAAGTCTTCTGATTATCAGAAACAAGCTGCCATTAATCATTTTAACAAGATACGCCAATACAATTCTGAGCTGCTTTTCACAAAGGCTTTTCACCATGAATGTCTCAAGTGTGTAGTAAATATATATATATATATACACATATATACTTTAAAAATCAAAGCAGACAACTGTGAAAAGGCTGTTTGTGTGTTTTCTTATTTTTAGTGTGTCACCTCTCATTCATCGTTTGATTTTCAAACCCACTTAGCCAATTTCAAATAAAACTAGAAGATGGTAGGAATCTCAAAAAATAATTAAGCATTAAGCTCCTCCATGTTCACAGAAACTACAGCTTTATAGAAGAAAGGACAAATGAATTGTCATCCCCTACAAGAGACAGGCAAGATGAACTTGGCTGCTATTGTATGTAGAACAGTATGTTAAGTAGCTTCTCGTATCAAACTTTAATGTCTTTCTTTTTTTTTCCCTTAAGAAATTACTAACTCAAATTTCAGGACTCAAATCTGCAAGTTTTCATGGTAAAGCTTACTGCTTGATGGTTTATGAAATCCACCAAGAACAACAACAGCAATTTCTATACTTACTTCCATAAGTAAAGGTCTCTGACCAATTGCTGCCATTCCTTGAAGGGCATTGACTTCTGCAACCAGAACTCTGTGTAGGTGCTGAAATCGAAAAGGGATTAAAAAAAAAAAAACTTTAATCAGAAGAAAGACGTATTTGTCTTCTAAAAGGAGACAGCTACATAGTAACAGATGCAACTAAAAGGCTAAGAAGATTCAAGTAAGTTTCATTTATTTTCCTGGTTTCTTCCATATTTCATTCTCTAACTACTTTTAGGAGCTGTCCAACCTCTTCTTGCTTACTGCCTTTCCCATTTTTTGCACTCCTTCATTTCCTTCTGTTCCAAAGCTGTTATGTTCTTTCATCAGTTCTTCTAACAAATCACCACTCCTTCTTCTCTTCAACCTCCACTATAGTCTTTATGTGCAGGATTAAGGGTTTGTCTCCTCTTAAGACTAAAACATATTTTGTAATACAGAATAGCCTGTTTCTAATATGGAATAGTTGTTTTCCTATCACCAGCAAGATCACTTTGCCATTCTTTTCCACTCCTGCTTTGTCCACCGTTTTTTGGACCACAAATTTTTCAGGACTATTTATTAAATACCTGTCAATTACTTATCACAATGTGATACTATGTTAACTGAAGCCTTTAAGAACTACTGCAATACACAGCTATATTATGTACATAATTGTGTACACATATGCAGAACTACACAGTTGTGTTGCAGAACAATGAAATAAGGTAGAAGTCATTTACTGCAAGATCATTTGGGTGTTCTGAGATATGAAAGACATTAAAACAGAAAATATTTCCTCAAAGTGTCTTAAACCAACACGTGTCAGGTGCAAATGAAAAATCAGTGTGTGCAACGCAGAAGAAAAAATAAATTAACCCAAACAGTTTGCATAAATTATGTACATCTGAAACAGATATACTCTTTATGTGTTTCAAAGTCTTATTAATGCACTGATTGATTTTAAAAACTAAATGATTATCAAGATATAAATGGCACACATAATTTGAGAACACGAACTACTGCGCACCTTGACGTTGCAGACCACTTGCCCACGTGCATTCTTGTGTTCACAATTAGCAATGACTTGCTCAATCTGAGTCCGGTCAAAAAAATCCAGTTGCAAAGGCTCTGGAATGTCCTGGCTGAAGTCAATTGAATCCAGAATACTTAAGATCTTCCTTCGTACTAGAAAAGTAAATCAATTCAGATTGTAGTCCGAAATATAACAGGGAGATAAAAAAGAAGAAAAAAGATTTTAAAAAGGATTGCAAATAGGAGCCTTACTTACCTTTGACAATTCAAATCTTAAATGTGTAAAGTTTCAAAAGAGAACATTAAATCTTCAGAAAACACAAGTGATCTCTAGAAGGTGCTTAAAAACATTTTCTAGAGCCTTAAATTCTTAACTCTGTTGTTTTCTGTTATTCTCTTTTTATGTATACATTTAATCCAACTTACTACTACAAGATTCTAAATTTTGTCTCTTAAAAAACAGGCTGGTTTTCAAGGAGAACCATGCAGTCTTTTGGTGAAACTTAAATACGTAGTAAGAAATCTAAGGTCAACTGCTTGGTATTTATATTCTTTGCCACAAATAAACAAACACGTTCAATCTTAGCAACAGTTTCACTGTTCTTCCTGTTCCCAGGAAATTTATACACTGCCACCTCCCATTTCACCCTTCCACAGACACTTAAATACAGAATATTCTACCTTCCTTTTAAGTCCAATATTTTCCACTCTCCAACCATGTCAAGGCTCTGAAATTCATTTTTTCCATGCTAAATAAATTTATTTCATGTACTGCTGCTGTTTTGAAAGCCTATTATTTCATTTTTCAGTGTCCGTTCTAGAAGCAGCCCCCCAATTCAGGAACAGAAAATTTTTACAGAGAAATAATCAATGCCCAGAAAGATTACCTTTAGAGGCAGTATCAAAGTGGAGAAACCCACTGACAGACCGACTTTCATCTTCTATCCCGCCTTCACCATCACCTGAAGCATAAATAATCAAAAGAAATAACAAATAAATACCACCTACTTTATCAAAACACACATACACATGTTCACCTGTGTTGCCCCAAAATGCGTGGAGACCTATGGCATGCAGACATGTTCACATATGTTGCCCAAAAACACATGTGGAAGCACTCGATGTGTACACATCTATTAACACGTGTTCAGCTATATTCCCTGAGAACATGTGGAAGCTGTTAGCATGTACATGTGTGTTCTCACATGTTGCCCAAAAACACATGTGGAGGCTATTGGTGAGCACGTGTGTTCACAGGTATTTACATGTGTGGCTTGAAATTGTGTGGGTACACTGACAAGCACAAACGTGTTCACGTCTTCCAATGTGTCATCCAAAAAAATGTTTGAACATTGACAAGCACATGCGTGTTCACATGTGTGCACCAAAAACGCTTGTGGATGCTGTTAAGCCCAGGCATGGTCACACATATTCAAGCATGTGCCCAACCTGCTTGTTCACACATGGTGAGTCATGTGGCTTGTACAAGTGCCTGGAGGCATTTGGTGTCCACGTGTGGCTTCTACACCTGTCTACAGGCATTTGGCATGCACACGCGTTTTGAGAGGGCATAGACACATGTCAAGGCATATAGCCACATGTCATCACAGCAAGTTCTTCTTACCCAAGTAGGGTTTCACAGGCATGTCATCCAGCAGCAGATGCAGCAGTCTCTGCGTATGGGAGCGCTGGCGGTTCAGTGATGTCACTCGCATTTCTATCGCTGCCGTTTTCATCAACCAGGACATTTGGTTCAGTGTTGAAATTTCATGCTCTGGGTGGAGATAAGAAAACTCTTATAAAACTGAACATAAATAGTACTGCTTACTCCAATGAAAGCATTTCTTCATTTGAGAAAGCTTTTAGAACCTACCATTACTTAGGAATTGCTCACCATTTGTTCACAAAAAGACTGAGGGATCTGACAAATGCCATTCAATGCACACGAATGTTTTGAAAGACTCATACACAGGCATGGATTTAAGAGTATGAACATACAAAAAAATCTGGATGTAACCTGTACTCAAAACCATTGGAGAGAATCTATGAGCAAGTGAGATCAATTATCACTTCAGTGAAAATCATCAGACATTTACCCCCATGTGAGCTATCACTTTGCTTTTAAGGTGTTAATGCTTGAACCTGGGTCTCCAAGGATCTTCGTATTCTATATGAATCTCATTTCCATTCTTAAGTTATGTAAGAGATCGTCTAAAGTACTTCCCCCATTCTGGATATGTGCACTTGAAGGTTAAGACTACTGTCATCTAACAAAGTACTGGTGGTCTAGCATCTGACAAACCCAGTAAGTACACTTATGCAGTTTTAAGACGCCTACCTTTGAAATGCCAGTCTTAAACATTAAAACAAATCCATTCACTTCATACCTAACATCAGCACCAAATAAAATCTCCAGATACTTATTTCAAGGAAAAGAAGATAAAAGTGGTTATAACCACCAGCCTTCTACTCCCTCCTGTTCTGCATAGCATTCTCTTCCAAAATACACCTTTTTTGCTGTAGCAGAATCTAACAAAGCTACAACAATAATTAAAAGATAGGTAAGGATTTGCTTCCGGAGACTGGATATGCTCCAGAACTAACAAGCTATTTTACAAGAGTTCTGCAAAACAATACGAACTTCCTAAGCAGGCAGAGTTCAATAATATCAGAACTAAATGATTAGCAAAGAGGCAGCAATTAATTCTATCTAATCATGCTATGTATCTATCTTTCCTCTGGGATTGCTAAAGACACAAAGGAGGCATTGATTTTTTTGTCCTTAGCTAAGGACAAAAGTTACCTCTGGTAGAAAATGGCAAATACTGCAGCTGAGTGAATAAGAAATCCTGACTGGTCCTCAGGTATCTCATAGTTGGGCCCGAGGTGTCAGCACATGTGCACAACTGATAGATCACCTGAAAATCAAAAACAGTAGATATGGTATGGAGTTTATTTCACAAGAAACAAACAAAACAAAACCACCAAAAGCAAAAAAGAAGCATAACTCTGTTTTACTGCTCAAACAGTATTATTACCTGTATTTTCAGTAAGTTTCCCAG
Source organism: Anser brachyrhynchus (assembly GCF_964034855.1). Lineage (NCBI taxonomy): Eukaryota > Metazoa > Chordata > Aves > Anseriformes > Anatidae > Anser > Anser brachyrhynchus. Next base: position 45,462,188 of record NC_137694.1, on the reverse strand, counting down.
CAGCCTGCTCCAAAGCACAACATATGGTTTATAACATAAATCAAATTATACTTTGAAGGACTATTGGCATGCAGGCATCTATAGCAACTACTCACACACAACATGACTCTATAATCCTTTCAGTTTGTCTATTTCACTTAAAAGACAAGCACCTTTTTTTACTCCCTGCGTTCACCAAGACAGGAAATGTCATCTTCATCTTTTTCCTCTTCTACAGTATGGCCTCTTCCACTTTTAATTACTTATATTTAAAATACTTTCTAGATGTCACAGATTATCCGCACGATAAAGATGTGTGATTTAAGGCCAAACAGCAACTAATTTTGCACACATGTCAAATCCAACTGTCTTCCCTGCCTACTCTCTCTGACTATATTTTATACACACACACACATCACTGCTATCACTGCTGCAGAACAAAGAAGATAATTTTATTTGCTTATTTGGGATTATCCGTCATATTACATTTCAGCAAAATGCAGTTCCAGATATTAAAAAAAAAAAAAAAAAACTTGTCATGTGGCCATAAGACACTCAGAGGCTTGTCAAAAATATTTAGATCGTTAGCTTTACAAGTACAACCGAATTCCAAGCTCTGACACGAGTGCAGACTTTTTGTTTTCGGTGTTTTTAGAAGATAATACATTTTCACATAGGAAAAGGTAGATCAGAAGGAGTTCAATATATTAAAAAAAAATTTGAAAGATCCTTTTTAAACTAAAAAATATTATCAATATCATCACCATCTGTGTTCATCAACCATGAAGGAGCTAATTTTATTTAAAGCCTACTCTCAGTATACGTCAACAGAAAATAGGTTGCATACCTGGTAACAGAGTTCTGCAAGATGAGGAGATTCCTGAACTGCTGTAGGCCCATTCCTTGTTTCAGTACCCTTCTCCAATATGTTCAAAATAGCGTGAAGGCAAGTCCGTGGACAACCCAAAACACCTTCAAAATACAGAAGTAATTTCTTACTTACTTGCCTCCATAATAGATTGATGCAGATTAGAACACAAAATTACAGAAACTAAATGCTTCAGATACCTTATGCTGCACTATACTGCTCCACAGAGCAGCAGCAAAAACATCCAGCAAAGATTTTTCTCAATTAAAATAAAGGGAGGAACTGTTTTAGCAAAAATCAAATTAAAACATCTGCAGGCACTCTGCAGAAAGAAGACAAATTATGCAATCAAAACTTCCTTAAGAATTTTCTCTTCAGTTCTATACAAGGAGATCGAATTGGTATTTTAATATTCTGCATCAACCAGATGAAAATTTGGATTCTCAGTCCTACACTTTAATTGAATATTCATTTGAGAATTTCAAATGTAAGTTTTAAATCTCTGTATTTAGTCATAAAATGACCACAATTGTTCAATAACTCTCCTAGAGGCACCTAACACTGCAACCAAGAGGAAAAAGAAAAAAGACTTTAAGACTGAAGCAAAAATTCTGTCAATTTGCATCCATCCTTTATCCAATTATTACTTTAATCCACCAAGCAAGATGCCCTTAAGCAGTAAATGCATCAACAACCACCATTCTTACAGGGGAAATAACCGTCTCTGTTTGGACCCACATCATTTATGCTTTAGTAGGAAATTATTATTCCTAGGCATATAGCTTATGGTCATTCTTTCTTCACATTATTAATGGGATAATTCAAAGCGGTCTGCAAGGATCTCTCACAGCCTAGAGACAAAGACAGTCTCCTATTACTGATCTGACGTATGATACCCTCTAAAATTGTATGCTCGCAGATCAATTATCCATATTCTTTATGTATAGAATTTCAAAATGTGCAAAACATGGTCTGCCATTTTAAGTTACTTTCCAGATAAAAAAGAGGCTGGTGTCTTTCTGTGCCTTTCTGAGACATAAAATAACTCTAAAACTTTTTTTTTTCCAAATGAAATTCAGGTCCTACCTATCCTTCATTTAGAACTAGAAACAACCGTAAACAAACACAATCTGCTGGGACCAAAGCATCCAACCCAAAGATCATGAGAAATAGGCTTCTCTAAATAGCTAAAATCAAATCTGTTGATCCCAATGTGTTCATATAAAACATTCCTTAAAATACCTGAGAAAGAATCCTGTACATCAGATCTGAAGGGACTCCAAGAAGTCTCTACGCCAACCTACTGCTCAAAGTAGAGCCAGCTATAACAGCAGACAGGATAAAGCTCATAGCTTTATACAGCTGGATCTTGACAAACCTCCAAGCATGAAGACTTTATGTCCTCTCCAGCCAACCCATTCCCCTGCTTCACCTTCCTCACTCTGCAGAAGTTTCTTCCATATTCGCTCAGAGCCTCTTTTCAGTTGATGCCTACTGTCTTGTTCTCCTGCCATGCACCACTGAAGAGCCTGGCCTTTTCCCCTCATTAACTTATTTGTAGATATTGGAAGGCTGTTATCAGGTTCCCCCAAACCTTCTCTTTTCCATGCTGAATAGGTCCCATTCTCTCAACCTTTCTTCATAAGCTGAGTGCTCCAGCCCCAACCATCTCTTCTGAACTTGCTCAAGTTTATCCAAGTCTGCCTTGCACTGAATGCGTGATCGCTTCCTCAGAAGCTCAGCCAAACAAGACAGACTAATTCACTATTTTTCACACCAATTCCAGAAATATTTGAAATGCTATATATGCATATATATGTGTATGTGTGTATATATATATATATATATATCTTCTGTAAGGTTTTCTTCTACATTGTTAAACAGCCAGACTGTTTTCCTACTTGATAATTAATCTTAAATGGGAGTCTGAGGAGGGGCAGAAGAGTACTCAAGTTGTATAACTTGTTCAAAGTCTTGTCACACATAGGGACTTCCTGGATCACCAAATCAATTTCTCTGTATTGCTGACAACCGCAATGTATGTGAACAGTAAATAAAATTACACTTCTCTTCAAAATTATCATTTCCTCCCATAACTCTAACTTCAAGTCCATTCCAAAATCCAACTTAGACAAAGGATCAAATTCTAAAGCAGTTTAAAATACTGCACCTGGGTTCAACTTATCTCTGAGTACAGATTTTGAGGATTAGAACAAGGCCCGTTTTATTATTCTTAACATTCAGAGGAGCTGGATCTCCCCGTGAATTTTCTGATAGATATTCTCAGTGTTGGTGGTATGAGAACTGAATAAATGCAGGATCAACTTTTCCTTTTCATACCTGGGTCTTGCAGATTTGTGGTGCTGACAGGCTTCTTGAGCTCATATCCCAAGAGATACAGAGCAAGGCTGGGAGGACTACACTCAAGAGAGGTGATAAGGAGATTCAGAATATGGATCCTTGTTTCATGATGGATGCGTGCCCGCTGCTTTTCAGGCTCCAGCTCTTGATTAAAAAAGATTAGGTGAACAATTAAGTAAAGCAATCGATTTAAAGTAATAATCTTCAGAGCCTTCAGATTAAATGCAATAAATGTAAACCATCAGCTTATATTAGTACAGAGGAATACAAGATCAAAGAGTCAAATTACAGCTCTGAATAACACATCCATAGCAATTTAAATGCTCCTCTCTTCTGAAAACACTCAGTTTCTAGCTGGCTCATCATACTATGGACATATCTTAACAATGCTTTTCCTTTTGTTAAGGGTGTGTCTCTACAGAACACAACACAAGAAAAGGATATTCTGACTTTAAAGCCCTTTCTTTCATTAATTTCATTCTATGCAAAAGATAAGTGCAAGTCATTTTTAAGAAACCTTTTACATACCCTCATCTGGATTAATTAATTCTTCTGCATCTTCATTGTCCAAACATTCCACAAACCCAGCCATCAGCTTCTGGCTAATACTCTGTATTCAGCAATGGAAGGATGAAAACGAAGGGGATTTTAACCGTATTAAAAACAATACCTTTCAAAATTCCCTCCATATAGGTTGACACAAGGTCTAGACAAAAATTAACCTAGTAACCTAGTTACTAAGCATGAAAATTATACGCTAATCATAGATTAGCAGAGAGACACTGAAGAGAAAAGAAAAAAAATCTACTGTTGTGTTACATATGCTCAATTATCCTCAGAGGCTGAAGACTATGAAGTCAAGAAAAAGTCTCAGTATTTCAAAGAAGTATCTCTTATCTCTTCTTCCAAAGCATTCGTGTTTTTGCTTTTTTTCAATTAATGAAGTAGTCACTTTTCACAATGCCACAGTAAAAGACTTTTTGGGGGTAGGTAGAGATGAGATAAAATATTGTTTTAATGTACTTGATCTAGAAACATAGCTTTTGAAGTAACATTACAGAGCACCAGTATTTCTTCAACACTTTGTCTTTCCAGATCCAAAGAAAATGACACTTACCTGATCATGTGTGAAATCACCAACTAGTTTTATCTGGATGTTGGAATTATAAGAAATACAGCACAGAATCTTGGCACTTTCAAAAGCCAGTTCAGGATTGCTGTTTCCATGATAAAGATACCTTTAAAAATACAAGATTATTGTAATGAGATTTTTGAGGACTGTAAGATTCCAATATGGTAATGCATAGATGAGAGAATACTAAAACAACTACAAAACAAACTATATAAGAAAATGTTAAAACTGCAACAAAATTTTACTTCACATTAAGCAGTTCACTCTCCTCCATCAAAAGTACAGGCTAACATGTAGATTTAATAATCAGCCTCAGAATTTCCAGCATTCTTTTTATCTATAATCTACCTCAAACAATGCAAGACAGTAGTAAAAAAAAATCACAGACTCACACAAGACGTGGAGAAAATACCTGCAGATCACACAGAAACAAGTATCATCAAGGACCAAAACTGTATAAACTAAACTACTGCATATACCCAAAATAGGCGAGATTCAAAAAAAAAAAAATTAAATTTTAGTTTAATTTAATTAAAAGCATCTTAAAAGGCACTTTTTTTAACTATTCATTAACTACTGTTATGTAAAAAAAAGTAACATGGCAAATGAAAGAAAAAATATATACAGAGATCTTGATTTCTCAGAATCTCACTGAATAAAAAAGCAGTGTTGGTTTGTCTGTAAAGTCAATTTAAAATTAAACTGTAAATCAGTGAAAATCAGTGTTTCAGAATGCTAGCTCGATACTTTTAATATAGAAACTAATAGATAATACTGTAAGACATTTAAACGCACAAGAGCAGCCAAAAGAAGTTTCTAGTTGTCTCCTACCCTATACAAAACATTCAAACTGTGACAAAATGAAAATTATAACCCAGTTAATCACTGCAAATAAGGCAAATCGTAAGAAAAAAAAAGCAAAGAAAATAAATATAAATGCAGATTCCAATCTTGAGAAGCACTGCTGGCTGTTAAAATCAAAGGACCAGGATCCAATCACTTCTGTGCCTCCAAAACTCCTAACTTCTCGGTACTTTGCACATACCTTGCAATATTCACCACATGATCTGCCTTTTTAGTGCGAGGATTGATTCCTTGAAGCAGCTGCTCCAGCGGTGTGACAATAACGGAAAGATGGCTCTCCCGCAACAGATCCATAAAAAGATTCTCCTTCTGGAGGGTCAAGTTTAGAAGTGCAAGGCAATATTGTACTGCTTTCTCTAAATGCTTCTTCCCTGTGCAGTACACAAACAACAAAGAACCGTATGAAAAAGAAAGGATCCATTAAAATAGGCCATGTTCATAAACGTCGTTCACCATACCTTATACCAAGAAAGAATTTGTCGGTTATTTACTGCTAGGAAAATTACCCACAAAACACAATTTATATATGCCAGAAAAACAAAATCAAGTTGAAGATATGTGCAACGTCAGCTTTAAATCCCACTTTATATGCATTTTAACTTCACCTGAAAAATAAATTCGAGGCACGTACCAGGAAATGGAGCATAAGTATCAAGCTGCTTAACTCCTTCTTCCAGCAAACTAAGGGACAGTTCCAGCATTGGGGACTCATTCAATAGATGATACATCAAGTTGAACCCAGGTGGTTTATATGCTATTATTTCTTCTCCTAAAGACAAAAAAAAATAAATCATCAAATAGAAAAGACTTCCATTGCTCAAGCTAGCCTGAGCTGGAAAACAGCGGTCCCTGTTGCTGTAAGCAACATCTAAATTCACAAAACATACTGCATACAAAGTCTTCAGAGTTTTTGTCCACACATAAGCTATCTAGGTAGCTTAGAAAGTTTGCAAAGAGTAGTAATAGTAATTACCACTACTTTTCAAAATCTACTAGCACAGTTTCAACTTTAAATCATTAGACTCTCCCTAGGTTTATCTGGCCTTGAATTCAAATCAACGATAGGACTCTATACCACAATGGAGCTACATTAAATGGTTTCACGTGACTGAAAAGTAACTGAAAAAAGTTTACATTCCCCAAAACTGGCATGAGGGAAAAAAGCATTTCCAGAAACCAAAGTTGACAAAGTCCACTGAAACACTTATGCTCACAGTATACAAATACTTGCACGTCTGCTACAACAACACATGTTGAAATGAAACTACTAGCCTGGAACACAAAGACCCTCAATAAAACAAAAGAAAAACAAAATAAAAGCAGAACTCAAGACTAATGTTTCTGTTTTATCTAGTCTAGTAAATTGGGGGGGGGAGCAGGAGAGCAGTCAGAAACATTTCTTAATAGGCAAGTGAGAATGAAGGTGCAGATTCTTTTGACATCAGACAGCTTAAACAAACCCTTTCCCTCTCTCCTTTTTCCTTTTATTTTGTGTTTGTGCTTCCCTTCAACATGTCAGTAGACACACCATTTCACTGTAGACACAGTGAATCAGTTCAAGAAACGGATCTAGTCAGAAAAATTGGTTTTAATCCATTTCTCCAATGTATCACATAACCCACAAATAACCACACAAGCTGAAGCATTAGCTGAGGATGGGAACGAGCTAACAGAGATTGTTCGAGACAGTTCAGCTGCTAAAAACTGTTTGCCAAAGGACAAGACACAGAAACCTCTCCAGTGAGCTTGCCAAAATCTGCGAGTGTCTTAAAGTTGCTGTTCACTTCTGAAGAGATTCTGACAGCTCTCTACTGCTACAGCAAATCAAGAAGCACCAGGCTGGCATTCAATGTTAAGAAGAAACTTTGTATTAAGAACAATCTGCAGCCCAAGCCCAGTTCACATAAGCCTTGTAATGAGGCAATAGCCATTTACTTTGGTCTTATTAATTCTGGACAACCGTTCTTTAACGATTTCAGATCATAATTCTACTGCTACTGACCGCTGTGAATACCTAATATATCAATAATAGCAATACTAGAGGATATATCAAATACAGTGAGACTTTTAAATTAGCCCTATAAATAGTGGTGATTTAGATATAGACCAAAGAAAAAAAAAACAGAGGAATAAGCCAAAACCAACTTTGGATTTTTTTTTAAAAGTGTCATATACTGTTTTTAACCAAATCAGCAATGCAAGGGAAACACAAATCATTCTCCTAGTAGAGTGTGAGAAGTTGGAAACAGCTTATATCAAGCTCTACTGAATAGACAGCATAGCTCCCCGTAGTATGCGGACACTTTTTGACTGTCGTCCTATCTCATTTCCCTGACCTAGCTTTTCGCCTGCTTACTTGCCGTATTAAACAGGATCACAAGACAGAGGCAAGAGATCAAAGCAAGTTCCAGTTCTGTTTGTCAGAATGAATGTCAGTGAATGAACAAGTTAACCTTGTAACTCCACATATTGGTCCACGAAGTCTTCCAGCTGAGGTTCGTAGTCTCGCAGCAATTTGTAAAACACTTCCAGAACTACCTCAGCTACTTCCCACTGTGATAATCACAAAATGAAGAAAAATCACATATAGAATATGACTGATACTGCAGCAACAAGACAAGGATGACAAAGAATACAAAAATCAGTGCAATGAAGTACTGGTCAGATGTATGGCATGAGTGTCTAAATCTAAAATACTATCCCACAACACTTTTAATCTATCACTACAAATAATTTGAACTGTCAAGCCTCCTTTTTGAAGTAAAATGGAACACCAAAACAGATTTGTTTATTTTGTTCTCTATATTATATATATTAATATACTAAAAACTACAAGCATTGAACTTGCATATAATACAGACCTAAGATGCATCCGCAATCTCAAATTGTTTTAACTACTTAGATCTATACCAGTACATTAAAAAAAAAAAAAAAAAAGATTTTGAAACAATTATTACTTTTTCAGCAGCTCTCCGGTAAGCTCTGGTGCGGAATCGGAGAAACACAGAGTCCCTGAGGAACTGGAGATAGGGATCAAAGCCTGGTGGGCGGAGACCTGCTCCCAAGTTAGAGGGGAACGAACTCTCCACTAGCGTGCTGATGAGTCGACAGAAGGCACGGGTTAAAGGATATTCCTCACATCGAGACTCAATCTCGTTCAGCTCAACCTTCCCAAGAGAACAGCAAACACAGGAAGAGAAAAAACAAAGATTTTGAGTGAGAAAGAAACACATGAGAACAAATAAGATAAGGGCATCATCTATGAAGTACTTCATGGCATACTGACTTTGCTGAGCTTTTGTCCACTGTGTCTCACAAACAAAGCAAAAGCAGTGAAGCAACAATACTCTCAGTTCAGTTCATGAACATATTCTTCATTCATTTCTGAGTTAATAGCAGATATGCCTCAGCATTTAAATGTAGTCTGCTTGTATTTACCATTTTTATTAAAATGGAAGTGACCTGCACCAAGATGTAATAAAAGTGACTCCAATTTAGGCAAATAGGAAAATCCGGGGATGAAGCGTTCATAAGGAACTTGAGGGTTTAGACGCTGCTCTGCTACTAGCACAATGCTGCACTAGATTCATAAATGAATAAAAATTTCCAGAAATTACAAGGAGGCCTGAGAGTAAATTGAGAAGCTGTGAAATGACAGCACCTATTCCCAGGGTTTCCCGTGGATACAGCAGCAGATGCAGCCTCTCCAAGTTTTCCCTGTACTCATTTGTAGAAGATGAGGCAGGCTACCTAGGGACAGAGAAACCCTTACCTCAATACCAATTGCTTGTCTCTGGCCTGGACTTCTCACAGTTTGTAATATCTTCAAACCAGAAAGAGAAAAGAAAACAGACAAACAATATGTTTCACATAGTCAAAGTGCATCTCCATCATTTCTATCAGGACTAAAAGACACTCATCACTCTGCAGCTATAAGTAGCAGTATTGTATATCCTCTTAAAAGCCAAAAAGCTAAGATTTGTCTGACTGAAAGGCTGGATTACATACTGTACACTTGAATGCTTCTAGCTTTACACCCTCGAAGATCTGCACCATGCTTATGGTTAAAACAAAGAACAAAAGTCCTTTCACATTAAAATTTTTCTTCTTTTGGTCAGGGAAAAGACATTTCCTTTGTTATCTCTTACAGCAGTACATTTCAGATAACCTCCAGGATGATCACCTTTCCAGGGATGGGGGTAAGGCTCACTGGCCTGTAGCTGCCTGAGTCCTTCTTCTGTAATTGCTAATAACAATTAACTTTTCCTCTGAAAATTACATGCCTGCAAGTGGAGCTTTTTACACAATTCTTTTCTTTTATGAAAACCACTTACAGTGGGAGAATATTACACACAAAAAAAAAAACATAACAGAAAAATACATAACCTGCAGAACCATTTACTACTGATGACAAACATGGAGGGGGAAAAAACATACGGAACATACAGGACAGTCGGTTATGAAAGACTTTTACATAAAAATAAGCACAGCCCATAAGATCTACAGCTCAAAACCATGCTGTCATTTTCAAAATTGCTTCAAAATAATACCTAAGTGAAAAAATGATATTCAACAATGGAAACACAAGAATTTAGTAGCAAGTGCGATACAATTGCTACAAATGCAGCTTTCAAACACACTGACAATTTCATCAGATTGGGTTGCTATAGTTATAAGTACCGAAAATCCTAAAATACCTGGGTGTATTCCAGGGATTGCCAGAGTGAAGCAGCTATTTCAGGAGATTTTCCAAAAGCAGTAAGGGTTTCTAATAGCTCCGCTTTCAAAATAGGAGGAATGCTGCACTGCAGAAGTCCCAGAATGACCACCACCGGTGTCCACTGAGGGTGCTCACAAAGAGCCAAGCGAGCATTCTCACTCTGCAGAGTTCAACATAAAACAAAATTGCACATTAATATTTTGAAGATTATTCATGTACTGTAATGCCTAACTCACAGTTCAGTATCAGCAATGAGAATTCTGCTTTGTACAAGTACACAAAACATCAGAAGAATGACAGACTTTGCCAATGCAAACAATTTTCATTCAACAGAAAGCCCAATTTAATGATCCGCTAGTACTAAAACTTTACCTAAAATTTTACTGAAGTTGTCCCTATCCATAAAGAAAACTTATGTGCATAATAGACGTTGCTTAGGATAGCCTTTTTTTAGACTCTCATTTGAGACTCTCAGATGAGCCACTGGATAGGGACAAGCTTCTAGTCTCATCAAATGATAATTCCCTGCATCCTTAGATGTTTACTCCTTCCCAGGTTATGGTTTGATGATGCTAGGAAATATAAATTTTAAGAGTTCCTTCTTCCCCACTCATCCAGTGCTGACAGGATAGTTTACATAGGCTACTGAACTAACCTGGCCTTCCAGAGGAACACCCCACCACCAGCACCAAAAAGAAAAAAGATGATTTTTCAAAAGCCCAGTTAGTTTCACTGATCTGCTTTGTGTTTGTGTCAGCAAAACCATCTTGCAAAAACATCTTGCTAAATCACAGAACTTTTAGGCTAGTATTCTTCAAACCTCTACACTGCAGACTCTGCTGGGTACTAAGGAGTCGAATTCCACACTGTTCAGCTATCCAGATAATTGACAATGTAAAATCTGTATTGCAGTTTGTCTCTTAAAATTCCTCTTCCAGCCAATCCATGGCACATTTTGCATTACCAGTTTAGGGACATTATAAATCTAACTCTGGAGGCAAGTTTCACAGCTGGTCAGTTTCCTTGCCAAGTTTCTACTCTTCCCCTTGAAAGTCTTCTATTATCTCTGTTTGTTTTAAAACTCAGAATTACATGCAAAGAACTACTCCCTAGGCATTTCTTCTGAATAGATCTCACTTCTGAAAGACATCATCGTGACAGCGAAGTGTCAGGAAAGCTAGAAAATCAGTAACATTGGCAACACAGGAAAAGGTGCCATCTCTTCCCGTTTCACCCTGGCTGCACGTTTGGTCCTAACAGTTATTTCTGATGCTTCCCATACTTTTAAAGTTCATGAATCAAACAAAAACAACTGCTAGGTAAATTTGCCCTAACCATCTTTTTGGTCAAATGAACTTCACAGATGAATGATGATCTGCAAGAAAAAGAGAAAGTATTCAAGCAAAACAAACAAAACCTTATTTACCCAATTTACTATAACTGTGGTCAGCTGTAAAAAGGCAATTAATCCATCTTGTTCTTTCTGTGTGATTCCTCGAAGAGGCAGGTGACGATACTGGACACTGTCTGCACTTGGCAAGTCCTTCCTTAAGTGTTCATGATAAAGCATCAAAGAGTGGAAGAAATGCTCCCAGGAGACAGGACTGCCACCTGTTCCTTGGATGTTTTCCGCTAGAAAAATGAGAAAAAGGTCGCAAGATTTTGTTTTTACTCTTTCACAGGGCAACCAGGAACCTTTAAATTTAAAAGGAAAACTTTCTTATCTAGAGCAAACAATGTATTAAATTCGAAGAAAAGCTCATATTGCTGAAATTAGTGTTTCAGTTGTTTTGCTGGGGGGGTTGTTTGTTAATAGAGACATGAAGATGCTAAGATGACAAGTCAGTAGAAACAAGTATTCTACTAATCACAATGTTTGCAGCACTACTTCAAAGTAGTTTTTTTCCACTTCGATCAATGCAAAATTAATGCAAAACATAGGACTGACCAACAATTCTTTCTGGGTTCCATTAGAATTTATTATACATGTAGTATTTCTCAAAATGCTCCTGGAAAAAGACAAAACCAACCAGCCAAACAAAAAACCACCAGCTCAGGAAAGATAACTATATTTAAATATATATATAACTTGAAGATATTACCAATTTTATATATTACATTGAGCTATACTGATATTCTACATCTTATGTGTTAAGACATGCTGCCTTAAAACCCCACTGTTTACTTACATGAATTATTTGCTAAGGTACTCAAGAAGTTTTATTACCCTAATCAGTCTTTTTTTTTTTCCAGATTACATTCCAACTGAAGCCTTCCAATTTCATCTTTGTACTAATAATGAAAAGTACAAAGTCACAGTTCACTTCACATGATATTTTTTATTTTTTTTTACTTTTTTACTTTAGCAGGAAAAAGAGAGGAGAAAGAGCTGAAGTATTACTTTTCTTACCATGACTACTGCCATTGACTTTTAGCAAACTAAAGCAGTAATGAGCACACTGAGGCCCACTAGCCAGTCCCCGCAGCATTTTCAAGTATGGGATGTAAATTGTGGAGGGAAGGAGATCTCCCATTTGCCTAACAAACTTTGACAAGACAACCTAGAACAAATAAAGATCAGTGTTTAAAAAAAAAAAAAAAAAAGAGTATTTTAAGAAAGCAAGTAAACAGCCAAAGTCAAAAAACAGATTCTAATGTAATCATGGTGGGGGTTAGCGGAAGGCAAGGAATCACAACTCCAAAAAAAATTCCTTTGTTTACTGGCCTAGTCAGTTTCACAGAATGACAGAATGGTTGAGGTTGGAAGGGACCTCTGGAGATCATCCAGTCCAACCCCCCTGCCAAGCAGGGTCACCTCAAGCACATCGCACAGGATCACATCCAGGGAAGCACTGAATGTCTCCAGAGAAGGAGACTCCACAACCTCTCTGGGCAACCTGTTCCAGCGCTCTGTCACCCCCACCGTAAAGAAGTTTTTCCTCATATACAGATGGAAAGGGAAATTTTCCCTGAAGGTGAAAATTACTTGCCAAAGAGAAAATAAAATCATTCATACTAATGCAAAGATAATACACTAAATCTCCCATTTTGTATTTCTAGCAATCAAATCACTTCAGCTCACAAATGCTGCACAACAGTATTATTAGCACACTTCACAGTGCAATCAGTGTGTAATTGGGAATGAAATCACTATGCATGTCACATCACTGAACAGTAATTCACACGCACAGTGGTTCTTCCCAGGACTATATCACAGTGGCTGCAGATTGCACCACGACCAAACTTAGTTGCCTGTATTCCAGGTGGGTCTTGGGATGCATCCAATATGTCCTACACTAGGTTTTGCCTAGCACTGAAGTCATTCAAGAAGCACTGATGGTTGATAGCATCCCAGCTATCCAAAGCTTTGGAACAACTGCTTCATCTGTCTAGACTGCTTTTTCAGTCTAATTTTAAGTTCCAACTCTTATAGGCTATAACCTTTGGGTTTTAAATAATTACAATATTCTCATGAATTTTTACCCCTAAATAATACCAGCTACGTTTATTAGTTGCTTTTTTTTTTATAGTTAAGAAATTTTACTTCTCAGTTACGCCAAGAGGTACGTAGAGATCATCAGACAGAAAACACAAGAGCACTGTTAGCAGAATATCCTGAGCAACTGGGACAAAATTGGCCTTACCAGAATTTTTAAAGAGGTTAGACAGACTCTCACTAAATTTCTTGACAAATTTGAATGACTGGTAGCAGCTCATTTTAGAGCAAGCAACAATAACCATGTGATGCAGAACAGGACACATGCAGATAAGTCATGGATAAAAGAAAATAATGTCTTCTTCAAGGCTCGCTGTAATAAGGATATCAAACATTTGGTTTTTTTAACCCCTACTATTGCAGAAATTGTTATTGCTTCAAACTGCACCTTTGGTTACTTTAATTTCAAGTTACTAGTAACCACTCAAGAAAATCACTTTTTTCACTTAAAAATGTAAAACTGGTAAATCTAGATAACCTGGCGCTGAGGAGGTCTCTGATGAGCTACTCCGAGGTAGGACCCCATGACGGTAGATGTCTGCAAAGGCTCTGATGGACACCAGTATTCAAGGGCAAGTTCCAGATTAAAGGGGTCTTTCCTGTACAATTCAGCAATCTATCAGACAAAAGAGGATGACAAAAAATATTATCAACTATGTAAAGATGAGAATATTATTTCAACAATGAGCACCGCTTCTAGATAAGCTAAACATGCCTGAGACACAAAGCATTCCACACCAGATGCTCCATTCCTTAGAACTCTCTGAAAAATGACACCTTCTAAATAGCAACAGCAGAACAAGTGACAGCCAGAGAAATTCAAAAATCTTAACTGAATAGGTAAGAATTTTAAGAATAAAGGCTATTTCTAAGTTACGTTAAAATAGCATAGTTTAAGAAAACAGATACATTAAGATAATCTTACTATAATTTACATTTTAGTATTTATAATTTTGTAAAATAACTTTGGCTCAAGAATCCTTCCACCAGAAGAAACAATGCAGTATTTACTCACTAAACATTTATGAATTGACACTTTATTAACATCATGTCAATATTCGTTTAAGAAAAAAATCCCTTTAATCCAAAAAGTACAAGACACAGCATTTTATTATTCAGATACAGATTTTCTAATGAAGATTGAAAGTCACAATCACTTTTTGGCATAGCAATTTAGGAAAAAATAGGGCTTACTAAAAGCATTAAATGCTCCAGATCTCTCCGAAGGGAAATAGGTGGATCATTACCCATCTGAATACTCATATGAATCATGCGAGCATCTTCATCAGCACGGTTTCTCAGCTGTTTCACCTACACAATATATGAATTGGAGAAAAACGCTGATCAATATTTAGCTAAGAATGAACAGAACAACAGAAATAACTGAATTACCTGAACAGTTTATTAAAAAGTAAGAAAGGAAATGAACTTGCACATACATGACAAGAGTATTTAACAATTTTATTTATTTATTTTAAACAGAGCCTACATTTAAAGACATATTCTATCACTTCCTTACTGCCAAGGCCTCAGTTCATACCAAAAGCCCTGAACTTAGTCTATGGGGGTTTTCCCAGCTGACTTCACCCGATCCTCTGGTTTGGATGCAGAAGGTGGATCCTTTTCCTCTTTTTACTTTGAAAGCTATATAGGTTAGCTGGACTTCAAACAAAGAAAGTTAGATTATGGTCCAAAAGGAGTGAAGAGAAATGGAAAACAGCATGAAATAATGTTTTCTGTATAGAGACCTATGCATTCCACTTTTCTTAGCTATTTAAGGCTACTTCTAATTACAGCTACTTCATCTTCTGAAAAGCTTTGTATTGATGTAATTACTTTGGACCCAGGAAAATTGTCTGTCGCAGCCAATAGCCTGACCACATGTCAACAAATACAGTAGCAAAAAAGAGAGAAGGAAAGGGAAGAAAAACTGCAGCAATGGAAAAGCCCTTTAGTCAGTATCTCAGAATTCTTTGTGTCAAAAAAGACCAGTTACTGAACAAAAACCCAGCTGATTTAATTTTAACATCAAAACGCCTTTCACAAAGCACCCCACAAGATGCTTAAAGAAAGCAAACAGCCAGGGGATGAAAAGTTCAATTTTGTTACATATTAAGTAGACACTGAGAAACAAGAAACAGAAATAAGCAACCAATTCAACACAACGAAAACTAAAACATAGTGATGCCCAATAGATATAAGTTCATGGTTCTATAATATATCTTAAATTGCAAAATTGAATGAGCTACAAAAGAATTGACTCATCTCAAAAACTTAGAACTAGAGATAACTGCAGAAGGGGCCAGGGCAAAGTATCTAAATTAGTATACTAACAAAATTAATACAGGGATAAAATAAAGTGTTGGTAAGTGACATAGTGCATTATCTAAACTACTAAAGCTAATTATTGAGTTCCAAATGTAATGCACTCAACCAAAAGATTTACCCAAATCATCACTGGCAAGCAGAAAATACATGAAAGCTATAAAGAAGAGTTAAATAAAATGCTGACCTATTATAATCTTCGTTTAGTTTAATTTAAATCTACATATACCTAAAAATAAAAAAGATCCTGAAAGGCAGATGCTTCTATTTACCTAAAATTTAGGATTCAGTAGAAATAACTCCACACATAAGCTAAGCACTAACAAACTGCAGGTGGACAAAAAATCCCTTCTAGAGCCACATCCCAATTGTCTGCTAACAAGTCTTTCCTCTAAAAGAACTAGTTCCTCTAAAAGAACTAGTACTGGCCTCTGTCAAACAGGAATGGTCAATGTCACAAGTCAGTGGTCAGATTTTTGCTCATAAGCTGCATTACAAAATCCTATTTCTAATGAAGAATCTCTTCATATTTAGGCATTAGGTATAACCAACTGCAGATCTAAACCAAAGTCAAAAACTGAAACGGGAGAGAAATACTCTTGCCAAGGCCTCCAATTCCACAACACAATGAAGGAGAGAGATGAAACAAAACCAACAAACAGCCTTGGGATTTTCACGCAGTTCTGTGGGATACAGGAGACGGGGTCAGATGTGCTTTTAAATCTAGGAAAGCAGCAACCTCAGCCTGGGTCAGTCTCCAGCTCTTCCACCTTGTTTCAGGAAACATACCTATAGCTCTTTCATAAAAGTTGGTATCAATACAGGGACATATTTCATCTTTGGTAAAGCAACAGCATCTTCAGAACTACCTCATAAAAAAGTTCCCAGTTCCAAACGTGTTAGAACCTGCCTGTTCAAAGAACTTTCAAAAACTATACCTCACATATTCCTCCAATTCAAAATGCTCCTAAGGGCTACTGCATCTGTGTTACAGAAAACACCACTGCAGGCCACAGGCAGCCTTCAAAACCTGCTACAGTGCAGGCCACAGGCAGCCTTCAAAGGAAGTCCAAAACCTGCTACAGTGCATTACGTTTTGTATGCAGGCAACCGCTGCAGTAGAAGCATACCGCTTGAAATTATCAACACAAACGCATTTGAAATGACATTGTATTTGCTCCATGGGTGTTCCGTTTGTGAAACAGACAGCTTCAGAAAACAACATGGAAACCCAACAGATTATAAATAAATTAGGATTAAACCTAAAAGCTGTCTGCAACACTTTCATACGCACCCTCAAAGATTCCTAAGGCTCAAATGTTTTCCTGCCAATATTGTTCTCATTCTGACAGTTTACAATGAACAAAATGTCTTTTTGAATCTTTCTTTTTGCTCTTTCTTTAAAAGGAGTAATTATTTGCAACTCCAACTACAGCTCAACACAATGCACGTCACAAAAGAAAGCCTACATCAATTACATAAAAGCATTTTCATAGAATTTTGATTTTCCATGCCTAGATACAAGGTCTTGCACAAATAAAACTGTTGCAATTGCTTCAAACTTTTTTTTTAAAACCCTTCTACAGCACTTCTATTGTTCCAGTGAAAACAGCAGGTCATTTTACTAACAATTGATGGTACTAAAGAAAACATAGAATCCCTCCCCTTAAACGTGCAAAAGATCATTAGTAACAGAATGAAATAAAAAATTAAAGACAAAAACTGTCAGTTCTTTTAGGTTATACACCTGTCAATATCAAAAGAGGGGAAAAAAAGACAAAAACCACAGACATCGGCATCAAGCCCAGAATTCATTTAAATTCTAAGCATTTAAAACAAAACCACTGCAAACACAAAAGCTCACTTTGCAATCTCAACACACTGAAGTAGAATTTGATTTTTAGAACACTTTATTGCAGAAAACAAACCCCAAATGATATAGGTTCCACAAAGTCAACAAGCTTTCTGAAGTGCAGCACCTCGAGCTCAGGTTGATATCTGAATCTCAATGCTACCTGTCCTACTTTTAGAAATAGAAGACGACGTGCCCATGTTTCTCAAAAACTGTGCTATTCACAGAAACAACTTACCTTCATTGGCATGAGTGCAAGGAAGTCTGTGACAAGGTTATGAATTTTGCGAATGTAAAATTCCTCCTGGTAGAAATTTTCAGATCCCACAACAGATTCAGTCAGGAACAGAAAGACATTATCAGCAACCGCGAGCTCTGCCATTGCTTCATCTGCTTCAGTGAATTCTGCAAGAGCTGGATGACAAATAAAACAAAAATCACAAAGGGGGGAAAATAAATTACAACTATCTGTTAACAAACTAAACATATTTCAGAATACCTGTCTGACAAGCCAATCAACATGCTTCTAGCCACTAAGTTTGTTCCACTGAACAGGAAAACACAAGTTACTGTAGGGTGACAGTCTCAACTTTCTGCTGTAATGCAAGTTAAAGTACATAATCCATTTACCTGATAAATCTGAGGCTGTGAACTAAGAAGCACAAACCAACCTTAATTAAACATTAATCATGACATTTACATTTTCTTTAATATTCTGTAGTAGCCTCAGTTCTGACCTAGTCATGAGCCTGGAAAGCTGGTGAAGTACAGGAAAAAAAAAAATTAAAACATCTGTCCTCTTAAGATACAGAGGTTTAATATTTGCAGAGGCAAAAAGTCGTAAACATGAATCTATTCTCCATTGACGTGTTCAGGTGATATTAAAGCTGCTAAGATGCAATTTTTCACATTTTGCAGTACATTACAATCCCTTTCACTTCAATGAGACACTATGCAGTATTAATGGCTAATGATTAATTATCTCTAAATCTGTGTACCTATCACAGCAACTCAATTCTCAACAACCAAACTCAGGTACCGAGAAAGCTTTGAAGAAGGAGCATCAGCAGTAGTTTTATCCTGAAGGTAAGTACTAATACCTGAAGAAGGTAACAACACTTTGACTTGCACCACTCGCAAGCTGTGAACCCTGAAGTGCACCAAGTGGCAATTTACCTGTCACATCAGATAACTGGGATATTCCTCGTAAAGCCAGTGACCAGGCTAATCGAACAGTTGCTTGCAAGCCTGGTAGTTTCCAAGGCTGAGATTCCTGAAGACGAGTGTGTATTGTTGCTATGTACTGTCTTTCTGCTAGCAGAGGGAGACGGTGCATCAGATCTTAAAGAAAAACAAAAAAGATCTTAAAGAAAAACAAAACCACAAGTGCAACACCACCACCCAGTGAATGTGAAAAACAGGCAGAATCCTACAAATTTGTTACCAAACAATGACAAAATTGGTTAAATAACAATTTAACCACCTGCACAACATAACCCCCGTGGGAAACCTGTCAGCATTACCTTCACGATCCTCTGTGCCTTGTTCTAGAAAACTGACATCAAAGCAGTAGAGGAGCGCCATGAGAAGAGACAAGTTCACACCATCCAATGAGCCATCAGCTTCTACTGTTACTTTCTCCAAGTAACTTATGAGGATTAGAGTGTCATCCTTACTCAGCGGTGACTGGCAGGTCCAGACAAAGAGACTTTCAGCCAAGGACTGTCGGCACTCTTTGATGAGGTCAGAAACCTTTTCAAAAGAAACAGTGTATAAAAATGTACTGGCAGCGCATTCGATTTGCTTTTCTCAGTCCATTATTATGACTAGAGTAAGTTAAAAATTACTTTAAAAACAGCAGCTGGAGAAAATGCTGATTTCTTGAAGTGCTATGCAACAAAAGGTACGTTTTTTCTTGTTATAAGCCTTCACATTCCCTGGCATTTCACAAAAGGTGTGACTAGATAGCTTTGAGAATGACAAGATGCAAACCAGCACCTCTGTCAAGGTCAGAAGACATGAATCTACACAGAATTTTCGTAGCTGTAAACACAATACATACACAAAGGTCACATTTCATATCTCTAATACATAACTACACTGGCAGTTACATCCAGTTAAGGTCTGAAGATTTCTTCCTTCCATTCCCCAAAAGAGATGTCCTCAACTGACTATTTGCATACCTAACTTTTAAAGAAATTGAGCAATTGGAAAGACATTTAAAATTCAAACTTCTTTCCATCAAACGAAATATTTAAGGCAACTTTTGAATATACACATAAATGAAATCTAACATTCCCTAATACGTATGGGACAAATATCATGCCCAAGAGGAAAGCTATGAAGCATTTTCATACTAAAAAATATGATTTTATTCTTCAGCACAATATTGCATGTTATATTAAAATAAAGTACATCGGCTCTCCAAAACAATCAATTTGTCTTTTTTTTTTTTTTTTCTAACAGTGACACCAAAAATTACCTGTTTTCAAGCCAGGACAAACATTTACTTCATTTGTTAAATTCATTCCTCCCCCCCAAGCTGAGTTTTAACTTTTTAACTGCTTTAAGTCTCCTGAAAACAGCAGAAATTCAAAACAAAAATAAAGCAAACAAACAAAAATCTCCTTAAAAATAAAAAGCCCCTATAAAAAGCCTTTCATAATGGTATTTTACTAGCTAGGTTATCAGTTTCTAATAATATTCTTGATCTATACCCATTGGACTCGGTAAAATAAAAAATAAGGCATTCTATCTCCATTAAAATCATGGGCATAGTGGTAAAATGAGAAACTCTTCAACACTAAACACAGCAAGAGATCTCTGCACAGACTCCAGAAAAATAACAATTCTAATGAATACAAAGGGGAATATAGTAGTCCATCTAAAAGCAATGAAGCAAACCTTTAATACAAAGCACTACTTGAACTTGAAGGCAAATTAGAAGGATATGCTTTGCATAGTTTCTAGATTAAACAGCAAAAATGCAAAACTGGTTATCTGGCAAAAAAAAAAGAAAATATAGAATACCCACTTAGATCCCACATTGGAAAGACCAGAAGTTAAAATGATAATGTTTAAAATCTTCCTATTACAAACACAGTGTGCAGTTAGACACAGTCCCAATTAATTTCAAGGAGTACAAAAATGAGAACTCATTTTCAAGCAAATCTGACTGTTCACTATTAGAGATGCTTCTGGTCATGTTAACACAAATAGATTATTAAAAAATGCATTATTTGCCTGCCTAGACCCACTTTCATTCCGTTTTAATCCTTCGCGAATTTTACTTTTCTATTTTTATTCCAGTGGCGGTGGCAATGGTAGTGCAGAAGCAGATAATTTAATACACTCTTTAGAACAAAACTGCAAAAACGTTTACTTCCTCACAGTCCTTAATTGCATTTCTTCACTCAAGTTAATGTGTGCCATAATATCAGGGGGCAACAAAGAAACAGAGATACCGGTAGTAATCTGGATTACACAGTGGTATAGTGTAAACCACAGTGCAGTTACCATTATGTCTCAGCCAGTAACAGGGCTTTCAAGGGTAAAGAGAAACCAGAAGGGGGGGAAATCAATCTGTATCTCTCTGTGATGAAATGTACTTTAACCTGCACAGTAATTTGGAAGAATAGTCACACCTAGTCCCCTATTTACCTCTTTGCGATGTTTCTCACTGCCCAATCCTCGCTCTCTCTGGAGTTTATCGAATTCATTGTTCAAATCAATTTGAGACACAAGTGTGAGGATCTTCTGAGTCAAACCGTGTTCCATTAGGTCATCTGTAAAGCGTGTTGTCATGGACATTAGCTCTTGACTGTAATCGAGAGAATATAAATTTAACAATTAATCATATTATTCCCAGTCACGGAGGAAGTTTAAAAGAATGATTCCCGTCAAATTTATTTGATAGCCGGCATAAAATGTACAACTACATCAGACACACAAAGCAACTAAATGTGCATCAGTAATTAATAAGCAGTGCTCTCTCAAAATGCTGTGCTGAACAGATACGAAGTCTCTAGGCAACCATAGCTTCAAGAACATGGAATATGAGAAGAGTACATGAGTGAGCCAGGTAAGATTACTGTCGAGCCAAAAGTACTATACATAAGATGCACAGATTTCACAAGCTCACAGCCTCTTTCTCACTAGTAAATGCAATTGTCCAATTACTGAAGCAGTGGAACTACTTCTAAAGCAGTCACTTTTTTTTTACAGAACTGTATCTACACTGTAACACATCTTTGAATCTTTCTCTAGTTAAGCAATCACCATGCACTGGAACTAAACAGTGTGTACGGTTTTCTTTTTAGTCAAAAAAACATTATGTTCTCCAGTGGATAGTGTGTCCATTTTAGGTAAAGGCAGGAGCACAATCCTCTGTTTTGCAGGATGTGGGAAGTCAGAACACAGCACATGCAGAAACTCCGTCTTCCCAATACTGAGTTGGCATCACTAGTTAAAGAAACCCTGACTGGGTGGGTGTCTGAAGCAAAGCACTGCCAAAAACACAAGCAGCATGGGAGAACTGAAAATAAAATATCTATCTTTATGACCCGTTAAACATACTTGTAAGACAAAAAATATTACGTTTAAACATGAAAGTGACAACATCAGGTCATGCAAAAACAAATTTGAGAATATTTGCTTTCCCTCAACAGTCCTAAAAGCATTAAAAGCAAAGAGCTAGTTAATCGAACAGTTAACCCTAATACAGACCTGAGTTCCAACGTCCACGTCTTGCCTTGGCGTGACTGTATGAGGGCTCGTAGTGAATTGGCAATGCATCTTTTTCCATCCCAGTACAAGAGAACAGCCACAAGACCTCTTGTAAGGCCAGGAAAATGAGGTTGCTGGTGTTCTCCTATTGAATGAAAATGTACAGAATATCCACAGAAATTTGAGCATGCATACTTCGATGAAAGGTTTGTATCTTTACATTTCCAATTGAAATATAAACATAGCATTCAAAACAACCATGGTTAATCACCATCATTTTGATTTGTTTCAGACATTTCCAAGAAATCACAGATATTTTGGGTGATATTGTTAAAATTCACAGTCAACTATTAAAAATTCCACACATTTACAAGTAGAGGTGCAAGTGCATATGTATCCTAGTCCAAATGGTAGTTGCAACTGATGTCTACCTGTCTTAATCAGTTCAAGCTGGTTATCAGAAGAATATATATTTTCTTTATCCAAATTGAAATTTTCTGTCTGAATTTGCATCAAAAACACAAGTTTGAAATAGAAATTGAGGCTGGCTTCCTGATGCCTTTCCAAAGGTGATACACTAGCAAGTTACCTCTTTAAGGAATTCGAAAAAAGTTAATGGTGAACAGTAACTAATAACAATAACTAAGAGAGTATAGTTTAATAACATTGAAATCAATTTTCTATGTGCAAAGCAGGTCTCTTCCCAGAATACTTCTCTTACTAATCATTTATTAGATTATGATCCAAATACAGCTACATATCAATGTATAACTAACACAATATTTGCAGAACAAACGCCTATTCCAAAACTATTTGAATTATTTTTAAACTATTTTGAAATTCAGTGATAGAGAAATAAATCATTTTTTAAAAAATCAAATTATTACTGCTTTTGCAAAAGCTGCATAACATACAAACGTTACAGTTCAGAACTTTACACTTTTACTTTATACTTTTCTAACCTTTATACTAAATGACAGCACCAGGAGATTTCTTTTTAAGAACATTCTAGATGTTAGGAAACTCAGGCTTTGACTGAATCAGGCATTCACATTAAGCATACACTTAACACAAACAGTAAGGCCCTATTTAAGTTCTATTTCTCCAGCTCTTAAATATTTTCCCTTCTCACCAGCTAGAAGGAGCTCCACAGCTGCCAACTCTCCAATATCAAAGAGGTCACTGAGGATAAAGGCTTCTCTGATGAGTTGTTCTGGCAAAAGCCTGGTTCCCTGCTGACCTTGGATAGCAACCCCTTCCGTACTTGCTTTCTGAATTTTCTCATGCTGCTGAACATTCTTTGGCTGGAAGAGAAACAAGCAACGGAAGTTATTCAAAATGGCAACAAGAAATACTGAATAAAGCTTTACACCTTAATCCTTCCTCACAAATACAGTTCTGACAGGTTACACTGTTGTCAAAAAAAACAAAGGCAGCATTTTTTAACACAGAGATAGTAAAGGCATCCTAAAAATGCTTCATGCTTTCACAGTAATAGTCTTGTTGCGATAATATACCACAAATAATATGATACAATCGGTGCTGACATTTAGTTTACTGAGAA